>NC_133229.1:11231813-11831813 GCF_040436345.1 Pagrus major | reverse complement strand
TCATTACTGTGTCTGAAACCTTATGTAATAAAAGACTTTCTTTAAAGGAAAGAAAATACATGCACTTACATATTTGTCCTCCGTGGATTAATAAAGTTAATAGATTTTCATTTTAGCTGAAGCTTGTACTAATGCACCTCCTATAGATTGCCCATAAAAAGACAGATATGTCATACTTTATTGGGTGTACAGTAAGGGTCGCAGCTTAGTTAGTTTCATTTCATAGTCTTATCTCTTACCAGGAGATGCATTTTTATCTTCAGAAAGTCTCCCCCAGTCACTTTTCTTGAAGTCATCTATTTTTTCAGTTTATTCTGAGCTGAGCTGCACTGACGTGTGACATCACAGATCAGGAGGCAGTACAAACTCTTCCTTTTGGCTTCTAGCTTTCAGACCCTGCAGTGAACAAGGACTCTGGACTCTGTTTCAGAGTAGCTCAGCAGTTTTCCTCTGCCATGCCGTTCCAAATTCCACATTGTCCCTTTTTTGCATTTATATATTTTCTGATCGGATCACATTCCCATCTATAATATAAACAAGGATATAACTGATAGCACTGCAGGATCACATCAAAGAAGGGGGTTTTAGTGTCCTTATGCTGCCATCTACTCTGAGCCAACTTTTCTCCCCTGCAGGCTAAACATTCTAGTTTGTGAGGAGGGCCTTTAAACTCTTAAAGGGATAGCTGAAAGACCCTTTAAGGTATTGTTTTTATTACATGACAGGAAATTGACACTAGACATTTTGGCACTTGCTTGTAACTTTGTGTACTTTATCCACTTTTGTCCGTGACCCTTTTCGGCTTGGGTGTTTTTCCCTGGCTTAAATTCATATTTAGGTTGTTAAATAGTGTAAGTAGCTGATTTATCTGAAGCCCTTTTAGGATTTTTATCATGTGTAATAGTTGCTCTTGAAATGTGTGCACACAGCATTTGGTAGCTGTTGAATGACTCTGTCCATGTTTACATATGAAATATAGTAGCGCTTACGATGTGTGCATGTGTAAATGAAATAATCTGTATATTAACGCAAATTTTCCAAGTGTTTGATTTTCTTTCTTGAAATATTTTCTTTTCGAAATAATGGTGCTTTCTGCTGATGAGTAAAGTAACATTTTCATATCAAACCACTGTTTTTTGTTGTTATTTTTGCCACCATACAACAGCAGTGTAAAATTCCATAATTTAAAAAAAAAAAAAAAAAAATCGTTAAATAAGACACTTAAAAACAAAAAACTGTGAGTTAGTTGCAAAGTTGGAGTGTATGTTTAGGGGGAGGGACTTCTTAGCCTGGTGTTTATTTAATATTATTTACTTTAGCTTTGTTTGTTTCAGTACTGGATCTCAAAAACCAAGCACTCAGTGCATGAAATTTAACTATGTGGGTGAGCCTGTGCTGTACACTGTATGAAGTGTTTTACCCACAGTGGAAGGGCTATATGGAAAGTAAATCCACCCTCAAGACAAGTATTTATGCAACAGTGACACCTTGAGGCTTTTGAAGGTAAATGCTGCTGTTGTTCCCCATACAGCATTAATCCCAACTATTCTATCTCGTCAACGGCTCTATTAATACAGCTGCTGTCAGTTCAGTTTAATTTGGCCGATGCTCAAAAAAAACTGTTGGCAATGTTAGTTTAACTTTGAATTAGTATATGAATTTCATTCTCCCCTTGTAGAAATCCTTAGTCTTTGCTTGTCGAAGCTGTTTCTTGTAGAAAAAGTAACTTTTAAGTTGTTGACTGTGCATGCTTTTCTCTTTTTAGGTTAACTGAAATCAACAATGGATATTTACGACCCCCAGACCCTTGGGATAATGGTGTTTGGTGGATTCATGGTGATCTCTGCTCTCGGGATTGCTCTTGTCTCAACCTTCTCCATGAAAGAGACCTCTTATGAGGAGGCCCTGGCTAAACAACGCAGAGAGTTGGGTAAGACGCAGTCTGCTCGCTCTGAGAAAAAGAAGAAGGACAAAGTATCTGAGAAGAAGAGCCGTGGAAAGAAGAAAGAAGAAAAGCCCAATGGAAAGATTCCAGAGCCTGAAAAAATTCAAGAGGAAGCCGAAGCTGACACAGTCATTGAGCCCGCTGCAGCGCCACTTGTAGCTGCTGCTCCTGCTCCTGCCCCTGCCCCTGAGCCCGTCCCTGCTGTGGAGGTCAAACCAACTGCAGTCCCAGCAGACACCCAGCCCAAGACTGCCACGGAACCAAGCCCAGTTCTTACTGAGCCTTCGCCTGCACCCTCACCTAAAGAGAAAAAGAAGAAGAAGGTGGCTAAGGTTGAGCCAGCCTCTACCCAGTCTGCTCCAGTCGTGGCTGCCCCTGCACCAATCAAGTCCTCCGCAGTCCCTGCATCCACCTCGGCCCCTGTGTCTGCCCCAACAAAAGCAACCTCTGCATCTGCCCCAGCCAAGTCTGCCCCTGCCTCAAATAAGTCTGCCTCTGCATCAGTTAAGTCTGCTTCTGCCCCTGCCCCAGCCAAATCTGCCCCTGCACTAGCCAAGTCTGCTGCAGCCCCAGCCAAGTCTTCATCAGCTCCATCCAAAACTGCCCCAGTGCTGGAGGCTGTCACTAAAGAGGTTCCAGTGATGGCGGTGCCCCCTGTAGGATCTCAGCAGGCTCCTGCTGTTACTGGAAAAGCACAGGAGCCCAAGAAGAAAGCCTCTAAGAAAAAGAGTGAGCCTGGTAAGCACATCTGTTTTAGAGATATATTCTTAGCAGTTTGCAGTGTGCATTTTATTTATTTAATAATATCTTATTTTACCCTTTTTATAAGGTGTATACAATTTTATAAGCAGTTAATAAAGTTGATACTACAGATAATCTCATCTCAGCCTGAGAAGAGCATAATACACATAGCATTTCAGTCTTCAGAATCCTGTCTGTAGAGTGCTTGACCAAGGCACTGAGGGCTGTCACATAACCTGCAGTTTCAAGCGTGGCCCCTAAGCCAAAATTACAGGACAGCTCTGCACTATCTTTATCTTGATTGGCAACTTTCCCATAGTCAAATTTCACTATTCTTACACTGATAGTTGAAAGTTTTTACACAAATAATTTAACTGCGTTTGTTTGGAAAAGATGCCAGTCTGGTCTCGGCTAACCCACCAGATATCGTTCCCTGCTAATCCATTTGTCATTCACTGCATACACAGGATTGCTGTTACGCATGAAGTGTAGTCGGGACCTTGGTGTTTCATCGGTGTTTATCAAAAGTCTCTACACTTACCCACAAACCCTTCTCTGCATATCAGGGGCCAAACTCACTTTAGTCTTATCAATATGTTTATCCACTAGAACCATTGTTGATAAAATTAGCCTTTCACTTTGAACTCGAGCTGGTTGTTTTGGCAGGAAATACATTAGCCATAACCCTTGTGATAGTGCCCAGACATGAATATTTGGAGGTGGAGAAGGGGGCATGTCTGTACAGTTGAGTCGCACACGCCCACGCTCACAATCTCAGGCAGTAATACCCTGTCAGTGCTGATGAACTTCCAGCTGTGTATCTGTGGAAACTAGTGCCAATGTCAGATGTTGGTAATGTCTGGCACTTAGCTCTGGAGGGCATAGAGCACGCCAGCTTGTCCAAACACCACTGCCCTGTTTTGTTAGCTGACAAAGGCTCTCAGTGCCCTGACAATGGGTAGGGAGGGGGGTGGGGTTCTCCCTTGCCTGAGGCTTGTCTCCGCCTGGTGCCACAGTGCCCCACCGTTTTGCCATCCGAAGCTGCCCAGAGCCCCAGACCCATAGGACAAGTCACAACCTTGTCCTTTTCCTGCGTCAGTGTGGGAATTCAGACTTCACTGTGACAGACTCATGCACTACAAACCGTCTTGCTTTTTAGTTTTAAATAAATTCTGAATACCTTATCTTATGCCACTGTGTTATTGTGTGCTTCATTGAAATGTTTTGTGTCTTTAGCGGCAGCTGTGGATTCTGCTGATGCTCCGCTGTACCTGCCCTACAAGGCTCTGGTGTCCACCATCAGTAGCATGGCGTTCAGTGAAGCAGAGGCCCAAAGGCTCATCGAGATCCTGTCTGAGAAAGCTGGCATTATTCAGGACACTTGGCACACGGTATGGGACACTGCAGTAAATGACAAAAAGACACCTGTTAGACTTAGCTGGAGTGTTCATGTACTTTAAAGTCTAATGAATGCATGAGAGACCAACTTAATTTTTGCTATCTTTCTATGTGCGTGTGTGTTTTCAGGCCACTCAGAAAGGAGACCCAGTGGCCATACTGAAGAAACAACTGGAGGATAAGGAGAAACAGCTGGCAGAACAACAAGAGGAAGCATCTACAGCGAGGAACCGCATCAGAGAACTCACCAAGGTTAGACAAGAGCCTCTCGGGTCTGTTAAAAAGCAGATGGTGCCAACATCCTGCCACAAACACATCGACTGATCTTTTGCAATCATGGCAGCACTATGAGACTTTTATACTCATTACATTTAACAACGGAATTGTTGGCTCAATGAAAATCTTTGCAAATTTAGATCTTGTTGACTATTGAGGTGTTAAGTGCAGCTTGACCTGAAGGTGGCAGCAGAGGAAAACAGTGATATTACATGACATGAGTTACATATGTTATGTAACATATACATCAGCCTATGGGTGGCAGTACATTAAAGGTCAAAATCCATCTTTAAGGTTGTATGACTTTGCTCAGCGCATGTCATGGTGGACTGTCCTGTATATTTTATAATAACTTTTATACAAAGTGAACACTAAAATAAAGGCCAGGATGTTATCATACTTTTAAAGTACTCCTGATGACCATGATTATCATCGGCAAATTTCACAGAAACCTTTTCATTACCTTTCACATTTTCTTGTCCCAAACTAAGTGTTTTTGGTCATCATGGTGAGATTAGAGGAAAAACCGCCATATCCACAGACGCATTAACGTGAATCTGAATCTGTTAACAGGACCTGTCTGCCGAGAAGTCCAAGGTGGCCAGTGTGGAGACAAGGCTGAGCTCCCAGCTGAGTAAGAGGCAGCAGGAAATGAATGCTCTGCAAAATCGCATGGAGTCCAGTTACCAGGACCATGTAGCCACAACCCAGAAGCTTAATGCAAAGGTCAGCTCTCTTACACAATTACTACAATTCAGATTGTAGAATCACAATTTGTTGTTTTGTTGACCTCCTGATGATCTGACTCCTAATTAGTTAAAATGCAGTTTCTCCTTCTTTTTTGAAGTGCTTTTTATGTTTTTACTTGATGTAAAGCAGCTGTCCAAAGTGCAACATGGCTGTTATTTTTAAAGGAAAAATGTAAAATAATTTTACAGATCCTCAGCCTGCAGGACCAGCTGGAAAAAGGCCCCAGTGCCCAGCTGGCCCGTCTAGAACAGGAGAATAAGATTCTCCGTGATGCTCTCAACAAGGCCACCAGTCAGGCTGAGAGCAAGTGAGTAATTCCCTCTAACATTGAACAAGCAGTGATTCATAATGCCAGGCCTCTTACCTCTTTATTCTGATACTAATTGAAGTGACCATTGAGTACAGTGTGCAGACATTCTAAAGCATGTTTGTACCCGACCTGAAGGTTGGCTCATACTTTTGTGAGGCCCTCACTCTCTCTCTGTCTCGCCTTCTGCTTCTCCCTTTCATCCTTCATCCATCCTCAGACAAAATGCGGAGATGGCCAAGCTGCGTCAGGAATGCACAAAGTTAACCAAGGAACTTGGAGAGAAGACAGAAAGTCTGCTTGCTGATGAACACATCAGAAAAGGGCTGGAGGCTAAGGTCTCCGCTACTGAGAAGCAGCTCTCCCTGCTGCAGGTTAGCCTGGCCTGTGGGAACACCACATCATCACTGTCATAAATGATACTGGACATGATCAAGTGTCCATATGCAAATAACTTTATTCCAATCTTTTTTCTTTTTTTTTTTTTGGTGCCAGTTAGTCTCCACAAAATGCAAGCCTAGACCTATCCCACCGCGCCCCCCAACCCTCTAATGTTATGTGAAATTTAATTGCTATGTAATCATAGAGCTCAAGGCTGTGCAGGAATGCAGCCATACAATAATGTGGCTGCAGGGAGAACGCTTCATGCTCCAGCTGGAATGTGTGCGTGTCCGAGCACCTCTCCTCTCCAGCCCCAACCAGCTGTAAAGGGGCAGGCATAGTCGGGTGCTATTTGCAACACGTGGCTATCGGATAGCACATCCCTGTCTTACATTATCTCTTAATTATTTGTGCTCCTGAGAAGCCAACGCAGTCTCTTACTGTTGGAATGCTGTAGGTCTGAACTATTACAGCTTATGTGGAGCAATGAGTCATCACTCCCTGACAGTTTAATCATTTACTAAGGTCCCTCACGAGCAAGTTAAGGTCTTTAAACATGTTATGCAATGCCTCAGGGCATCAGTCAATATACTGTACATATGCTCAAATGAAGACATTAGTTTTTCTGATATCTTTGCAATGAATTTTGGTGCCTTTGTACAATTGGTTTGTGTTTCTAGACTGATCAGCATTCAATTGTCATCAATAATAGGCTGCTTTGACTGAATCTGTCGTAGGGGCACAGGCAGAATAACCATCTCTAAAACCCCCCAAGTTCAAAGCACTCCCTCCAAGACACTTCCTTTTCTATGCATTGCTTGACATGCTGTTAAAATGTCTATAATGTAATATTTTTATTTTCCTGTTACACAGCTTCAACCTTATGGATAATCTGATTGTCCCATAGTTGAATTATCTGTCAATATTCGGTGATGTTTTTGGATCTGAATTTCGGAAAAAACATTTTAAGGATACCTTATAGAGATGGGACACAGTCCACATGCACTGGGATTGCATTGTGAATCAATGCTGTCAGTGTGAGTCGTTGCTGCCCCCTGCTGTGTGACAAACATGTTGATCAATGTTGTTGTCAGGCCAGCCATTTGGAGAGTGAGCAGGCGTTACAGAGGAGATTGGAGGAGGTGAATGAGGAGCTCCGAACAACACAGAGCAGAAACGGCAGCCTGCAGGCCACTTTGGACCAGACCCAGCAGGACAACAGCTCACTGTCAGGTCAGAGAATGGGGGAACACAGGCTTAATGGTTGCCAGATGTTAAGACATAATGCTTCACTCTTGAGCTTTGGGAAATGGGAACAGTGGTTATACCACAGAATATAAAATAGGGAGTAGTGAGTGCTGTGTTTTGATAGTGATCTTTGTCACTACAGAGTTGCAGGTGCGCATTGAGAAATTCGAGGCTGAGATCAGGGAGCGCTCTGCTCAGCTGGAGGAGACGCAGGCAGAGAAAATCCAGCTTGAACAGCAGCTGGCCTCTATCAACTCACTGCTGGAGGCCAGTCAGACCAAAAAGGAGGAGGATAACAATCAGGTAGGACATACATTGTCAGCTCGACTGTTTCTTTGAAGTGGCCAGACACCCGAACAGACATAATCACCCCTAAGAATGTTTGTCATGTCTGATTCTGCAGGGAAACGCTGCAGAACTGGAACAGCTAAAGCTCAGGTAAGTGTATGCGCATCCTTCTCCAGAGTCAGCATCACATCCAGAGCTGTTCTGTTGATTGAATGAAATGCTTTGCCCTCCTCTGCAGCCTCCAGGAGAGAGACAACCAGCTGAGCACTCTTCAGGATGAACTGAAGCAACTGCAGGTTAAGCAGGAAGCTGCTGTAAGTATCTGTTGTTAGATCTATTGCCAAATAGTGTCACTTCGTAATTGCTCAGAAGAAATATATAATTTGTATTCACACAAAGATGTGGACAGTGGCACTGCTAATCACAAATAATCTGCTGTTCTAACAGGAGAACATCGTCGAGCTAGAGCAAAGAAATAAGAGGTATTGTGCTTTTTACTGTCCACCTGTTTGACTCAACTCCTTCCTACATCTTTGTTAGTTCTGTGCCTATGTAAAGTTAATCCAAACTCTGTGTCCCTTCAGTGAGGATGCCGACCTTATAGCATCACTTCAGGATGAACTGAAAAACCTCAAAGAAGAGATGGTGCAACTCAAAAACGCACCAGTAAGTGCGCCTGTTGATGTGCTGCATGATTCTGCACTGCAGAACAAAACATTATCTCTGTGACTCATTTGCATGTCCGCTCTGTTTCAGCAGTCGGATAACTCTGTAGAGCTCGGATTACTACAGAACAGGTAAATGAGCCTTTGAATATGAAAAAAAGGTCAATCTCACATCTTGTCAGTTCTGTTATAGATGTCTGTTTGTCTGTTTTTTGGCTAGTCTGACTGAGAAGGATGCCCTTGTCACATCAATACAAGAGGAGCTGAGAGAAGTGAGAGAAAAGCAGACAAATGATGCAGTAAGGCTCTCTTTACACGCTAGCAGCTTATCGATCCAGGCTGATATGCTCTGTCACCTTTCTGATAATGTCATCCATTGTTTTAGCAGAACGTTATGGCAGAACTGTCAGCTTTTCAAACTGAAACCAAAACAACTCTACAGACACTCTTCCCACAGATACCTGTAGAGACAGAACAGGTAGGAAAAACGGATTTCACAAAAGGAGTAGCTGACTGACTTTTATCGTAATGATTTTGATCATTATTCTGTCAAATAATGTGCACATGAATTATTTATGTCTGCTTTTCTCCTCCCCTAGTCCAACTGGTTACAAGTATTTACGCAGAAAGCTCAGGGGGCTCTCAGCCAGCAGAGCCAGGAGCCTCAGTCCAGCACAGAACTGCCTGTAAGCCACAGTTCTATACTGCTAGCTGCATGCACTGGTTTGAATTAGGCCAGAAGAAGACATTCCCAATGTGTTTCCTTTATTTCAGGAGTTGCTCGAGAAACTGAAGGAGGCTGAGGACAGCCATAGCACACTGCAGGCTGAATGTGATCAGTACAGGACAGTCCTGGCTGAAACGGTAAGCAAATTAAATAAATAACTATAAGTGTATATTGTATGTGAGTTGAGTGAGCATGGAGTAAATTTATACAACTCATTTAATCCTGTTTCCCTTCTTTAGGAAGGAATGCTGAAACATCTGCAGAAGAGTGTAGAGGAAGAGGAGCTGGTATGGAAGTCCAAGATGGCCACCTCAGAGGAACAGCTGAGGGTGGTAAGTTAAAACACCTCCTTGAAATCGGACATTTTTTCACAATTTATGCGTTTTGTTTTTTCAAACCTGACAACTGTCCCCCTCACACATTACCAGGCTGAGGAGAAGGCCAGCAAACTGGAGGCAGAAAACCAAAGTGTAGAACAGGTGGGGATTTGTCCACACTTGCTTGAGGTTAGCTAGCAGGTTAGAAATGTGGGCCGCCATGTAAATCTGTTTATTTTGATTTTCCCCGCAGTTGAAGGAGCAGATGATGCTTCTGGAAGCCCAGCTGGAGAAGCAGTCAGACAACCAGGGGGCCGCAGAGGAGATGGAGCAGGTATGTATGAGGTCAAATCACTGGACCTTGAACTGGCTGCTAATTATGTTGTATTTTTATGTTCCCTATTAAGGAGGTGAATTTGCATATCATTTGCATTTAAAATTATATTCTTTGGTTAAAAAAAAAAAGTAGTGAAATGAAAGGGGTCAATGCAAAGACGTAGCAATCCATATGAGTTTTTAATGAAATCTTAGAAATACTATAAATGTGACATATTTAAATGTATCACCTTCTTACAGTGCATTTAAAACCAAACCTGTCTGACAGCTGTTCATGTCTCTGCTCTGTTCTGTATTCAGCTGAAGCTGCAGCTCTCAGAGTGTCAGAACCAGTTGGATTTGGCCCAGAAGGAGTCCCAGGCACACACGGAGGAGCTTGCACAGGTGAAGTCACTGACTTAACCTGCTTTCATAGCCTAAAGACAATACTTACACATTCATATAGTGTTAATGAAGTGTTATTTATGAGATGTCAAGGAGTTTATGTAAATCATTCCTTAACCTACAAAACCAACAAGGAATGCTGTCAGTGACACAAAGGGGACTCTTGGATGGGAAGTTATATAACCGGTGACTATCGACGACTTCCTGTTTCAGGTCAGAGAGCAGCTGGGCGAGATCACGATGCGGGCTCAACAAGAACAGAATGGCCTTGCTGATGCTCAACCCAGTCAGGTCAGGGTGCAAAGGTCACAAGGCACCCTTCACTTCCTGTCAGAGAGTACTGGACAGTGTCTAGGATACTGAAATCTGGTTTTATTTATTTGTTTTTAATCACCTCTTAAACGAACTCGATTCAGTTCAATAGAAAATCCCAAAAATACATTTATTATTTATTTGTTATTCTGTATTTCTAAAAAAAATTTCTTAGTTGTCTGGTTTAAAAAATGAGAATCAAGGATGTGGCCACAGTACACAGATACTGGCTAACGGATGACTGATAAACGAAGAGCTGTCTTTCCAGTCTGTCCAGTTCTCCTCTGACGCAGCTGCTGTTTATGCTAACCACTGTTTGCATTGACTGAGTGGATACAAATCTAACCACCGCTCTCTTTCACCTTTTTCGGCATGCTCACTTCTCCTCTTTTGTTTTCAGATATTTGTTTGTACCTTTCTTAACACCAACAGAATCTTTGTGTTCAGTCTTAGGCTGTCTGAGAGGCAACTAACTTGGCACACAGGTCGAGCAGCTTTTGGGTGTCTTTGTGTGTGTGTGTGTGTGTTTGTGAGTAGTGCTACTGCTTGGGCACAGGAATGTTCACATACACACTTGCCTTAGCCATTTGTCTGTGTGTATTTATTGTGTGTGTTTTTCCTTTTTTTGTTTGCCATCAGGTACAGAACGAGTTGAGTCAGTCAGCTGAGAAGCTGCACGAGGAGGTGGCTCAGAGGCAGCAGCTTTCAGAAGAGTTTGAGCAGGTAGCAGCCATCGTCAGTATACACTATTATTTTTAGTCTCGTCACACAAGAGGTGACTAATAATCTTTTGGTAGATTAAATCTGTGTGTGTGTTGTGAACCTCCAGGCCCAAAAGACTATAACAGAACTTCAGGCTCAGCTGGATCTTCTGACGGATTCTGCAGAGTCGCCTCAAGCTGATTCAGAAGATCTTGCACAGCTCAAGGTGCGATAACAAATGACGCCCAGAATCCAAACATTTGACTGAAATTAATGCTTTACATTTTTTGACAGCCCTGGATTAATATAAATCTCAGAGAAGCAGGTGGTCCTGCTCCTAACAGGAATGAAACATACCGTACTTCTCAGCTTGAGAGTTAAACAATGTGATGTGAAAATGATGGAGAGATTTGATTTTCTCCAGCAACAGGTCTTCGATATCTCTAAAGCACTCATCCTCACTTGATTCGTGGAGGCTCAAGTGTTCAATATTAAATAAAAACAATAAGACATAAAATAAATGACATAAAAATGAATAACCACAGATTTTTAACAATAAATGTTATTATTTTATCTCAAAACAATAAACTCTACAAAAGCAGTTTATTGCAGGTTGATTTAATTGAATTTAAGCGTTTTTTATTTGGAAATGGTCCGTTTTTACCTTATTTTTTCCTCATGACATTTGACCCTTTGAATGAGTGGATGGTCGTTCACTTAACTGACTCTTCTCCATTTGTCTTGATTGACAGATAAAGACTTTGTGACAGAAAGTGGTATAATGAAATGGAATTATTGTTGGGGAAAAATTGGCACTGTGAAATTAAGACTTAGAGTATTTAAATGACCCGCAATTAACTCTTGTTGTGTGAAGAATTGATCTTTTAACCCTAACCCCACAAACACTAGATCTCCATATGGAGTCATTTTAGCTTGGAGCTTTGAAGTAATGTTTGCCTCTGCTGTCGGAACAGGAGCGCCTGGAGAAGGAGAAGAAGCTGTCCAAAGACCTGGGCCAGGCAGCCACCAAGCTCCAGCAGCTTCTCAAAGCCACTCAGGAGCAGCTGACCAAAGAGAGAGACACAGTGAGAACACTACAGGAGCACCTGGAAGGACCGGTGAGATGACCTATTCACACTCGTGAGCTCAAATTGTTTTAGTACGACTGTCGCTAATCTTTATCTTATTTCTGTTTTCAAGGAGGAATATGTGGAGCTGAAGGAAGGAACGTCCGTCTGAGAGGAAGTTCACCGCAGACACTACAAAAAAAAACTGCCAAATATGCCTTATGATTACCATAGTTATGCATTCCAAAACTATTTCTTTCTTGTACTGTAGTTGATTGCATTTGTTGCAACTGTAGGAATCAATTGTTTGATATGATGAACATTTCAAAGATTAGAGGAGAGAATCCTGCTACAATCTTTATTGATACCCACATTCCATCAACGATTCTGGCTATGTCAGAAGTTATTTATCCCCCTGCCTTATATTCCAAACATTTCCCCATAGTTCAGTGTTAAAAAGGGAAACCGATTGTACGTCAAACGTACATCAACCTGTGCAATTACTTTGTATGTCTTTTCTATGTGGTTGAATGACGGGAACATTTTATGGTTCAATGTTTCATTACCTTTAAGGGCCTGCTTTCTTCTGTAGCTGGCTGCCAATAACACACATCGAATTTGTATGAATGAATAAACTACAGTGTAGCTCTATGTAATCTGTGTTCAGTGTCTGTGTCACAGTTTCTGTAAAGCTGCAGTGAATGCGAGGAGGAAGCCAAGTAAAAGTTGGTTATATTTTGACATACTTTTATGTCCGGTTTTAATCAGGATGTTGTGTCATCCTCATGACTCTAATGGCCTCTGATGAGTAATCTATAATTTCAAAATGTAAGTTACCATGCCAGGGGAAAAAGCTGTTGGCAAAAACCTAATACAGGAAGGGTAGAGAACAGGAAGTATTTCCACACAGTATGTCATCCTTCAGCCAAACGTAAGGTTTTATTGCTTCTATCTCTTTAAAAACACGACTCATGTTTTCTAAAGCTTGATAACAAGGTGGCATTGCATGACTTATAAAAGCTTGACACAGTCAGGCTTAGATTGCATCAGTGGTTGTTGGCACAAGGAAGTGTATTACAAGATGGAGCTGGTTTGTGGGTTTTTCTAACAGCCATTTATGGTAATGTTTCGGGTGTGATCTATCTGACGTTCTCAGTTACCCCTTCTCTCAACACACCCTGTTTGAAAAAAAAATGGAAGGATGAAACCTAAGAGACAAAGGTGGCTGAAACTGAAACATAACTTCATTTAGTTATTATTAAACTTCACACTCAGATTTTATGCACATAGCCAGTTGAAACTTCAGGATCCAGGTTTGATGCTGAAGAAAAGGTGTCCGGTGTATGCATCACTCACACTGATATTTAACATCATTCACGTGCGACAGGAACAGCAGGCCCACAGGGGGAACATTCAACAAAGCAAAAGATACAAAACGCACGTGTAAAATAGAAGTAAAACAAAAGTTGCCATAAAAAAAAATTCAATAAAGTGTGAATAAGGTAATGGATTAGCCTAATATTAGTGTTCACTTGTGAACACAAAACTGTTGAGAGCAACTCAAAACATGCAATGAATAGCTCTGCATTTTGGGAAAATGCTGTCAGTGGTTTTCTTGCCGAGACTTAGATGAAAAGATTTATATCAATTTTATGTTTTAACGGTCAATATGAAACTGCAGCCAGTTAGCTTAGCTTAGCATAAAGACTAGGAAATACCACCAGCACCCCTGAAGTTCACACATTTTTTGTAAAAATGAATATCATGTACAGAAATAGAACCGTAACAAGTAAACGTTTCACAAGGGGTTTTATATTGAACTATTTTACATCTCTGATGCATGTGGACAGAGTCATGCTAGCCGTTTCCCATTTCTGTCAGCCTTTATGCTAAGCTAACCTGCTACAGTCAAAACACACCGAGTGTGGCATCAATCTTCTCGTCTGACTCTCATAAAGAAAGCAATTAAGCATATTTCACAATAAGTAAACACTGGTCGTGATGCAAGTGTAGAATAAGGCAGGAGTATAACATCTGTCAGATGGGGGTCTTACCGTTTTATTTATGGCACTAATATATAAGTGCATAAACATGTCACCAAATATATCTTTTGATCCTTAATGGTCCAATTTGTAAGAAAAGTACATTTCTGAGTCACACTCCCAACTTGTCATTGTCAAATACTGATGCTTTGGGATGTCGTCCGACCCGGCCTACAATCCCAAGGTGTCAGTATTTGACGAATTGGGAGTGAGACTCAAAAATCCACTTTTCTTATAAGCAGCATCTTTAAAGGCAGAGGGGATGGAATACAAAGGGGGGAAAAAATAATCATCAGATTTTATTCAAATGCAAATTTTTTTTACAACTGAACACAAGACCCACCTGCCTTTTTCTTTTTAGAACTCTGTTTTATAGTCCCATAAGAATTTACCATATTAACTCTATAATTTAAATCCTGGGTTTAGTCATCTGGCTGACCCAGTTAATCTGGCCCCCCACAGTGTGACACTGAAAGGGAGAGAGAATCCAACCCCCAGCTACCTGTTAACCAAAACCTTCACCCATACTTTCTGAAAATATATAACCAGACACCAACAGTAAATCTGGATTCAAATGTAAATGACTGTTTTGCAAAATTTCTTGTGGCATCACTATCAGAAACACTTTGCTAATCATGAAATAAACATGGGTTAAAAATGGAGATTTGATAGAATGAAAGCCAATAGTGTGGTTCCATATACAATTATCTCAGGACTGATTGATTAGTGGGCCAAAGTTGATAATGCAACCCACCTAGGACAAAACTAGAACTTTTCTGATTGCTCTGTAAAAAAAAAGCAATCAGTGAGCTAAAACCATATTCTCTCACTGGTAAATCAGAACAATTTGAATCATTAAAAAAAAAAAAAAAAAAGAAAGAAAAGAGTTAGTTGCATTGAATTTATTTGATAATACAAATTGACAAATGCTGCATTTACAGTTAACTTGTTTTTTTTTTCCCCTTAGTAAAAGTTGTACAGTTCTTTGTGTCCATCAAAGTGTAACAGTCTAGCAGAAAAAAAGCAAAGGTTTGAGTTGAATTTACATGCCCAGCCATTTTGACCTAGTAAACTTGACTATGGTGTGCATTGGGATATTTTACAGAATGTGTACATGTCAATGTGCAGTGAACATGTCAGTGGTAACCAAACTATATAGGAAGACAAATGGTGTATACTGGGATTGAAACAGTATCCATGTATATAAAAAACACCAAACTACTGATTCGAGAAATATAAATGAGTCAAGTGACAGACCATAGTATCATATGGATACGTCAAAGAATGAATAAAATTACAGCTGAATGAAACTGAACAGCCAAAGTGGTGGGTTTATTTGGGCACAGAGATGTTTGTGTTAAGTTATTCTAATTCAATCCAGAGGCCAACCCTTCCCCTTTAAGCTTTGTTGAACCAATCCAAAAACACGGAGTCAATTTGGAAGCTTTGCCATTAGCCCATTAAATTGAATTTGTCATAAAACAAGGGAAAGACTGTTGAAACTGGTCACCGTGGCCTTGTAAATGACCTAACATGACACACCCTCAACAGTGGTGATGCTTTTCCCCAACAGCTCTGCAAACATCTTCCTGTTGGCGCAGTCTGCCTTTTCAGTCAGCTCGAGATTATGTTTGATACCTGTTGAAAACATAAAAGAGTTACTTGGGTGGGTGAACTGTAGAGGTATCAATGTTTAGGAAAGTCTCATTTATGGAAAAAAACAAAAAAAACAAAAAACTTACTTCCCACGCACTTCTTTAGAGCATCTTTTGAGGCAGCATAGCACATTTTATCTTTGATGCTTGCATTTTCAGAACACCTGATATGAAGAGAAATCATTTACCAAGTGTCCCACAACAACAACAACGCACACACACAAGAATATGTATCCTCAGAAAAGTTTAGCTCATACATTTTTTTTTTTAAACCAAGATTATATCGCTAGTTCTTAGTTGTAGCCTGCAATCAGTTGAGGATGCAGGTGAAAAGAGTATTTATGATTTAAAAATCACAGTACAAGGACCTACCATGTCAAAAAGACCAGTTCTTCTTTGTTTTTGCATTCCTTGGTGTCGAAGTGGCAGTCATACAGTATGTAGCAGCATTCTCCCTCCGCCATTGTGTCCTGGAAGGAAGAGAAGCAATCCTTTCCGGACAGTTCTTCTTCACAGATGCATTTGGTCACATCGATGCAGTTATCCTTGATTTGAAACACCACCATTCTGATACGCTTCTGCTGATCAGCATCATTCTTCACAACTCTTATGTTTTTGCAGATTTCCTTCACCTGTTCGGTGCATTTCACTCCAGACGTCTGTTTGTAGAAAACACAAACATTATATTGTCAGTATTAACCCTTCAGGTGAGTTTAAGAGTTCAAAATGTATCTAAATGTTCCACCCATTTTAAGTTACTTAACGCCTTTAGACAGAACATAAGGGAAACACACGGACAAAAAAAATAAAAAAATAAAAAAGCAATTATAATTTCTTTCGTAACATATTCACTTAAATTTACAGTTGCATAAGATTTTATCTTTTTAATGAAATCTTATACAAGAGTCGATGAAAATGGATGAATCTCTTTTTTTTAAATTGACAAAGCAACTATTTTCTATGAAGAGTACTCCTTACCATTCATGCGGTTTAGTGAGTTGAGCACTAAGTGTAATTTACACAGAAAATGTTAAAAGTAATTCTTATTAAATTTGAGCATGATAGACTTTGTTGTCTTTTCAGCCTTAGCTCATATTTGAGCAGATGTTGGTCACTTGTACATCGGTGCAGAAAGCAGAACCAAAAAAAAAAAAAACACATGAAGAAACAGGAAGTTCTTCAAAACTAGACATCGAATAGAAGCAATGAATGAGCAAATATTCCTCCAGTGTTTCGCAGTAACTTGCCATGGGTGTAGCCAACCCTATGCATTTTCAAGGCTTTGGCTCTGTCACATTCCAGTCATTGTGGAACAAGTTAGCACAAGAAAGACCGCCCCAGGGGATTCTCAGAACAAGTTCAAGCACGGACAAAGCTCCCTCCATTTTGGAGACAAAACCACACCTTGAACAAGCGCTTTCATAATCTAAAGCCTCTTTTCACAGAGCAAAACATTTCCTCACAGCAAAAGCAAAATCAAAAGACAACTTCTAAAGATGTTGAAAACTAGGCATCACTGACTTCACACATTTTTACACATGTTGTTAAAATAAAGATATGGCACGACATTACATGTCCTGTGGATCACCTAGATCACAAAGAGGAAGTTCTTAACTGACACAAGTCAACCAAGCTGCATTTCCCTGTGAGAGCTACTCACCATGTTTGCTTCTGATGTGTGAAGGAAACAGCCAGCAGAGAAAATGGCAGCAGTCAAATTGCTGATGGTTCATAAGGAAGGAGAGCAGGTTGACTCATAGAGGAGGAGCTGGGATAAATGAGCACACCTCCAAAAGTAGGCCCACCCACCTCTTCCCAGGTGTGTTACAGTTTCAGCTGCAACCTCAGAATTTGTATTTAATCACATTACATTTGAAGCCTAAGTCACAATGGATATTGTCTGGGTCAATAAAAACATTTTTGTCACCCTCGCCGTCTTTCTACGTTTGGTAGATGTAGAGATCTTATTTGGGTAAAAGCTCAGGTGAGCTCGAGCCTGTCATGGGTGTGGGCAGCACGCAATGCCCTTATATGGAGAAGAAACCTGTCCAGATTTGTCAAGTCATCAGCTGCTGAGATGCTCCTCAGTGGCCTTATAAGGTAAAAGAGAGAGCAGAGATGTTACACAAGGATTTATCCTTCTACCTGAAGTTTGATGTTTCACCTTAAGATTCCAATAGTCATAGTCAATAGTTGGATGTGCAAAACTTGATTACAGTCAATCAAATCCTACACTAGAGGCGGCATTTTATGTTTTATATGAATTTTAACCACCAAAAAGGAGACCAATCTGGATTTAGATGTGAACATTAAAACTTTTTTTTCAGTCACGTTCTGTGAAGACATGATGAATCAGTGCTGTTTAAATGATTCACAAGACGTGACTGTGCTGCAGATTCAGTGTCAGGCCAAGTAAAGTACATTTTTATTTATATTGCCCAAAAGCACAATCACAGTGCCTCAGTGAGTTTTACAATCTGTACAGTGTACAACATTCTCTGTCCTTAGACCCTTCATTCAAGTCAGGAAAACTCCCCAGAAAAAAACCCTAAAAACTCTTGCAGTGGGGAGAGAAAAATGAGGAGCCACAGAGGAGGGACTTTACATGAATACTTTCAGATTTATATGTGTCCAACACAACATATCAACATTTCTACATGTCACATCACATTCACATGTTTTGTGAATGTTTTTTGAGTCGACTTGCATGTCAGGAGGTGCAGGGGATGGTGGTGCAGTGGAGATGATGATGATTGAACATTTCATACCTGCCAACACTCCCAATTTTTGGGACGGAGTGTCCTTATTTTTAACCCTTTCTCCCGCTGTGCTGCCAGTTGGTAATCTCGCCTGTTAAACGCCTGATTTCATGAATGAAATTACTAATGAAATGAGTGTATCCCAGTATCTGTCCGGGATATGTGTCATTGTACCTGGCAACCCAGCCTGGAGGCAAAGGTGTCCATGCACAAACAACCCAGCCCAGGATTGCTCAATCCCTCCACTTGAAACAGCCAAAAAGAAGAAATATGCTTCCAAATTTCACTTTACTTGTTGCAGGAATTTCCACTTTATTTAAATGTGTCTCCTGTCTCACCTACGCATTTTCCTTCGCTTGGCCTGTTTGATAGTGTAAGCACACCAGGAGCACAGTTTTAACCTCATGTCAAAGATTTCCATGTACTGTGTTGCAGGGATATCTCTCTTCCCCCAGTGGTCCAAAGCTCCTGTGCAAGTGGCGTAAACGCCCACACTGACCTGGTGGTCCGGCCAGCTGGAGGGCTAATTGAGCTAACAAGCTACCAGTAGCTACAGTCATGGATGTGTAAATAGAATACAGTTAGCAGGTAAGCCTCTATTTGTTGGGAGTATGAATTCATACAGGCGGCCAATTCTTACATATCGCACCTTTAAGTGATCGAACGTCACACACAAACACAAGGAATTTGTCTGCTGTAGCATCATGCTTTGGTTGGAGGGACTAAATTAAAAATACTACAACTAATAATGACAAGACAAAGTCATTTCCTGTGTGAACTACTAAACTGGCTTATTGGCAAACAAGAGAATAATATTCTACATAATTATTTTAGATCATAAACATAATTCCTTTGTTCAAATCTGTCCTTTTGATTTTAGCACACAACAAACACTGCATATACTCTGCTTCAGCGTCACAGTGGCTGTGTGTCCTCTGTGGGGATTAGTGGTTTACAGAGTCAGAGTCCTGCCCCACATCCGGACTAGTTTCTGTTCCATAATGCAGCACACTAGTTGTCAGATTTGCTTCGACTGGCATTGTAAGCACAGATATCTGTGACTTAAAAAGAAAATCAGAAATATTATCTTATGTATGTCACTAGTTGAGTGTCGTGTGTTTAACACAAGTATGATAGGTAGCTACAGGAAGCCCTCTTTTGGTGGCTTGAGGGTTGTTTTTTGAGCTATACCATCGTAACTGTGGTAAAGCCTGCTTACCAGAGCTAATGGTAGCCAGCAGCAACTTTTCAAAGCAGTTAAAGGGGAAATGCAACCCCGAACCACACAGAACAGGAAATGGCTGCTGCATAACTCAGTCAGTTGAAACTTCATGCTGCTGCAAGCACATTTCAAGTTTGGCCACAACCTGGTCAGTGACGTCAAAGAAGCACACACAAATCTATGAGAACTCTGACATCTGCTGGTAGATTACAGGCACTGAATTATCCATCTGAGTTTGGGTTTTGTAACGTGGAGGATAAATCACTGGGCCTGGTATGTATAAAGAGTTAAATTTGTGTATGAAAAAGAAAGACTGTCAATCAGAAAACATAGAGCAAATGAAACCGATTCTAAAAATGGCAATTGAACTATCTAAAGAAGAGGTTTGTTTTTAGAGCAACCTGTTTTCTCTGTTTTGCAAATAAACAGAAATAATTCTGGCTAATAACATTGAACTCTGATTTCAAAAGCCTTTGGACGCTGTGTAGAACATAAATAAAACAGAATGTGATAATTAGCTCATCCTTTTTGACATGCACTCAATGGAAAGCAATACAAACACAATATTTTTAATATTGTCTGAACTTGATGTCAGCAACAAGTTTGAAACAAGAGGCACAAGGGCAGCAAAGGACTGGGAAAGTTGTGGAATGCTAAAAAAAAAACAACCTGTTTTACCAACAAGACTTGAGACGGTTCAAAACTGGCATTCTTTCTACCAGATCAGTAAGTAACAAACCCTGCCTATTTCTTTTTACAACCAGTTGGTCTACACTTTCTTTTCATAGCACTGAGATCAGGGTTTCTTTTTGGGTTGGACATTTTTGCTTTGGACAGTAGCCAGTCAGTCAATGGTAGCACAGTCGTACCACAGGGAACTGCTAGGAGAGGGGAATTTGAATAAATGTCTGTTTCCGCTTTCAGTAAAATATCTTATGTCAGCCTTTTCTCCTGCAATGAGGCCATGACACATCACTCTGAAGGCCTGTTATTGGCTGATTCACATGACAATATGTCATCATCAGGGTTATTTTTTCAGACTTGACAAAGCTGTTTTCACAGGTTGATTATTAGTAAATTACACTGACAATTCAAATCAATGGAGTAACCCTTTAATCTTAGCCAAAGTTGCTTGTTGCTTCTTCATACAAAGCTTTTAATTCCTTCTTTAGAGTATTTTGAGTCAGAAATCGAAGTAAGACATGGAGTCATGGATCAAGTTTTCACTGATGTTGGGCATGGTCAGTTCTATTTTCACAGCTGACTATTAAAATTCTGCCACTGAAAAACAATGGCCCAAAAGCAGTTAGCTAGTTTCAATTAATAATGCTAAATGGACTTGCACTTTAATAGCTCAAAGCAATTTCACACACACTCATTCATACACTGATGGCAGTGGAGCGATTCAGTGCTTCATACCCAAAGCACCCAACACTATTTCTAAGCTAATAAACATAGTTTGGCCTCGGTTTACAACAATTCGCTAAAGCTTACTAGAAAAAAATAGCACAGTAGTTTAAAAATGCTTTTTGGCTTTCTTGCCAAGGCTTAGATAAGAAAATTGATACCACTGTCATGTCTGTATGGTGAATATAAAACTAGCACAAGAAGCAATTTAGCTTAGCCTAGCACTGGGACTAGGAACAAGGAGAATCAGCTAGACTGGCTCTGTTCAAATATTGAAAAAACTGCCTATCAGCACCTGATTACCCCTGTTGTGAAAATATAATATGTAAAAATTCATCAAAATGTCTAGAAATGAGTAGCACTTTGTTATATACTCTATATACTCTTTTTTTTAAAAGCGCTGTACAAATAAAATGTATTATTATATTGTTGGGTTGTGGATATACATTATCCCAAATGTTTCCAACAACGTTCAAACCCAGAGAAATCCACAAGTTTACTTAAGGTAACCTGTGCTTCAGTGTTTGTCCGCCGCAAACTGCCAGATTTTACTACGTTAGCCGTGAGCTAACGTTAGCCAGCAATGGCACACAAGGAATGTCTTGGTGTTTAAATTCAATTAAATTCAACTCTCACTCATCAGTACTCACCAGAGACTACAATTTTCTCTCTTCTTTTCCCCTCTCCTCTCTTTGACGTTACGTTAATGGAATAAAGTACATTACCCAGTCAACATCACTGTAATGTGACATAAACACAGACAATGGAGGTCTCTTTTGCAGATAGCTGCTGCAGTCAGGCTGATAAACAGGAGAGAAGATAAAGACAGTCTTTAATTAAAAAGCAATCTCTGAGCTCTCCTACCGTCAGTAAACAGCTCCGGACAGACATACATGCTGAATAAAATGATCTCTCATCGATTGAATACTGAATAAACAGAGTCTTATTGGCAAAACAGTTGTAGCTTTATTATGTTTGTGAACAATCAAACTTGAAGAATTTATTTTCCGATTTGAAATCAGTATCCAGTTGTAGTTTTACACAGGACACAAACTGACATTCACTAGATAACACACAACATATTCAGGTATGATGACTCTTCATCAGTCTGAGCTCCTCTACAACATCGCCAGATTCAGCCACTGTGGATGAAAAAAAGCACGAGTCACTGTGTGCTCCACAAACCATTGCTTTATAATTCTGTGACATTATCACATCATGGTTCTTACCTCCATAAAACCCAACTCTATCTCACCGGACCCATCCTTGTCCAGGGTCTTGAAGGTGTCTGTTGTAAATATAAGAAAACATCATAACTGGATATGTAATGTCTGCATGGCTGTAGGATTAAAAAAAAGACATGTAGTCAGAGGGACAGAACTCACTGAATAGTGACTCCAAACGGATCAAGCAGCACACAAAGTTGTCAAAGTCAATGGTGAGGTTTGGATCACTGTAGCGGGCCACGATTATCTGATGCAGAGGGTTGTTCAGAGAGAAGCCTGTCGAAATGTAGAAAGGTTTACTTTATAATAATATCTACGGCACATAATGGGGGAAAAAAGAAAGTATAGCCAGTGTTCTCTGTCCTCTAGTCCCTTTAACTTAGAGGAAATTTGTAAAATGGGCTTCTCACCAGCAGCCTCAACAGCCATCCGCATCTCAGAGGTGCTCATACAGCCACTTTGGTCTGCGTCTCTCTCTTTGTACAGATCCTAATGGAGAGCCCAACAACTTGTTATGTGCTGTCACCATTCGACTAACAAACTATGTTACACATGATGTGTTAATGGATGTACATACAAATAAGGAACTCACCAGGAACTTCTCAATCTTCGTCCACAGGATCTTAAATTCTACCATTCCCAGCTTGCCACTTCCATCTTTCTTTAAGGAGTATGTCAAGGAAAATTGTAACATGCTCCACACAGAGTAATGTACGGCAGGTTCTGGCCCTCTGTCAGATATGACCTTGCTTGTTGGTTAACTCATGATGTGCATCCTACTTCATACACACAGAATACAGCTCTGAATTCTAGTGGAGATCCAAAGGTACCATATATGTCAGGATTAATTTGGGGGAAATGTGTATAAAAAAGCACAAGTCATCATATGGCATCAGTAAAATGTTGGAAAATGTGAACAGACTCACAGAAAATATTGTCAGACAGTGAAGAATAAGATGATTTTTCTAGTCTTAAAGGAACAGTTTGACATTTTGTGAAATATGCTTATTCCCTTTCTTGGAGAGAGTTACAAAAAGAAAATTGAGCAGCTGCTTAACCTAGCTTAACACAAGGACAGACAATAGCTGGCATGGCAAAAGTAACAAAATTCACCTACCACCACCTCTAAAGCTCACTAATTAACATATTGTATCCCACTTGTTTACTCCATGCAAAAAGCTAGGTAAGAATTGATTTAGCACAGCTGATCTATTGTTGTTAGCGGCGCTGGGTCAGGCATGTGTGAGCTGACCACTCAGAGCAGACTGGGTATTCAGGAGGGAGGGGCTTAAAGAGACACGAGCTATAACAGAGCATTTCAGGCAGAGTGCTGTAACACTATCAGTCTGAGAAATCTGATTGTGTGTGTTTTTTGAGCAGTAGAGCATGCAAACCTATTCTAGCAGTTACCCAAAATAAAATTATTTACCTGAGAATAAGTATGTCTCCTTTAAAGCTATTTGAAGGGGAAAGCGGGATGTTAAGAGGGGGAGATTTATTGTTTTGTGGCTCTCCTGACATAGTAGTAAGGAAGGATACATCCAGCAGGTTGATCATGTTACGGCAAGTCGACAGGCTAAACCCATTGTTTTTGACATCTGATCCTGAAAATGAACCAAACATGGGTAAATGTTCTGTGCAGTGTCAGGTGCACATAAATGCACATACTGATCTTGCCTGAAAGAGAAGAAAGAAATTATATCTCTCACTCTTCTGAATCACTCGGTTGAGGATCCTGTGCAGCTCGAATGCAGAAATCTCCACATCCTAAGAAGCATATAGACATAGACAGACTCTTAGTAGATCATAAGAATGACTGTTTGAGGCCATAATGTGTCAAATCTTAAGCGTACTTACATCTCCGGCCAGCTGTCCAAACAATCTCTTGAATCTGTCACAGATGTCATCTTCATCGATATCAATCTAGAGGTGATAGAGTGATCATTTTTGGATTCTTTCTTAAAATATTAACATCAGTTTTAACCTTTAAAAGCATTTATATCAAAGATTATGATTTTACCTGCACAACGTGGCAGTCTACAGAATCATCAATCTCTCTGAAAACAGCAGGAAGTCATGTAAAGGAGTCATTTTGAATGCTATGGTTTTAATTTCTATTTGTCATTATAAAATTGTGTTTATACGTGAGAATAACATACTGGAAATCAGCCTGTTTCTCAGAGAACATCCGCACATAAAAGTCTCCATTCTTGTTTGGCTCAAAGGTGGAGGGGATGATGAGGTACTCTCCAGGGGGGAGACAGAAGTGGTTGCACACCTCTCGGAGGTTGATGAAGGTCTCGGAGCGCGCTTTTGAGCAGTTGCGCAGGAAGAAGTCTCTCTTCAGGTGCACCTGCCTTTTGCCAGAGTACTGGAAAATGACACGCATGCAAGATGGTCACATGAGAGCACCCTGTACCATTTCTACTGGCCTCCCACTTTTTTATATTATATTATATTTGTTTGTATATTGTGTTAATAATGCAACATTTTCTTTGAATAATCATTCTGCTCCCGGCAACACGCTCATAAAGCGTCATCGTTTTTGTATACACACCTCCTCAGGCAGCTAGAAAAAGACAAAAACAAATGAAATGTCAAAAAATGTGCAAATGTTGCAAATAAAATCTCCACTGACATGACTAATAGTACTTCATTGTCATCTTAAAGGCAGCTCCTTACCTCATAGATGGCAAAGCCGATGGTCTCCATGTCCTCCCCCATTTTCCTCATTCTGCGTCTGTTCTTCTGCATCAAGCCCACAATGACGGTGCAGCCCTCCTCGCCCTCATCAGGCTCATCGTCCACCTCCTCCAGCTTTATGACAAACTGAGGATTCATCCAGAAGGAATCTAGGAAGGGAAGCAAGAGAGCAGGGAGCTGATTGACAGCATTGTAGCAGCCAAGACACACTCTATGTTGATTTACGACACGCATACACTAGTGCTGGATCCAAATCCGGAAGGTAGATTGAGAAATTGGCCGTACTTGGAAAGTTTCTGCAGCCCCCAGCCGACACGCCCCTTCTCCAGGTGTCTTCAAACTCTGTCTCTGCCCATTTCTTGTACTCGTCGCTGGTTAGTGCATCAGGGGTGAGGTTGCAGATCTCAAGGCGGGAATATTCGCGCAGGAAGTCATTAAATGACATCCTGTGGGCCAAAAGGTGCAAGGGAAATACTCAAGTATCAATAAAATAAGAGATTTTCAGCACAAGGAATCAGGAAGCAAGTAGAAGAAAAGTAGTTTCAGGGAGGATTACCAGAACTCGCCATCTTCAGAACGGTTGGTCAGCCTTGCTCGGTCATCACGACTCACATTTCTCCACTCAGAGGAGCTAGAAAAAAAGTGCCATACATTCTTAGAAAATAGACTAGTGAGGTTAAAACATGGAGGACATAAATAACAGGCCTGCAGCCGTAATTCCAGCCTCCACCTATACCTCGAGCACCAGAATAGTCTGTGTAGCAACTTTTTACCCACAGGATTTACCAGCCATTCCACTGGGTGTGTACGGTTGTGTGTTCAGACTTCATACCCCCATCAAAACAAAGAATGTAGATGCTTGAATTAGGCTGGGTCATCAACAACACAAGAGGGTGTGATTAAGATAGCTCCATTTGAAAGAAGTGTTGGTGATCAATCCAACGGTGACTTTTGTCACTTGGGTCCAGACTGTGTGACCAAAATCAATGTATTATAATAATTACTTTCTTTTAATTATTCCATATTTTAGTCACACGTTTGAGAAATCCCCACACTATGTTCTCTGTAGCTGTATAAGTTACATGCAGAACGTAATATGGTCTGTTGAGGAACACGGCATAAAATGTTTTTAGAAACACCGATACGCATCATGAAGAGACCCAGAATGTCTTTAAAGAAGAGAATGGTGACCTTACGGCTGCTCAAGAAGGCTGACACACTCAAGGCTGCTGTTTGAGACCGCATTTCAACCTTCTTAAGTGTGAAACTACTGGATATATTCATCAAGCGATGAGACATTTTCTTCGGACCATGAATGTCTGTACAAAATTTCATGATAATCCCTTCAGTTGTTGAGATATTTGAGTCTGGATTGAAGAAGTAGACTCCCCGATCAACCAACATCGGCTTCCCCAGAGCCACACACTGCTAACATGGCTAAAGACAAAGAGTACTTACCACTAGTAGCTGACAATAATAAGGTTATATAAATAATATTCATGCATTTCCTGCCCTTGAATTTCCCCAGAAGAGCACAATACCTACTTGTCACTCCAGGCTCCATTCCATTCCACCTGACCCCACGGGTTTCTAATCCTGATCAGCTTCTCCATTTGTCCTCTGTACTCCACCTGACACAGAATAGGTGTCAATTGCATTTTCTGGTTCCAGCTTATTAAGTATAAGGATTTGCTACTTTTCTTTAAAATAGTAAACTGACTAGACTGTTACTTGGACAGAAGAAGCAATTTGATTGATGTCACTTTGGGATCTGCAGCATTTTTCACAACTTTTTGGACATTTTATAGACTTGAAAATTGTCAGACGAACCTATATTGAAAATTATTGTTAGTTGAGGCACTAGCCAATATTCCCAACCAGAAAAAAAGATGTAAACTGAAGTTTCCTCACCTGGTCTGCTCCTGTCACTGAGTAGGCATGGCCCTTCACAAGCTTGCGATATGTGACGGCTTCTGAGTCACTCGCACTGGTAATCTGAAGTGAAGAGGAAGACCTTGTAATGTAAAAACTACCAGATACCACGAGGATACCAACCTCAATACATGAGAGTGATAGAAGGAGCTTGAACAAACATCAATGGAGCATCCCAGAAGGGATCCTCTCTCCAAGGCCTTCTTGATGATTTTGAAGAGGTGGGGATCTGCGTTCCTCAGCTCATGCTTCTCAGCGATTCCTCCAGTGAAGTCTTCGAAACCCTCAGTGGTGCTGCCTCCGGAAAGAGCCTCGTAGCATCCATTTACTCTAAGGGCAAAATGAGTTAATGAATGGCTCGACAAGAAAATCAGACACCAAAACTTAAAGGAAAGATATCCAGATGTTCAGTTCTTTCATACTTGGCATAGGCTTTCTCAAGCAGCGCGCTCCAGAACTCTGCATTCTCTGCTGAGTGAACAAACAGCAGCTCTCCATCTCTGGTAGGCAAGCGGTCGTCGACCACCACATCCACCCACTCACCGAACTGCCAGAACTGAGAGCCACAGGGAAGACTCAGTTAGTCAAATCAAACCTGTTTGTGCCACTTTAGCTCGAGAAAGAATGAGGCTGCGGTGTGTGCGTCAAAGTTCTGTACCTCGAAGTGAAAGATGCCAGCGTAGCCCTTGTCAAAGCTTTGGTCGTGGGGGACAACACGACACAGAACCTCTTTGTTGAGCGTCAAAGAGGCGATAGCGGCCAAAAGCCAGCAGTCGCCTGAACACAAGATCACACTTGCACTGAGATGTTTTATTTTGTATGTTTCAGTGATATATTCATGAGGTAAGTTCATAAAGTCATTAAAAAGTGACGAAAAATTAATAAACAAGATGTTAGAAGGTTAATAAGAAATCTGTCTTAAAGGGATTTAAAATGTTTAAAAGAAATGTATTGCTTTTTATGTAAGGTCTTTATTTAATGCAGAATGTAGCAGGACCACAGTTTAGTTAAGTGCATTGTGGGAAATGTAATGCCGTGTGTGATATCATGGGTAGGTAGGAACCAACATGGCTGCAGAGGAAGAAGATACAGCTCCAAAATAACACTATTCTACGCATGGTCCAAGAGGAGCACGAGGTAATTGTCTTTCAATTGTTTTATATAGTAGAGTTTTATATATGTAGAGTTGACACAGAGAACAGAGAGAGAGCAAAAATAAAAGTTTAAAAGTCATCTGTATGATGTGTGGCCATTGTTTCACTGGACCTGTGTAGCTGCAGCAGGAGTAAAGGAAACTCCTGTGTTAAATCTCATGTAACACCCCGAGGATTTAATGTTGACACGTTGGCTTTCATCTTGGCGTTATGACACATTTTCAAATCATTCTAGGTATGCAGTTTGTTTTCCCAACACACACACCCCTGTTGTGCAAAGTCAGACTATTGTCTTGTCTCTCTCTGCTCATCAGCTGCAAGAAACTCAGTCCCACCCACAATTGTGTTTATTCTGCCAGACTGGGTGGAGACAGAGAAGACTGAAGGAGCTGTTTAAAATGTTTTGTGCACAGTAGCAGCTGATGTCAGTGCCCTGGCATTTACAAGGAGTAATGTGGTTTGTGGAGTTATTTGTGGTTTCAAAAAACCAGCAGAAGAGACCCTAAGCAGGATGATATAGAGTATAGAGTATGAGAAGTGTGACACTGCATGCACATCTGGTAACTGTGCTGGTCTAAGATAGGCATGCAAAATCATTCATTCAAATGGCTGAGCATGGAAATATGACTCCTTTTTTAAATATAGTAAATATCTAATGTTGCCATCAAAATGCATTTGAATATGATTCGTTAGGAAAATAACAGAAGTTATATGAGGGTCACTTTTACAAGGTAAAGAAACAGACAGTGTTGGAAGAATGTATGAATCGTGTCTCACCAAGCGCTCCTTGACAGATATCAGTCCTGGTGGCGTTTTCAACAATGAATTTTGGATCGCGGCACAATTCCTGACAGAAAAAAAAGAGTCAAAATGGAGTCAAACTGCAATGCCTCCTCACATCGACATCAATATTGGAGCCCAACTGTTTGCATCCACCCTCATTTGGACAATAATGTTTGACCGGATATCAAAATGTCTCATACATGCAGTGCAAAAAGTAGCTCTTTGCAGCAGCAATACAGTGTCCATCTTACATGCAGACACAACACAAACATTTAATACCACAGCGATAGTCTGTAATACTGCTAACATGAGTTTGTCACAAACCTCAACAATTTGCTGTGCAGACCAAACAGCAACAACTAACTGCTATAAAGGATGTAGCCTACTGAGTGACTTCTCTATCTGGTAAGAGTGTATGATAAAATAATAATACAAGTAGCACTCCTGCAAGTCTTCATTCCAAAATTCAAAATAAGGTATACTCAAATTAAAGCTACATGATGATGTCAATGATGCAAATATGGAAAATTCCTACTTTGACTTCCAACTTAAAAATAGTCTAAGTATAGTTTAATGTCTCTGGCCTATACTGCCTGAGCCCTATTTTTTGAGCATGTAAAATAACTGAAGCAACCAGCCTGTACTTTCAGCAGATGTCACCATCTGCTTATTGTACCCACCTTAGGTCTTTTCCAGGTGATGCCCCTAACCTTGTAGGAATTTGGTCCAAGTTCATCGTAGCCTAAAGATGAGGGCAGAGCCTCAAAGCATTCATCCTGAAACAGCCGCCCACTCTGCAGACAGCTTGCCCTCAGCGCTTCATAGTCCTGGTTCAGGTATTTCACCGCATGAGAATTGGTTCCAATCCCTTTTGCTTTCTCTCTTCTGTGCTGAAGTGTAGCTGCGATGCCAGACATTTTAAAAGATTGTACAACTTTCTGTGTTGTGACGAGTGTCTCTCTGAATGTGCGTGTGGTTAGACAGGCTCTGTGTTGTATGTGCTGCTCAACTGTCTCCACACCCTTTATTGTTCATACCAGACTGTAGGCTGACTGCTCCGGCTCACCTGTTTCATCCAGCCTACTCTACATCCGACTTTGATCAATGGCTCATGATTGGCCCAGATGTAGCCCACATGTACAAATGGGTGAAACCTGTGGTGGTCCGAAAATCTCACTATATTTCTATCTCATGTGGCCACACTAGATATAAAATTATTTATTACCAGAATAAATAAACCATTTCATTTTCAAGATTTTATAAATACTAATAGTCCAGAATCCATGGATAGTTTTTGACTTTCTTTATTTTCACAAAGGAGTAACTAACAAGACATTTTTTTCCCATTGCACCAAAAAAATACATGAATGTTAAAAAATATCTTCAAACATTTGGGATTTTTCTTCCATGTATATGTTTAGCAGATATCATGATTGTATCCTATCAATACATTTAAGCCCTTTTAAAACAATCTGGAATATAAAGAGTGTTGATAAAATGTGTTTTTGTGAAACAAATTGATCAATTGTTGAATGATTGAGCTTCCTCTTCCAACAAATATCACAAAGGGGTCCTTGCTTGGCTTGTCTCCAGGGTTAGTAGATCGCCAGGCACAGCCACTGTTTAGAAGAAACACAATTATACAAGCTGTCCAAATGGGAAGTGCCAACAGGGCAGCAGCTTTTGTTATTCTCTCACACACCTGTTGCATATCCAGCTCAATCTTCCCTGAGTCCTGTCTCTCCAGAGACTTAAACATTTCTGGATCAGAGGCAGAACAAAAGACAGCTCTCAGATCACACAGATCAATACGAGATATGCTGAAGTGATACTGCTGTTTTCTGAAACTTACTGAAGAGCATTTCCAGTTTAATGAGACAGCCTACAAAACTGTCAAAGTCGACGGCGTACTGGGTGTCAGCATAACGACGGACGATGGCCTGCAGCACAAAACTGTTGATGTGGAAGCCTGGCAAAGAAAAATAGCTGTCACATCACTACCTGTTAGCTTGTAGGGTCAGTTTCATTCATGTGGATTATCTGACTGGGTGTTTCAAAGGTGATAATGGAAGAGTTCAGTTACACAGCCTCGCCCATGCTTGTTTTGTTCCTGTGGTAAAGTATACATGAACAGCATTTGTCTGCAGGGAGGAAGTCCTCTAACTAGCTTATCCAGTCTGTCATCTGTAATTGCCAAGGTTACTAAAAGATGACACCCACCCCAGCCACAGTCTGTTCACCCTGCTGCCACCTGCAGGTGATACAGAAGTAACCGCTGCCATACCACCAGACTACATAGCAGCTTCTTTCCTCAGGCTGTGAGACTCTTCAATTCATCCTCTGCACTCCACTGTATGAAATAGTGTTTTTTTTTAATCTTATGTAGCATGAAGGGACTCAGTTTTGTTTTTAAATATACTGTTCTGAAAATATGTTGTTGTATTTTTTTTTAAATATATGAAAAACAGAATTAATTGGTATGTTTGTCAAAATATAGAGAATATATCATTGAATATATAGTATGCAATAATACAGTATATTGCAAGTACATTATTAACTGTGCATAACTACTGAGTAGTAGTGGGTACTACATGATAACATGACTACTCAATGGTCATGGATTGGTCCACACCCATATTTGAACTCAGCCTTCATTTTGATTTCAAGTACACGCCTGTGACGTTTGCTGACTGTATCTTGTGCCATTATTGTGGTAACAAAATCTGTCCACAGACAGACAGACTAGCTGAAAGCAATGCAGCTGCACCAGAGTGGATGGGAACGGTTGGGATACAGTGATCTGCAACTTAAATGAGTGTAACTCAGGGGTGTAAAGTGGGGTGCCGATGGCCTTTTCCTACTTCTCACCTCATTAGTCAATATCATTATCTCAACTACACACATGTGCAGTTTCATGACTGTATTTTGCACGTTTGTGACGCAATTGGGTTGATCCCCACTAGTTATTACCATAGTAACAGCTATTCCCCCTGGGGTCCTCACAAGAGACAAGAAAAGACATTTAGACATCATATTATGGACAATCTATAATATCAACAAAACAAAATAAAATGCAAGTAAGTAAAGAGCAATAACTCTCCTCTCACATGACAGTGTTTGTTACCTGCTTCAGTTGCGGCACATCTCATCTCGTGGGAGCTCATGGTGCCAGAGTTGTCTGAGTCGTGATTCTTGAAGATCTCCTATATGACCAAGGCACCCATGTGTTGTGTTAACACGTGCCAGGTGTTCCAACATGTCCAACACACTATGTCAAAACATAAATCACCACTCACCAGGTATCTCTGGATTTTGTTCCAAAGCATGTGGAACTCCACCAGTCCCAACTTGGCACTTTCATCTTTCTGGAGAATGTTAAGGTTTCTAAAAGGCTCGTTCTGGAAAGACTTTTTTTAGTCATAATGATAATAATAATAATAATAATAATAATAATAATAATAATAATAATAATAATAATAATGATAATAACTTAACTGATCATTGTCATATTTTAATCCCACAGTGAGAATGCACCCAAACCCCAAAAGTTTAGTTTAAAAATTTTTTTTAAATACTGTGAGGGGACAATTTTTCATCCTGAGGATACATCCAGCAGACTGACAATAAGGCGAGCTGTCTCAAGGCTGAAGCCATCTGTCTTGAGATCAGACCCTGCAAGAAAGTGACAAAACAGAGTTAGCTCCAACTCTGCCAATGTTATACACTAAAGTGTGTTTACAGGTCTTGGTGAGTACTACTGCATATGTGAAAGATTAGGATGAAGTCTTTTGTGGCTCCAGAGGAAGCCTCATGAAATCTGGTCAAGGTCAAATCAAGGTCTGCGTTGCATTGTGGGTAATGTAGGTGCCAGGTTTTGGAAAAACTTATGGAGAATGCGAATACCAATGATCAAAATCAACACAGCAAAACCAGAAATATGGCCGTTTTATTCCACGCATTCTTCAAACCTGGCACCTACATAACCCACAATGTAACTTCACCACTGTCTGACCCTGGAGGCATTTATCAGATTACATCCTCTGGACCCCAAAAAGCTTCATACTACTTTTTCACATGTGAGGTAGTACTCCCCAAGACCTGTAAACACACTTTATTATGTAAAATATGTGGGAGTTCGCTGTACTTACGGTGAGAGACGACGTTGTTCAAAATTCTCACCAGTTCGAAGGCCGATACCTCCATGTCCTGTTTGAAAAATGCATATTTTAAGTGAGCTTTAATTTTCAATCCAGGTTTAGTGCTGTCAACACATCTCATATACTGTCAGCTCTCATGTAGCTGTACCCACATTGCCAGCAATCTGCTTGAAGAGGTGCTTGAAATGAGGATCCACATCACTCTCACACACCTCCTCCTGTGGGAAGAAAGACGCATGAAAGTCTATGTCTCATTTGAAAAGAATGTTAGTTTATCATTCTGCACATTTTTTTTACCTCCTCTATTTTAGCATCAATGTCCTCCTCCAGTGGGCTGAAAAAATAAAAATGCACAGCTTTAGCACACTCTGCTGCCGTACAGGGAAATAACATTCACACTAAGTTGACAGTGAAGACTAGACTAGGAGCAGCCCTCTCAGCTTTTTTCACTAGATGGTTGTATAAACTAAATCTCTCAGGTCCACATCTATCAGTCTGAAGTCACTGTAACTCAGATACCTTGTTGCAGCCTGTTTCTCAGAGAACACCCTGAGAACGAAGCTGCCCTTCTTGTGAGGCTGAAAGGTCGAGGGAACTATGGCATATTCTCCAGGAGGAAGTTTGAAGCGGTCACACACTTCGCGTGTATTGATGAAGGTGCTGCTCATGGCCACAGCTCTCTGTCGCAGCAGGACATCAGGACCCAGGTGAATGTTGCCGCGGCCTTTGTACTGAAGATTTACATGAGATTACTGGGATGTCAAGCAACTACCGCAAAACTCATAATGCTGTGTTTTCTTTTTTCTTTTTCTTTTTTACCATATTGTGCAGCCTAACTATTTTGCATTTAAAAATGTCAGTTTTTAGTAAGGGATCAATACTGGCATGCAGTAGTTCAAATACAGACCTGATCTGGGACCTGTGAAAGGAAACAGACACATTATTTTTATTAAATCAGTCAATTATTTAAAGAAAAAAGTTAAAATTTCAAATGACATATCAAATGATTCTGAAGCACCTCATAAATGGCAAAGCCAATGGTCTCAAGTTCACGGTTAAGCCGTCTCTGCCGTCGTCCATCCTTCTGCATCAGCCCCACCAGAAAGGTGCACCCATCCTCCCCATCCAGAGGATCATCGTCCACATCCTCCAGACGCACCACAAACTGAGGGTTGGACGAAAATGTGGCTGGAACACAGGACAGTGTAATTGTTTATAAGAAGAAATTTAGCACAACTTCTTGCTCAGGCATATGTATGGTCTCTCCTTCTACCTGCGTGGTTGCGGCAGCCGCCAGCAGTGGAGCCGACCCTCCACATCCCTTCAAACTGGTAGTTGTTCCAGTGGCCCACGTCATCGCTCTCAATCGTGTCCGGGGTCAAGTTACAGATCTCCAGCTTGGTGAACTGCCTGATGAAGTCTGAATAGGACATCCTGAGCAGAGGGACACATATCTCAAGAAAGAACGTTGTATCATTTCTCAAGCTTTAACTTCTGATTACTTTCCCAGCCTGAGTTAGAGCCTTAAAGGTCCAGTGTGTAGGATTTAGGTGAATCTGCTGGCAGACATGGAATATAATGTGCAGAATGGTGTTTTTAATCAGTTATAATCACCTGAAACGGTATGTGTCAGGGTATTTAGGTGGTTGCTAAAGATCTGTCACATCACCACTAGATGCCGCTAAATCCTACACACTGGTCCTTAAACAGTTGCTTTAGTGATGAAGGGGATTATGATCACCAATCCGTTTGACAGCATTAACAAAATAGCAAAAATATTGCATGTGTTGTGATATAAATACAAGGTTAAAGACAATGGACCAGAATTACCAGAACTCTCCATCTTCAGCCACATGGTTCAACTTTGATTTTGTATCTCTACTGACGTCGTCCCATTCACTGGATCTAATTGTGAGGGGAAAACAATCATGCCTTTAGGAAAAATCCTGAAAATAATCAATGGTAGCTGATGGTTAATGGATGCAGAACGTCATTATATACCCATCACTCCACGGCCCAGTCCACTCCACCTGACCCCATGGGTTCCTGATGCGGACCAGCTGCACCTGCCTGCCTCGGTAATTAACCTGAGAGAGAGCAGCAGTGGATAATGTTACTTCCACACAGTAACAAAAAACAAAAACAAAAATGCTTACTAAATGGTATACCGTCTCTGCACCAGTGACAGAGTATGCATGCCCTTTGACAAGCTTGCAAGCCTTCACTGCCTCTGTCTCACAGGCACTGGTGATCTGAAAGAACAAAGAACCAACATTTCAATCTGACGACATCCTGCTGTTGGTGTGTGTTAGTTTGCAATCGGCATGCAAATCAGTATGAAAATAAGACTTACATCAATAGAGCAACCTAGCAGTGAACCGCGATTCAGGGCCTTCTTAATGATTTCAAAGAGATGTGGTGGAGCCTTGTCTAAATTGTATAGTTCTGAGATTCCTCCTGTGAAATCCTCAAAACCCTCAGTAGTGGTGCCTCCTGACAGGGCCTCATAGCAGCCACACACCCTGTCAGACACCGATGGGTGTGATTAGATTCACAGACTCTGTATTTTACATTTTCACTGCATTAATGTTTTGATGAAGACATAAGAGGAATCATCCATACTTAGCGTAGGCCTTCTCCAGCAGCGGTGTCCAAAACTCAGAGCCCTCCGCTGAGTGAACAAACAGCAGCTTTCCGTCTCTGGTGGGTAAACGGTCATCGACCACCACGTCCACCCACTCACCAAACTGCCAGAACTGAGAAGGAAATACTCCCCATCAGTAAACTCAACGTCAAACCCTCTCAGTCCTGCATTAAGACTCATGAGCGAGGCCTCAAGCCACAGGCAAAAAGAAGTAACTGCTTTGGGATTCAGATCAAATGTACACTTTAAATTTACACTTGGTTTATTCGGGCTGGCCTATACCAGTGTGCAAGTTTGCCATTGAAATAAATCATCATTCTATGGACTGACAAAGAAAGAAAAAAAAGCCTGCTTGAAGCTCAGGATTAGTGGTCTGATGAGAAAGGTCTTTGTCTGACCTGAAAGTGAAATATCCCGGCGTAACCTTCGGTGAAACTCTGTCCATGGGGCACCACACGAGCCAGGATCCGCTGGTCTAGAGTCAGGGAGGCTATTGCAGCCAGAAGCCAGCAGTCCCCTACAAAGGAAGAGCAGACACAGACTCTGACATTGACCAATATGTGTTATTCACCACTGTAAACAGTAGACCCATTCACACTGCCCTTTCAGTGTGGGAATCATGCTCTGATTCTCTGCATTGCCATCTGTGGGAAAGTTTCAGATGCAGAGAGGGGGGACAATTTCGCTGGGCTCTAGCCCTTTTCACACAGAGACTCTGCATTATTGGCGCAGTGAAGGCTCACCATTTCTCCGCCTTTGTTTGTTCACACTAAACCAAGCAGACAGACAAGATGACCGCTCACCTCTGCTGCGGCTCTGATACTACCTCCAGAGGCGCATCAGACTCACATCTACTCAGCAGATGCGAGCTGGCATCTGTGTTTTGACCAGAGATGTTTGTGGTTGAAAACCCAAACACCCTGGCATGTATCCACCCCAACTATTTGAACCAATCATGTACCCATCCCAATTCGCCTCACTTACCCAGCCCTCCTTGACAGATGTCCGTCCTTGTGGCTCCACCGTCAATGAATTTTGGGTTCGAGCACAGCTCCTACAAAGAGCACCAAACCATCACAAAGAGGTGAATATTTGAAAGAAGTGTTGAGAAAAGTTTCCTTGGACTGTTAAAAGTAACAATGCACCCATGAAAAGACTTCACACATATAGTAGTATTGATACAACTTGCTTCAGTCAAAATCCTGCACAGACAGACTGTGTGTTTGACCTCTAATATCCAAATTAGCTTTGTCTCATCCAAACAGCTGCACGCACATAGATCAGATGAAGTCACGCTCATAAGAGGCAGAATAAATCCTTAAATCAGTATGAATAGGAACAGGTGCTGTTGTCCTTTGTGTGAAATGGAGAACTGACTCTTCAAACTGGGAACATGAAGAGGGAAATCACATTTGTTTTTAATAATTGTCAGTGTGACTGAACAGTTGTTGTTTCAACTTAATATCTTAAGTTTATCTAACATGTATTCTCAAGTTCAGTTACCTTTTAACTGTGTTTCACAAGAATAGAAACCTTAAAAGAAAACTTTATTATTCCAACTAAGTTAAGTTAACTTGAATATATTTAAGGCAGCAATTACACTTACACTTTTAAGTTGAACCAGCCCAAAATGATTTACAGTGTAAAAACTGTGTATTTGCTTGGTGGTAGCGTCTCACCTTTGGCCTTTTCCAAACAACACCCCTGGTCTTGCTTGAGTATGGTCCCAGCTCATTGTAGCCCAGTGATTTGTACTCAGCTGGAAAGCAGTTGTCCTCAAACAGACATCCTCTTTTCAGACAATGCTGCCGCAGAGTCTCATAATCCTGCTTTGCAAACTTCACTGCATGCTGGTTGGTGCCAATGCCTTGTTCCCTCTCCTGCTGATGGGCCAGTCGATCTGCTGTGGAAGTCATCCTCTCCTTTCAGGTGGATGTAGACCCCCTGGATGATGATTTTCCTCTTTGTGAGCTGAGCTGGGTCGACCTGTCTTCCAACAGCTGGACACAATCCCGGATGTGTTTTTGTCCCAGCCTCCTTTATACTGTAACTGCCACAGGTGAGGGGAAGACAGGGTGGGATCACAGACAGGGTGGGGCCTCCAGAGGACAGCAGCAAACCCAAACAGATCCGCCATGAGAAGGCTGTGACCACAGCTGCAGTGCAAACAGGGACACGCCTAGAGGCAACTTGAGGCTCCTCTCTCATTTCCTCATTTGATTTTATGTGTGTGTGTCCCTGTTTCTGAGGAATAAACAAGCTTAAATTATAGACGTTCTGTAAAAAAGAAGAGTAATGTGTTTTTCTCCACGAGAGTTACTTGAAGGGATTAGATGTTCTACATGCAGTGGAGGGTTGTGAAAGGGAAGCTTAAACACATAATATAAAGCGAGTGTTAAATTGAGAAAGAAAAAGAATGGGTTATGAACAATGTTGCAACATTGAACCTATGGGATGTTTGTGTCCAATCAATCAAAGTGTGAACTAATATCTTGATTACTACTGTACTTATCCTGTATGCTAAAGACAGCCAATGTAATCCTTCGTCAAAAGCTCTCCAAGTCAGTTAAGTGGTTAAGTCAGGAGCTACGCTGGTGTTTCAGCTGTTGAATGCCACACTGTATGTTTTATAACATATCCTGTAAGCCTCAGATGCACCACATACACTCATGGTAAATTAGGATATGCCAAAAAAGTGACATCAGAATGGAGTTAGACACAAAAACAGAAAAGACAATACATATACAGTAAAAAGGACTCACTAAACTGCAGACTATATGGAAAACCATTTTGCAGCGGAAGTCCTTTTATTATCTGGATTCTTCTTGACTTCATTGCTGAACCAGATGCTTCTGTACCACACATTAACCATATTTCCAAATGTCAACTGGCCACACCCAGTTTACAGAGAAGTATTGTCTTCGAAAACAATTCTGAGGTTATCCATACTGCCTCCAAAGCCAGTGGTTTTAACTATTGTGGGAAGATGGAGGAAGGGTGGGTCATGAATCACTCAATGGTATGTGAACAAAACATGACAAATTAGCGTCAATAACAACCCTACTCATCTTTACACTCAATACTTCTGGTTGTTTTCACAGGTGCATGCTTGTTTGCACGGTGATCGCTGAGCTCTCCGTATGGCTCGAAATTAAACTGGTAACGATGATGATACACAAAGTGGACATAGATTAAGTTTGAATACAAACTGTTGTAAGATGTAGGCCAAGCAGAAAGAAAACCCTCTGCTTGTTGATTTACTTTGCTATCGATATTTGGAAGCAGTTTGCTGACATACTGCACAACAACGTCTAGCAGTCAGTGATTGATTAGCATTAAAAGCGTCCATAGTCTACACTCTGATGAAAGCATAATGAGTTGTACTGTCATATAGGTCATTACAAATGTTATTAAAAGTGCCTTCATGATTTATGTGTTGGTAACCGCTTCACTAATGTAATGCTAGAAATGATAGACAGTATGTTATTACTGGGCTTATGCGCCATTAGAAATGATTAATTATGAATACACTGTTATTAATACCAAACATCTAATAGACATCACCCGTTGTTGTTAAGCAAAAGCTAATAAATAAATAAAATACACTCACAAAATGTCAAGAAATTAAATATTCTTACACCTATTTTATTAAACAGAAAATACAACCCCACACTTTCTGAATATGTTAACTGTTAACTCATTAAAACACACTTCACTGATACTCGACATCAACTGCTGATGCAGACTCGCTCCTCTCCTGCTGAACGCCTCTCCCGTCCCCGTCCGCCATGTGTTCTGGTCCTGATCGGAGCCGCTGTAAATCCCCTCCGTACTGTATCCTCTGTCTTCAAACTGGCATCCATCTGTCTCAGAGGTCCCAGTCACCACGTGTCTAGCCATGTTCACTGGGAGGCTGCTGAGCCCAGGTGAGCTGAGCTCCGCTGCCCGTATTGACCCTCTCATGATCTGAGGTTGCAACCCAGAGAGTCTGAGAGCGAAGAGGAGCCTCAGAGTGATGGCAGAAGGTGAGAGGAAATGCTTCTTCATGTGTTACTGTGATCAGGGCTGTGATTGGCTGCAGTCATTTCCACACTGCACACATTTCACATAACTGATAATTCAAATGAAGATTGATCTCAAATAAAAATTAAGGGTCAGAGGTCCTGTCTGCTGCCATGAAGCTGTTGGCATTGGCAGGTGAGGCTCTGGCTGATGTAACTCCTGACAGCATGAGCAGCTGTCAGGAGTGAGACAGGAAGTCTGAAAGAATCCTGTGAGGCCTAGCTGCCAAAATAGGTGAGCAATGTAAAGAGAGGAGCTCACAGGCTGTCATGTTGGACGTGATGGAGGTGGAGACGCTTTTAGACGTAAATATCATATCTGTGGCTGACAAATTAGCATTAACTTATATGAATATAGTGTAAGTGAATCATACAAAGGATAGAATAAACTGCTTTCAGCCTGGTGGGTGTGGTAGCTGGTGACTTTTAACCTTTGCAGTTGTTTGCTGCACATTATCTCTCAGGTGACACAGTTTCACTTTGCTACAGTTATCAAGCGGATTGACATCGATCAGAGTTCCATTTCACCCAGGTAGCAATTAAATTTGAGTTTATGATTAACTTTTATAGTGATGTTATATTGACCAGTCAATAGTACAGTTTCTATTTCAATGCTTTTGATTTGTTTTCTAATACATACATATGAACTAAGGACAACAGTAGCCAAGTAGGGAGGTTTGTTTGTGTAGATTAAATGCATTTTAAATCAGCCTAAATCTAAAACATTTAGCTCTACTTTAAGTTCTACTCTATTAACTAAAATTCCACTCTACATTATTAAGAAAAAATATTTACAGTAGCTCAATATTAGGAAGAAATCACACACTTCTGTCAAAATCTGCCTCTCTGTCCCTCCCTCCAGCCAAATTCCCACTTTTCCAAACCTATTACAGCAAAACCTCATTATAGTTCTTTATTTCCTTATTTACTCTAAGATTGTGCATATAACATAGTCAAGCCTAGTGTTTATTCTTGTATTACTGTGTGTGCAGAGTGTATTTGTGCTGCCTGGACAGGATCCGGGACCTCCCAGTATGGGACAGACACACATTTTGTATATTATTTAATGTTATCTATCCTGTCCTTCTTTCATTTACTGCTGAAGTTTCTCAAAACTTGCCTACTTTGGAGGCATTTTACATCTGATTTTATAAAGAGATAGAGGGAAGGAGCTTCCATGTGGTTTATGCTTTTTAGTTTCTAAATGTTTTGGCATCTGGTCACTGTAAACCCAACCCAAGTGGGCGCTTGTGTTGTGAAATGATGAACTGAGTAGGCCTAAGTTTGCATAGGTGTGAGTGTGTGCTGCTGTCCAAAGTGCTAAAATCGGAGGCGATTGATCAGATGGACAGACAGACGGAACATTTCACCGAGCTTGGTTTCTCAGCCTGCTGCTTTTTGTAGTTTTTTGGTCTTAATTCCATTTTCCAAATGAAGCACTGATTTACACTAACTTTGAGCATATGAAATAGTGGAAAACTAGTGCTTTGGTGGAAAAAATGCCTATTTAAATAGGTTTTTAACAGTGTTTATTCTTGTATTACAGTGTGTGTATTTGTTGAACTGAATGGAATTTAAATAATTGATGCTGCACTATTTAATTTGTCTCATAGTATGACATTTCTTTCTTTCTTTCTTTCTTTCTTTCTTTCTTTCTTTCTTTCTTTCTTTCTTTCTTTCTTTCTTTCTTTCTTTCTTCCTTCCTTCCTTCCTTCCTTCCTTCCTTCCTTCCTTTCTTTCTTTCTTTCTTTCTTTCTTTCTGTCTTTCTGTCTTTCTTTCTTTCTTTCTCGGTGGGACCTTGTCATTTCCTTAAATTGCCCCCCGGGAACAAATAAAGTATTTTGAATTGAATTGAATTCCTTCCTTCCTTCCTTCCTTCCTACCTTCCTACCTTCCTTCCTTCCTGTGCCCTAAACTTATGACACTTTCCGCTCTGCATGTATTCTCCGTGTCTTCAGCGCCCCTAGCGGCAGTGCTCGGTGCTGCCGGCTGTGCGCGGTGGCCCCTCCCTCTGAAGGGGCTGGTCCTCCCTGCAGTGTGGAGAGGGCTGGACCGGGCTGAGCTCAACCTGCTCCTGGCTGCTGAAACCCTTGCCCCCCCTCTTCACAGATTTACCCGACTATCGCTGTCACTACTCGGTCTGAAGGAGCTCCAAGTTGCCTTTCAAAGCGGTGGTGAGTGCGGCCGTCTTGTTTATTTCACTTCACTGAGTATGTTAATGCAGCCAGATCAAGTTAACGGTCCTTTATTGCCTTTATTGTTGTGTAGGCCACCGTGCGGTTTGTTTGACTTTAATACACTGCACGCTGTTGCAACTAATAATAGTCAACAGAGTCGCAGCTGTCACGTTTAATCCAGGTTTGATATCCCGTGTGGAGCGAGTGTGACACATAGAGCTATAGATCTATAGATCATGGGTCTATTGTTGTTAGAAATCTGTGAAGCAGACTGCAGGCCATAAAAAGACAGGCCTGCTGCTTGTGCTTATGAACAGGTGCTGCACGAATCTGAGCCTGTGTTACATGTCCGATATATACTGTGCCTTTATTTTCATGGTACCAGGCCTGTGAATTCACATGTGCAGCATTATTCCGGCTGACAGGCTGATGGGTGTTTTGTGTTGAGGTTGAAGTCCTATGGGTGACATCACCATCGCAGGAATGCCTGGTTCAGCATGATAGAGATATCCTCCTGATCAATGGCCAGCAGTATCCTCTCTTTAGGTGTTGGACAAAGCAGAGGGACATTCCTGCAGACCCTACAGGCATGTGGGGCCTCAGGGTTGGCGGGGGGGGGGGGGGGACTAGCTCTATAAACAATATCCTTGCCTGCAGGATTGTGTCTACCTAAAGCATAGTCTATTTTGCACAGCAACACGTCCATATTGTTTTCTAACTCAATAAAGAAACCCATCTCAGTCTCCATCCAACTTTCTCCCTCTCACTTTGAATGTGTGGACTGTTTACTGAACTGGGCTCGTTAGGATTCCTTTCCGGTGGAGCAGAGCAGTATAAAGGATCGTCCCATGTCCCAGCTTTTTCCAGCACTCATTCAGAAAGGGGATAGGCAGCCAAGAAACAACTTACAGTCTTACCAGCCAGCCTCTTCACGCTGAGTATTTGGTTCTTTTTAACTCCAACAAGTGCATTCAGGGAGGAGAAAGAGAGACCCCCGCGGAGTCGTAAACACTGAGGTCTATTTGAGCAGCTGCACAAACTTCTGCATCTCAAGGGAATCCTGGTTATTTGAAAGAGTAAACACTATCTTTACCAGTGACAAGTCCTGTGTGAATGTGAATGACTTTTCTCTCTTTTTTTCTTGTCTCATTCTCCCTCTCAGCCTGCCTGTACAGACCAGGTATCATATTTCGAAGTTCTTTGTTATTCCCTCAGTTTGCTGTGTGTAAGATGCTTTCATGTCTCACATTTCTCTGAAATTGCTTTTCTTCTGTACATGCTTTCTGTGTTTCTATTCTTTCCCTACCGGGCTTTCATTTATGTGGGTTTCTAACTAATGTTTCCATGGCAACACATTCACTTTACACTTTATTTTACATCACACAACTGGGTGGTTATCTGGATATCTTTCTGGTAATCGGCCTGCGTTATTATTATTATTTGGTGGATTTGCCTTTTACAGGGCCCATGGGTCCATTGCTTAATCGATTAATTCAGTGAAAGAATAAATAGAACAAAAGGCACAGGCTAATGTAGAATCCATATGGGGTCAGACTAATTAGTTGAAGGCAGATTCAGTCTAACTGACACACACCCACACCTGATTGCCATGCTGTAACTCTGACAAGAGTGTGCCGCTGAATAACTTCCTGCTATTTATAGGTCACAGCACTGTGCACACCCACTCAGCTCCATATTTTTATCTCGCACCACCAGTATGTATCCAGCTGGAGGGATATCTGCAAGCATATACGCCAACAGGCTGCGAGCGGAAGGCATGGGCTCCAATGAGCAGGCCGTGCCCTACTTCAACCAGGACTACGAGGCACTGAAGCAGCAATGTGTGGAGTCGGGCTGCTTGTTTGAAGACCCCTGTTTCCCCGCCGAGCCTCCATCCCTGGGCTTCAAGGAGCTCGCCCCCCATTCGTCCAAAACTAGAGATGTGGAGTGGATGAGGCCCACGGTGAGAAAACTTGATTGATACTTGATTGATAAAGTGGAAGTAAAAAGTAGTAATTAAGAAATGCCTCACTGATGACTCTTTGGATTGCATCTCATGTCATATTTCAGAACAGGCATGTAGATTTGACTCCTGCTGGTGATGACTGGAACTAAACAGAGAAACGCATCATATAAACAAACATATCAATGACACTGTCTCAGTCCGTGTCTGCAAACTCAGACAGAATAGGACAAGTCGGGACAGGAGTGTCTCAGACCACCGCAGCTGTTGGCATCGTGTGGCATTCTCTGACCGCTCCTTCGCTCAGACATCTGTTTACAGTGCAACACAGGATGTCGACACAGAGATGCTAGAATGGCAATGACTTGAAAGAGATCTTGCCTTGAAGTAGACTGTAAAAAATGTCTTTTAATTTCTTCACAGGAGCTGACAGGTGACCCTCAGTTCATCGTGGGTGGTGCCACCAGAACAGACATCTGTCAGGGAGCGCTGGGTGAGCCCTGGTTTTCATTGTCCTGAAAAAAAAAATAGAATTATTATGAATTTATTTTCATTATCTATTAATCAACTGATTATTTTCACAATTAATCATTTGGTGCCCCCTTCCCTGCATGTTATAGATGATTCTCTGCCCAAAAACACCTGATTCAAATGAATGGGTCGTTCTCATGCTTCAGCAGAGCTTGATGATGTGCTGATCATTTGTATCCGGTGTTTGGGCCAGGATTGAAGAACAGATGTCAATCTATGAAAATTATGAAAAATGCTCGACACTTTTACCAAGATCCCAAAGTGACATCTTTAAATTGCTTTTTTTGTCCAACAAACATTCAAAAACCCAAAGACTCTCCATTTACTATCAAAAATTACAAAGAATAACAGCAAATCCTTAAATTTAAAGGTGCAGTATGCAAGAATTTTAGATGAAAACATAAAAAATGAACTAAACAGGATGTGAAGACATAGTAGTTTATACATCTATGTAGGCCACCAACACTTCTCTATTGCTCCAAGCTCCCAGACCAGTAGAAGTAGGGCTAACTAGCAAACAGAAGCTACAGTTAGCAGCAGTTAGCTTTTACTCTGATGTGTTATGCTGTCCTCTATTTGTTTTGAGTATTCAACAGCTGACCAGTTCTTACATTTGCACCTTAGAGGAGCAGCAAATGTTTGACAGTTTTGCTTGAAAAATAACCGAAAACAACAGATTCTCAAGGCAGTTGCTGATTTAAAGTTCTTTAATTGGCTAATGGTTGCAGCTCTAACCAGAAGACAGAATTAGATAATGTTGATTAAATCTTCTTATTCCCTTTCAGGTGACTGCTGGCTCTTGGCAGCCATCGCCTCTCTCACCCTGAATGAGAAGCTTCTTCATCGGGTTGTCCCACACGGGCAGTCCTTCCAAGATGACTATGCTGGAATCTTCCACTTTCAGGTAGAGATCATCCTCTACTCTTTTTCCCTTCCAGGTTAGCAATTCAGATAGATGGAGTCCTTGATTATTGCTCTGTGTTGCAGTTCTGGCAGTTCGGCGAATGGGTCGACGTGGTGATAGATGACAGACTGCCTGTAAAAGACGGGGAGCTGATGTTTGTCCATTCTGCTGAGGGCAATGAATTCTGGAGTGCACTCCTGGAGAAAGCCTATGCTAAGTAGGTTTTAAAAGAGCCTGCTCAATTACTAAATTATTCAGTATGAGTGAATTTAGTATAAAGCTGTAAATCACATCCTGGAGTGCTGCTTTTGAAGGCTATCAAGCTGAAGTGTGTTTTTATGTGGTTGCAGGCTGAACGGCTCTTACGAGGCTCTGTCAGGAGGAAGCACCACAGAAGGGTTTGAGGACTTCACAGGTGGTGTGTCTGAGATGTACGAGCTCCGCAGCGCTCCCAGAGACCTGCACAGGATAATCGGCAAGGCTCTGGAGAGAGGCTCTCTTCTGGGCTGCTCTATCGATGTAAGTGCTGAACACTCTGGCACACCACCAAGACACGCAGATCAGTGTTGCACCATCGTGAAAACTAATAACATTAAAAGCACTTCTGTTTATTCAATTCTGACCATTTATACTCCACTGCTGTAATCATGTTTTCATATTAATGCAGATCACCAGTGCCTTCGACATGGAGGCTGTTACATTTAAGAAGCTTGTGAAGGGCCACGCCTACTCAGTCACTGGATTGAAAGAGGTCTGTCTGTGTATGACTCTGGTGTCTTTAATCTTGCTTGCAGAATCAGTGACATCTTTTAAATCACTTCTCAAAACGCATCTTTTAAATATGGTTACCTCGACTCTGTTTTATTTCCAATGTCTTATCTGTTTTATTATTATCATTGTTGTTTATGTGCCTCAGTCCTAAACTGTTTTAAAGGAGGCATATTCTGCTCATTTTTTTTAGGTTCATAATTTTATTGAGAGTTACTACTAGAATAGGTTTACATGCTGTAACTCTCAAAGAGCACATCCGTTTTGTCATACTGTTCAGTGCAGCAGCACTGTATTTCACATGTAGTTTTGAAACACAGTCATTAACTGAAACAGAAACAGCTGTGTAGGAGGCTTAAAACTGGGTGAGGAACAGCCAAACTCTGCTACCAAGGTGAGGTTGTGGAAGACAGTTTCATGTCACAGGTCATACACCATGGCAAGACTGAGCACAGCAACAAGACACAAGGCAGTTATACTGCATCAGCAAGGTCTCTCCCAGACAAAGACTTCAAAGCAGACTGGGCTTTCAAGATGTGCTGTTCAAGCTCTTCTGAAGAAGCACAAAGAAACAGGCAGCGTTGAGCATCGTGGACGCAGCAGTCGCCAAGGAAACTAAGTGCAGCAGATGAAAAACACATCAAGCTTATATTCCTTCGAAATTGGAAGATGTCCGGCAGTGCCATCAGCTCAGAACTGGCAGAAACCAGTGGGACCCAGGTACACCCATCTACTGTCTGTAGAAGTCTGGCCAGAAGTGGTCTTCATGGATTGCAGGCCAAAAAGCCATACCTCCGACATGGAAACAAGGCCAAGCGACTCAACTGCACGAATACATAGGACGTGGGGTGCAGAAAAATGGCAGCAGGTGCTCTGGACTGATGAGTCAAAATTTGAAATATTTGGCTGTAGCAGAAGGCAGTTTGTTCGCCGAAGGGCTGGAGAGTGGTACAATGAGTGTCTGCAGGCAACAGTGAAGCATGATGGATGTTCCTTGCGAGTTTGGGGCTGCATTTCTGCGAATGGAGTTGGAGATTTGGTCAGGATTAATGGTGTCCTCAATGCTGAGAAATACAGGCAGATACTTATCCATCATGCAGTACCATCAGGGAGGCGTATGATTGGCCCCAGATTTATTCTGCAGCAGGACAACAACCCCAAACATACAGCCAATGTCATTAAGAACTATCTTCAGAGTAAAGAAGAACAAGAAGTCCTGGAAGTGATGGTAGGGCCCCCACAGAGCCCTTTCCCTTCTGTTCATTCACTGCATTTTGTTAATTGATGAAAATAAACTATTAACACTTCCATTTTTGAAAGCATTCTTAATTTACAGCATTTTTTCTGTAAACTGTACTGTAAATTATACAAATATGTGACATGGAGAGTCAAAAAGTCACAGAATTAAAGGCAGGACTACTGGCAAGGTGTTTCAGGAGCAGGGTTTTCTGTGGGGGAGAGGAGCTCCTGTTGGTGCAACTTTGGGCTGTTTAACTTTAAAGAGCATTTACATGCAGAAGAGCCTGTATAACACAATAAAGGGGAAAAAAATAAAAAAGCATAATTTCGTAACTTTGTTTTGAAAGTGCTGTTTAAATAAAGTTTATATTTATTGTCATGAATTAGGTCCTATTATAATTAATACGAATGGTTCGACGTTTCCCATCTATCTGTGTGTTTTGTAGGTTGATTTCCGTGGCAACATGGAACGCCTGATCCGAGTACGTAACCCTTGGGGCCAGATTGAGTGGACCGGTGCCTGGAGCGACAAGTGAGTGTACTAAAGAGATTTCCATTCCTAGTTTTGTTTGAGTATAATATCTCTAATAGCTATATCTATAATAGCTTGTCTTGTCCTGTGTAGTTCCCCTGAATGGGATGAGATTGACCCCTCTGAAAGAGAAGACCTGCATCTGCAGATGGAAGATGGGGAGTTTTGGTAAGATGACCCAGGTGCTGTTACACTGTATGGTAATTTTAATGTACTGTAGGTATTTCAAAGGGATGGTTAGACATTTTGGGAAACATGCTTATTGGCTTTCTACAATTAGATAGTTGAGTTGATTAATGGAAAAGTGTTCTTCAGTCCTCATGCTGCGTTGCAGATAAAGATGGAGGTCGGAAGTCCCTCCAAGTGCTCATGATGCAAGATGCCAGACATAAACAGTGAACATGGCTGCCTTTGGCTAATTTATGTTTCCTGAGTTTCCTTATTCTCAGGGTGCAGCCCCGGTAAAAGAATCCATGTAACATTTTATGTTAATGGCACTTTTCCTTTCACCATCCTAACAGAAAAACTGCCATCTACAAATCCATCCTACCCCCTTCTCATGGGTGCTGCCGTTGTTGTGTGACGTGAGACACTGAGTTTAAAAGTAGAAATTGCAATTTTGAGTAGCGTTCAGTTACACTTTTTCTATCAGGAGGTTGAACATTTTTCCAGTTCCGAGTTGTCTGGAAGAAAGCATCCGACAGTATTACCAAGTACCATACAGACTAGAGTGGTAACGATCTTCTGCTCTAACTCGAGACAAGAAAGCAAATGAGAGTATTTCTCGAAAATGTCTAACTAATCTTTTTAAAACATTAGATATGGGTTCCTGCCCTAAAACCTTATTTTAATCCTCCAGGATGTCCTTCAGTGAGTTCAAGAGGCAGTTTTCTCGGCTAGAGATCTGTAACTTGACTGCTGACGCTCTGAGCGACGATGGCATGAGCCACTGGAACACCATGAAGTTCTACGGCACGTGGAGGAGAGGCAGCACCGCTGGAGGCTGCAGGAACCATGCCAGTGAGTCCCAGCCGTATTATCCCACTGACATGGATAATATCACCGATTATCTAGTGATAACATGTTTTTATTAAAGAGCAAACAGGTCCTGTAATGTTACCGTGACTGTGGAACAGGCTAACAGAAATGCACCATCTTTGTAGACACGTTTTGGATCAACCCTCAGTATAAGATCACGCTGCTGGAGGAGGATGATGACCCAGAGGACGATGAGGTGGCGTGCAGTTTTCTGGTAGCTCTCATGCAGAAGGACCGCCGCAAATATCGGCGCCAAGGTGGGGACATGCACACCATTGGATTTGCTATCTATGAGGTGAGAACAGAGATGGAAACTCAGTATTGTATTTTTTTCCCTTTTCCTGCTTTATTCACATATTTACCTTTTTTAATCACCTTTTTTGAAAATTTGGCCTCAGCTCATTTTTGTTAATTTTCCCTCCCTCATCTTTCTTTATGCAGATTCCAGAGGAGGTAAGCAGAGCATGAATTACTACCACAGTTTATTTAACCAAAAATACACACGTGTTATAGACAACTTACTGTGAATGATATAAACTTTAATGAGTATACTTTGGTAAAGTGGTTGGCGATAATGTTAAGTATATACTGATGGACCTTCAAAACATGCACATGCACCTCAACCCATGTATTGTGCCCTACTGTCCTCAGTACAGAGGCTGCCAGAATGTCCATCTGAAGAAGAACTTCTTTTTGAGCAATTCGTCGTGCGCTCGCTCAGAGACCTTCATCAACCTGCGAGAGGTGAGCACACGCCTTCGCCTGCCGCCCGGAGAGTACCTCATTGTCCCGTCCACCTTCGAGCCCCACAAAGAGGCAGACTTTGTCCTCAGGGTCTTCACTGAGAAGCAGTCAGAAACAGAGTATGTGTCTTTTGCATGTGATTTTATGGCTTTGCAATGTTTAGAAATTAAAAACTAATGCTAATATGTTTTTGTCCTTTGCAGAGAACTGGATGATGAAATCTCTGCTGATCTAGGAGATGAAGTACGTATCAGTGAGATGTAACACTGTAGAATAAAAGAAAATGTTACATGTTATATGAATACCAGGAAATAACTACAGTAGGATTCGGATTATAATCCAGCGTCTTTATATTTTTCCTACAGGAAGAAGTGACTGAAGACGACATTGATGACTCTTTCAAGTCCATGTTCGCTCAACTAGCAGGAGACGTAAGATCTGTCTTCTTGTTGGGAATCTTTGTTTGCATTTTCACTTGCTAACACTACATGATGAGTTTTATATAATAACTTTGGGTTGTTCCTCTTGTGGTATTTTAGACGATATGTAAAGGTTAAAATATATATATATATATATATATATATGTATCTCTTTTCTTGTCCTCCTTGCTTTTCCAGGACATGGAGATTTCTATTCGTGAGCTCAGGACCATCCTAAACAGAGTTGTCACTCGCCGTGAGTTCTCATATTACTAATGCATCCCCATGACTGTTTTATTTTCACGATCCATTTCCTGGATGAGCCGATGTGTGACTATGTTACACTGCTTCAGATGAGTGCTTTTACTATTTCAGACAAAGATCTGAAGACTGACGGCTTCAGTGTGGAATCATGTCGGACCATGGTCAACCTGATGGATGTATCCTCTTGAGTTATGACGAGGCATGAATGGATTACAAACGATTGAATTACATTGATTATATATTTAAAAAAAATCCTTATCCTACATTAAGCATGCTAGCATTGATGGAATTAAACTAAACACATGTACTCAAGTACTGAACTAAAGTGAAATTTTTACGTACTTGTACTTGAGTAATTCTATTTTCTGCTACTTCATACTTCCATTCCACAACTTGGAGGAAAATACTGTACTTATACTCCACAACATTTATTTGATAACTTAATTTAATAGTTACGTTGTAGATTGTATGTTGTATCAGAGCCAAAGTGGTGCATTTTTAAAATCATTTATTTTATTGATTGGATAAAAAAAACCCCACACTGATTCTGATAATCAGAAAATTGCGATAAAAGAAATTGCGAGAAAATATCGATCCAATAACCGGCCATGCCAATAATCAGTCGACCATAGTACATATATACACATATGTAAATAAATGTATGATTTACTTTTACTTTTGATACTCGAGTACATTTAATGTCAGATTGTTTCACTCAAGTACTATTAAACTTGCAATCTTACTGAAGTAGTATTTCAACACGATATCTTTACTCGTACTCAAATATGACTTTTGGGTACTTTTTACAACACTGCATGCTCGCGATTGTCTGTGTGTAGTTTCAGTCCTTGACACAGTGTTTACCAGAAAGATGGCAGTGCCCGTCTAGGGCTGGTGGAGTTTCAGCTCCTCTGGAACAAGATCCGAAATTGGCTGGTAACAATAATAATAATAATAATAATAATAATAATCATTACTTTAATAAGAATAGGTAGAGATATGACAATTCCAAAGAAACTCTGTGCACGCTTATATTCTCTGTTTTTGTGTCTCTGTCCCTCAGATCATTTACAGGCAATTTGACCTTGACAAGTCAGGGGCCATGAGCTCGTATGAGATGCGTCTTGCTGTGGAGGCAGCAGGTATGATGCTCTTGATTATCATTTCCAACAATTATTTGCCATGCACACACTCACAGAAGAGAAGTGTGACTCTCCTTTATTTTTTTTATGTTTTCCTTTGTAGGTTTTAAACTGAATAACAGACTAAACCAGATCCTTGTAGCTCGTTACGCAGAGAACGAGCTGATCGACTTTGACAACTTTATCTGCTGCTTGGTTAAGCTTGAAGCCATGTTTAGTGAGTATTATTGTAAAAAGTTGTCATACAAATATATGCTGTGTGTTTGAGTTAGTTATAAAACGGTAAGAATTCAAACTGAAAAGTGTGATCGTTGTTTTTTTTTTTCAACAGGGTATTTCAAGCAGTTTGACCAGGAGGGGTCAGGAGTGGCTGAGATGAACATCACAGAGGTGAGTTCTGTTTAGAAAGAAAATCTCATCACATTTTAATCAATCATTTAATTTAAACTAAACTTGATTCTCATATTTTCAGTGGCTGTACCTGACAATGTGTGGATAAAGAGGAGGGGACAGTGCCTGCAGACTGCCATGGACCTGTAGCCCTGAACACCCCTCTGCCTTAGTGACCCGTTGATATTTTAACACATCCCACCTCAACGTAGCAGCTGTATAACGGTATAACCAAAGTCCAACCAAGCCAAGTGTCTCCCGGCCTAATCTGCCATGCAACTATGCAAACCTTCAATATGAGTACCAGTCATTGTGCCACATAAAATGTGTCATCTCTGTCGAAACAGCATGAGCCCGTGCATGACAATAATCACTAGCTGTAATGAGCATTGTAAGTTGATTTTATATTTTTACATTTTAATTTTGCCATCTGTATATTGTATATTGTCTGATTTACTAACAATGTGTTCACAGTTCTTATTTTGGAATCTCACCAAGTAACAAAACATAGAAGAAGAAATCTAAAGAAGTGTGTTACTGCAGCGTTTCAAAAGGTGAAGTCTTATAGTTTCTCAGTCATTCTGCACTCACGTTTCCATTGTTTTAAACAGATTTTTAACAGGAAAAGATCACCTCACAGTGGAGTTGGTAGTTCCATTAATGTACCTGTAGGTGGCAATACAGACCCAATCTAATGTCAGTATGTTTTTTTTTTTTTATTTCTTGACATTTGATACTGAAGTTTAGCCTGTTTATATATTACAATATTTTACTTTATTTGATGCTGGAGTCAAACCTTTGTTTAGTTTTACTTGATTGCTTTTATTTTGCACTGAGATTTTAGTTAAAGAAGCTGCTCGTGAAGTTGCCTCAACTTAGTGAGAAACACTGTATGTTAGTCCACTCAAGGGACATTTACAGGGATCACACGATGCTGAATGCCTTATACATGACACCATGATGTTATAAGCAGCTATTAGAACTGTGCTAGTCATGTGTTTTGTGTTGTGAATGTTCGTTGTGCCTTCAATAAATAGTTCATGCTTATGCTTTGTCAGTTTGTTCATTGTGTTCATGATAACATGAGTTTGACCCACATTTGGCTGCTCAGACTGTCCATGAACTCCTATGCTGTGCATCTGAGGTGAAGCTTATGTTTATTGTAAACACAGAGGGGCCTCAGTAAAATGTCAAACATGTTGACAAAGACCTGAATCTATTACATACATTAAGAACACTGGAATACTGTATAGAAACAGGGTGTACACTCCTTTTAGAGTTTATTAAAGACAAGAACATACAGAAAAGATGTAATGACCCCCGCAGATGTGAAATGTACAGTGTGAATTATGCTGCCATTAAACAAACGAGCTAGCAATCGCTAGGATTTTAGAGTAATCTCCATCCATGTTGCGTAGATGCGTGGGTATAGGGACCTTAATCCTTGTTCCTGTAGGGTTCCCATTGTCCTCAATCAGAACAACATTGTTCGAATCAAAGCGTGGAGTCATCCTATCTCCAGGCATTTTGTGCCCGACGATCAGCGCTTTCTTCTTCTGTCCTTTGATGGCAAGCAACACTCTGTCACCAACTTTTCCAATGCCGTTCTTGGTGTAGACGTGGATCACTCTTGGTGCACGGTGATATGGTGTAGTTCCAAGAGGGCTGTTGTCCACCACGCGCACTCTGCTCATTTTCTGAATGGCTGCTGCGACAGCAGTTACACTGATGAAGAGAAAAAGGAAATTGGTCATCTTCAACTAACGGGAGCTCTGCTGATGCACTACTCATTACTGTCAGAGGTCATTATATCGATTATAGCTTTCCTCCAGAGACTCTTCAGTGAGCAGTCTTAAAATTGGTTAGAAATAAACTTTTCTAATGGGGAAATTAAAGGTTTATAGCAAAAGATTCAGCCTGTGCTGGAATACATTTCCTCCACAAGCTAAACATGAGACATGAAACACTGTCTGTGCTGATTGTGTCATGTGGAGACAAACGCTTAAGCAGCTCCATAGACAGTGAATAAAGAAATGACTCAGGGCTGGCTTGATGAGGACATAAGGAAACCATGACAGCATCCATGGTGACGTCACTGGGATAGAGGGGCATAAATATGCATGTAGATGGAAAATGTCAAACAACATTTTAAGCCACCATAATTACTATCAAATGTTGATATACAAATCCAAGCACCACCTTACATTGACAACATACAGTCAAAAAAGGCAAAGTGAAATACATTTTCCTTTAAAAAAACTAAATAAACACAGGTGTATCCTCACTCTTTATTAACATATCCATAAACTAGTCAACAAACATGAGAGTGTGAAATGATGCTCAGCAGTTTTATATACCTTTAAATTCTTGAAGATCCCTTCCAGACATGTTTGAATGCATATAAAGACACTTTGCTTTGAGTAATAATCTGTGTCAAATATCAAATTTCATCCACTCCTTCTTTCCCACTGAATAACCCAGAATCTAGTTTAACTATTGGACACAAGGTGTCTCTTCACCAGAAGTCATTCTCAGTGTTTTTGCACTGGAGGCTTCAGGTTTCCTCATCACACCTGTTTATGTTAGCACAAATGGCTTCCAAAGTAGTTGTGATGACGAAAATAAGGCTGGTACATCCCTACATCCCATGGGTGGATTGAAGAGATCATCCACATCTTACACTCAGATTTAGAGTGACCACAGCAAATGCACCCCTACAGCAGGCGAATGTGAAAACAGCCTTCTTGTCTCATCTCTACTCTCACATGACTTTGCACAGTGAAGGTCGAAAAAATAATTGGAAGTTACAACAACAGACATTTTCTGAGTGATGGGGGACTTTAAGAAATGACTGAGATATACTGAAGAGTTCCACTTCTCTATCAGTGACTAGGTAAAATATAAATGGCTTAAGTTTATCTTATTTAGTTTGATGACTTTGTCAAATTTCGCCAGACCACATCTCACCAAGTCTTAGCTGTCACAATATTGGGAGCTACAATTTTACAGATAAACATCTTACCTAAAAGTCCTCTGATGAATTACAGACGATGTCTCTACGAGGAGCCCAGTCAGGGATCTTGAAAGCTGGGAGAGAGCCATAACTACAACGAATATTGTGCCAACTAGAAAAAGAAATTATACACGGTTAGCAGCTAATAAATTAAAGGGTTTGCTAATGATATATGCTCGCTAGCTAGCATATGCTAGCGTATTTTAACAGTCACATGCTGGGCGGAAGAGTCCTAACAGCAGAGTAAAATCATTTTGGATTATAGTATTTGTTCCAATTAATAACGCAAATACAAGAATGCTCAGAATGAAATGGAAAAAGCCTTGGTTTAGGATTAAAACATCTATCTTGATAACGTTACCCTTCTATCACGCTCCATGCCAATGTCAAAAGTACAGCGTCAACAAAAGGCGACCAACCGCCTTTAGCCGAGCTAGCTGATAAACACGACAGGCATCAGCAGATAATTAACAAATATCCCTCGCTGCAATTAGGAGGATGCGATTTGATTTAATGATTTGTGTCAAATGTCAACGATTGTGCTCATAAAAGCAAGAGTACCTAAAGAAACCGCAAAAAGCGGCTACTGCCCCCGGCTAACTTGTTTGTTACTTTCTCCTACGTCATACAAACGCGCCGTGGACAACATAGAAATAGAGGAGTATAGAAGCTACATAATGAAGACGCTACGAAGATTTAGCGACAATGGCGTTTAAAGATGTGTCGTCTCTCTATATGATCTACCTCTATGTACGTCACGCTCTAAACCTGACTGGCTGCAGCGGCTCCCGTTTGACTGGTTAGGTTAGCGATCGCTGTTCAACTGGCTGACAGGCGTATCAGCTCAGACTTGGCTATCATCTCTAACAGTTCTCCCAGACAGTCTGACTGACCGGCCCCATCTGGCTAGCTTTAGTGCTGTGTGCAGGGAAGCGCGGAGAAATATATTTTGATGCGGAAATTAGCTTACAGTCTTTAGATAGTCTCCACCTGTTATTTGCTACATCGAGGGGCTAAGTTAGCTAACGTCAACGTTACGGGTGCTAGCTCACATTAGCTAATTGTGTTGGTTTCAGCCCAGCTGCGTATCATACCAAGGTAAGTTGTTTTAATTTTGAATTAACTCTGTATTTATTAGCATTTTACTGCGACCATATGTGGTTGTTCTCCATAGTTGCGGCAGCTAAACGTTAGCTACTTCATTAAGAAACTCAATGGTTGCTGCTGTCAGAACAATAAACGAGTAAACACATTCCGTTATCATTAGCGTGAGGCTAACGTTAACTGACCGAAAGTTATCAAGCCTCAGCTACAGTAAAGGTAAAGGGTAACATGAGCTAGTTTCCGCAATCGGTGGGAGTTAGCGTTATTAAACAAAAGTAGTTAATAGTGATGTTTCTACTTTTGTTTTTAAATGGGTTACTGTTACATTCATTATTATTTAATTTGCCACACTCGAGCCACAAGATTAAGTTCGCCTGCTGGTCCTCATCAGGCACCTGAGTGTTTGTTGTTGAGTCACGGATCATATTCTGCTATTCATGATGAGGTAAAACAATGGAGAGATGTCAGGATTTTTTCAGATAATCTTCACCATTTTGAATGGATAAGATAAAGCTAGAAAATGATAATAGACAATGCAGCTATAGACCAGTAGCTTGACACACCTTTAGATAAAAAGGGGAATATCAGTCACTCAAAACATATCTCAGCTATGTTACACTAGAAGTTGAGCAATACTGTTATTGAGAGAATTTCCGGAAGGTAACAGCTGAAACTGTGCCAGGTTCACTGACATGGGTTCATCATGCACTGATTACTAATCACAGCTTGGCTGTGAGACGTAATGCTCCAAGTGTTTCCTTGAGCAGCCTATAAAAGGATAACCATGAGCTGGCTGCTAGCAGTCTTGACATTTTGTTCATGAGCCATACTGTGGTTCAGTGACATCAGTGAGTATTGATGGAAAGCCTTCCTGGAACAATGATAAATGCCCATTACAAGCTGAATGCTAAGTGTTTCCTTAAAATTGCCTGATCAGTTTGGCCAGCTGCCCTAGTCTTGAATTTATAATGACAGTGTAACAGATATTAGAAATCAGCTCCTCACGTTACACTAAGCCTCACATTCGTAAGACTGCAGCTTCACAAGTTCTGGTATTATTACTTTATAAATTACTAAAATGATCAGTTGAATAGCTGCAACTGTTTGTCTCTCAGATCTTAATTAGCTCAGGCTTCCCTTTACAATCAAAAGATGTGGTGGAATACACACCTCAGTCTTGTGAGGATAGAATTCAATTACAGTAGTTAGATTAATTTTACACAGATAATGTGTTTTATTGGATTTATACAACAGTGATTAAGACCCTATGCTGTGCTGATGATTTTAGATGGAAGCTTGTGTTCTATTTAGCTTAAAAGTCCTTTATCATATAGCATCAACTTTAATTTGCCGACCATTTGATGTTAATGTTTCCATGCTCCCTTCCCCATTGTTGACCTGAACATTTTTGACCAAGAAATGCTGAGTAAGTAGGCATGAATCTATGTCAGCAGGGGAAGAGATTTTAATAAGTAAAATTTTTTTCTCATTTCCTGTTTTTCGACTGTGTTTGGTCCTAATTTTACGTAAATGCTGTGACATGATTATGAAACCGCACTCTGACATCATCACAATCTGTGCTAATCAAAGCTCAATCACCAAACTGCGGTCAATGATTCACAGGCTAATATCAACAAGGCTGACATGTGAAAATCTGCATTATCAGCCATCAGCATTGTTGGAGAAAGTTTGATTTTGTTGTGAAGCAGAATGCACAAGGGTCCTCAGGGATTCAAAACAGTTCACATACAGTATTAATACTTTGACATGCAAGTAGAGTTGAATTACTTACGAACAAACGTATTTAGAAATGTGTAATCATTGTCATCATAGGTCAGGTATTGTTTGCACCTTCCTTTTAGGTTGTCCACTAATTCTCTGTTTTCACATTGCTGATAAGTTTATCACCAACCTTTTAGAAGGTGATAATGGATATGATGCTGTGTGTTGCGAAAAGAATGTATGCTCTGTTTATCAAAGGCTTTATGAGGTGATTGTTGTGAACCAAGGCATAAGTATCTGTCACTGAGTTGCTTTCGGTAGAAGTGAATATTTTAGGTGAAATGTTGGGGGAGGTGAAACATTTAAAGGTGACATATATTTCCTGCATTGACACACAACAGTTAATGGGAGTGGTTGGTTTTCTTCTGATTTTTGGATTATAAGAGTTCAACAAAACCAGTTAAACTTACTGTTGGCACCTCCTATGTGCCCCTCCTTTGTCAAATTAGTTTTTAGTTTTTTTTGGCTGGGAAAGCAAGATGGAGCATGTCAAGGTGGTAATTCATGATACATTGTTTTTAAGCACTGAAAAAAACCTGTTCAAATATTGAACTAATTAAGATTAAATAAATGACTCACACACTGAATGAAAACGGTGTAAACTTAAATGCACAAGGTCACGAATGACTGTGCATGCTGTTTCTGATCGTAGATGGAAAGCATTAGTGTTGTGCACTTTCAGAGGCCAATTCCTTAAAGCATTAAGATGGAGGTACAATTAACAGTAAAAATGTTTGCGTTTGTACTATTAGTATGTTGTGACCGTGCACCTGCCTCCATGGACTTGAATGAAGCACAGTATCGTATGACATTTTCATTTCATTTTTCTTTGTAGATGTTTCGCTCAGATATTGTTTGTCTTACTAAAAATAAAACCATACATATTATCCCAGGTGGACAATTAGGCAAACCACATTGTTTTGCCTGTTTTAAGCTGTAAAGCAAACAGCAGACTCACTCTAGATTGGTTTTCAGATGGACAAGTGGGAGATTTTCTCCCCCATTGCCTCCATCCCCTTGATGTTTATTTGTATTTTGAGAATGTGTGCCAGACTGATGGTACCATAGCAACTGGCATGAGGTGGAAAGGTGGCACAGTATTTCTGTGCCGCTGAGTCATGTTGTAATCACACAGTACTGTTAAAAGTTGTTTTCTAGACATTAGAATTACAAGAAAATCCCAAATTAGTTTTAGACTTTTGTCTGCATTGTTGGCTGTTCCAGCTGTTGACTCAGCTCTACTCTACCAATTCATTATAAGCCTGAAAAAGATTTTATTTCAGTGTGATTGCATTGTGTTGTCAGGTGTTCATGTTATGGTGTCCAACCGCTGTAAATTATAAGCAAACAAAAATGACATGATAATAAGACTTTAAAATTTTTTTTTATTATAAGTGGCTCTTCTTCTCAAATCTGCTTTTTTTAGAAAACAGCACCCACACTAGGATCTGCAGCACCTTTTGTGCAATTAAACTGTAAAGAATGTGTTATCATTAGATTAAAAAACAAAACAATATTTTTTCTATGTTTCGAAGCTGTGGTAATGTGAAACTGATGTGTCATTTGCCACGGTTTGTCTTTTCATTTTGTTTGATTTTTTTTTTTAACAACATAGTCCATGAAAGCGATGCTTCTCAACAGCTGACTCAACTCTTGGGCTTTGTTAGATTGAGCCTCACAGTGGGTTACAGTATGTTAAACCAAATGTTTTGCTTAAATGTTTGCATATTCCTGAATTCTGACATTTAAAGATGGATACTGTCAACATTTTAAAGACCCACTGTCACTCAAGAAGGTACACAATGCTTGAAATGTTTTCGTATTCTCCCGGCACTGACTTTGCAGACATTCAGTGGTCTTAGTGTACCATAAATAACATCTGTAACCTAGGTGTTATCATAAGATGTGTTTGAAATGTTCTTAAGTCCTTTTCAAGATGGTGTTGAATGTTAAGAAGTCTGAACTCTGGCAATGGGTCCAGGATGTGCAGCAGTGTTGTTGAAGGCACAGGGGGGTATGTTGTGTCCTCCTTGGGTTGAGACCGGTCCATTTGAACCCTGTGGTCTCTATCGGCTTATTGTTCAGCTCTGGCTGCGTCCCTCTGCACTGATGTCACAGCATTCCAGGGAGCGGATAAATGAGTTAGTGTTAGGGCAGATGAGCAGCGTCGTGAATGCTGCTGGTAATAGTGGGTCGAAGGGCACAAGTATAGCTGTGCAACTGTGCAAACACTCGCCAGCACTCACCAGAACACCTACGCGCCCTCTCCATGCCCTTCGTTCAGTCTGAGTGAAATATGACATCTTCTGAGTGTGCGAGCCTTTAGATTACGATAGGGCTATTTGCACAGGATGGAGAAGATATTATGCTTAAGTCAGAAGGACCTTTCTTTTGTTTTGTAACTCCAAGGCTTCTGTTTATATATTATATTGGGTATTTCTATTTCCTAAGCTCATGTTTATATGTCATAAGATTACTTCAGGTGGTGATTAGATGGCTAGTGTTTTTATCTAAACAGTTGTTGTGCCCTGCCTCCCATGTTTGCTTTCGAGTTTACATAATCTTTAAGCCCATTTCCTGACCAACAGCATCCCTGTCTGAGTCAATGAATGTGGACCTTTGGTATTAGGATGTCTGCTGTATCACACTTCATATTTGCTGTGTGACAGGGTAGAAGGAAGGACTATCTGGACATTTTATTTTGAAATGTTCAAAAATGAAAAGCTAAAAATATCAATAGAATTTGAAGAAGTAACAGATTTGACATTATGTCAAATCAGTCTATAGACTTATTTCCATAAAGCATTTTCATGCACATTTTGAAGGATATCACATTATTTTTATGGAAACGGCAAAATTCACAAAAAAGTTTGTACGCTTGCATGAGGTGGTTTTTGTCTTTCACGAAACACATTCAATGCGCAAAATGTTTGGTGGAAACAGATTTGCCAAATAAACTCTGACGTAGCGAACATTCAACTCACATGACTGATCAGCTGTTTCCACTGTCTGCAAAAACATGTCTGTAAGCAGTAGGCACATGTGGACCAATGAGGAGACCAAACAATTCTTCGGCCTCATCTGACATGCAAGAACAATTACAATTTGTCCTATGGAAAGTAATTCCTGAAGACCTCTCTCCATTTTGTCACCTGGTTTGTTTACCTCTAGGCTCTGTTTACATCCACCACACCTGACGTAGCCATCTAGCCTACGCCGCGTCATCCTCTGACGAAATTATGTTTTCCGTAGACTCGTTCATTCGCTAAAAACAGTTTACGGAAACAAACCAGATTCACATTTTTATTCTTCTATTTTTTGCGAACTTTCAAAAGTTTGCTTAAAATTCGCTGGACGAAGTGTAAAGAACACCAACACTCCCCTGATGCTCCAAGCCCCTAGTCTGGACAGCTAGCTGCACAGCTAACTGGGTTAACTAGCTACCAGCAGCTACAGTCAGAAGTTACTCTGATGATATGTGTTTGGTTTCGACAGGTGGCCGATTCTTTTATAATAACCCTTTAGGGTAAGGTCATTGGGGCTTTTGCTTTATTGTTGGGATCAGGGTGTTATTATTAAAATACATTTGTCATAGTACTTAATACGCCGCATACACTGTTAATGTTTTGTTAATGTTCTCCATCATAAACCTTCATGGAGCTTGTCAGGTCAATGCTTGTTTGTTGTTTCTTACTAAAATACATCAGAAACCAGAAGGAAGACATGTCAGGGTTAGACACAACTACTGTAGCTACATTAAAAGTTAAATGGACCATTGTTTTGGTCCTCTGGCACAAACATAGTCTGCATGGTTGAGTCACAGTTCTCATCAGACCCCAGTATGACTGTACATATGCAGAGGTGTAAACAGGCTCAGGCAAGCTGAGTGTTCTCAACCAGCCTAAGACAAAATGAGTGACTGCTGAAGAAAGTTGAACATCTTGCAAGCTACAAACCCAGATATGTTTTCAGGTGTTGGGACACAGAATCAGAACTAAAAACAGAGTGAATACTGGACCATTCCTAGTTGGCTATAAACCTGTCTGTAATATGATACCTGTGTTGGTCTACTGGATGGGGATAGCATAGATTTTTAACTTACTACAGTTATTTTTCTTGAACTAGAGCCAAAGTTGAACTATGTAGGGTCATTGACACATTTATTAGCCACAAATGAGGAACAAAGTGTATAAAGGGTTGAAATATTGTTTCAGTTTTTCATGCGTGTAGTCAAAGCAACAGCACATGACTAATGACACAACAGAAAATTTGAATTGCGTGGTTACCATTACCACAGAGTCTCATATGATGTCTGTTTCCAAGTAATTTCAATCTTCACTCCATTTCTCTCTTCAGCTCTGAGGAAAGGTACTTTTCAGAATCTGTCCTTGATAGACAGAGACAATGTGACCAGTTACACTCTGAGGCAATAGTAACATTCAAGTTGCAACGCTCTTGTCTTTACAGGTTGTCAACATGCTGCAGTGAGTGATGTACAGAGCATTGATATTAATAATGGCCATTGTGGGGGGGCAAGGATGCACCGGTCCAGACGGCTGCACAACGCTGCCGCCCAACACCACCTCCAGGGACTACTGTTACTCAGCCCGAATACGCAGCACAGTGCTCCAGGGCTTGCCTTTCGGCGGGGTGCCTACTGTCCTTGCCCTTGACTTTATGTGCTTCTTGGTGAGTCCCGAATCATGATGCAGTGCAAGCCCTTTAGTTTTTTTGTTTTCTTCACAACCCTCAGAATTGAGCTTAAGTTAGGGCTGGGCGATTAATTGAATTTCAATTTCGATTTCGATTTTGGCTTCCCTCGATCATGAAAACAAGATAATCGTAATAAAACGATCATTCTGCCGCACGCCGTGTCTTGTGTGGTAAATGCAGCGAACCCTTCCATCTCCACCTGTGCACTCCGCTCCGCTCCGCCCCGCCCCCGCCTGAACAGTTTCGCTTTCAGCCACGCCGGTGCGTGTTTGGAAAAAATGTGTAGAAGAAGACGGTAGAAGATGGCAGAAAGGAGCCTCTGGTCGGGAAGAAAGATAAAGCGAATTCTGTGGTGTGGAAACACTTCGGTTTCGAGGAGTCTGACTCGGAACAAACGAAGATATTGTGCAAGATAGGCACATCCACCCGGCTCCCGCAGGCATGAAGAAATAACGGATGCCGTCACATACATGATGCCAAAGACATGAGCCCTATCAACACCGTTAGCGAGCCGGGGTTCAATTAACTGATTAACACATTGAACAAGCGGTAGTATGTGTTACCATCACGTCACCATTTCAGCAGAATTGCGCTGCCTGCCCTTTATGACGAATGTCGCGGAAAAGTTGCAAGAGAAGTGTCAACAGCATTATATTTTGCCACCACAACGGACCTATGGTTTTTTATTTTTACATTACATATTATTTAATTCATTTTATTGAAATATTTTTCTTATTTATTTGCATTTTTCAGTTCAAACTTATCGTGTTAAAAGAAATACCAGAGTTAAAAGTTCAACAAATGCTTGTTCTCAAATCAATGAATAATCGTCTTTAATAATCGTGATTACAATATCAATCAAAATAATCGTGATTATGATTTTTGCCATAATCGAGCAGCCCTAGCTTAAGTACTTCCAGGAATGTGTTTTTAAATGACGAGCTCCTTCAAGAAGTTATGTAACTTTCCTACTTGTTCAGTAGGTCTCTGTGATGTAAATACAAAGAAGTACAGGTGTTGACAGTCACTGTTTATTTTGTGCTTCTAGGGACTGCTGTTTGTCTTCTCCTTCTTGAGAAAAGTAGCATGGGACTATGGGCGGCTGGCTCTGGTGACTGACGCTGACAGGTAAATAGAACACACTTTTCCAGTCTGGAAGGTCCCCTACCAAGGCCTTTTGATTTATTTGGAAAGCAATAATATGGCCAACATGCACTGATAAATCAACTGTGATTGAAATTTGATATGTTAACATCAGTCTTTTAACACATGTAACAAGTACTAAATACACAGTAGTGGTTAATAATTAATATTCTGAAGATGGCATTGTACTAAGATAACTGCTCACCAAAATTTCGTGACATGCAAAAGAATTTATCTTGCCAGAGAATTTTGGAGGACACGTTCAACTTCTTGATAATTGATCCTCGTGATGTTAGGCTAGTTGCGCATAGTTGCAGGAGAAATAAACCTGTAACATTTGCCAGATTGGACAACACTTTCTGTAGAGTCAGTGTGGCATTGATATGATTTGCCTAGAGATAGAAAGGACACTGTGGTCAATAGGGACAAAATGTACCCAACCCAGCATTAGCTTTTTTGGCAGAATGTATCAGGATTTGGTCCTTGATGGCTCTTTATGCTAGTTCTTAGGGTGGAGTTAGTTTTCCGACATTTACAAGGATGGCACTCCAGACAGGAAGTCACTGTCAGCAATTTCCCTTTCAGTAGCAGTAATGCCCTCTGAAATAGTCATGCTTTGTCACTTAGACCTGTTCACTTTGAGATAGCAATGCCAGGCAGCTGTTGGAATAAGCCTTGAAATAGAGGAAGAGGAAACAAATGTTTTGTTATTATCAATTTAAATGCTCTTTCAGATCTATTTCCCAGAATACTTTAAAAGCCACTGCCTGCATTTAAGGCCCATTGACAGTCGTTCCCCATTATCATTTGATCATATGCTGCCAGATATATCAAAAATAATTTGAGACTGATGTCTGTCGACTGATTGAATAATGGGAATACTTGTCGAAGCAGCCGAAAAGGTGCCTGTCAACAAAGACTGCTTCCACCATTTAAACTACTTCACCATGAGGTGAAACAAAAGGACTGATCAAGCTAGAGAGAGAGGGAGATCAGATAATTGCCACAGACCTCTTTGACTGTGAACCCTTGACAGTCCATGACACAGTGCTCCATCACCTACATCCCCCTGCTGTGTTTGTGTGATGTTGCAGCTTCACTATTTTTGCAGCTGCATGTGAGCAGAGAATGGGGTTGCAGCATGGTGGGAGGATGGGAGGGGGGTGGCAGCATGGGACACTTTTGTAACTGACAGGAAATGTAGTTTGTTGTCTCATGACATTGTGCTGACTTTAGATCAGCGTCTGTCTTTTGAGTTCTTGTGACATCTGAAAAGTGAATACAACCTTTCTTGGAAGCTTGTTTTATCATCGCAAACGCGGTTTAAATGATGTCCACTGTTGTTCCAGCTACACTAGCCATGACTCTCAACTAGAATAAATGAAAGGGTTGTAGGGCGTAAATTCATTTAAATGGCTGGATAATGTATACCAGAAGGAACAGAAACCTTCATTGGTATGCCTGTGGTGTTACATGCTTCCCCAGTTTGTCTCTGAACCAGCACCCTTACTGGCCAACAGGGCCTTGTGCTCTTCACTAAAGCTGAATGGCTTTGTTTTGCTTCTTTATTCACCAGAAGAATGGATCAGCGGTACAGTCGTCTGGATGATCGGGAATAGTATGTTATCTCTCCATATCAAAGCCTCACCGCCTTTTTCTTCTCTCCTCGCCCCTCTCTGTAGTTAACCTAACTCATAACTCTTGTCCACTCTGCTCAGGCCGCTGTGGGTTTCAGCCTGTTTTTCACTCTTGATGGTTAAGGTTTTTTTCCCACCTCCTCCAGGCGTTTACCAGTGCCAGGCTCCTAATTCTTCTCCCTCGCCTTGTCACTCTTGTATTTCTGCTGTTGGGTATCCCTGTCCTCTGTCACTGTCCTAATCAGATCTGTGTGTGCTAATCTGTGTATTGACCTCTTTATGAAGCACGGACTTCTTTTGTGTGAGCGCACCGCATGAGCCGCCCAGACAGGATGCTTACAGGGAGAGGTAATGCTTCCCTGTTCTGTTTTCTTGTCAAAGACAGGCCCTAACATGGTGCACCTCCAGTATATCCTGACTACTAGAGCTTAGATGAGCCATTCCAACTTCATACAGGAATGTGCGAGAGGAGGACTGACGGTGGATTATAGCCGCAGGCTCTCTCCTCATTCCATTAGAGATCTCTTAGAGCCCTGGCTGACGTCATCCTTTCATGTAGTAGTGAACACTGAACCAATGTTGGAATTCCAGCAGAACCTGGGTCCTCTTTATATTTTCCAGCTGTGTATAAATTGACCCGACATGACCTGCCCGGGCAGTACAATCAAATTTGTGTAGAACATACAATACGGCCATGGGGCTGTTTTATGTCTGGGGAGGACCTCGTGTTCTGCTGGACACACTCCGTAAATCTGGTTCCTCATGATCATTGGGTTTCCTTTGTTTCCTCTGTGAATGTTCTCTTTTTTAGAGCTTTCTAACCACTTATCACAACCTTTCCTCTCACAGTGATGGTGTACTCAACCTGTGTAAAGTAGGCTCCTTATTCCCAATGCTGCATGAAATGTGGCTGCAGAGATTGTTCCTGTGGTTGACTGGTTTACCAAGCTAAATCCTGTGATCAGCCCACACAGGATGAGCAGGGCTGAATCTCTGCAGTCCATTTCAGAGCACGCGTGTTTGTGTGTGTGTTCTGTGTTGTCAACTTTTCCATGCTGTTGGTAATCCCACCGTCCTAAGACACAAATAACTAACACCCCCATAAGGTACCTGGTGATGTTGTGTAACATCATGTAAATGCTATGTGTTGTGTTTTTTGCATACAGTGTGGCCTCTGCCATGACATCAGAGACACCAGAACGCTATGAGCGCCTCACCTCAGTTTCTAGCTCTGTGGACATTGATCAGAGAGACACAGTACGTATACCATTGTTCTCACAGGGTAGAATATAGTGTCTTATCTAGGATATACTGTGTATTGCACGTGATAACTAGTACAACACCTTCAGTTCTCTGCTCTCTTCTGTTTTAGGGCTTCTGCTCCTGGCTTACTGCCATCTTCCGCATCAAGTGAGTCAACCTTGTCACAGCATGTTGGAAATAAGAAACACAGGAGGAATGCTGATTAAACTGGATCTGTATTTTTGTCTCTGTTTTGAATTTGTCGACTTTGTTGGTGTGTTCTCTCTGTAGGGACGAGGAGATAAGGGAGAAGTGTGGCGAGGATGCAGTTCATTACCTGTCCTTTCAACGCCACATCATTGGCCTGCTGGTAGTGGTGGGCGTGCTCTCTGTGGGCATCATCTTGCCCGTGAACTTCTCGGGAAACCTACTTGGTGAGTCGATTGGAACCAGGTGATGCTGCCTTGTCACAATTATGTTTGTTTTGCTATTCTTTGTTTTGTTTCTCTCTTCTTCTTTTACCTCACTTTGTCCTTTTTCTTTCTTACAACTAAAACTGCCCCCTCATGAACAAACTTTTGCAACCTTTTCTTGCATGTAGGCCTGAAAATTATAAATCTTACAAGACATATACAAAGATGTTTAACCTACAGTAGCATGCTTTTATGCATGTAAAATAAAAGAAAAACGCCAAGTAAATATGTTGAATGAATTATACTTGGATTTTGAGACATTTGAAGACGTGTGGACCAAAGTAAGCTTCAAAGGACTCAAGGTAATCGTCTTGTTTCTTTTCATTTCTTTGACAGAAAACAATGCCTATAGTTTTGGGCGAACCACTATAGCAAATTTGAATGCAAAGTGAGTAATTCTTATATTGTCACTATATTATATACTCTACTCTTTGAAGCCTTATGTTGAGTCTTCACTTTGTAATGCTGTCACTAAATCCCATTTGTGTTTTATTTCCCCAGTAATGCACTACTGTGGCTGCACACCACCTTTGCATTTCTCTACCTGTTACTGACGGTGTACAGCATGAGACGGCACACTTCCAAGATGCACTACAAGGAGGATGACCTGGTAGGTGGCATGGTTTCAGAAAAGGGCTGCTTTTTAGAACCAACCACATGTTTGTTTATACAAACTTCCTGGTAGAAAACTCCTGCTTCATATGCTAGCTTACATACAATACAATTATCTTTTGTCAAGGTCATAAGGTTAATTTATTTGTCATTTAACAACCACCAAATGGACTTTGAGTCCTTTTTATGCGACATAACAGAAAACGAAACAAAAAAACAAGAACAAACAACTTCACTGTTTTTTGGATACTTGTGTATCTTTTGCCAGATGGCAGCAGGGCCCACAGGGTGGGTGTTGTCTTTTAGTATCCTTTTTGGCCACAGACTATAGAAAATGACAGTTGGAGTTTACCCAAAACTAGCAGTTGGTCTAAGATGTTGATGTCGAGTAGATATCAAAGATGCTAGCACAGTACATAAAATATGTGATATGTGAAATCGGGATTTTTTTTTCCAGATGTCATTTTTAACATTTAAAGATTTATCTATACACACGGTCATCAGATTTTCTGACATTTTTGCTATATTTTATGTACTGTGTGCCTTGCTAGTAACTTTGATGAACCAAATCAACCCAACAGCGCATCTTACTGCGTCACTGCTAATTTCGGGTAAACTCAAGCTGTCTGTAGCCCAATAGGTAAATTATTTCTCCAACCTAAATTTAGTGAAGTGTTTTTATTATATGAATGTGTCAAACATGTGTTTTAGTTGAATGAGATGTATAAACTCTGAAATAACATCATGAAAAAAGAAAATTGAAATGCATGTAAATGCTATGTGAGGCAGGGATTTTCTACCCAGAATTTATTGTAAACACACATTGTTACTGGTTCCACACACTCTCTACACACACAGGTCTGAATTTTGTTGGTAACCTTCTGTCTTCATTTCCGTGCAGGTGAAACGCACTTTATTTGTCAATGGAATCTCCAAATACGCAGAGGAGTCGGAGATAAAGCAACACTTTGAGTAAGCACTCTTGCATCCTGGCGCTACACTTAATATCTCACAATGCTCAAATCTGTCTGCTCATAAAAATGATAAACTGCTCTGTCGATGCGGCAGTGAGCTGTGCGGTAACTGTATTAAGGTGTATGAGAGCCATGCCCTTTCCTGTTAAAAGTAGCTGTCTTGTCCTGGCCCATATGGCTGGGATCAGACAATGACAGGCCTATATGTGTAATTGTCCATAATAGAAGCCAGATGAGCAGGGTCATGCAAGTCATGTGTCAAGATGACTGAGGGGGGCTGTTTGGTTCAACTCCTACGCAGCCTAATAGTATTAACCAAAATCTTCTCTTTGCTCCTGTACTGCAAAAAAGCAGTACAGAAAACTTGCTAAGTTAACGCTTTATTGCAGTTATTTCATTGTTAACAACAATGAAATGGTTTATGAATCATTTAGTAAGCAATTTTAAAGGTTTAGTAACATCAGTTGAGACTATACTTTTGCTCGATAAATGGTTTATAAAGCATTAAATTGTTTGTTAACAGTGAAGTCACTATTAACTAAAGTATAATTATCCGTACATTTACATTAGAGGTCATATTATGCTAATTCTCAGGTTCATACTTTTATTTGGGGGTCCTAGTAGAATAAGTTTACATACTTTAATTTTCAAAAAACACATACTTTTTCTCATATGGTGCATTGCTGCAGCTTCCCTTTTAACATTGTGTCTTGAACGCTCTGTTTTAGCTACAGAGTGAGACATCTCGCCTTCAGTCTTTGGTCAGAGCTGCACATGTGCATTACTTAACGGTCTGGTTGTAGCCAATCAGAGGCAGAGTAGGGCGGGTCATGACGAGCAAGGTAGTGTGATCTGAAATAACACCACTACAGCAGTAAAAACTGTACGTCTGCTGACTGACTGAATTGTATATATTTTATTATAAATATATAAAAATATATATTTATATAAGGCCTGTTATATAGTGACACACATAAGTTACGGTAGTAAAGGCTCGACTCAAACCAGGCGTTTCAGGCGGTGCAGGAGCAGTGTTTTCTGTGGGAAAGCCCCTTTGGCGTGGGATTTGGGCTTTTTCACTTTGCAGACCTTTTACATGCACAAAAATGCTACATAACACAATAAAGGAAAGGCAAAAACCCAAAAAGCACAATATGACCTCTTTTCAATGATGGTTATTATAAAGTGAATATTATTTGATTATTATATCGTAAAGAAACATCATCGAGTGTATAATACTGTATGTCTACAGTACATTTGTACTTTATAAACTTACCTTGACTTTCTTCCTCCCTGCCCTTCTATCACAGGCATGCGTATGAAAACTGCGTTGTACTGGAAGCTCGTATCTGTTACAATGTGGCCAGGTTGATGTCTCTCAACTCTGAGAGGTAAGTGTTCTTACCAAAAGGGCGCGAGTGTGTGTCTGTGTTTGGGGTGTACTCGTGAAGTGTCTCAGTCTGACACAGCTGATGTTTTGCATGCAGGAAGAAGACAGAGCGCAGCAAGAAATTCTTCCTTGACCTCCACAGCAAGGAGCACACTCCTACCATGATCAATCCAAAACCCTGTGGACACCTTTGCTGCTGCGTCATCAAAGGCTGCGAGCAGGTCAGACTAACATATCTACATAGCTTTATCTCAAAACATCACACTGCTGAAACTTGTTTGTTAGCATATTTGATTCTACAGTCCAGTTATCGATTCATGTGGGGAATCTGTGTTAAGTAGGAAACGACTTCATAAACAATGTAACATGCTGGTACCTGCTCATAGAAAAGCCACCAAACCACATATTTTCAGATCATTGGTAGAGGATATTGTAGCCTGTATTTTTGTTTTAGTCACAATGCTAATTGTGCTGACTGTGACACATATTGCTGCACTGTACGGTTGTATTTTCATTATGAAAAATGAAAAAAAGGAAGAAAAAAGCCAGCTTTGTGTAGATTGATTTAAAATCATGTGACATGCTAAAAAGTTGGATAAGGAAAACAGATTAGCGTAAATATGGCGACCACATGAATGGAGGAATTTTGGGATTCCCTTTGATGAAACCAAATTGGCCATAACTCTCTTATTAGAAAATGGAAGCGCAACCTTACATCTTTTTATAGCACATGTTTTCTAATGTCATAGTCTTGTGTGTCTTTTATTTTTTATTTGATTTATAAATTGATCTGCAAAGCACATGGACTACTTAATCAGTCCCTCCAGAAAACACGATTATGCGATCGCATAATTAAACGCATAATCAGCCAAAGTCCGCACATTTATGCGGGGGCCGCATTTTTTCAAAGACGCTGCACTTTGGCCGCATGAATCGCTGATTTCCGCGCAAAATGCGTGAAATATGCGGGGCTTGCATGATTTCATAATCCCTGCATTTTTGTTGCAAAAAAGTCACATATATCTTCGCAGAAAGTTGAAAAATGTTGCGTTTACTTCACACAAGAGCAGCCATTTTCCTCCTGTTGCCTTGGAAACGTTATGAAGTGACATCATCGGAAAGCTGAGAACTTAATTATTCCCAGCACTTTCTGTGATGTAGTATGCTTGCTTATCATAGGAAGTCATTAGAAATGACTCTTTACATTAAGGTAGTAGCCTAGTGAGCCTAGTAACAGAGTGCTGGGGGAATCACTTTTTTTTTTCTTATTCATCAAACTGCAGTTTTTGCAAGTTCCCGCAATTTTTGCAAATTCCCGCAATTTCATCACATAAAATTGCATAAATATCCCGCATATTCCATCACATTTTTTAAGAAAACGTGCCGCATAATGATTTTTGCCCGCAACAATCATAAAAAAACTGCGCATTTTTTTGGAAGGACTGCTTAATCTTCATTTAACCAGGAAAGTCTCATTGAGATTAAAAATATCTTTTTCACAAGAGTCCTGGCCAAGACAGGCAGCAGCACAGTTACACGGTTGCAGACAAAAAACAAACATAGAAAACATTAAACAATATAACAAGATACCAAATTGCTAAGATCAAAACATTCATGGACATCCAAAACATCTACAGCCACATGTCTTTTATTCAAAGTAAAAGGGCCCCACAGTGTGAAAAAATATGTAATATTTCTGCATTAAAAAGTATAAAAAAATGACTAGGCCTTTGTTTAATATTTTGTTGCATTGTGTATTTACATTATCGTGAACATTTCTGCCTGACTCATTGTTGATCAGCAATGGGGGCTGTTAAAAAATGAAGACAACTCCCATCATGCCACTGTACTTGGGTCTTTTGTTTTTGATTTAGAGACCCCTAGCGACAGAAATTACATGCTGTGTGTTTAACCTTGCGTATGAAGTGACTTTCACTATCACTGCAATGTAAGATAATGGCACTTAGGATTGAACTAAAGACAAACACCACAGTTTGTGACTTTAATTTCTGTGTCGTTCACAGGAAGAGGCTGTGAGCTACTACACCAAACTGGAGGCACAACTAAGAGATGAATACAGAAAGGAGAGAGAAAAGGTTAACAGGAAGCCCTTAGGAATGGCCTTTGTCACCTTCCAGAATGAGTCCATAACTGCCATGTAAGAACATTTCCATGTGGTTATATCTGTGAATGTGTTTCTGTGACAGTGGTGTTGAAATTATGTCTGTTCTTTGTTTGGGTGGATGTTTCTTTCAGAATCTTGAAAGATTTCAATGCTTGCAAGTGTCAGGGCTGTCAGTGTCGTCGGGAGCCCAAGTGCTCTCAATTCAGCGCCAAGCTCCACACACACAACTGGACTGTCAGCTACGCCCCTGATCCACAAAATGTCTACTGGTAAGAACACATTCAGCTCAAATGTTCTGTCGACAAACTGGGCTGCATTTATTTTATATTTTTATTCATTATATAACTGCACCATTTGAAAAGGGTGGTTACATTTGGCAGAATAAATGTACTAAATCTCAGATACCCCAAGGGAATTCTACAAACACAGACTTGTTCATTTTTAGTGCTCTCAATATTACGCTGTACTTTCTCACTCCAGATGACAAACTGGTTTTTGAGCTGTAGTATCAGTTTACTGGCCAGCTGTGTCCATAACTGCGGGTCTTGGCCTAGTGTCAATCTAACCGCTACATAACCTTTATCCCACAGGGAGCATCTGTCAGTGGGAGGAGTCTCCTGGTGGCTCCGCTGCCTTGTCGTCAACATTGTCCTCTTCCTCCTCCTCTTCTTCCTCACCACCCCAGCCATCATCATCTCCACCATGGACAAGTTCAATGTTACCAAACCAGTGGAGTACCTAAATGTGAGTGTTGAACAAAGCTGCTTTGTGTCTAATTTCAGCTGTGCGGTCAGTTCAGGCCTCTTTATTGTTGCCATACCAAGTTCCTACGAGTCAGCATGCAGTTGCAAAGGCATAGGACTTCACTTCTCCATTTCCTGACACAACATGTCTCTCTTATCTGTCCTCCAGAATCCAATCGTCACCCAGTTCTTCCCCACCCTTCTTCTATGGTCCTTCTCCGCATTACTTCCCACCATTGTCTACTACTCTGCCTTCCTCGAAGCCCACTGGACCCGGTATGATTCAGACATTCATTTTGTCTTTATTCCCATTTGAGGTTGGTTGTGTGTGTTCTGTCTGTTTTGTTAACATGTGTGAATATTTCCTTTGTCCTTACAGGTCAGGAGAGAACAGGACCACAATGCATAAATGCTACACATTCTTGATCTTCATGGTCTTGTTGCTGCCCTCCCTAGGACTCAGCAGGTAAAGGATGTTTTTTATTCTACGCTGCCACCCAATGAAATGTAAAGCTATACCGTCTCTCATTTTTGTCAGCCTAAATACCTGAGTTGATTCCTTTCTTTCCTTGTATTTTTGCAGTTTGGATGTTTTCTTCCGCTGGCTTTTTGACAAAAGATTCTTGGCAGATGCTAAAGTCAGATTTGAGTAAGTAGCATCATTTTATGGGCGTGTTCATACAATGCTGTAGCACTTGGAACAAAACAGAACAGCATGAAATATGTTGACCCCAAAGGGTAGGGTGTATTTGGTTAATTTAAGCATTGTTTATTGTATATTGTTATTTGTGATGTTACTGTTTTTGTTAGCGTTAGCATTCTTGCTAAATCCAGCACGTTAACATTGTGCATTTTTATACTGGTGTTCATGAACGTGCTTTGTTCCCAGTCAAATAAAAAGATTAATAAAATAAATAAAACAGCCCAATTTAGTATTATAACAAGTTTAAATGTATTCTGAAATAATTATAAAGACTAATGCAATCATTCAGCATTAACAAATGTGAGACTGACTTCCTTCTTTGCGCTTTAGGTGTGTGTTCCTTCCTGACAACGGAGCCTTCTTTGTGAACTATGTCATTGCGTCTGCATTCATCGGTAATGCCATGGACCTGCTGAGGATTCCCGGTCTACTTATGTACATGATCCGCCTCTGCTTGGCTCGCTCTGCAGCAGAGAGGAGGAATGTCAAGAGGGTTAGTGTCTCCTACATACCAAGCTGAAATCACTTATCGGTCTTAGAATCAGAAAATAGTTTACTATAAGAATTTACAGGGTTTCTATGCAGTATGGAAATTGATTTAAGTCACTTCCAGGTCTGAATAAGTATGGAAAAAAGAAAAGAAGGTATGGAAATATTTATGTTTTTAGACCATTGCCCCTATTCTGTTTTCTAAAATATAAAATTAAGAATCTCTATCTCTCCAATCTCTCCCATTGGCTGTCCCCCCTGTTACAGTTTAACAAACTGCCTTCTGAATATCTTTGAATTTTATATTCTGTATATGTTGCACTAGAAATAAGCACATCTTAAGCTTGTCTGAACTTTTATGAGTTATGCCGTGATGTAATTATCAGAGAAGTAAACAGACTACATCTTTTCTGCGTAAGGATAGTTAGTTTACTTCCTCTTTGGACAGAGGTGTTTGACAGGAATATGGACTGGCAACTTATTTGGCAACATAATAGCATGTGTAGGGAGAATGTAACATACACGTAAATACATTAAATACATTCATTTCTATAAATATCTAGCTGTTTTTCCTCACAGTGTAGGATTTTCTTTACAGTCCTGTCATTGTGTCTTCATAGCACCAAGCCTATGAGTTCCAGTTCGGGGCAGCCTACGCCTGGATGATGTGTGTCTTCACCGTGGTCATGACCTACAGCATAACCTGCCCAATCATCGTCCCTTTCGGTGAGCTCCTCTGGGCTGCTGCTGTTTCACATCACAATAACGTGCTGATTAAATGACTGCAGAATAAACACACAGAGGGCAGGGAGCAGTCAGTGGTTCTGTTCTTTACACAGGAGCTTATCAGCAGGTGTAATTGGATTACGTCCACTAATTGTTTTATCTCCCGTCTCTATGCAGGGCTGATGTACATGCTGCTGAAACACCTAGCGGACAGGTACAACATGTACTACGCTTATCTGCCATCCAAACTGGACAAAAAGATCCATTCTGGAGCTGTCAACCAAGTGGTGGCCGCTCCTATTCTCTGTCTGTTTTGGCTTCTGTTCTTCTCCACTGTTCGCTCGGGTAAGACAAGGGCTCCATCTACAGGCCACTAATGTCCTGACACACGGCCAAACTTAATTACAGTGAATCTGCCACTTTGGTCTGGAGCATTATGAAGTACAAGCACCTGTTACACAAATGTCCCTCCACTTTCCTCCCCCAGGGTTTTCAGCTGCAACATCCATGTTCACATTTGTAGTTTTGATCATCACAATCATCATCTGCCTCTCTCACGTCTGCTTCGGACATTTTAAATATCTCAGTGCTCACAACTACAAGGTAACAACATGTTTTCTAAATTCGGCACGATTACAGATCAACATTATATTCAGCTGCTCGTGTTAAATGCACGTTTTTTTGTCCCAGATCGACACCCAGGATGTGGACGGGGGGCCAGAGAATGGGCGTCCAGTCTGCGCGTCTGCCGCCAACAAGGCAGCAGTATGTATTCATTCATGTTTATTTTATATCAGTGTGAGGCTGAAGATTCAAACATTGGACAGAAAATCAGTTGGCAATGTAAATCTGTTGCTCAGTAACTTTGGACTTATAATTCTGTTTGCCATGTGTAAAAATTCCTTTAAAAGGTTAAAATGATGTGTACATTTTCATTTTATCCTGCAAAAATTGCAAAAAAAATTTAGTATGCATGGAAGATTTTTTTTATCTTGTTAAAATAGATTTTGAATTTCCAATGTTGGTATTAAGAATTCAAATTACTCGCTCAGTGTCCATTAGTTGTATCTCATGAATGTTTTCTTCATATAATGGAATATGTTGTGAGAAAAATAGTAACAGGGCCAAATTCACAATTTTCTTTAAATGGCTAGAAAAAAAAAGCAAATATGCAGGACCTGTAAAAACAATGTTTTGTTGTAAAGAGAACGTATTCTTAAACATAATGCAGTTGTCAGACTTTAATATTCCTTTTCATTTTCTCCCCTACAGCAAATGTACATTGCTGAGGTACTTCAAGACCCAAATTCGGAGGAGGCTGGCTCAGGCAGCGGTGACGACGACGGCCAGGGGTCCTCGCAGGACGAGGAAATAATCAATGTTGAAAATGGCCTGAATGAGGACTTCCGGTCTGGTGAGGAGAGCCTCATTGATAATGAAGTGCGGCACTGATACCGCCTGGAACAGAAACGAAAAATCCCCTAAGTTTAACTTGAGGAGTGCACTGAATATGTGAATTAAACCAGGAACTGAACCAACAGTTCTCCAAAGCATCTCAACCTTTGTGGAGGGACTTTACACTAACATAAGCACACTGTCTACTAAGGATTAAATGGATTGTCGCTCAAGGACTCCACACTGGGTCTCACCAAACAACGTCTTCTGCCTGTGAACCTGCGGAGGGAATCTACTCCGACAGTGCAAGGGCAGCAACATCGTTCTGCCCCGATATATCCGAGGCACACCCCAAAACACTGCACATGGACCCATGAAAGAAAGACACTAATGCACAAATGAAGAATATTTTGCCTTGTTATGTTAGGGGGACGATATTCTGTCTGTATCTCTTAACATTATTGCACTTGAAAGAGAGGACCTGTCCTACAAGCTCGAGTTTCATTGAGGTACTGTAGTACAGCATGCCTTCATGTTCAAACGGTGGAGATGTTTTCCGGTAACCCTTTGCCAGTATCTCAAATTGTCTGCACTACTGTAGATGCTTCCCCTGAATAAGCAGCTGGCGTGTGTGAGAGGAGAACAACCAGAAGGCTCTTCTGTGCAGATGTGACAGTCTCTAAATGGTTCTTCCAATTCCATAGAAGCCTTTTAAAAAAGAAAAGAGAAAAGAAAAAAATCATTGCTACTAACACTCCTGGACGCTTTGACACTGTACAGCTACAAAACTCTGGATTTGTAAAAACGCCTTTTTTGACATGGTATTTATTTGTAGGCATTTAATTTAAATGCTATCAAGCTTGATACATCCCTAAACTGTGGAAGAAGATATTTCATATCTTGGCACACTACATTGAGAATGATCTTTTTGGTGTTCAGTCTCTGAGCCTTTGTTGGGACTTGCTGCTACTGATGCTGCCCCCAGCAGGAGGAAATCCTTGCACGGCTGCTGCAGGAGGACAGAAGGCCCGGAGCCTGCTGATCCTTTTGTGTTGCTCAGAGGATGGAGAGAGAAAAAGGCCTTTTGGGGTTTTTTCTGGGTTAGTTTCAGATGATACTCATTGTGACTGGTTCTCTTTATTCGTTGTTGTCATGTATATCTTTTTGTCCATGTGTTTACGTCTTTATTTAGAGATTTTGAAATTAGCTTTCAGTTTAGGTGGCTACTGATAGTTTTACCAATGAGCTAATCTATATGTTGTCACTCTGTCAGGTCCTTTTCAATGTTAGCTTTTATATAGACACTTCATCGTGAAGGCAGATATTGTAGGTTCCAGTGGTCATTGAGCATTGTTACAGTTTGCCATTTTCCAGGAATCAGAGTTGTAGATTGTTTAACTTAAAGGTGCAATATGTTTAAGATAAGATTTTAGTTGAACACATATAAATGAGCTAAAATTATCAACAGAATGTGAAGAAATAACAGTTTTGACGTTATGATGTCTATGTATTGTGTTGCAGAGATATCTAGTGAAGTTAGTGTGCCAACCAGCTAGCCCCGGCCTGTCCCGGTCCAAAGCTCCTGTGTTAGTGGTGTCAACACTAGCACTCTGAGCTCCCATTCAGGACTGCTAGCTGCATGGCTAACTGAGCTAACTAGCTAACAGCAACTACATTTAGCAGCAGTTAGCGGTTGTTCTTACATATTGCACCTTTACTTTGCGCAGTTTTGGTGATAACATATCAAATTTTGGCGAGGCCACTCAAGCGTTACACCAATGAATGAGGTCCAGGTCTTTTTACCATTCTACTCATTTTCAAACCTTAACTTTATGCAATTGAATACTGCAATGACCCCTCCCCTCATTGAAAGAAATGTAAGATATATTAATAATTTTGCATCTCGAGTTGTTGTGAAGTAACGCGTATCGCCCCTAAATTTTACGTTCCATTTGCAGATGGAGTTACCAGCTTTGTGAGGCCTCTACTGCAGCAATAGTAGTGCACTACAACTCTATACAGATTACATGGTTAAAGGGGCTCTGTGGAACTTCTGTGTTGTGCTGGAAGCGGGTCATTAGTTTATGTTCGCAGGCTCCATTTCTAAACTAACGTTACGTTACAGCTACTGATGCTTTCTGTTAGCTGTTAGTAAGGGACGAGGCACTGGAGAACATGTGTAAAGTCTAATTTTTCGCATCACATTACTCTCCGCTTACATCTGGCCAATAAAAAAGTTGTTAACACATGCAAATTGCTACAAATTGTTCCATAGAGCCCCTTTAACCTATCCCTGATCTGCCTCAGCCATATTAAGCAGCTTCTTTTCAGGTATCAGGAAGACAAAAATACATATGTTAACATAAAATGATAATGTGAAACGCAGTGCCCAATTATGACATTACTCAGGATTTGTCAGGCTTCTTGTTTCTGTCATTTCATTTCTCCCTTAGTCAAGCCGACACTATGAGCTACCCCATTAAACATAAAGAAGACTGTTGGTAAAGCAAAGCAAAGTTCTGCAGACGCAGTACCACTACAGTCTGCCACTATGGACCAGTTTTTATTGGACCATGACGTGAAACCTGTATTATCCAGCTGCTCAGAAGACCATTGTGGGAAATGTGCACTAATCTTACTTTCACTTATATGATTGACAGAGAAGGGCACGCCCCCCTGTGGGTGTGATGATCCATAATTTGTCCATTATGGTACTAACAGGAGAATTGTTTGACGCCACAGAGTCTGGTGCTCCTCTAGTCATGATAAGGTGGTTTTTATATTTTATACCTCTTCATTTTTTATACCTCTGAGATGTCTTGAAATCTCTGAATGTGTCCTGTCAAAATAACATATACTGTCCAGCTCTGAGAGAGAGAGATACTCTCATCTCGTCTTAACAGCTTCCTGTGCTTCAATGCTGAATGTAGGTTAATTCCACAACTTCTGGTAAGATGAAAATGGCTTAAGTAATGGTGTGATGGCTGTATTTAAACAGCTTCAAAGAGATGGTTCCCTAGCTAACCAGAAATTGTACATTTTCTACTGTAACCAAACGTATTGGTGTCCAGTCCCATGTCGTGGCATTTCATCTGATCACAGATATACGCTTGTCAGTCTGACAGCTGCAATGATTTCCCGTAGTTTTTTTCTAATTCCAAGTCTAGGATCACTGAGATGAATTGTGTTATTTCCAATTATCCTCATAATGTCTGTACAAACAGTGGGACTCACTGGAAATAAATTGTTTGTTTTTTTTCTTTTTGTAAACGGCCAAGTACTCTCCAAGAGAAGTTCTCTGCTTGTTTCTACAATGTATTCAGGATGGGTAGTGAAATGTCTCTGCGTCTCAGAACTGTGCACAAGTAGAATGTGTTTCGTGTGCTTTGCCTTTTTTTAGTTTTACATTTTTCTAGATAGGAACAGTAACAATAGCAGATCTCAGCATTTGACTCTCATTTTATTACTCTTTCCAAAGGGCCGTCTGTACAACAGATATACACTGCATATATCTGTACCCCCCCCCCCCCCCAGCTCTTTGAACAATAAATCTGTATTTAATCAAGTTTGTCTGCAATAAGAGTTTTTTCTTTGTCATTATCCCGATAGTCACTTAAAGCAACTACAGCTAACTTTTGAAACAAGAAATAACATTTTTCCTCACAGAAAAGTATAGAAAGCCGTTGAAAATAAAATTCCCTCATACAGGAGTCACTGGTTTCATAGAAAACCGATGTACGCAAGCCAATCAGAGGGCGGGTCTTGCGAGAGAAGCGGTGATATCTATAATAATGGCTGTTTCAGTGGTTTGCTAAACAAACAACAAACTAAAACATTTTATACAAACAGGAAATTATATAAAACAAAACCTGTAACATCAGATGTCAATCAAACTTTGGCTTATGACCGTCACTACCAATTAATTATTACAAAGAGACATCAAAATATCTTTAGATAAAACACAATTTTGTTTGTTTGTTTGTTTTCGTCTAACCACTACCCATAGTTTATTTTTTCCCCATCTGTGAGCAGCTCTGGGACTGCACTGGGGGGATAGAGTGCTGAAGTCAGCTCCTTCCCCACCTTCTGGTGGATTGTACAGGAGTCAGTGAGAATGGGTTTGGACAAATTGTATTTTGATGCTTTAGCAACATTGTTATTGAAACTTTCATGCCAATAAAGCCCCTTTGAATGAATGGGAAGGGACAAATACATGTTTTATCCCGTTTGAAGTCATCAGTCATTGACAGTCATCATATGTGCACTTGATGGCACAATTCAAACAGGATGATTTTTTTTGAAAAAAAAAAAAGATAAATCGGCAGAAACATTAGTCTCAGTTCCTGCAGATCTCTTAGATTTATCTCGCGACCTCTTTCGGGGGTCCCGACCCTGAGGTTGGGCACCACTGACTTTCTGTGGATTGGATGCGTGAAACATCTCAGCCTATCAGAAAAGTAGTTAAAATGATGTAGGCTACATTTTTTGTTGTAGGGGGGGGGAGAAAAAAATGGAGGTAGATGATTGGAGGAGCGGGGGGTGACGGGGGAGAGGAGGGGAGGTGCAGCGCTCCAGTATCCGACGCTGGGTGGGAGGGAGGGAGGTGCAGCTGTGGTGAGCGGAGACCGAGGCGCGACGTGGAAGAGGCAGTATGGCACTTGAGTCTCTCACGGTCCGGGTAATAAAACGCAGCGGTAACAGGAGGCAGACAGTCAGCTGGGAGCAGGATCTGACATGTAGCACGTCTGCAGACTGAGCTGTGTGAGGAGGAACCAGACGTCGCCATGGACGGAGGGCTGACTATCACTTTTATATCTGTTGCGATGTTTGTGGGCTGTTTTTTCCTCGGATTCATCCCGCTGCTGTTCAGATTCTCCGAGGTGAGACGTTTCACTTTATTTTATTATTCATCATATTATTACATAACAGTCGTGGTGCTGCGTTAACTGAGCAATGGCACCAAAACCTGCAGTGTTTGCCTTTTCATCTGTGCCCCCATATACTTGATTCACACTGGTAGTGTTTTTCCCTTTATGAATGAGTGTTACTGCAGCACTCTGTGCTCTGATGAGTCCTTCCAGCTGAGGTAAATCAGTGTGGGGGGGGGGAGAATGAATCCCCCAGATGAGCTATAATCATGTGTCCGTCCCCCAGAAAAGCCTGCAGTTTGTGTCCATCCTGGGGGCAGGACTGCTGTGTGGGACAGCACTGGCCGTCGTCATCCCCGAGGGAGTGGGCTTACTGGAGGAGTCATGGAGAGGTGAGCAGTGTGCACAAACTCTTCACACAAACATGAAAATGAACTGGATCCTGACCCATTTCCTTCCTTCCCCTCCGATCACACGCTCTCACCCACCTGCGTTTCACTGAAGCACATGTGGATGAAAGCAGTCTGAACCTGTGCCTCGTTATCTTTTATGTGGATTTGATCAAAAGCTCTGCCCGTCCTTCATCTTCTCCCCGCAGCATCCTCCTCCTCCTCTGATGTGCCGTCCGGCCTGAACGCCAGTGGAAAAAACACAACTTCCGCAGAGAGTGGCCCCCCACCTCGGTTCTTCATCGGGGTGGCTCTAACCGTCGGGTTCACCCTCATGTTTGTGGTGGATCAGATCGGAGGTTACTTCTCCACGCAGGGTAAGTTGGCAGGGCTCTTTCACCAGCTTCATATAGTAGAAAACCGTGCTCTACAGAAATCAACACAACTTGTGCAATGTCTCGTTTCAGCCCAGAAGAACAGTGTGGGCATCACGGCCACTTTGGGGCTGGTGATTCACGCCGCAGGTACTGATACACCCTGACCCAACACTTTCTATTGACCTGTGTTCGCTCAACATACACAAGACCACAAGCATGGAAAATCCCCAAAGAGGCGCTGGAGCTGTTCATTTCCTCATGTGACTCAGCATGTGATTCCTTCACTGTTTGAGACTTTTATGGCTTTACTTTGAGTCTATAGCACAGCGCAGAGTCTAGCTCGGTTCAGATCTGGCAAAACTTGGCATGCGGCATGGCAGAAAGATCAAACCAGACTCATCCATCAGTTCGATGAAAAGGCACAAACGTGCAATAAAGAATTCGATTGCTGTGGCCATTAATAAGGTTTTTGTTTGCACGTAGCTGATGGATTTGCTCTGGGTGCAGCTGTGGCCACGGGGCAAGTGACAGTGCAAGTTATCGTGTTTTTTGCTGTGATTCTACACAAGGTGAGGTTCTCTGAGGGTGACATGTATACTGATCATAAACACGATGTTATATAGAGCTGGTAATAACACCTGACCTGTCTTTCTTATCTCGTAGGCGCCTGCAGCTTTCGGTCTGGTCTCCTTTCTGATGCACGCAGGCCTTGAAAACAAGTACATTCAGGGACACTTACTGGCCTTTTCAGCTGCAGCACCCATACTCGCCATCACCACTTACTTCATATTACACGCGGTAAGAAAGCACACCTCAGCCAAACAAGACACATTATATCCCCGGCTTGGTGTTTTGTGTTATTTGATATGATGTATTTGTATCTGTAGTCTGGCAGTTCATCTCAGAGCCAGCTCGGCGCGACAGGTGTGGGAATGCTCTTCTCTGCCGGGACTTTCCTCTACGTGGCCACGGTGCACGTTCTCCCTGAGATCAGCAGCGGCAAGACGGGCCAACCCCCCTCTGACCTGGAGCACCACGCAGGAGCCGAGCCCCACCAGCAGCGACACCTGGGGCTCCTGGAGAGCCTCACTCTCATCCTCGGGGTCGGGCTCCCGATGGTGCTGGCTCTTGGGCTGCATGACGACTGAGAGAGAAAGTTCATTTCAGTGTGCCACTGACGCTTGAGAGGAAAACTGTGAGCACCTGTTGAAAAGACTGCGAGGTGTGAACTACTTAGATTGAGAAGACAATGTGCCTTCGAAGAGAGTTTATCTTGGTCCAGCCATTGTTTGTGTATCAAAAGATCTCTCCATTGTGTTTAAAGAATTTGATAGCTAATATATTGTCCTCACTGGACAAGTTTTTAATCGAAGGCTGACAAAAAGGGCACAAGGCGTATGTTGCCAAGTTTGAATTCAATAAGCCTTCTTGAGGCCTTTTATAATGCCTGAGACAGATACTAAGCATGGCATGTTCAGTGGTGAAATCCCAGTACCTAGATAGACTTACAGGAACAGCCAAATGATCCGAAACTATCTGTTACCCAAACAATGGGAGATCTGTGTCGTGCATTTTTAACTATTTCTTAGTTTGTTGAGTCAGGAGCGTGAGAACAGGTCCAGACTTACAGCGTGCAATAGTGCAGATGAACAAGATACTTTTTGTATAATCTCTTTAGTAGTACAGCTGACAAAGCCTCTTGGACGTGAGGTAGATTAAGTCTATCAAATTGTTACAAACCTTGTATTTGTATTTACAACAGTGATGTTCCACTGTGCACAAAATGCCAATTTCTACATAATGTTGCTTTAAAGTTGCAATGTGTAGGATATGGCCAATCTACAAACAAAGAGGGGAGAATATATCACCAGGATAGCTGCTAACTGCAACTCACTGTACTCTTTGCTGTAGATATCTATGGCTGAGGCTACAAGCTGCAGTTAGCTCAGTTAGCCATGCAGTTACCAGCCATTGTTGTATTTTTCTGTTTAGTAAGGAAAAAAGATTTAAGATTATTTTTTTAGTTTATTTAGTTTATTTATTGGACAAAAAAGCGAAGAGAGCTCGTGAAAGACAGGACAGGCTGGGGTTAGCATGCTAACTTCAGTAGACACCCCTGCAGAACAGTGCATAGATGTCTTTTGACAGAACGTCACAACATTCTGTTGATGTTAGTTCATTTTTTGAATGTTTTTAACTAAAATTCCGGCCACATCTTACACATTGCACCTTTTAATCATATGTGAGTCAGACAGAAACATGTGGCTGACGGTAGGTACTGTACATAACCTCCAGTCACAGATGTTTCACTCAGAATCAGGGTCATCTCATTTTTACTGACGCCTGCTGTTTCTCTTCCAGTTCCTCCTTTACTACATGCAGAAGTTCACATGAAATAAAAACATGTCTGCTCATGTCACGATGGCCTATTCCACTCATTAATGTCTTGCTCTTTTAAGTCCTCACACAACGTGTTTTGCAAAGTATCTGATGCCAAGTTATTTCAAATGGCCAAAGTGTCACATGGCACCTGCCTTTCATCAACCACCACTGAGAGATGGACATGGGTGTGCTGAGTGGAACAGCTAAATATAGGTATGGAAGCAAAATGTCACGCTATAAAGTATGTTTTATTTATTAAGACGCAATAAAACATACAAATAATAGAAAGTTATAAAATCTCAGAAATTGTGAAATACTGAAAGTCTGTTTATTAAAGAATATCTTTACATCATCACACCACAAACGGAGAAATTCAACACATTTAATTCTACTTTCAGTCTTGATGTTTAAATGTTTTGTTAATCCGTTCTAATTATTACACAGATACATTATAGCTTTTAAAAATGCCTCTAGTGAAACATGCTTAGAAGGTAAACACTATCAAAAGTCAGAGGATAAGATAAACACAATGGTCAGTTACACATTAACCATCATTCTGACTCTTCGCCGCTCATCCAGAGCGCTGCAGCTTGGCTCATCTTTAACCCACTTTAAATTTTCCCACAATGCCCCTCTTATCTGCAGACTTCTGGTGGCTAATGGCTGCTCATATCAAATTAAAAACACTGATGTCAGCCTTCAAGCACCCCAGTGGATATGCACTACAATTTAACCCTTCACTCTCTGGCCTGCAGCTGTAGAGTACAGCTCAGCTTTCTGCAGGCTGATCCTCCGCCCCCTACATCCAGGCCACTGCAGGGTGTTACAACACACTGTGTCATGCTGGTTCACTCAATACAAACTGCTTGAATCCATGTACGTGTTGCATTCATGTAAAATTTTCATAAGGGGTATGTATATCTAAGAAAAACAGAGCAAAGATGTTTTTTGTTACTATATATGGAAGCTCTGGTTATACCCCAATTTTTAGGTCCCAACTTAGGGGATGGGACCCCCAAGGAGTCCAAAGATAAATCAACACAGCTTGTTTCTTCTATTACTGAAAACAAATATATATATCTCTTGTATTAGGACCTTTTTGAGTTTGACTTCCTTCACCAAAACCCCACAGTGCCCCTTTAATATCTGAGAGGCAAAGATCTGTTCACAGACACGAAGGGACCAGAACAAGACGAGGCCTGATTTTATGGGGTCACGAGCCAGAAAATGTTGTGAACCACTGCTGTTAAGCACTGCTTTAGTTTGTATTATCCTGGTGGGAGGCCAGCACAAAGTCAGAACCCCACAGTTTGATTCTAAACTTTTAGAAATGTATCATTGTAAACGTAGAAAATGGAAAATATATGGCACAGTCTCAAGGGCTCTCACACTACAGTATCATATCAAATGAAACTCTGGCTTTGTGAGTCATTGTTCCAGGGCCCCTGCAGCTCGGAGCCCCAACATTCACCCTCCAGCTGCACCCTGTTATAACACATCCACATACTTATGTGGCAAGTTCTTAAGACATTCCCAGACTGCAGATATGAGGGATGTGTTTCAAATATCTGAATTCACTCATTTTACTGCAGCTCCTCTTCTGAGCAGCTGTGGATGAGTCAGTCTGGAACCTCTGAGAGGAGGTGCACATGTGGAGAGTGTTTGGGAGTTAATCATTCCTGTCATAGTTTCATGCGGCTCATGTAGGCAGTCAGCTGAGCCTCCCGGGCCATCTGATCAAAGGTCCGTCTGTGCGTCTGCTGCCTCACTCTCTCCCTCATGTGAAAGGAGGCCCGAGCCAGCCTGTGCGCCTCCTCCTGGATCTGCTCCCGCTGCCTCCTCAGCCTCTCCCTCCTCCACTCCTTCGTGGAGATGTAGCTCTCTCTGACCCTCCTCGCCTCCTCCTCCTCCCTCTGCATCCTCTCCCTCAGCCTCTGGTGGCAGAGCTGCCTGTGTTTGTTGCGCTCCTGTGTCTGCTGCGCTCTGGCCCTGTGCCGGGCCGAGGCGTGCATGGCGGCTCTGTCGGTGCGCCGCTGGCTCAGCTGGACCAGGATCCGTTTGTGTGTGAGCTGCTGGAAGCTCTGCAGCTCGGCCCTCAGGCGAGCTCTCTGGATCTGCTCGTCCTCCTGGACCGACCGCTCCTGCAGCTCCCTCAGCCGCGCCTCCGCAGCCTGGGCGCGCTTCTCGCAGGAGTGTCGCAGCTTCTCCTCAAGTGCGCCCCTCGTCTGCGCCTCCTCTTCCTCCACCTGCTGCTCCACCTGCTGCTTGAGCAGGATGTGTCGTAGCAGCTCCCTGCGGTTCCCCTCCTCCAGCCTCTTCCTCTTCTCCTTCTCCTGCGACACCTTGCTCCTCCTGGCCTTCTGCGCCCTCTCCGCTGCGACCTGTCTCTCCCTCTCCAGCCTCCTTTTCTCCACCTCCTGCTTCTCCCTCAGCAGCTTCTCCTGGTAGACTTTGCGCCCCTCTGCCTCCTTCTGTGCAGCTTCTATCTTCTCTCTGCGCTGCTCCTCCACCTCCTCTTTCAGCCTCCTCCACCTGTCCTCTTGCAGCATCACCTCCTGCTCGAGTTGTCCCGCTTTCTGCTCCTCCAGTCGCCCCCTCAGCCTCCTGCGGGCCTCCAGCTCCTCATGCCAGCGCTTCATACCCTGCTTCAGTTTCCTCCTCCTCTCTTTCTCGACCTGAGCTCGCCGGGCCTCCTCCTGCCTGCGGGCCTCCTCTCGCTCCTGCTCCTCCTGCTGGCAGAGCTTCAGGGCATCCTGCTCCTCCTGGTGCTTCACCAGCATCAGAGCTGCTATCTTGCGGTCAGTCTCTGACACGGTGACGCACATCTGCTTCCTGATGTCCTTGGTGAGCCTCCGCAGCTGCACCTCAGTCGCTGGGGAGTACCTGAGGTCTCCCAGGCTGATGGTGCTCACGGTGCTCCTGTCTGGGTGAGCAGAGAGCACAGATTTCCCTCTAAGGCACAGATCTGCATATGTGATGGGGCCCGTTGAGTGATCTCTCAGTTTGGTCTCAGGCACCACCTCCAGGCCCGAGACTTTACCGCCTGACCACCTGTCCTCCTCAGCCGCCTGGATAATCCTCTCCCTCTCCTCACGGCACATTTGCAAACGCTTCATTCTCTCCTTTTCGTAGGATTCGTGCATGACTCTCACGGCCTCAAAAGGCACGTCACTCCGCTCAGCAATCCGCTCGTTCAGCGATTTGATGAGGAGTTCAACAGGTTTGACACCGAGCCGCGCACAGGACTGCAGAGAGCGGGGGCTCGTCAACACATACCGGCTGCTCTGTGCAGCGGCCGAGTCGAAGTTGTTCAGGTCCAGGCGAGACCCCGCAGAGGTGGACTTCAGCTCCCCCATGATGGAACAACGGGTAAATTACCTGGACGCAGATTTCAGGTGCTCCAAAATCGCTTCTGCTCTCGGTCCCCTGCAGCCTCTCCAGCACCACAGGGAGGTCACGGAGGGATTAGCTGAGGCTTTCCAGACAGGCTGCGCTCTCAGCTGTGGATGACAGACAGAGGCTCGAGAAGTTTCCCCTGACCATTTAGAGACAGCTTTGTTTACAGGCTGCACATATGAGAAAGTCAAGTGTATTGACCCATAAATCAGGGCTACACTTCACCTCAATTTACATGTAGCTGAATACAATAAGTAAAATTGTAAATCAATAGTAGGCCTATAATATTCTATGTTTTTTTTTTTTTTTTTTGGTATTCATTTGAATTTCCTGGATAACATGTATCTGATCCTCATTAAGAAAAGTTTACAACAGTGTCAGAACCTTTTGCAGACAGACAGCAAACTTGAACACCACAGGTCAAAGCAGCCACGTCAACTACAGTCAACAACAGCCCCCAGACTCCCTTAAAAAAATCGCTCGCTTTTGTGAGCTGTTGAGTGAAGAGAAACTTTATAAACTTTGTGAAACGCTACCAATGACACATTCTTATTTATTTGGGTCTTCTTGTAAATTCGGCAAACGTTATGGCCTCGTTTCTTTAATTCCTGCTATTCCATCTATGTATGTGTGATATGAGAAATAAAATGCCTTGAACAAAAGCTACAGTGATAATAGTGACATCAATCACGACGGACCCATTGGGGAACACTCTGCAACTTTTATGAGCCTAATGAGCCTTACAATTTAACTTCATGTAATCATGTTCAGCTAAATTCTCTCAAAACAACGTATTGTGTCAAAAAACAATTTAAACTCTGAAGAGAAGAGACCGTCAACAGCTGGTCGTGTCGGACAGCTGGAAGTGACGGAGGGACGCTTGTGGTTACCGTGACAACAAAACAACTACTTGAACACTGAAGAGCGGCTCTGTCGCCTGAAATATTCGTCACGAGCGCCATCTGCCGGTGGAGCACGAGCACGATCACACAGTGCTGACGTGCTTTGTCTGCCGCCCGCCTACAGGCGGCTGGTGTCAAACGGTCACTGAAGTTAGTTTCATATTCGTGAGACGTGTAACTAGAAGACTTCACGTCAGACGAGAAATTTGATTCGAAACATTGAAAAGATGAAAAAATGACGAAGAAAAGACAATTGTGTCGATTCTGGACCGTGTGTGTGTGAAAAAGGTAATATTATTAAACAATTTCTCTCTCAGTTGTATATTTACTTTGGAATAATTTGTAAGTAAGAATAATGTAGCCAATATTTAGGACTCACAATCAGTTTCATGAGACAGTGCAGTATGATCTCCAATTACTGAATTGATGGTATTTATCAGAATCAGAATCAGAATTCCTTTATTTGTCCCGCAAATGGGGAAATTTCTTTGTCACAGCAGCCAAAGGACAGTAATTATAAACAATAATAAAAAGTAAAAAATAAACAATATAATAAGAAGATAAGAAATAGAATTGACTCGTTTATACATAGTATTTACAATATGAACAGTATGTAATTATTGATTGATTTTCTCAATAAAAACCCATAAAACCACTAGGGTTGTATGGGTTTTATGATTAGTATTAACTTTTTAAATGTTTATTTGTCTTGAAATGTGGCAATGACAGTGTTCACCAAACAACTGTTATTTTCTCTATACGTTTATCTATGGTACTATATAGCCTACTTTTAATGTAAGTAAAAAATATAGATGTTTGGTATTTATATGTTCTTTGTTGTGTGTATTTGTTTGGGGCAGAAGATAAATAAATAAATAACGTTGTTTAAAAATAAGACGTTCTCTTTTTCATTTTCACTTTGATATCTGTCAGTTAGGCCACCAATACAAAACCAACTTCATCTTCGTCAACACTGATGAAATCCTCTTGGCGCGCCTTCAGTCTGCAACACAGGTGGGTGGAAGTTACCTAAAAAAAACTAAACAGATCCGGTCTAACAGCAGCCAGAGCGCACTGCGAGTTTACTTTTAGTTTGGCCTTTGTTGGGGCCGGAGAGACAAGAATCCTAACGTTCAGCTAAGTCGCTAACACAACTGATTTTGCTAGCTAACATCGACAAACGTTAGCACCAAAGATACAGACGAGTGGAACGAGATGGTTAACTGTGTAGTACTTCCGTGTTTGCGTCAACCGCTGTCCCGGCTTGTTTTTGCACCTGTTTCAGCCGATTTTTGACTAATTTTATTTAAAGGTGGATGTTTATGTGCTGTAGGGTGTTTGTGAACCGCTTGTTAGCCTACTCACAGTATAGTCAAGGTTGTACTTTGTTGGGTTTTAGTGAACAGATTACGTTAGCGTTAAGTAAATGACCAATATCGTCCCTCAGTAGCTAACGTAATGTGTAGTTAGTTGTCATCTAGCACTTATTCGGCACGACATGATCGGTAGGCCGAATACATTACATTAATCACATGAGTTAATCGACTTGTATTTAATTTAACACTAACACAGTTCCCACCTGGCCTACATTGACAAATTAGCTATAAAGTAGCGGGGTTTTATCTTGACTTTTCAAACGTCTTTGGCTACGTTAGGTTTAGCTACTGTTTAGAATAACGTTAACAATTTGACAACGACCTCCACAATCACGTGCCCTCTTTCTTCCGTCAGAAGGTGGCGAGCCATCTATAAGCTACTTCCGCAAACAGAAACATACATGTTGTTTATCGGAAGTGTTGCATCAACGCGTTTCCCTCTCAACAACAAACAGCTCGTCCGCGGACTGACTGACTGACGATGAAGAGGACCAGGAGCGGCGGTGATGAAGAATCTCCGCGGCAGAATGGCACCGCTGGCGGAAGGAGAGGAGAGCAACAACCGCAGACTGACGGGGACAACGGCGGCTGTGACTTCGGCCCAGCTGACCTGCCAGACGACGACAATGACCCCGGACTCAGGAGGGAGATACGGAGCAAGTACAGAGACCTCATCAACTCAGTGCAACGTGAGTGAGACGCACACGCAGACAGGTTGTTGTTGTTGTTGTTTATTTGTTGACAAATCTCTGATGTATTCCCTTCTTGTGTTTTCAGAGAATAGGGAAGATATGCTGAGTCCCTCCAACAATAAACTCACAGAAGTTTTAGAAGAAGCAAACAAACTTTTTAAAGATGGTAAGTGTGATACAGCTGAACAAATGCTGATTTTGGGGCTGCAGTCCATCATCATCGTCATCATCATCATCATTCAGTTTGATTTGTGTCGCAGTCCGACAGGCGAGAGAAGCAGCCCTGGACGCCCAGCTCCTTGTTGTGGCCACAGACCTGGGAAAGGAGAAAGCCACCCAGCTGTTCGCTGAGGGCAACACGTTCGATCCCACCGCTTTTGCAGAGCACCTTGTGAGTGAGTTTTATTGTGTATACACGTTATGACTGCGTAGGCAAAGAGTTGGTTTGGGGGATTTGAGCAATCACAAACCTCTCTTGAAATTAAGCAGTTTATTTTTTTTAAACAGTTGAAGTTATCGCAACATGCATTTGCACCTTTAGTCCTTTTAACAGTCATTTACTTAATTTGTTAAGAGTCATATTAAGAGTTTACTTTGCATTTTTCACACCCTGAACATGATAATCATATAACCATATGCATTGTAGAAAATTAGAATGTCTGATTGTAATGCGAGTTCAATAGCAGAACACACTGCGGTGGTCATATCGAGATCTCTCTGCTCCTCCGACAGCTGTCCTTCATGGGTCTCAACCGACTAGAAGACGGGGAGGAAGAGCAGCAGAACGGGGATGCGGTCGATGGCTACCTGCCCAAGGATGCTTGGCACAGAGTGGCCGGGAGAGCAGAGTGCTGCTTCAGGACGGCCCCTTCCTTCCACTACATGTGAGTACCTCAGCATGTTACGTGCCGGCTGAGACATCAGTGCCAGGACCTACAAGTCTATTACAACAACCTCTTATGATGGGAAAGGCACCTTCATTGCCGTTGTGATGTCCCCAGAAAAAGACGTTGTTGGAGTTGTGCTGGAGTGCACATTAAGCCTACAATTTGAAAACTGTCAATGTAGTTTGTAGTTTAAACAGGCTTTTACTATTGCTTTTATTACTTATTACAGGTTCATATTGCATTGTTGCTGGTTTGTTATTGTCCCACAGCAGTAATTTCTGTCGCTGACTTTTTCATCCCTGTGGTTCTTTTGATCAGGATGGGTTCATTTCATGCAGAGCCGCCTCCTCCAAAGCAAAGGACGGAACGGCAACGGAAGTTACCAAGCAAGGAAACCAAAAGGATAATGCCCACCCAGGTAGCTAAACTCACACTGCCATGGCTCCAGTGAACGGGCATTTCGAGGGGTTAACCTGCAACCTCCCTCCCCAAGATCACTAGCAGGCGGACTGCTGTCCAGTTTAGCCTTTTAATCAGTAACGGCCTGTTACATGTTCATTCTTCCCACAGACAGTTCAGAAGCAGTGTGAGTCATATCTGAGACTGTGGTGGAAATGTGACGCGCAAACACACCAACTCAAATCTGAACTGAAGTCGCAGGATAAAAAATGATTTATATGGCACTGGATCATAACGCAAATCAGAAAATGATGATGTTCTGGACCTGTGTTTGAGGAAACCTTTTCTGACTGGAGCTTTTTCAGTTAATGGTTATGTAATAATAACACAAGTTTTCTAAGAATGCTGTTTTTCATTTTATAATTGAAGACAATGTTCACATTAGTTTAGATTGAGAGGGTTTGATTTCCCAGCTACTTACTGCATCGTGTTACTTTTGTCTGTCAGCTGAAGAAAATGGAAGACTCCCAACAAGAAGCAACAGAGAAAGAAGTTGAAAGGATCCTGGGATACCTGAAGAGTTATTACCAAGATGATCGTGAGTTTGAAGTCCACCTCACGGACGTTAACATTTCACCATTGTGTTTTTTTAATGTGCTCATGTGTGTTTGTTTGTACAACAGCGACATCCCCAATATCGTATTACGAGTTCGTCATCGACCCCAAGTCCTTTTCGCGAACAGTAGAGAACATTTTCCACACGTCCTTTCTGATCAGGGTGAGCTGTCTGTGCTGTCAAGTTTGTTTCAGTTCAGCTTGTTTGCCCTCTAGTGACGGTTAGCAGGCGTGACAGTGTTGTTTTGTGTTTCAGGATGGTTTGGCACGGATGTATCTGGATAATGCTAAATTGCCTTGTATAGGTGAGAAGATGTAACATTTGGTTGTATTATTCTTAATAATGAAACGTCCTTTGGTGAATTATTTTACCAGTGTTGTGTTTTTGTGTCTCAGCGCCTGTAGAGGAGGGGGAGGTGGAAGCTGGAGGATCCCAAAGCCGTAAACAGTGCATCGTCTCTTTCAGCCCAAAGATATGGAAGGTTAGCAAACGTTGGCCCGAACACAGAGAAGTATTATCCTCTGTAGTATTATGCTTCCGTACATAATTTTAATGTAACCACTGTTTCTTTCCCAGGAGCTCATAGATGCCTTCGACATCACAGACACAATGATTCACCCTCCAAACACGCAGACTGAGTGATGGACCCTGCCACGTTTTGTTTGCTGAAAATTAACATTGTTTTTAGGTGTGTCATGTTTCTCGTTTTATTTCTAAATGAAAAAAGTCAAAACTGTTTGACAAATTTGCAAGGTCCCAGTGTAGGTCACACTTGTAAACTGTGACTGGTGACTCGGGATCATATTTTATTTTAAATTTTTACGGTTTTTAAATGTTTGAATAATAAAAAGAGAAAGAAGAGAAAGCGGCTCCTGTTGTGTTGTGCACATTTATAACATGTGGAGAGCACCGGTGTTGAAAATTGTTGATAGCTAATTTTATTCTGCAGAATGTCTCGGCATTATATACTGCATTTCAGAACAGCTAATCAATATTTATATTTTTAACACTTGATGAAACTACTTTATAGGAGGATTCTACTGATCAGAAAAAATATTCATTGGTAACTGCCTTAAGATTGTGAGAAAACAGTACAACATATAATTGAACATGATTCATCTTTTTTAAAAGTAACAATGAAGTACAACTTGTGTGTGTACCTTTATCCTAGTGATGGTGATATGCTGCTTGATCACCAATCAACATAATTTGCGCAGGGCGCACAATATAAATCAGCCTGATAAATTCAAGCCCAATAATGAGAAATGTAAATTATTGGCTATTCATCAGCTAAATTTATTTTATTGACCAATAGCTGCTGTATGTGTTGTCGTCATTTTAGCTAACTTCCTGTCCGTTTTGGAATCGGCAATCCCCCCTCTCTCCCCTCTATGTCACCAAACTTGGATGACTTTCTTTTTTTGAGGCAGCTCTCTTGGCCTCTTTATTTTTTCTTCAAGTGTTTTTCATCACTTGGCCTGTTTGGTAGTAAAAGTGTCACAGGGAGCGCTGTAATTGGTAGCTTTCCCTGTTCCACATAGCCGGTGTAGGTACCAGAACAGAAGGGTCCTGCTCTCTGTGTGTTGCCCGAGCAGACAGGACTGCGACTTCTCTGTCCTGATTGGATAAAGCAGGCAGGGATACCGGAAAATGTATTCTACTCTCTCTTTTACTGCATGAGCAGGGGGAGGGGAGACGTGGGTTACTGACTGAAGACTCTATTACAGTGATTACTGATGGAATATAGAGCTATTTAACACTTAATTTAATAAGAAAATAATGCTCTCAGCAGCACACACAGATACAGTGGGTGGTGGTTTGCAATCCGCCAATAAACAGAAGGAGAAGAACAAGTGCAGCATGCTGTTGTTGCTGCTGGGTAGAGCCATGCAGTGTAGACTAGAGGACAACAAATCTAATTAGAGGTATGGAAATATAATCATCTGTCTTTGCTCACTACATCTTAGCCTTTGGTATCTGCTAATGTGCATAAACTACATTTTTAGGGTTTTTGAAATAAAAAAAAAGGGGAAATGATCAGTTATTGGTATCAACCAAGAGAAGCAGGTAGTTATCGGTTATTGCTGAAATAAAAATCCATATCACACATCTCTAGGTTAGGCTGAAGTGTCCACAAAACAGTCTTTGTTCACGTGGTCTTAATTGTGTAATTTTTAATTTCAAAGAAAACACACTGTAGGCGGTTAAACTGAGTCCTGTGGTATGTTGGGAAAATATATACTCAGGATCCATGTTGCTCTCATTGTACAAATATGTAGGCAACAACAGACAGACTGGAGCTAACAAAACACATAATGCTTCAGTCTGTTTTGGCTGATATTGTCCCTCCTGCTCTATTTTGGCTGAGTGAACTTCACTGTGATCACATTTCACTGGATGAGCACTATCGTGCATCCTCATCACGATGATGTACCACCATCATCCCTGCCATCTCCAGGGTCTTTTAAAGCGACAGGCACCCTTTATGCTGCCTCCCATCTCTTCCTCTCTCCCTCTCTGAGCATTTTTCCCTCCAAAGCAGAGCTTCAGTCTGCTCACCCGTGCCGTGATGTGAGGCAAAGCTGCACATGAGGCTGGAAAGAGGAGCTCCCTTTTTTTCACACTCACTTGATCAAGCTGGACTCCTTACGTCATGTTGATTTTATATAACAATGGCTTGAAAATACATGTCACAGGCGCACCATGGGCGATGCAGTGAGGAGCGTTTATTAGCCACTTGCAGACACAGAGGCGTGCACACACACTCACTCTGTAGCTCCAGCACAGATCTGCCTGCTCTGGCAATGCTGACTCTGACTGATAAGGATGCAGTTCTGCAGGAAGGTGCTCTGCCAGCCGTGTAGTGCCAGAGTCACTTCACCAGAGGAGGACATGGAATACAAGATGGGGAGCTGCATCAGAATCTCACGCCGCCAGGTAAACACAGGAGAGGCTGACTGCAGTGTAGCATCGATGCCTGTGTGACTGAGCGAGAGAGAGTGTGGAAGAGGAGCTGGAATAAATTGTACTGGTGAGGGGCTGAGAGAAGGTGTACTCTAGTATTGGAGGAGGGGCGACGTCAGGGAGGAAAAGGAGCCGTGGAGGCGAACAGCAGGGGGTGAGGAAGGGAGGAGGAGTATAAAAGTGAGAGGGTGATGCTGATGTGGTGGAGGGAGACGGAAGGCAGGTTGACAAACGGATTGAATACAGGCAGCTGACAGTGGAGAAACCTGCAGGGCAAGACAGGAGGGAACAAGTGTGTTTAGAGGATGCTGTGACGACTGTCACAAACAGAGCTGATCAAATCAGTGGTATTTATAGGGATGATAGAAATGGCCACAGACTGGGCACTCAGCTCAAGATGGCCTCTGTGATGATGATATAAAAGCTCCCAAAATACATTTCAAACCCTCTGTAGTCTAAATCTGCAATTTTGTCTCTGGTTTGCTTTGTTATTTCTGCCATTTTTAGCTTTTTTTTACTGCAGGTTTGTGGTTGTGCGAGTGTGTTTGAACTGCTGGACCCTGTGGACGGAAGGGGAGGCCTTCAAAGGGCATCAGCACACGAGTTAAGAGGATGAATACATGGGAAAGAAGCTGGAGAGACGTAATCAGTCCAGGAGGAGGTCTGACACCTCCTGTTTGTTTACAGTGTTGCCTTAGAACTATTTCCCCCCTCCGGCCTCCTGACCGGCCTCCTGAGCCTCAGTCAGAGCAGGTGACCCCCCTCACCATCATGGCTCCCCTAGCTCCAGTTCAATCCCCTCCCTTCCTCCTGTCCCCGACCTGTGTCCACCCTCCACCCCTCGTCCTCTCCACCCACTGAGCTTGCATTCAAAAATAGCAACAGAGGGACCGGGGCTCCAGAAACAAGTCTGACAGTAAACACAGAGCAGAGGGCTTTGTGAAAAGCTTGAGGCAGACTGTGTGGGGACAAGTCTCTTGTTTGCAGTGGTGAGTAGCACAGAATTGGTGCAGATTTTGGATTGTTTGGTTTATAGTAGTCCTTCAGGTGGAGGAGGGTGAATATATGAAAGTGGGGGGACAAAGGGGAGAAGGTGGGGTTTGTTAAAGCTTGTTCTGAAATGCATGTGACTGTGTTTTGCTTCTATTAACATCTCATTTAATGTAGTATGATCATTTCAGTGTATTTACTACAGTTACCTTGGCTGCTATGCTTTAAATCTGCTGTGCACCTGCTTTCTTGGTCTGTTTCTTTATGAGAAAGAATCTATTATATATCTCATAAATACAGGATTCTGTTTAGTTTAGAAGTTGTGTTCCTGCTGGGTTTTTGTGTCAGAGGGGTCAGATTCAGGGCAGGAAACAGTGACCTCACACTGCAGGTGTCTAAGCACTGACATGCAGTGCTCATCCAAACCCACAAGAGCTTAAAAGATGGCTCATGTTGAGTGAGTGACGGGCCGACGACGAGGCGAGAGGGGGACCTGGCAGCAGTCTAATCATATGATTTTCCCCAGTGCTTTCCTCGCTGCCAAAAAGCCCTGAAACACTGCCGGCGGTTAAAGTGCACACGCTTCCACAGTGTGGGGGGGGTGAAATTACACCCCATTCACACAAATAGAAAGCAGGTGGGCATGGGAGAAGAGTTGGCACATCACGGAATAAGTGAGAATTAAGATGTAAGGGACAGATATTAATTTCCCCATGGGACAATCATAGGACATATGAAAAAGACATTAAAATTCACACACACACACACACACACACACACACACACACACACACACACACACACACACACACAAAATTCAAGTATACAGCCTCTAAATTTGTGTGGTAATAAAGTGTGCATGACTAATTGTGCACAAGACCGGAATAAAGACTAACAGCAGTGGACAGGGCACAACTCTATTTATAAAGTCGTACATATTCAGGTCAGTGCTTTCTGACTATACACAGAGCTACGTCCAGTCCCTGCAGTCATATGAGGAATGCACAAACAACCTTCCTGTGTGAGCCGTGTTTACTGCTCAGCTGCAGTTCATGCAGCAGAGGAACGCTCGCGTGACAGAAAGAAAGATGGTCGACAGAGAATATTTGATTACATAAGTGATTCTACCTGTATTTGATATAAAATTAGTGCGTGGTTAAGAGCTGCTGTCCATTTCCTTAAACCTTTCAAAATAAAACGAAAAATCGTATTGAAGATGCTCCTGTTAGTTGACAGACTGAACACTGCTGGAAGCCAAGAGACACCACAATCTGTTATTTACAACGTGAGGATTATCTTACAGCCTCAGTCACTGTGTCAGTATGCTACAGTCACTCAGGCCCTGTTCAGACCTGGTGTTAAAATCCGTTCTGAGTGATCCAAGCTCGAAGTACTGGTGCAAATGCCCCAAATGCCACCTGCCAACATTTAGCAGATGTTTGAACAGACTTTTTTCAACTGATTTCACCATCGACACTAAATTTATAAAAGAAGACAGCATTTTATCGTTGGCAAACATGTAAAATTTGACAAATAAAGGCTATACTTTGTCCCCGTCCCCAGACTCCCTTAAGAAATTGCACAATTTTGTACGTTTTTGAGTTAGGAGATACTTTATAAACTTTCTGAAATGCTTTCTATGTCAAATCCTTATTTATTTGGGCTTTCTTGTACATTCGGCAAATGCTTTACATGAAACCCTGATTTCTTTGTGTAAAAAACATTGCGTCTTTTTGTCCCAGTGATGATTGTGTTTATTTGCATGTAGAGTTGGGATGCACGCTAATGCCAGGTGAGAACTGACGGACTTGCGAACTGAGCTGTCCACTTGTGAGTGAATCACTCAGGATGGATGTGAGTACCGGGTCTGATCTGGGCCACAGTCAAATCACATGGCACAAAATGACAGACTGCATGTGAAGATGTTTTTATTCTAGGAAGCTATGTCATTTGTTAGACGTAATTTAGACCAGATGGGGCCTGCTCGTCACAGTAACTCACTGCAGCGAGAGTTAAATGTGTCTGATGTTTCCTTACAGTGATCTCAACTTTTATGATTGATGGATATTTATTCTACAGTATCAATGAGGATGTTGTTCCTGCTTTTAAGCCCACATCGGCCGAGTCAAAGCCTGCCCTTTGCGCCTGGAGGGAGGTCTTGCCTCACATGTCTCCTAATCTTTGAAACAACACACACTTACCATTCTCCCTCCCTGCTTGTTCAACCTCATACCACAGACCTCTAATCCTGCAGGGCATGAGTGTGTGACCACCGAGGGACCACAGATCCCCTGTTCACTCTGCGTGTGTCTGCGAACAGTCGTATGCTGATGGTCCTTCTGTGCTAGTGTCTTTCAGCCAGCTGATGTGAGAGGCTGTTGGTTTGGGCAGTCGTGGCCCTGCAGCTGGCTGAGCCATGGGGAACGAGAGCAGCACAACTGAGGCGTTGGTAAGGGCAAGCTCGCCGGGATTTGCTACTCGCTGCCCTCCGTGCTGCCATACATGCCTTGAACTCTTCGGTGCACGGAGGACTAACAAAACTAACACTTACTCGCTTAATTACTAACTGTTGGCTTCAGTAAAACACATGGGATGTGCATGGAGCTCTGGACTCCGTGTACATTCCCATGTTTAATTGAGGCTCGTCTAATAAGCACTTAGATAACATCTCTTGTTCTAATTTGTGGTTAACTGGGGTAGAGCAGAGATAAATGCCATTACTGCTACACAGCCTGATACTTACAAGCTTGCTTTAATGCATCTTATAAAATCCATCATTCCTTTTAATGGTTGGAGGGCCATTACTGTATGTATGCCTCCAGATTGCATGTAGAATTATTGTTGCAATGAACCTGTTTCAAGCATCGCTTTTTGCTGTAAATGTGTACTTTGTCACAGCAGTTACAAAAAAAAGACAGCTATAGAGAAAAAAATATAATTTCCACATGTGACTGGAGGACTTCAGCAGTGGAATTTGGGATTATCTTAATAGGATTAACATAAACATTTGTCTCTGAGCTATAGACTGAAGAAATGTGCACTGGACCCTCACTGGATGTGATTGTGGAGTGGGTTTAACATTCTTAACTTAGCCTTAAAAACAACTGTGATTTGTTCTCAGTGCATACCACCACTGCTATATGCTGTACAGGAGGTTTTTCTCTTTAAGATTTCTTGTTGAACTCTTTCATTCCCCATTACAGCCAGAAGAGGGCGCTCCAGAAAATGTTGTTCTGTTTCCACCTCAGGAAAATCAAAATGACTACCTACAGGTACAATATCTCTGAGTGTGTGAGAGTGTGTGAGTGTGAGCCTGAGGAGATGAAATCTTGTGTATTCCATACGAACATGAAACTTTAAAATTTTTGTTATAGGGCTCAGTAGTGCGCCCTGAAAACACACACATTTCCTCCTCCTTGCTGTTGATATACTGAAACTCAGAATCAGAGTGTCATTTAACTGACTTTGAAAGGGGGCCAGCCTTATGCTGTGCTCAAATAAACATACTACTATTCTATTTAGTATATCAGAAAAAGATTTAGTGTGTCAAATGCAGTATGCCGAAAAATACCAGGACATCCAACTGCATCTTTCCTTGCTGTATGCAAGCAAACTGGACTGATGTATGAGCAAAAGGGTCAAAGTTCAAAGTGCAATATTATGACAAAGCAGTATGTCCCAATCGTCCCAACTTTTATCATACAAAGCAAAGCGATCATACTTAGGCTCTGACTTGGAAAGAGGAATATGGTGAATATGAGCAGATTTCAAACCTCTTATACCTTCTACATTTGTGTCAGTGTGTGTTTTACGCTGTGTTGAGCCTGTTCGATGTGGTTGATTTTTAGTCCTTTTGTTATTGTTATCAAATGTGTTCAACATTGGAAATGGTCACAACGTCACAAAAATCCACATGAGATAATGATTATATTGTCGTAAATCAGGCACAGGTGACATTTACTACCTCAGCGCACTGACAGCTGTTAGTCTAAAGGATCACACTGTGTTTAAAATGCCAGGAGTGTTAGTTAGTTAAGTGTCAAGGAAAAGGTGCTGTCGTGTCCAACTGTACTTGTCTGGAAGCCTATTGCTGCCATTCCAGGACAAGAAAAATACATCAGTATCACATTATATCGAGAACATTTAAGATATTTTCATATTTATATGAAGGAAAAACTTATCAAGCAATAACAAGAAACCTTTCTTGTTATACGTTTTTATTTTGTTATAACATAAAACTTTTAAAGTCATAATGTGATAACATATTGTTATAACACAGAGCGTCTCATGCTACAATAAGTAGAGCCCCACGGTTATACTTTATCTACTGACTGATATTATCGACCGATATTGACCTCTCACAGATATATCGGTAGTGGTTTACGCCTGACATGCGCTGATATGAAAACTTTCTTTTTATAGATTATAATGCAGAAAAAGATGCTTGGGATCGTTAATAGTTATTATATTCCCAGTGAAGCTTGTTGTTTCAGTGTGCTGATGTCATTTTAGACATAAAAGTTGATTTTAAAAGTTTTAAATATCCAGCCTCTGATATATATCTTTGCTAAAAGTGTCTGAGGGATCATTGCAAAAAAAAAATTTGTATATCAGCTGATATATCAATAACACAAGTTTTATTTACTTGCTAACACAGTATCGGCATCAGCCCCAAAAATTTAGCTGGGCTCCAAGTCTAAGATATTTTTATGTTTTAACACAATATTTTCACATTATGTTTATAATTTGAAACGTTTCATCCTATAAAAAGATACATAGTATATTATTGTAACAAGAAAGGTTTGTTGTCATAATGTGATAAATTCGTATGACATAGTAATGTGAAAACATCTTGTTTTAACAATAAACCTTAATGTTATAAAATGATACTGATCCGTTTTTCTTTTCTGGCATGTTAGTAATACACTGCCGTGTCCTGGTGATGTCAAACCTCAGCAACACTGAGAGGTCAAAGTTGAGTGAAGTAGGAGCTTCTGTAATGCAGGAGGATGTTGTGTGTCTGAATGTAACCAAAGCTTCTTGGAGTTGTAACCTGATCCCCACTCAGGGGGTCACTGCAGGCCCGACCCTTGGCCTAATTCCCAGTGTTCACCTGCAGAGGCACTGTCAGCCTGTGCAACCAGCATGGAAGAGAGAGGAGGGAGGGCAGAAGTGGATAGGGAAGAGGGGAAGAAAGAAAAAAGAGGGAAGGGAGACAGAGGAGGAGGAGGGGATAGAAAGAGAGCTGAGTGGAAAGAGTGTACATTAGAGGGGGAGGAGTGTCTCAGCACTTCCCTGTGGCCAGCCCAGTCAAGTCAGTCAGTCCCACCAGCAGCAAGCTTTGTGTTTATCAGTGCGTGGTAGTGTAGTGTTTCTACACTCCACACACACACTGCAGGAGTTTGAGGAGGCTCATGGAAATTTAACAGGGGAGCGGCAGCAGCAGAAGAAGACAGGACAGGACTGTGGAGAGGAGGAGGAGGAGGAGGAGGAGGAGGAAGTTAGCTGAGTCAGTACAGAGAGGGAGCGTCAGCAGCAGCATGTGTTGCAGCATGTTTGTGTCCTCTGGCCCCTTCAAAACACTGAGCCCTGCAGAGGCTGCCTGTGCAGCGAGCAAGGTAGCAGGGTAGCAGAGGAGCTGCACTGCACTGTAGAGTCACCTTCAGCACTGTGGAGGAGCACAGCAGGCTGCTGGGTAAGTGCAACACAGGGATGGTGGGGTGAAACTTGGAGGGATAGAAAGAGTGGATGTGTTGTTTAATGTTTGTGTGAGAGGCTCCTGTTCCTGTTTGTTACAGTCATGTGTGAAGCATTACAGTTGTGTTAGCACATGGGCTCCTACACATTGAATTAACAGTGGGGGATCACTTACTGACTGCTGGACAAGTAGCCAGGCAACCACGGCTTGCTTTCTGTTTTGTTCCTGCGGGTTAATTAATAACAGACAGAGGCTCAATCTGAAACGTGGGCAGTGCTTTTTCCACCAGCATCTTCACACAATGGGCAAGAATATAGGAAATAGTGGCTGTGAACTTGGACACGCACGCTGTTTTTGAGTTGATATCAGTGGAGGTGTTCAAGGTGAGAGCTCAGGCAGGAAACAGGAAACCCAAGACACGTCAACATACAGCTCTATCATGAGAACAGTGGGTTCATCTCTGCATGTATGACCAGTTAAGGTGTGGAAGATTTCTTTCACAGCAGTAGGCAGATCACAGGCGTTCGGAGTGACACTGTGTTGATCTCTGATGTTTTATGTTCTCTGTTTTTTTTTTTTGTCAGCAAGAAAAGTCTAAATTAGCAAGTTTAAAAATAACCTAATGTGGCTTTCAGCTCTGCGTACACTGATGTGAAGAGAGAAAGAGAGGGTGCATGGTTTGCAGTTTTGACAGTTTTAAAGGTACAGTCAGGATTTTGTATGGCTTGTATTCGCGTGTGAGTAACACAAGAGATCCTCCATTTGTGCTGGATGCGTCACGCAATGGAGGCTTTTTGTAGTGGTCATACAGGTGAGGTCAGTGACTCAGAGCACACACACAGCTTCACTTGTTCATCTGTCTCATCCACAGCATTCACATCTAGTTAAAGGGGCAGTATGTAGTATTGGAAAAGGACAATAAGGTCCCCAGAACACTTTTTGAAGCTAGAAAGGTGGCAGGGTCCGCCAAATATAAACAAAGTAGAACAGTATGAAACTGTGTTGTCCTTTAAGGTCAGTTTGTTTATTCACTCATGAAGATAGAGATAGCTTGTTTATTTAGTTTGTTTAAGCATGATTAAAATTTCTTCCCAAAAGCTACATAGTGCACCTTTAAGTACAGGACAGAGATGGAGCGAGAGCATGAGGTACATTTTGGACTCTGTTTTCTTGAAGCTGAAGCATAATATCTAATTGTTTTTTTATATAATCAATGTAATACAAATTTGGCTTGAAAATGGTTTGTTGGATTAAAGCATAATAACAACTTAAAGGCAGACTGTGCAGGATTTGTTGGTTGCTTGTTTGTTAACAAACCAGCCGTAATAAACAGCTCTGGAGAGATGTAGTTGCTTCGCCATGCATCAACCCAAAGCATCAGTATTTGTCCACCTAGAAATGACACTCAAAAATCTAAATACTGAGAAGAAGAGAAAATAAAGTTAGAAGGCAGGGTCTCTGCAGATACAGACACTGTCACACACCTCCACTGGGTCACGAGTGAAGACTGAGAGGGGTTAACTTTACCTTTAAATGAGCAAAATAGATTCAACCATAAACAGCAATGCAAGAGTATAATAGGGAAAGTATAAATATAAATACATTTGTCTCCAAAACTGTGTAAAGAATTGATTTGCTCGTCATTTCAGCTTGTCATGATAGTCACCCTTGCTTGTGTGCAGCCATGCTGTCTACTCGTGCTTCATAAATAATGAATGAACGGATTCAATTCTAAATCTCAGCAGTGGAGAGCTCCACCGCAGTCGTGTTGTATCCTTCTGTTCTCACATCCTAACTCGCTGAAAACAGGATCTCTCTGTAATAAACAGCTCATGTGCACATGTTCCCGACACACTGAGTGTTAGAGGTTATATAGCTGCACGTTTATATGTGTCTGTGCAAGTGTAGGTTTGTCCACCTGCACTTGCATTCACCTCAGTTTATGTCTGAGTGGTAGAAATAAGGGAAAGCTTTCCTTCTCTGAACTAAGGGCAGACTATGTGGGAGAAATTCCATCACACAGTTTGAATGTTGTGTGTTGTGAGGGCAGTGTTGCTGCAACGCGATGCCACAGCCAAGTGTTGTGGTGTGTGGCTGTGGTTGGACTCTGTCCATCTGTCAAACAGAAAAAGCGAAAACAGCCAAGGCCAAGTGCTCCATGTTGTGTCCGTGCATGAGGTTTCAAGCCGGATTAAGTCACATTATAAATGCAAATCTCCACAGGTTGTTTCAGAAAGGGATTGGCTTGGATCAAGGGACATCTCAATTATTTACTCGGGATAAAGGAAAGAGTTAAAGACTGGAAATCTAAGTTATCTACGCTAGACAATGATTAAACCACATGTATGATTATGCTTGTCACAGCCCAGCAGAACTGGTTTGCATTAAATGATTAGTCGCTGGGTAAAAATTGTTTTGACAGCCTGGGAAAACTAATAGAGCAGACTTCCTCGTGAAGTAGAAAACACCAGACTGCAGTGATGATTTAATATGTTTCTTCTTTCTGAATTGTACTTGGTAGTAGTAGAGATTAGGCTGATGTCATAAATTTGAGGCTATAATCCTGAAATGAATCCTTGAATCTCAGTAATAGTAATAGAAAAGCACGCTGACGGACACAAATAAGGTGTTTGAGTGGAAGGCCAAAGCGACCTGTGCATTACTACACAACCTACACTTAATAGTTTAACACATGGGTGGAGTTGTTTGTTTGTGATGTTTGGCTTTGAGCTTTAAATCCCCAGTTGTCCCCATGTTTGCCCGCAACATGCTCACACTTGTTTAAGTAAACACTCTATCATGCAGCAGAGACGATAATACTTCACTGTCCCACAGGCTGAAGCTGAGAGTTCAACCCAGAGAGACGAGAGGACGCTGCTTACTGAAGCCTCCACCAGCCAGCAGAGTCTGCTGTCCCAACCAGTTCTCCCAGACGTCCCAGTCATCACCGGGGTGGAGGAGAGCAGGAGTACAGCTGGAGAGGAGGAGGACCTGGAGTTTCCTCATGACCTGCTGCCCAGCCTAGACTTCAGCAGTGAGCTCAACATCTGGGAGTCCTCGCTGGGGTAAGTTGGGTGGTTACACACACACACAAACACATATACACACAAACACAGTTGTCATAGTTTCACTCTTAGTGTCAAGATAAAACCATAGAAAGACTCGTTGTGGACTTGGCTTGTGGTGGCTCTTACAGTTCTGAGGAAATGTGAATAATGTTGATAACCCCAGTTTGCATTCCTCTTCTACTTCCTGAAAAGGAAATAGAGAGTCAAAGCAGTAGTTATTCTAGCTTCTCTACATTACATACACAATAACTTGGCCACACAAAATGCCAAATATACACTGTGTACTAGCATAACCAGTGTTAAAGGCCTCGAACAACCAATTTTCTCAACCAGCTTCTTATTGTGAGCCACCGGGTCTGGCATGATCCCAAGGTTTTCTCACACAGTTGGAACAGTTTTGACTATTTCACATGAGAGATTTCTATATTTGAGTTTTCATCCTCGCTTGATTTAAAGTTGGCTGTGCTCAGTAGAGAAAAGGTGACATCACGTACTTCTAGGCACCAATCAGAGTTTAGCAATAGTTGGATCAGAATGTTATGACACAGATCCATCAAACCACAACCACACAGCCTGCATGAAGCGAAGGAGCTTTTTTCCTTGAGTGCCAAATTCTTGATAAACTAGAATGGCACTTGTTAGAGCGCATGCCTCCGCCAAGGCCTGGCAGTCCCCTTTTTCCACTAACTAACTAACAGAGACCAGCCACCTAAAAATGCCGAATGTTGAAAAATGTCCTATCTTGCAATGTTAAAGAAAGTGAGAAACAAACTCTTGGATCAGATGTTTTTTCCGGATCTGCACCAAAAGTTAATGGGGTCTATTCTGGGCCGAGACCCATCCTACATCCTCTATCCAAATTTTGTGGAAATCCGTTCTGTAGTTTTTGTGTAATAGTGCTGACAAACCAACCAACAAATGGACATGGACCCCCCATAAATTTAAAGGCATTCTATGCAGGATTTGTCATGCTGTTGTGTTGCTGTTTGTAAACACACCATCCAAAACTGGAGGGGTTGACTCGCCAACCTGTGGCGTCTGTTTTGGAGAGCCTGAGAATGAGACTCAACAATCAATTATCTTGCTCCATAATCAGTGAGTCCAGAAACATCCAGAAACACAGCAAAATACTAAGAAAATATGAAAATATAGACAGAGGGCAGGGTCTCTGCAGATACACTCTGCAGAGTTGGTCGGACAGTAAGTGATGATTGAGAAGGATTGTTTTTCAAAGTCTAAATTTCTTCTTTAGCAAAATCCTGCATAGTTCAGTATTGTCTATTAAGAAAGTTAGTTAGTTATAAAGAAACACTGAATATTTGAAACCAACAAGGGGCTTTGAGTTGTAGTATGTCAGTAATCTACCCAAGTAGACAGACACATTACCTGATCTACCTCTACCTCATCTAGTTTCTACACCTGTTCATTCCTGTTGAGGGTAATGGAGGGACTGGAGGCTATCCCAGCATGCATTGGGTGAGAGGCAAAGAAAGAAAATTGCAGGGTTAACAAATATACACACAATAACACTTTGACTAGCTTTAGATATTGTGAGTAGCTCTAGTTTCTCGCTCCTGCTCACTCACTTACAATAAGCAGTCTGTCATACATAATGGTAAAATTACCAAGATTATTTTCCAAGATAAAAAAACAACATGTATCAGCATTCACTAGAAGATGCAGGTTCATCATATTGTTGAATTACAGTATAATAATGTATTGGATGTTCATTTTGCTTGAGTTGTGGCTGTAAGGGAACAGATTTGAATATATTTGTATGAATGAATTCAGTCAAGGTGGAAGTTAATCTGATACTGATTTGTTGCACGTGTGAATGTGTGTACGTGTCTGTGTAAATGTGCGGTGTGGGATTGCGTCAGCAGAACTCAGACTAGTTCAGGTGAGAGGAAATGTGAGCAGGTGAACCCCCTGCTGGCGGGCCTGCAGCATCACATGGAAGTCAGCCGACCACCGGTGGTTCTAGATACAAGGTACCACATGACGGACTCAGCATGATGGGGGATAGTGGGGCGTCTGCTGATGATGAAGAGTAAAACCGGGGGAGCATGGAGTGGAACAGAAAGATGACAGGATGACTGAATGTTTCTAACTTGTACCCGTGATGTGTGATGATATCTGTGTGGGTGTTGCCTGTCTAAGCAGACTTGTTTTGAGGTGTGGTCACAGTTTTTTTCATGCTTGGGTGAATTATCTGCAGACTTTTGACTGACTTGATGTGCTGCCTCGAGTGTTGCCTGACATTCTGGCATAAATCGCACTAATTTGTCTTTAACGCTCTGACAACCTGCCTCATTGCAGTAGTGTATTTGCTATTGCTTGATGCTAATTTGTAAAAATATGAATTTAAAATAAGAGTATCACGGGAACTAATTGTTAATTCCTCAGTTAAAACTCTACATCTACTTTTTAGTCTTGTATAATGATGCTTTACTTTTGGTCACACGCAGCACCTGGTCTATTCAGCCTCAGGTAGATATGGCAGGCCGGAGCTTGTCGCATATAAAAACAGTTTAGTCTGTTTTGCTGCTCAGCCTTTAAGTAGGGAGTGCCTAGTGAATTAGATTTAGGCTTGAGTGGCAGGTCTGTGAGATGAGTAAGTAACGTGGGCAGAAGTTGTGTTTACAAGGAAATGACAGAGACTTTACGGAGCAATCATCCAAGACTGTATTGACCAATCACAACATGTCTCACTTTATTTATTCACATCTGGACAGGAGCAAAGACTTATGTCATCGTGGCTCCTGCTTGTCATCGAATAAGACTAGTGGGAGTTCAGCAGGGCATTTCATAACTAAATAATGACGGAGGATCTATACACTCAGAGGGGATTAAAGATTAAGACGGCCCCACAGCATTTTCATGCGCTGCTGCTGGCTAAAGGCTGAACAGTGACTCAGCAGTTACAAGTGACTGGCACAAAGTGAGCCGACTTGTTAAAGGAATGATTTTAATGCTAGCTGTGAAGTGTAGGGAGTGTTTTGGAAGGCAGTTACACCGCTTTGATATCTGATTGATGAGGCAGTATTTGTTTTTGAGCGCGTTTATGTGGTGACATGATTGATTAACTTCCCTTTTTTATTAAAGGAACATAAAAAGGCTGTAATTACGTATTACATAATACGTATACATAGTACACAACAGCCTTGTGGTTAGTGTACACTACAGTATATGGATGCTGCTATACAATTCTTAGTAGTGGCTACTGGAAATATTGTCACATTCATGCTGTTGTAGCTTCATTCTTTAAATGTAAGCATGAGAAATACAAGACATAAATCAAGTTCCAGTTTGTTTATTTGTCATGACACACATACACATACAGAGTATATGGAAACGAAATGTTGCTTCCCATAGCCAAACACAAAAATATGCAAAAATACCAGTAAGGTAGCACTTTATAATAACCATCATTAATAAATGGTACATTTATAGTTAATTCATCTTTAGTTACAAACAATGAAATGCTTTATGAGCCATTTTAAGCAGTTGTAAAGGCAGCGACTTTATAATGGCCATCCTAATAATGCTTATAAACCATTTACAGTATTATACCCATCAGCTGCAACTTCATAATAAACAGCTGCTTAATGAATGGTTTATAAAGCATTTAATTGTTTGTTGATAGTGAACATAACTACAAACTAAAGTTTAAGTAACTATAAAATGCACCATTTATTAATGATGGGTATTTTAAAGTGTTACCAAATACAACATAGTCACCAACATCACACATGCAAAACGATGAAAAGAGCATAATAAAGAAGTGAGATTAGCTCCTGATGTGGGGAGCTTTTGGCCGGCAACACAGAGCAGAGTGACGGTTATTGTGAATATATGAGCATATAGATATAAATAAAGATAATGGCTAACTATTTCCCTGTTCACATAGTAACCAGTGTAGCAGGATAAATAAATGCAGTGGAACAAAGAGCAGAATGAAACAGTGTGGGAAGTCTTTTGGCAGTCAACACTACGAGCGGTTTAGCAGTTTTGAACATATGAAAATAAAGACATCAATATAAATAATGCTGTACAACTGAATAATAGTCCCAACTAGGATTACAGCGTTATGCTGGTTTCAAACTATGGTTGATCATTTGAATCAGGTTTGTTGGGGCAGGGGGCCACTAGGACCAGGATTGAAGAACAGTGTTGTATACAATGAAACCATGATATTTTCTCAGATAGTCATCATACAGCAAAAATGTCATACTGTTGCATCCTGAGTCACAACACATCAATAACTATTTTTTATCAAATTATTGGAAATAAACTAGTGTTGTGTGAACTTATGTTTGACTGCTTGTTGCTGGGCTGTTGTAATGCCTAAATAAACCATGTGTTTTGGTGTGTATGAACAGACCTGCATGGTAATTAACAGCATATGCTTATAAACAACTGGTATTGTACCTCGTAGGGGGTTTTAGAATAGCCTTCTTGGGCACAGTTGGGTGTTGTGTGTGCATATCGTAGAGCATGGGCTTCTGTTCTGCCAATAGCGTCGCTCGCTCTGTGGCATCGTGGAATGACCAGCTGTCTGCCTGCCAGTCCAGACTCCTAACTCTGTCACCCTACCCTCATCTCAGGCCTCACGACAGCGACCCAGTTCTCACAGATGCCCAGCCTTCCCCGTGGCCCGCTGCCACACCTTACCCGGACGTCCGACCCCAGACCCCTCCCCCTTCTGTGCTCCTCGACCGAGAACTCCAAGAGGCCTTCCAGGAATGTGAAGAGCAAATGGCCTCACTGGGCTTACTTAACTCCACCACGCCTGAGACGTTTAATAATGTAGGGGAGAAAACCAGAGAGGTGATGGTTAATAAGTCCAGTGAGTCATCGTCACTGCCTCCAATCGTAGCCCAGCCAGGACATAGCAACGGGGGCCATGGAAACAAGAATACACACGGAAACAGTGAGGCAGCAAACACTCAGAAGGATACAGTTGTGTTTAGTTTTAGGAATTACATACTAGGCACTGGGAATAATGCTGGGTTTGCAGAGAGTGAAATAAAGGCAACACAGAGCCTGGATAAACATCCAGAGATGAAGCCAGAAAAAGAATCAGAGATGGATAAGCAGAAGGAGACACCCACGCATACACAATTAGAAACAACAACAGATTCATTTAAAGGGGCACTAAAAGATGCCACATTCACTGAGCAGAGAGACGATCATGTTGGTTCTGATGCAGCTACTGAGGGAAATGGCTCTCTAGACTGTAATACAGTGATTAGGGAGGAAGGCACAGAGGCAATAACAGAGACTGGAGACATAAAGAAAGAGAATTATAGCCATGAGTCCAATATTAATGTTTGTAAAGCTGCAACTCATGAAACACCGGAGTGCATCCATCTTCATTTAAAGGATAAAGATGCATTGTCAGAGACAGAGACGGGAGCAAACAATCACACTGAGGAGGACCAGGAGTCAAAAACAGACAAATGGATGAATCCACGGAGTGACAAAGAGGCTGAGCAGGACAAAAAGGCAAAGAAGAAAGACAAAAAGAAACAGAGAAAGAAGAAAAAGATGGAGAAGAGGACTGAACTGAGAGAAAAGACAGTAGTGCAACCTGAAAATGATTCAGAGGCTGTGTCTCTCATAAAAGCAGGAAATCAGACAGATTCAAATGCAAATATTGATGAGAAACCAATGTCACAGGCAGACACGCAGACTGTGATTTGTAGGGAACAGTCTGATGATGGGTTCGACTACCAGCAACAGCTGACTCCTGGGGGAAAGCCCAGCTCCAGCCCCCCGCTATCATCCTGTCAGAGCAGGCAGGATCATCTTACCGACTCAGCCTGTTCACCTGCGTCTAGCCAGGCCCTTTCTCAGAGGCCCCATCAGTCAGAAAACCACAAGCATACAGAGGCCCCATGTGGCATGAATCAATATTCAGATGAAACCCCACAGCGGGAGCATCATGCAACCGGAGGTGTCATCAACGACCAAAATACACCCATGACACATGTCCAAACCACAGTTATCAATCAAGATACTGCCGCTGATAAGAGGTCAGATGCACAAACACAGGAGGCTATAGTTACCTCAGAGGCAGCGATACTCACACAGGAGAATCGTAACCCACTCTCCAGCAGCCGAACTTGTGTGGGAGAGAGTGGCGTGGAGAGTGCCCTTGAAGAGGCTTTACTGGTAGTTGCTGCGTTGCCACTGACAACACCCACGTTGCCAGAAGTGATAGAAAGCGAGGGAGAGGGAGAAAGCGTGAGGAGTGATTCATTGGGGAGAGTGGCTACTGTAGCATTCGCAGAAGCAGTAGGAGAGAAAGGTTTGGGAGGAATAGAAAAGTGCCTCAGCTCTGCAGACGGAGAGAAAGAAGGGCTCCTGGACAGCCTTCCTCCGCTCTCATTAATCTGTTCACAGGCAAAATGCTCACTTGCTTTCTCAGCCAAAGAGGGACAGGCTGCATCTGAGGAGAGCTGCAGCAGCAAAATGCCACACAACTCGGCTGAGACTGATACGAAGGGACCGGCAGAGACAACCGTTCGCAGTGCAAATACTGAGATCTCACCAGCTGAAGAGGGAGCCAGAGAAAAGGAGCCAATACGGTTAGAAGCCTATATCAATACATCTCCCCTTGGGCTACTCACTGGTCCTGATTGTCAGGATCACAGTGCTGCGGGATTGGAGGGGGGAGGAGGAGGAGAGGAGGTGGAAAAGAAAGGAGGGCTGGCTAAAGAGCACAGTTCATTCAGCCAGCCAGAAGGCTCTGCTAGTGGGGTGTCATCAGCTGGGACTGAGACGTGTCCGCCCACCGATGTTGCCGAGTCACAGTTGAAGCCACAGAGCTGGAGTGAGCCGATAGCTGCCGTCACTGAGAGCATCTGCACTGAAAAGGACCGTCTCTCTCACCCCTGCCAGGAGCAGCATGGCGCAGCAATTTCACCTCTCCCCACTCACTCTGAACAGAGCTACAGCAGTGCAAACAGAGGGGTAAGGGCTGATCTCAATCTGAATTTGATTTCAGAGGAAGAACTGTCTTCGGAACATACTCGTGAGGAGTCATCCATCACAGAGACAAACTCCAGCCAAGTCTTCCTGTCTTCAGTCTCACCTCAGACTTCTTCACAACAAATCCCAGTCGAGCAGCTAGCGAGCAACTATCAACAGGTTCAGCCTGAAAGTAGCAGAAAAGAAGCCAGGGCAGCCGAAAGTGCATCTGAAATCAAAGTCCAAACCCAGACCCAGAGCAGTAGAGGTAGCCCTGCTATGTCTGGAGTGGGTGGATGTGACAGCAGTAGACGCAACAACAGAGTTCACTTTGCGGACGAACAAGAGGGCAGTTCCTCCTTGGATCTCAGGAACATGACGGCGTTGGACTGCGCCTCTTTGCCACCGCTGACTGTACACGAGAGTTTGCATCACCCTGTTGTCGAGGCCTGCTACACCTTCCCGGACTTCCTCGGCTTGAAGAAGCCAGAAATCCCCTCAAATGCAGCTCCTGCGAAGGACGAAGCAACAATACAGAGCCCAGCTGACTTAACACATCCAAAGAAAGATGTCCAAGTGATTGAAGGAGATACAGGGACTAAAGACACCAAGGAAAACATCGAGAAAGATCAGTCAGGTAACAAAAACTTGAAGACAAACACTGTGGACAACAAGGCCTGCTCAAATCAGCTTCCATATCCTAACGAGAAGGATCAGATTGATAATAAAGGAGGTTTTGTCCTTTCACAAACAGCAGGAAGTGCCATCTCTGAGGCTGATCATCTATCAGTTAAAGAGGCGGAAACAGAGAAGGGCATTGTAAATCTGTGTTTGTCAAAGGAGAAAGAGATAGATAAGTTACCTTTAACAAATGATGCTACTGTCATTCTTGAAGAAAAAGAAAGTAACCAACTTCTCTCCTCGTCTTCGGTGCTTCCAGCTAAAGATGTTACCTGCAAGCCTTCAAATGATGAGTCACCTGTTGGGCAGCTCTCTACTGACCTTGACCCCAGTTCGAAACCTGAAACTGTGACCTTGACCTGCACATCCTCTCTTCAGACAAATCCTAGTGACGCTGATTATCTGCCTCCTAGCCAATTAGATCAAACACCTCCTTGTGGACTAGTTACTGCAGAACCCATGACAGCCGGTGAGGGGTCCACAGCTCACTCCACTGATTTGACAAAGGAAGGGACAGCCTCCGACTGGTCGATTCCTGTTACCGAGCAATGTGCCAGTAATCCCACTCTTGTGCTGATGCCTCCTGGCCCAATGTTGAGTCACTTGGAGTTCATTACTGACTGTGATGTCTCTCTTCCTGAGCAGGCAGAAAACCGCGGTGCTGATGGCGACATCACCGAAGTCTCTGGAGACGTGGATGTCAACAAAAGCAGGGGCGTGTCTTTTGCACAGGACCTGAAACAGGAAGACGCCAGCGTTGAAGCAGATAAGACTTGTCTGAAACTTGAGGACAGAAATTCTGTGATTAATAATGTAAATATTCCACTTTCCCAAGAGGAAAATCTGTCTCTTCCAACTCAGCCTCCTGGTACAAAAGCTGGATCTGATGATGTATTTTCGCCATCTCACACTGAGCCAGACTCCACTGCCATTAAACCTATTATTTGTGAAGGATCCATTAAGGATGACCTCATTAATGTCAGCTGCCCACTCAGCCCTGACCTGCCTACCGATGAGGCTCATGATGAGATTGAACAAGACAATTTCAAAGAGAAACACAAAATGGGAGATAAGACCTCCGTGCTGTTTGATGAATCAAGAAATGATAATCAAAAGGAAACAGCAGACAGCAGCAAGCAGCAGACAGGAAAGACAACATCACAAGAGAGTCATGGGCCTGATAAAGAGACCGTAGAGGAAATTAGAGATGTGCAGCCACCACATAAACATAAAGTTCAAAAGTCTGAATCAACAATAAGCGATATAAAGGAGGAAAGAGAAAGAGAGATGTCTTCCTTATCTCCTGACAGACCCGCAGGGTCATCGGAGGACATGATAAGTGCTGAGGTAGAGTCTGGCAGTGAACCTCAGACTGTTTATGACCAGAGTTTGTGCCAAACTCCAACAGCAACACTGGAACTCAGCTCTGACAGGGACACGGCACCACATTTGAGTGTGGCTCTCAGCCAATTGCAGTCCACACCAGATCCAAACTGTTTTGCTCAGCAACAGGAGCAACAGCAGCAGTGTCTAGAATCCAGACATCCCACTGAGGAAATGTCAGGTGGCTGTCTAGAGGGAGGAGGAAAGGCTGACAGTCAGGTCAGGCGGGCTGAAGTGCTGGTTCCAGGGGTAAAAGGGGTAGCAGAGGGAGGAGACGGCTCTGTTGGGAGTTTGTGTCAGTCAGGAAGCAGGGATGACTTGACTGGTGATGACAGCAGTGGCAATAAACGAGTGATAGGTCTAGAGAAAGGCGAGGGAGCGCGAGATGTGCCGGGGCATGACAGGGTTTATGTGCCGTCTAACCTTGCTGGTGATTTAAATGAGAGTGGAAGGGCTGCTGAGAGAAATGCCTCTGCTGACATGGGGATAGTAACAAGTTGCTCTCATGTAGGTGAGACAAGACAGGGGATGGATGAGAATAAAAGCCCCGGGCTAGGGGGAGTTGGGTCAGCTACAGATTTAATGCCAGACATCGAGTTTGTGAGTGATCTGGGCGGTAAAGGTCAGCAAAAAAGTGATCTATCAGCTGCCTGTCAAGACGAACCTGAGAACAGTGCGGTCTCTGTTGAGTCTGCATCACAAGAACGTGAGACTCCATCAAATGTCAGCACGGATAATCATGACATTCATACAGAAGTTTTTCCAAGTGCAAACCAGGCTGAAGAAATTCATACAAAAGTATCCGACACACTGCCAGATCCTGCTGGGCAACCAGAAACTGTGGAAAAGGATTTCAGTGCTGCCATGACTCTAAAGAGCAACAGTAGTGAAACTGAAGAGTGTGAAATTCAGGATACAGTGTGCGAGCCTCTTGAGCCACGAAGCTCCAGTATAACCTCTGCCTCACAAAGCAGCTCAGTAGCACAAAGACCCATAAAAGGCCCTGATGTAGAGGAGATCACAAAGGGAGATAAAGCAGCTATAGACAGAGAGCAAGCTAGCAGCCAGGGGAAGGGACAAAATGAGATAAAAGAGGAAAACAATGAGGCGAGGGAAAAACAAGAGGCTGTAAATCTAACAGGGACTGCTAAAGACGGTTGCGTGGGATCAATTATAGTTTCAGACCTCTGTGAAACAGGCACTGAGACTACTGTTTGTCACTCTGATGGAAAGATTGGTCCCTCTAAGGCAGCAGAAAATGACACAACAGATAAAATCACTCCTGATGTTATCACAGTCCCATCTGTTGCTTCGTCAAAGTGCAAGGAAGATTTTGCTTCGACTCCCCAGCCGGCGAAACCACATGATCAGGCGTCTAATTCCCAAGATAATATTGCAGTAAAACCCGCTGGTGCTGCTTCCCAGTGTGAGGGAAGATCACGAGAAAAACCTCCTCCCTGCATCTCTCATGTTCAACAAGTGTCAGAGTGTCCTGCAACTGGACTAACAGCCCAAGAACCAGATACAAACTGGATAAAAGCTCTGAAAGAAGCTGCATCCTCCCATTCTCAGAGTAAACAAGAGAACAGAGTGGAGACCTCAAGGTAAACACAAGAGCATGTGTGTGTTTGAAATTATTATACTTTTTTTTATGCTAAAATTCAGTAATTATCTACTCACCCTGATGCTGATGGAAAGTCTGGTGAAGTTACATAGTCCACAAAACATTTCTGGAGCTTCACAGCAAAAAAGCTTTATGACATTCCCTAAACAACTGAAGTAGATGGAGGCTTGTTTTACAAATTAAAAATAAACAACCGAAAAAAAAGAAAGAAAGAAAGAAAGAAAGAAATAAATAGCCATAATCCAAGTCTCCGGAAGCCCCGAGACCCAAAACTGGTTTAAAAACGTTATTTACACCGTTGATGTGGGATCAAGCTTGTGAGACCACTGTAGACCGGGGGCACGCTAACGCTTTTAGCCTAGCAGCTACAGTGAAGAGTGGCTTTAAAAAGGATAAAATGTAAAAAAAAAAAAATTAAAAAAAAAAAACGCCTGAAAGAAAAACATAACATTGCTCTCTACAGCTTGTTATTTGAAAGGATGTTATTTACACTCTTTTTAAAGCCAAACTCTTCACTGTACCTGCTAAGCTAAAAGCAATAGCACGCAACCTGTCTACAGTGGTCTCACAAGTTTGATCACACTGCAAGGGTTTAAATAACGTCTTTGAAAATCAGTTTGGGGTCTCTGGTCTTCTGGAGATTTGGATTATAGCTATTTAATTTTTTTATTTGTTTTAATTTTTCAGTTTTTTTAAAAAATTTTAAAACAAGCACTGTTTTGCCATGAGGCTCCAGAAATGTTTTGTTTACTATGAAACTTCACTCCACTTTCCATCGGCATGGGGATAAGTAGATAATGACTGAATTTTCACTTTTAGGGGAACTCATCTTAAAAAAATAAGAGCTTAGATGTTGATAAAAACACTTTGAGGGCCCTGTGTGTACATGTGTTTCAAAGGTCAGTGGAGGTCATCATGGGCTCCCCCTGAATGCGTCACACAAAGTAGGATGTTAGCGTGCTGTCACATACCATCTGTTCAAGTACATCACAGCGAGAAAGAGAAAGGCACATGTGTAGTCTGTTTTGAGTTTGTGTCACCAGCCGCAACAATCAGAACCACAATATCTTCATTTATGCTAATATTCCCTTGGGTTGTAAATCTGTGCTCTCAGTTGTTTAATATTCATAAATCTCGGCAGTTTTTTATTCATCTTAGCATTCCAGTTACACCATGTTCAGGACCTGTTTGGAGCGATATTAGAGAGAGCAGTGTGACAATGAATATGAATGAGGAGGTAAACACAGAGCTGCACTTTGTATTGACTCGAGCGCCGGTCAGATGACTGTGCCTGTTTAATGGGACTAATGTGGGCCTTTATATTCAAAGGATGACATCAGCTGTGACATCGTCCCTGCTCTCCAGGGCAAGAAAGAGGCTTTTCTCACACAATGCTCAGCACAATGCGACAACAACAACACAAACACACGCATGTACCTTGAGTACTCATTGCACACACACACACACAGACACACACACACACACACACACACACACACACACACACACACACACACACACACACACACACACACACACACACACACACACACACTCTTTCACCAACACAAGCCCCTGCACCCACATAAACACACACATTTGTCATGTGTCAGTCATTCCTTGTGCATGTGCTGTAAACTAAACAACAAATCCCCCAACCCCCTCTTCTCTTGCATTGTTTTTCCAGACCCCTCCCCTCCCTGGAGTCTCCTCAACTAGAGTTTCTTACTCCGACTGAGGAGGTAGCTGCTCCTCTGAGACAGGAGGAGATCCCGCCACCGGAGCCGGCACCAGAGAAGACAACAGAGATCCCACCTCTAAATCTTCTAAAGAAGCCTGTTGATCTCCCTCAACCTTTAAAGACGACAGCAGACCTCCTTGAACCAACACAGCAGAGATTAGAGCACATAGAACCAACGCAGAGCACAAAAGTAGAGCACCTAGAGGAAGCGAAGAGCGTAGAGCTCTCAGAACCAACCAAAGAAGAAGAGCCTCCAGAAGAGCTTCCAGAACCAAAAAGGGAGGTAGTACCTTCTCCAGAAATAGCGGAGGAGCCAGTAAAAAGCACAGAAAATTTCCCAGAACCACCAAAAAATGAAGAACCGGAGCCAGCAAAGACGACAAGAGAGCCAGTAGAAGCAGAGAAGAAGCTGATCAGTGAGCTGCCAGAGGAGAAACCTGTCAAGATCACACCTGAGGAGCCATTTCAAGTGCCAGCTGCGGAAACTGCGGGGACAGAAACAGTCCAGGATCCTGCTGAGGAGCTACAGGAGAGCGAGTGAGTGTCTCTTTAAAATCATAAGATTAATACAAAACTGAAATCAGTGTTTTGATGGTGAAATCAGTTACTGATAACCAGGACAACAAACCTCCTGCTTTTGCTGTTTAAAGGGGCACTATGTAGTTTTGGGGAAGAAATTCAAGGTCAGAATTTAAATATTTACAGTATTATACAGTATTAATGAGGTAATAATACAAACTCAGAAATATTTATCTTGTCCATAAGTGAATAAACAAGCTGTTCTCAGAGGAAAATAAGGTCCCCAGAACACTGTTTGAAGCTAGAAAGGTGGCAGGGTCCGCCAAATATAAATAAAGTAAAACTATTAAATTGTGTTGTCCTTTAAGGTCAATTTGTTTATTTATTTTATTCAGTCCTGAAAACAAAGAGAGTTTCTTTATTTAGTGTTTTTAGGCATAAAAAAGTCAGTGAAGATCTTTCTCTTCTGATTAAAATGTCTTCCCCAAAACTACAAAGTGCACCTTTAATATACACGTCAGATCATTCACCATGTCTGTCTCATGAATTGAAGTCAATGTTTTCCAGTGACAGCCTGCTTTACCAGTTTGAATAAATATTGTAGAAATGTTCCCCTGTGAGGTTGATGCCAAGGCACTGTCCTCTCTCAGTGTCTAGATTAAAAAAAACACGTCCTTGTAATCCTCAATCAACTAAAACCTTTGGATTATAGCCTTTTAGCATTAAGAACAACAGGTTTGAGGGGAGACTGGCAATTTTGTGGTTGACTGGTTTCCCAACAGGAAACCAAGCATCAGAATGATTTGTATATGACCTTTCAGACCTGATAGTTTGACTAAAACTTATCATAACATTTCCATTACATTGATGTGTCCAAGACGTTTTACTGCAGCTAACTTATTTGTAAAAGAGGAAGAATCTCAGGGGGACATGTGCTTTACAGCTCAGCGGCTCTGCCTGTCACACACTTAAAATGGATTTCCATGCGCTCAGATGGTCCCCTCGGTGGCTTTGTTTGGCTTTCAGACACCTCGAGGGCGTCTGGTGCGTTGTTGCTGTCTGCAGCGGTTCTACGGTGTCTGATTGGACGAATGAGAATGAGATCGGCGCTGGTTGATGTAATGGCAGTGAACCTTAATGCTGTTAAAGCTCCTGACTAAGTTAAATACACACAGTAAAGCAGTGTGTCGTTGAATTTGAAGTGCATGCCGGCATTCAGTATTTATTTAAGCGTTTTAAGGGACTCTAGCTAGACTCACTTTCCATGTATGTCATTCTTTTACTGTAAAACTTCATCACTATAGTGTACACTTTTTATAAAGGAGACATATTATGCTCATTCTCAGATTCATAATTTTATTCTGGGTTACTACTAGAATAGATTTATATGCTTTAGTGCTTAAAAAACACATCAGTTTTCTCGTGAAATGCTCTGTTTTAGCTCCTGTCTCTTTAAGGCCCCCCCCCCCCAAATACCTCTCTGATTGGTCAGCTCACACACGCCTGAGCCAGCACCGCTCACCCTGTCTCCGAACAGCTCTGTCGTGTTTTTAGCTTCCAGTTAGCTTCACTCCTACTGCGAATACAGACAAAAGTTTCGCCAATGTGTGACATGGTGATATAGTGATGTCACAAAGTCTCACAGAAATAAAGGTGGGACTACCGACGAGACGTTTCAGGAGCAGTGTTTTCTGTGGGTGAGAGGAGCTTCTGTCGGCACTGACTTTGGGCTTTTCAACTTTCAAGACTTTTTCATGCACAAGAACCTATAAAACACTGAAGGAAAGGAAAAAAACAAAAAAGTCATCATATGTTTCCTTTAAATCAGATCAATGCTGCTGCTTTCTTTCCACTCAGCTTCAGCTTTTCTCGGCGTCCTCAGTTATCACTCTTATTTGTCACTCTCTCCTGCTGTTTGCCACATGCCGAGGAGCCATCCCACATGCCAGAGTAGCACTTGCTGCCTGTCACTCACAACACTTGTCCCATCACTGCTGTTGGAGACATAAAGGTTTGTTCAGAGTAGCAGAGAGGAGGAGTGACAGTGCTATTTCCACTATAGGTTTCATCATAAGATAAAGTTACACTTGCATACATGTGGCACTGACAGAAATATGACTGCATGGTCGATGGTGTGTGTGTGTGTGTGTGTGTGTGTGTGTACATGTGTTTCTTTCCCCGCCCCCCTCAGAGGCTGTCCTAGCTGTCAGTCCCGCTCAGTCTGTGCGGCTTTGTGAACTGAAGCCTGTAGTGGGAGGAATTTGGGCAGGCACTCCGGCCCCGCTGAAGTCATTTGCACAGACCAGACACAGTGGAACAAAAGCCAGAGAGTTCAGGGAAACACTTGAGCATGTGCTGCGGCGTGAGTGTGTATGACGGCAGACCGGGGAGAGAAGAGGACTGGGACGTACACTTCTTGCCGCTGGTGTTTAGGAGTACAGCGCTTCCATCACCTATTGTAGTTAGATCTGGAGTTGTGTGATGGTGTGATGGACTTGGCCGAAACCATCTGGGTGAGTTGACAACAAGTAGCTGCCCTATTTTCTTCTGCGTGTGTGTGTCTGCGATAGGTGTTTAAGTCCCTCCAGGTGGATGCGGCAGATGGTCAGTAGGTAACTGGTGCTAATTGTGTCTGCCTCTGCTGACCTCACCAGATGGGTGGAGGGGAGGGACAAATGGAAAGACGAAGGGACAGAAAGCGGAAAAAGAAGGAATGAAGTTGCGAAATGTTGCACTTGGAAAAAATGTTACAGGTTAGAGCATGTTGTGCTCCCCTCCCCTACCAGCTGCCTGATTGAGGGTTGGCAAGACATCTCGGTCGTACTAAAATTAATGAATGACTACAGGACAATCTCTGGCATGGCAGGCTTTTAAAATCACCACAATTGACCAAAATTGTCCCCTGACTGTGACATCAGGCAAAAAAAGGCAATGAAATTTTTTTGTAAAGCCATGAAACATGCCTGTGAGTTCTCAGCTCGGCATGTTGGATATTTCTCATCCATGTTTTCGGAGTAAAAAGGAAGTCAGATCTGTGCTATAGCCCACATTGTACTGTAAATAGACTAGTTGCCATGGCGATTGTAGGTTCATATGACTTTGCTGGCGCATGTGAAGTGGATAATCTCCTGTCTGTCATTTCAGTCAACCACACTAGACTGCCTTTGAATAATCGTTTAATCTCAGCAGTGGCAGAAAAGAATTGGTGGATTATTGATGAAGTCTGTTCTTGTAATGTATACAGTGTGTTCTTGTGTGTGTGTGTCAGGACAGTATGAGCTAGCCGCTGGCTGCAGAACAGAAACGGTCCTCCAATCATTACACTTTTCTCGGTACCTTCAGCTGGTTTTGTTTATGACTCTCTGTTTATCATTAAACGCCCTGCCCGGACTTGCTGTCTTCAATGTCCAGCTGTTTCCTGTAGATTACACTAAATGTGTGTGCATGGATCATGAAAGTTTAGGTCAGGGAATCAGATTTCGTTATCTGTACCCTGAAGGAAAATGACTACTATGTATCCCTGTCCTGGCCTTGTACAACGTGGATTTCTCAAGAGCTGCCTATGAGGTGCCGCTGAGTCAGTAACGCCCTCCATGCTGCTGAAATACCAACAATAAAAACTGTATTGGACGGCCTCCAGGTGTTAATGCCACAGCGACGTGAAGACGTGTGCAGCTGAAAGAGAACACATGCTCTCCCAACTTGTTGCATTCATCCTGTTATGGAAATGCTTGGTCGTACACATCGTATCTTGAAGGAGAGCCAAGTTGGGAAGCTCCAGCTGTTTACCTGCGTGAATCATTATCTCCACATAAAAGCCACTGAACCAGCAAACGCTCACCCAGTTTCCAGATTATTTCATTTTCTGTGAATCTCTTTCAGTTTTGTATTGAGTTCCGAGTTAAAAGTCAGAATTCTGAGTTAAAAGTCTCAAAGGTCAGTTTAAGGTCAGAATTTTCGGAAAAAAGTCAGAACTCAATTTTAAGTTTTGTCCGTCTTTGGAGGCAGCAGTGAGTCTTATGACAGCTTGCTCACACTATGTATGTTGTGACTTGGTTGATTCTATTTCCAGGCTGCATGTGCCAAGTTGGCCACAGATGCTGACATATGTATAGCTGTGGCCTGCTGGTGTGAGTCACTGAGTGTGGATTTGTAATGAGAGGAGTGGGACCCAATAAAAATTCAGATATGGAAACTGTAGGATGCAGCCGTCCTGAATCTGCACTTTTATAATGGAATGAAAAGAACTAGACCAGTGCTACATGTAAACTGTAACACGTTGCTACGCCCTTAAGAAAAGCACACGCCCTCATTAAATGTTATTAAGACTTTACTGGAGAGAGAGATGGAGAATACCAGAGCGCAATTCCGGCCTGAAATGAGCTGGAAGAGATGTTCGGAAAGTGCAGCTCAGCGGGCGAGTCGACTTGATGCTTGAGGACTGTAGATGTTCTTTGGCTGATGGATGTATTGTAAAGCAGAAGAAGGGGCTACAGGGGATATTTTTAGAGCTAAACAGGAGGCATGCCCCAAGTGGGGAACAGCTGCATGGGCGTCCATCGCGTTGCCTGTCAGATTAGAGAGCCTACCACCTCCTGATAAGATGGGCCTGGATCAAGGCCAAATCCACTCCACCAGGTGGCCAATGATGACAGAGCCAGACACCCTCAGACACTTTAATGCACAAGTAGGGCAAGCAAGGGAAACATGGACTGTCATGTACTGATGAGAAAAGTTTCATGTGATTTAAATGACAAAGCGTTCTTAGGATGGTGGGCGTGAGCTTTCTGTTTTTCAAGTCACTTCTTGGGTTAGGTGACGCCACAGGGCAGAGTGATCCGTCTTTCTCTGCTTTGAGGTAAGTGTCCGTCATGGTTCATTCGTGTCGAGGAAAAATGGAGTGTGTCCTCCGAAATCGCCGTACTTGGCCTTCTTGTGCTGGTCTGTCTGTTGATGTTTTGTCTTCCATCCCCTGCAGGCCCTCCCACGCTGAGCAGGCAGAGAGAGGTGACCGTGCCCCTGCATCTCCCCCACCTCCCACCTCCGATTACCACTTCATCCCTCCTCACCTCCACGACACCACCGAGTTCCCCACTCCTCCTCCCACTCCCCCGGAGCGGCACGCACCTGAAGCTCTACCGACCCCGCCTGCATCTCCCCACTTTCCTCCTCCTCCAGCCCCTGCCTCCCCTCCTCTACCATCTGCTTACCAGCGTGAGGACCCTGCTTCTGCACCCAGCCACCCCCCTGTGAGGTACGAACTCTGCTGATTGTCACTGTTCCTGAACCTGTTCATTAGGTCATTTCACTGAGGTCCATCATTCGTTAAAAAACGTGAATCTGATGTGAATGCGTGCCAGTTTTATTTCGTGCCTCTGCTCTAAGACCTTACAGTAGATTTGTCAAGTGTTGGCATTAGTCCCTTTAGCCTGCTTGACGAAAAGTAGCCAAGTCTTTATCCTTTCAACCCGAGTTCAGGTCAAATCGACATGTGGCACACTAAATTAAATACCTTGTAGATGCTGATTCTCAGAGCTCCTGAACAGGGAGACAAACTACTGGAAACATAGTCATCCATGCTGTTTTCCTATTCAAATTTAAAGGTATATTATGCAGGATTCTCCTAAAAAACAATGCAGTGTTGCCCATACATTTAGTTTAGTTGGCCCAGGTATGTTATCGGCTGCCCTAGTATATTTGGTGACCCATTTTAGCATTTTATACTACTATATATTTATCAAACTTGCTGCTGACACAGAAAGCAGAAGAGAGAAAACAGACAGAAGAGAGAAACAGAAAGTCGAGGCAATTAAGGTGGACAATTAAAGCAACACTGTGAAATGTAATTAAAGTGATTCTGAAGAAAGATAGCCTATTTTTGAGTCTCATCTCCAGGTTGTGAAAAGTAGACACTTAAGTTTGGCAACAATCAGTTATCTGAATCACTTTTAATGGTTTGTTTACAAGTGGCAACCAACAAATCCTGCATACTGTGTCTTTAAAGAAATAGTTTCATGGGGAAATATGCTTTCTTGTAGAAAACAAAATGAGAAGATTAATGAATTTTTTACAAATAAGAGGTAGACATGTTGCTGGGGCAGGCATGTGGTTAGCTTAGCTTATCACAAAGACTGGAAACAGCTGGAAACAGCTCGCGTGGCTGTCAAAAAGTAATAAAATCTGCCTGTTTGCCGGACAATTCCTTGACTGGTTGCAGTAATGCTGCATTCACGTGCTCCTCGGATGGTCATGCATCATGTCAGAATATTGGAACAACATGAACACCAAAAGAAATTGTTTTGCATTTTATCGCAACAACATGCTGACGGGTGTTTCCAGATTTAGTTTAGTGACAAGGAAGAGAAAGGAAGAAACAAACAAACGATACAATGACAATACAATACATGACTGTGGTTAAAGTTTCTTATCATGGACACATTGTTTACTTTTCGTTTGCATGATTCAGCGTCATATGATGTCATTGTGACTGCGAGTTGTTGTGACTGAAAACAGGTTACACAGCCCGCCTGGTTCTGTCAAAAACACACATATAAGCATACTAAAGCTCACTAATAAACAAGATATAAATTGTTTATTAGCGAGCTTTAGGGTGCTTATATGTGTGTTTTTGACAGAATCAGGCGGGCTGTGTAACCTGTTTTCAGTGTTGTGCTAAGCTAAGCTAACCAGCTGTTGCCTCATGCCCGGTATTTATTTAGCGTACTGACATGACAGTGGCAAATTCGTGTAAATGTTTAACTATTCCTATGAAGAATTGACAGAGCTCACAATTACAGCATACAGCCCACGGCATACAGTAAGTGACGTCCAGAGCAACTGTCTCATCTACCATTTCAGCAACCTGTTTTACCACCTCATGACATTTCAAATAAGCATTACTATGCACCTACACCATGTGAACTCATAGGAAACAGAATTTGTTAATATATGGAAACTCAAATGTGTGCTGCATGATTGTGGCTTGTTAATGTTAGATTTAAGCAAAAGCATCGGGGTGAAACGTTTATATGTGGATCTTTTTACCATTACAGGATGAAGCAGAGCACTTACTGTACACACCATGCTTTGTCACACTTAGCTCTATCTGCTTCATCATAACCACTTGAAGTTTTACGGCTGATTCCCTCCCATTTGAGCTGTGTGCACCACTCTTCTCATGGCACGAACACAACGTTTTTCATTCATAACCCTGATGCTGATTACATTTAAACACTCCTCATTATTTCGCTATCAAGCACAGCTTCCCCGCTGTCTGATAATACTTCACATTCCTCTGCAGCCCTTCTTGGCTTTGAGATTTATTTCTTAGACTTTATAAGAGGGAATGACTCAGCCACTTTCACGGTGCACTGCTGATTACGACCAGCAGAGGGTGTGTTACCTTCACGAGTGTTCATGTTGAACTGGCAGCCTGTGTCTGCGCTCTGCTGTCTGACTACTGCAGGTATATGAGGATCGCACATTGAGGGACACACCAGCCCTCATGTATCTCACTAAGCATCATTGCTGAATTGAAAAAAAGACTCTGCTTTGTTTTCTGTGTGGAATTATACATATTTTCTTATGACTTGAGAGTATTTAACTTTCTGAACTGCTCTTTATCTGAGAGAACAGCAGAACTTTGAGAAGGCTGCTTTAGCGGAGTGTTGTTATATTATTTATGATCTCTGAGAGGACTGTTAGACAGCAGTGACACAGACTGAATATTCTGATTGGATATCACAGGCTGTCCTGTTTACCCGGAGACAGACGAGGCATGACTATGCCAAACATACGTATGTGCAGGTATAAACTATACTTTTAATCTATAGCACATTAGTTTGAGTCTGATGGTCATATGCAATGCTAAGAACAATGAAATATAAAGTCTTGACTTTACTGGTAATAAAGTGATGATGAATCAACTCCCACTGAGCTGCCAGACATTTAACTATCGACCTCCGTCAGCGTGTCAAAATGTTAGTCATCCCCAACCAAACATATGTCATGCGCTTTTTTCCTGAATGATTCACTGAGAGTGCATGAGTTATAATTAAATCGTCCTGTTGAAACAAAACAAGACAGGCTTCCTTTTGATTGAATAGATAATTATTCAAAATTATTAATTTGTCAGTGTCTCCCACACATTTTATACACATGCTTTCTGCCATGAAGAAAATCCCTCACAGCTAAAAAGTGAAAGGGAGTTGCGGCTCTTTTGTTTTTACTGGATTCCCCTGAAAACCCCCGATCAGCTCTTTTCCAGTCTCATTAATTTGTGATTTCTCTAATAACTTTCTTCTGTTTAAGACCATAGAGAAATGGAAAACACTGCTTTTTACAAGGCACGACATACAGTATGCAACCACAACACATGTCTGCCATTGAGATAATGGATTGATTCCTGGTTCTTTCATTTTGAGGTTTCCCATCAAAGTGCCCTGATTACACCACTGATTGCTTTTGTCATTTAATCTGATGGCGCAAAGAGAAGGAATGCTACTGAGTCTGAAGCGAAGTTGTCAAAAGATATACTGTAACTGCAGTCGGATGAAGTCAGAGATTGGATGGTTTGTAGAAACAGCCTGAGGGAATTGATCCCATTAGTGTTTATGGGAGCAATGCAGCCTTTTCTTGGCATGTGAGAAACAAAGGCTCGTACCCTGCCTGATCAGCAGCCGTTCAGCAGGAGGATCAGAGTGGCAGGTCAGTAACCAGCGCCCTGTCACAAATACCTAAAAGTAGGATTCCGCAAAACATGTCATCGAACTGCTGATCACAGAGCAGAGCTGCTGTGTTAGTTGAAGTCATTGGCCCACTTTGTCGTAACTGTGTCATTGGTGATGATGGCTGACTTCACTGTTTGATCTCACTTCTTACTGTAAAGTATATATTCTATTTATAACCATTTTGACCTACAGAACACATTTTCAGTTTAGCTTCAGGACTTTTCGATACATTATTAACTGCGGTGTTCATCAGAAACTCTTTGGATGCTACAGAACTAGAGTCTGCACACTAGATAATGCTACTGTGAACATTTATTACCTCCATGTGTGATGTTTCGGGTGCAAGAAGAAGAAGGAGGCTTGCAAAATGTCACATGCAGAGGCAATAAATATTCATGGAAGCGTTGTCTAGTTGTTCAAATTTGCTTTCAACACAATGAAAGGTTGTCATCATGTCATGGTGACAGGTTGTTATTGTCTCTGGCTAGCATTTGTAAGACCAAAGAAAAACTAACATCAACAACAAGCTACTACATATTCCCCCTTCATGAATCACACATTTTATATTTACTGTAGTTCTTGTTTTACTACATTTTTTGGATTCTTTAAAATACAACTAATAACCATTTCATTGGTTAAGAGATTTTTTTTTTTCTTTTGCCACATTCTTAAGTAAGAAATGGGTTGGCAACCTTCCCACTAAGCGTTAACCCACATCCTTGCAACCACAAAACGTTCTGCACCATCACAGTAGAAGCACACATGACTACATTCAAACTCTCTTTCAGGCTACGTGCATGTGAATCGTAGTGACCCTGATTCCTCTGGATCGCCGTTATGAATCTTTCAGAAAAAACTGCCACAGCCATGTCTTCCGGTGCCTGAGTTTGTTGAATTTTTTATTCCTCCATTTTCTTCAGCCTACAGCTGAAACTGCATTGAAAGGCCAGACTGTTTTAAAGTAGCAGCACAGAGAGGATGTTTATGTCGGACACTCAATAGAATAGGAAGCCGCACTGTGCACGTACAGTACATGCTTTGCTGCCCTAGATACAGCTTTAAAGTGGTATGAGGGTAGCAATCAATATTTTTGCTTTAGCAGGGGTCTGTGGGAGTGGGCGGCATTTTTACTTGTCCCCTCGGGCTGTGAAACATTGACCAACAGAATCATCCGGGACTGGAATCGCATCGATATTCTTTGTGATCATAGGTTAATGGACTTCATGTTTACATGCAAACACTCCCCTTTTCAACTGTGGTGTAAGGTTGGGCTTGAACACTGGGTTTTTGTGTTCTACGACACCTGAAACCGGCATACAGCGAGTTTCAGCGACTGCAAGCTCTGCAGCCTGGAGCTTCTATTGTATTGAGCCCTCGTTTCCACACTTTCCCATGAGCGCACAAGAGATTTATTCTTCTCATATTTCCAAATGCTTCTCTTTCCCATCGCTCCTTGACAATCACTGGGAAATTTGCAGAATCTATGCCTGATCTTATTTCCATCCCGAAGGACACTTGGCCTGTGTCTGTCACGCACCGATGTCTAAAAGAAAAGAGGAGCTGGAAGACTCGACGAGACAGAATATCATTAATGCTCTTCTGGTCTTTGATGCATTTCAGGGTTTGATGAGAGTGCCAGTAAATTAGATCAGCCTGCTGCCCGGGGATGGAAGCATATGTCCTTGCCTATTCAGCAAAAAGTCACATATCCAGATAAAGATTCCATAATGGCAATGTGTTTATCTTTAAAGGTGCAATATGTAAGAATTTTAGTTTAAAACATTCCAAAAACTAAAATTATCAACTGAATATGAGGAAATAAAAGTTGTGATATTATATCAAAGCGACTGTGTGTTGTGTTGAAGTGATATTTACTGAAGTTAGCATGCTAACCAGCTAGCCCTGAGCCTGAAAACTTCTTTCTTCCAGCAATCCAAAGCTCCTGTGCTAGCAGTGTAAGCACCAACAGTCCCCGGGTAGTTCGGCTAGCTTCACGGCTAACTGAGCTAGCAAGCTAACAGTAGCTACAGTCATGGATGTATAAACAGAATACAGTTAGCAGCAGTTGGCAGTTACTCTGATGATATGCTACCCCTGTTTGATGGGAGTATGAATTCAAGGTGGACAATTTTTACGTATTGCACCTTTAACAATTTGAATCTGATGACGGGTTTGTTGTTTCCCTTCTCATTAGATGCTGAAAAAAACATGTCATATAAAATAATTTAAAGAGGCACTATGTAGTTTTGGAGAATACATTCAAACTCAGAATTTTAATATTTACAATATTAATGAGGTGATAATACAACCTCAGAAACATCTATTATTTCCATAACTGAATAAACAAGCTGTTCTCAGAGGAGAATAAGGTCCCCGGAACACTGTTTGAAGCTAGAAGGTGGCAGGGTCCGCCAAATATAAACAAAGTAAAACAGTAGGAAATTGTGTTGTCCTTTATGGTCAGTTTCTTTACATAGTGCACCCTTAAAAGTTTGATTTTTGTCCTGTTTTTTTGGTCTCTTAGCGCTTGTTTTGTTCGAGTGTACTGGTATAGACTTAGTGGTGGATTGGCTTGAATGGACGCGAATATATAAATGAGTCAGAGTTGAATAACACATACTACTTTCTCAGAGTCTATTGTTTACCTCAGCCATCACTCTGGTTGGCCACGCTGAGCGCTGGAAGCTTCCATTGTGTGAAAAGGAGGCACAAAAAAATGACATTTCCACTATGCAGCTCACTGGCTGAGAGAGGGGGATCCTGGCAGGAGAAAGGCAAAGAAAGCAGAGAGGGACGGTTACTTCGGGAGGGAAGAAGAAGAAGGGGACTGACAGGGTGAAAGAGAAAAACGCCTGTTAGTCAGTGTGGTTTTGGGGGTGTGCTATTGTTTGGCTCCCCTGCATAGTCGCGGTGGCAGATGAGAAAAAGCTGCTTGTCTTTTTAAAGGCGCAGGAGGCTGGAGTCAGGGGAGAGAGTGGAGGAGAGAGGGGGGAGGGGGGAGGAGGCAGCGAGAGCAGCAACACAGCTCAGCGATATCAGAGAGGAGGCTCCAGACACTCGTGCAAGACAGCAAGAAAGAAGGATTATATTTTTTTCACCCTGTTTGTTTTGGATTATTCCCTTCTTGACATTTTGCTCTTGGAGATTTGATTCCTCCTGGTGCTGCATCATTTAACCACCAGATGAGGAGCAGGAATATCCACAGTCTGTAGAGGTGCAGAGGCTGAGGGATGCCGTGCAGAAAGTCAGGAGACCTGAATCATCCGCTGCTCCGCTCCTGATGCGAGCAGCACTTGCTCATCCTCTGCACTGCAGCACAGAAAGCCCAGCTCCGGCACTCACCTGCTCCGACTGCCAGCCTCCTTTTGCAAGGATCAGGGCGAGAGGGGGGGAGGTGTTATTGTGGCGGAGCAGGTGGATGTGGAGGGTGGCTGGAGAGCAGGAGCAGGCAGGGGGGGGCAGGGGGGGCAGAGCTAGTCGAGGATGGGAGCCAACGAGTCCATGGAGCAAGGACAGACCCCCTGTCACTCTCAGGAACACATGTGAGTTTGGGCTAATGTCTGGAAATGTTCAGAGGTTTGATCGAGGAAACTGAAAAGCAGAAGAAAATCAGGGAAATCACTTTGATTTGAAGCTGGAGAGCAGCTCCAACTGCCTCCGCTTTTGTATTATATGTAGTTATTTATTAATTCATGGTTTTAAATTGGCCTCCTGTGCAACATTCATGTTCATTGTGGGTGCAGGGGGATCTATTTTGCAGAATCTAATCACCGGTGAGAAAAATTAAGGGGATGCTCGCCGTGACAAACATCTCTGTGAGACATTGTTTTGTTACCTCCCTGAGTTTTTGATGCATTTTCCCTTTATCCCATCCTCCCATGCACACCACTATAAAACCTTTTCATCCAATACGACCACCCTGACACGTCATCATCGTTGTTGTTGTTTGCCTTCGTGATGTAAATAAGGATGAGGGAACTGCTGCACGTGCACGGACACATGTGCTCCGGTGTGCCTCCTCAGCTACAGTACAGTACGTTTGGGTCAAACATAACAGTGCTTCTTTCAGGAGAGCCTGTTGGGAACCAGAATTAGGCAATGAGTGCAGTAGGTGCCGCTGGGAGACTGGTGGGGTGATGTTTTTGTTCCGTGTGAAGGAGGACGCGACTGGCGCGCTGGGAGCAGGAGCTGGTGACGGCGTGGAAATAGAACACGCTGTTGTGGGGGTGGAGGAGGATAACTCAGGAGTTGGAGACGGAGCGAGAGTGCTCCACTTTGATGTGTTTTATTTATATCGCAGACACACTACTGCACAGGGGAACAGGGACCAGGGGAGAGGAGAGGGATGGGGGGGAATGGAGTGAACGCATGTGTGACGTCTGTGATGTAGAAAATGAATGATTTATAGCACAGTGCAGTCTTTGCTCAGACCTCAGAGGATTTAGGTACATGCTGTTATTGCAGGAAGGTTGAGGTAGACTTACCTACAGGTGTGCCTCCATCCCAACCATTACTAATATGTAATGCTTTTGCTGAGTTCACTCCCCGTCCAAAGCACTTACACGTCAAAGCGCTGCGGGACTGTAATCTGGAAGTGTTAAGTGTTATTTTATGTTCCAAATCATGTTTATGCTTTTAATTTATTCTCATGTTATCATGAAATCTAAAATGAGAGTCCAGGCTGTGTTGTTGTTGTCTGTATTCATGGGGGGATGGGATACTCTGCCCCTCTCTCCTGTGCCTCCTCCTGCAATAATCTGAATGAACCTAGCGTCTGATCTCATCATCAAAATGGAGAGATGTTTTAACCCCCTCCTCGCTGACTCACAGACCGGACCTGGCCTGTTGTCGTTTAGTGTGCCATCTGCTTGCACTCAAAGTCTCAGATTAGGCTGGATGAGATGGAGATTATCTCAGTCTGACACTCTTTTTCTTTCTCAGGGGCTTCTTTGTTTTTGAGTTGATTTCTTGGACAAAGGGACACCAGACTTCAGATGGGAGGGGGGGTGTTTTTGCTGATTGGAGAGAGAGAGACAGAATCCGCTCTTTTCTCTACGTTCTGGTTATATGACCTGCAGAAGGTGCAGAGTGATTCTCCATGAGACTTCATTTCCTGAGTTTGAGGAATCATTTGCAGTGGACAGAGCTGCTTTGTGCACTTTTCATTCATAAACCCTCTTTAAGCTTCCCCCTGCTCGCCACAGAAACTGGAGAGGCACTTGTAAAATGAAAATAGGTTGTTGTGGTGGTTCACAGGGTGTACAGTGTGAATGATGTAATTCCATGTATATCCAGACGCTCATTCATCAGGGGAATGAAAGGACTGGAGCTCCCTCTGTTGGCCTCTTCATTTCAACCTTAAAGGAGTATACAGTATAATGGAGAGACTTATAGTATAACTCCATTTTATTACCTCCGCCAAGGGGGTTATACTTTCATCCGTGTCTTTTTTTGGCTGGTTGTTGGTTTGTCAGCAGGATTACACAAAAACTATTGGATGGATTTCCATGAAACTTGGATGTAGAATTGGTCTCAGCCCAGAATAGACCCCATTAACTTTTGGTGTGGAACCGGATAAAGGGACAGAGCCTGTAATTTTTTGTGAGATTGGCTTTTTCTCAGAGAATAATGCATGGATCTCGATGAAAAAAAAGATCAGGCATATTGAGGTGGCTGGTATGCTATGCTATGAATGAGTTAAGAAGTGGACTGTTGGGCCTTGGCGGAGGTATGTGCTCTACAAGTTATTATATAATTTTTGTCTCATAATCACAATACAGAATGAATCAGACATTTACTGTTATTATCATACAGTCAAAGTACATGCCTTAAAACATTTACTCCCTTATGACATATTCACAATGATAATAAACCAGATTAATCATCACGGCAGCAACTTGTGATAATTTTCATTATCAATTAATGTGACGATTTTGTCACGATGAATCTATTTGCGAGGAGCATTTTTCACAATTTTTTGACATTTTATAGACCAAACGATCTGTAAATTCTCTATGAAATGTCAAACAATTGTGAAAAATGTTCATCAATTTCCTAGAGCCCAAAGTGATGTCTTAAAATTGCTTCTTTTGTCCAATCAACAATCCAAAGCCTGAAGACTCTTCATTCACTTTCATAAATGACAGAGAAAAGCAGCAAATCCTTATTTAAGAAGCTGGAACCAGACAAACAGTTGTTTGACATTTTTCTGGAAATTGACCAATTAATCGGGTATCAAAATAGAAAATAGTTGGCAACTAATTTTCTTTTGATCAACTAATCAATGAATCAACCAATCGTTGCAGCATTAATCATTGTTTCGCCACTGACATTTGGTAATGCAATGAATGTGATTTAGGTTAGTAGTGCATTGAACTAACACAAAGCCCACCTTACGCTCGGGATGCCCGACTAAGCTTTCCCTTTGCTGCCTGACAGACAGGCTGTAGATTCGTCACTTCCCCAAATGTAGATTGCAACCAACCTGATATTGACAGCTGAGAGGGAAGGGATGATGAATTGTATAGACATGGAGCAGGAGGTGAGGAGGGAGGAGCAGGGCTGGAGACAGATAGATGACATGTGGTGCCCCGACAGAGAGGCTTTAGAGGTGTTTGACAGGTGAAAGACGATGGAGGGAGTATGAGGCAGCAAAATCCATCGAGGCTAATCACACAGCTGCTTGGCGGCACACAGCCAGAACTGCCTCCATTCATCCGTCCCCTCCATCTTCTATTCCCACTGGCTTTTATCTAATCACAGTTATCTCCTCATCACTTACCACATTTAATGGTGGCATCAAATTAAGCATAGAACAGGCTTCATTTGGATATCTTAAAATTTCTCCTTTTTTTTTTGCATGATTATGTATTTGTAGGACAGACAGGTGGTGTTAGATTTACGTGTCGATGTAGCCCAGTTTCGACCTCTTCCCCTGGGGCTGGCGACGACTCTCCCTCCAGCACTGTGAAAGCTGTTTAGACAGGCTGAGTTGGATTTGGCTGGAAGCAGAGAGAGACACGTCTGGCTGTCTGAAATGCAGCGTCTGCCCGCCCCACGCTGCAGAGTTCCTGTCTCCGGGCAGTCCTTTCAGCCTTCGAGAGGCTGCTATTAACTGCTGCTCTCTTTGTTTCTCTTCGCCCACTATACCCTGACTGCTCACCCACACGCTGCTCTGCCTCTTCTTATGTCTTGTCTGCAGTTATCTCTATTAGATTCCATTATTTTGTCTCAAAATCAATATTAACTGGAATAATAGTGTATAGAAAAAAAAAATGACCCTGTTTTTCCTTTTCCCATTTCAACCAATTCATGGGCTGTGAGCAGATGATGCTGATGCAGCAGCGGCTCGCCTCATAAATCTGCAATGTGCCTTCACTCGTCTTCTTCATCATATAAAACACCTCAGCGGAGCCTCAGTTGTGTATCTGTGTCAGACTGCGTGCATCCAGCCACTTCCGCCTGCGTGTTGGACTGTGTGCATCCAGCTACTTCCGCCAACGTGGAACATATGGCGCGTTCAACCTCCAGTTGCCATAGCAACACAGTGTTTGCCATCACATGAAAAATGTCCTCTGCAAGGACATAATCGGCACGCTGAAATGAGCCCTGATTGCCTTTTGGTTTCTCTGTTTTCAGTTTTATTTCCATCTATTCGAAAAGAATCAGCTTTTATGTGATTATTCTGATTCCACACATAAAAAGGCTGCAGGAAGCTAAAACTCTTGCAGGTCTCTTGGTGTGGTATAGCCATATTTCTGTCTGTATGTGGGTCCCATCCTTGGAGCTGCCTGTGCCACTGCCTGTCTGACCACCTGACACTATGATCCAGGTTCCCGGTGACTGATCCAGATGGATCTCCAGGCAGACCCGTCTTATCCTGCTGGGACACATTGAGCTCTCACAGAGATTACAGCTCTGGCTCACTTCTCTGCCATGTGCTGTCTCACACCACCCTGAACAAGGTGTTTTTGAGGCTTTTTATCTGAGGAAGTACCAGAAATTTAATTAATATATATCACTTTTGTTGTGCTTTAACATACTCTGTAGTGCCTTTATGTACTTTGATGAATTCGTCAGTGGAGCACATTAAAATTAGGGTTGAACGATATGCAGAATAAAACCTAATATTTTGATTATTTTGACAGATATTATGATTGTTTTGAGCCAAAAAATTAGTGGGAATGGTCATTTTTGCCTTTCAGGCTGAATTTCAGTGTAAGTAGAATATGTTAGTCCTGCCATATTGGTGGCTTAGAGGAGTCTCCATCACTGCTGTGATATGACCCCAGGGATAGTGAACATATTGGCTGTGACAGCAAAATACATTTATTACCAGCCTCCTATATAAACACTAAAGTCTCAGCTCTGAATTTGTGTTGCATGGGTGATGTTGATGGGTAGATGATGTCTCAGGACCACCATGTCTTTCGTACTGCAGGCTTTTATTTGATCCATGTTTGAGCAGGTCTGTGATAAAGAACCCCCACAGGATGCAATGAGGTGAATCCCTATAGATTGGCTAGATCAATATAGTGTACTTGGAGGTGTCATTTAACTGTGGGGGCATCCTCATCTCTTCTACCGTCTATGGTCTTGCCTTTGTGTATGTTGAAGAGGAATGGGGGTCAATAAAAACAGCAAATTTTGCTTCAGGCACTGCATTTTTTATTACCATTTTGTGGGTTTAACCTTTTTGTCATTGTGACTGTTTATAATGTTCAAGAATGTGTTGAAGAAGCCATCTCATGTGCCTGCACACAGTAATATATCTTTTCAGATATCAGTAGTTCTAGTTTCAGTGTGTCTTTGAATATGACAGAGTTTGTAGAGCAAAATCTGTGTGTGTCTTTGTATTGACCAGAAAGTCAATTTTCCTTGTTATTTAGGCAGAAAAAGACACTATGCCAGAGATAAAAGGATAGGGAATATATTTCAGATGCTGTGGTGGTGTAAATAAGCAGCAGGCTTTATCAGAACAGTTTCAGCTGGTGGGCAATAGCCTGCCTTTTCTTCTGTGTGGATACAGCAAAATGGTTCAAGAGCAAGAGAGAGAGAGAGAGAGGTAGAGGGAGGGAGGAAAGCAGAGGGATGAAGGCTGGGAGAGAGAGAGAGAGAGTGCTAGAATATACAGTATGCAGGAGGTGGGCTCCTGCAGCCAGTCTCAGTTAGATTGGGAGGCATCAGTTCCTATTGGGGAGGACTGGAGACGGACTGATATGGCTACAGATGACAAAGAGAAGCAACCTGAAAGGACTGAGATTGTAGATTAGACACAAAGAGAGCTGGATTTTACAATATATAGAAAAAGAGAGAAGTCAGAGGATTTGGTGGTCTTATCATCTGAGGACAAGGCGGTGGGCATCTACCTGTGTGTCAGGCAGTAGCATCGTGGTGCGGAGAGGTGCAGCCTGCCGACAGCCATGGCAGTGAGTGCGTGGCAGGCTCTGTCTCCACTGCAGTGGGCTCGCTGGGGCTGGGACACACTGCTGGGAGGGGCAGGAGATGGAGACAGCCCGGACTCGGATCCGGCTCTTGGGCTCCTGAAGCGTCTCTCCTGGAGCTCACGTCATGACAACATGATCGGGGCTGGCAGGGGGCCGGTCAGACAGAGGTGAGACAGGACGGGGAGGCTGCACGGGGCCACATATGGTCAGATGATACATTGATCAATGGAGCATGGAGGCTGGCTATGGAGGACCAATCAATATTGCTTATGCTTTGAATGATAAGATTTTGATTTTAATTACAACCTTTAGTCAAGCAGACTCTTCCTGTTTTTGGCTCAGCATTCGCCTCATTCCTTATCTATCTATCTCATAGCTGTGATATCTATAGATCTTGAGGTGGTCTTGTGTGCTTTGAGGGTAATTCCGTGTCTCAGATGTGTCATTATCTGTCACCTCACTGCAGATTCAGTGTTTTCATTTGTATCCATACAGGCTTACAAGAAATGAAAACAGAAACACACACTTGCCTGGGGCTTTTTAAAAATACATACACACCACGGGAAGTGGCACTAACTGCCTTTAGTAAACCTATATGATAAAATTTTTATCATATATTGCGCTAAAGAATGATATCTCATCTGCTTACATGGGAAATAAATGTTTGCTTTGTGATATGAAGGACAGATATTTAGCTCGCCCTCACATGACGTCAATGATCCTGATACAGTTGGCAAAGTCATTACAGTTCAAGTGATTACAGTCAGAGCCTTCTTCAAAGCAGCCTTGACTTAATGTGTCCTTATCTTTTGTTCTAGGAGCTCAGACTCTGATGGAGCGTTTGAAACCCCTGAATCCACGACTCCAGTGAAGGCTGTCTCTCCTATAGAGCCCCAAACTCAGCAACTACCATCCAGTGACAAAGGTAATGTTATTATTTATTATAAAGGAATCATTCCAGCTCCTACACAATATAATGCTCTGTTACACTATCATAAAAAAGCAGGTGAAAGAAAGTCTCGTTGCACCATCTAGTGGAATAAAGCGGTACTTCCCATCTGGCTTTGTTTGCTGAGACAAGCATCTCCTCTGCACTAACTAAGGCTTTTGGGATATCTAGGAAAAGCTGACCAATCAGTTCAGTCTTTCTCCCCATGTGGTTACTTTTCATGGCGTTCTGTCCAACTGAGGGAGACTGATATTCAATTATTTATAGCACATTCGTCTTTATAATTGAATGTGTCACCAGCCAGCTGCCTCTTTTGTCTCCATGCTGGCTTCCTTGATCAGACCTGCATCTCACCCCCGAAATATGTAATAATAACAATTTAATTGAATTTTGATTTCACCTTTTTAGCAGCTGAATAAAACCTCTCTCCATTTTGCAGAAGCAGACACATCAGTCCATGATCCTGCCTCTGACTTGACTTCAGACGATCGACCATGCCGCTCACCGTCCATTGTTTTTGATGAGGACAAGCCCATTGCAGCCAGTGGCACCTACAACATTGAGGTTCTTCCTCCAGATTTAACCGGTCACACTCTTACCCGTTCACTCAGCCTCCAGGGAGGAGAGCTAGACAGTGCTGGTCTGTTGGACGGATCAACAGTCGGAGGAGGCTTCCGTCCACATTCTGAATCCTTCAGCGTTGGCACTGAGAGTGCACCAGGGACCCTCCACAGGCCCAAGAAAGTCCGTACTGGCTCTCTGAAGAAGAAGCCACTTCTCAGACAGAACTCCAACCCAGAGAGTCCAAGGCCAGCTTCATCCAGCAGCACCCCGGAGAGCAAGAAGCGGGCAAAGCCTCGAACTGCCAACCCTCTCCAGACTCAGGAGCAAGCAGAGGGAGGATCCACAACCCCGAGCCCTGGAGGAACCCTCCGAAGGACCAGAAAGAGCCGTGTGGAGACTCCACCTCCTCTGCCAGAGGAGACCAATCATACCAGCCAAGAGGAGAGCCTTGTCACCCCGGCCCTACCGTTGTGCCAGGAGGAGAGCCTTGTCACCCCGGCCCTACCCTTGTGCCAGGAGGAGAAGCCTCTCCCTGGTAGTCCAACGGTGAAAGACGAGTCTCCCATACCTCCTAGTGGCTCCTACAAATGGGACCCAGATAATTTTGACGACATTGACCCTTTCAATACTGGAGGTAGTAAAATTGCCAATTCCCCTGTTTTGGGTCGTAAAGGTCCAGTGTGTGCTGCAATTGCAACACCTCCAGAGGATCCCTGTTTTTCTGCTGTGGAGCCGTGTCCTCCGGTTCCTCTAGAACAGCCAGTCACCAACCCTGAAGAGCAACCCATCCTCCCCAAACGTCAGCCAGTAAGGCTGGAGTTTGACTACTCAGAGGAGAGCAGTGAGGCGCCACACCAGGCCTCTCCCCCACCCAAGAAAGTGGGCAAGAAGCCCGGTGGCAAGATGCCTCTGAGGAAACCAAAGCTGGGGCTGAAGAAGGCCCCTCCAGCACAGCTGGACAATGATCCTCCAGCAACCCACAATGGCAATGAGGAGGAAATCCCTGTTCCTAAAGTATCTTACAACTTTGAACCTAACACGTGGGATGATCCAAACTTCAATCCATTTTCTTCAAAGACAGGTATTCCCAACTCCCCCAAACTGTCCAGGCCATCTTACGGCTTTGACCCCAATAACTTTGATGACGCCATAGACCCTTTCCAATCCTCCAATAAGATGGCCAACTCCCCTCCTAAGGCCTCTGCCTCCTTTGAACTGTCATCCACTGACTATGAAAATGAAAATGACAATGACAACATCGGGGAACTGGCGGACCAAAATCAAAATAAACCTGCCAAGAAGAAGAAAACTCCTATCAAATCGTAAGTTCAGTGTTATTACTGTTACTACAGGCCGACCATACATTTATGTTTTCATGTGTAGGAATGTCTGTGTCTCTGTTGGTGAGGGTTTTTTAGGTTAGTCTGTGTTTGTCTGTGGTCCTCTTGTGTATTATGCCGGTGTCCTCTGTCTGTCTCTCTGTCACCTGTGTCTGTGTATTCCCATATGTCACAGGAAGTCCAGGGGTGTGTCTTCTCTATGTTGTCTGTTGTAAGTACAGGGACAGCGCAACTACTATCCACCCATTTTGACCCTTAATTCCACGTGGCTCCTTTTTAAAAGCAGCACGTTGCCCTGTGGTCCCTCTTCCTATTAACAGAAACATCACAATCCCCCTTATCACTCATATCAAACTATACATTAACTTTTTCAATCCTGCCCATTTTAACTGGAGGGCACATGTTTTCAGTTTTGTTTTAAATTTTGTATTATGTACACTCCAGTCCCGTGTATGAAAGTGACATTTTTATTGTACTATTATTCCAGTCATCTTGGTATATTATTTCAAGTATTGCCAAAAAGTATAAATTTTACCAAGAGCCAAGAGTTAGAGGCTGTAAATTCTACTTGTGGACCCATCTAGTGCAATACAGCATAGCACACAAAGGTGCCACGTTACCTCATGGTTGGGCTTGAAACCCTCTACCAATCGAGGTCAGCGCTACACTGCACAACGAGGTGCTGTTGAATGACTTTACACATGGAGATGATTTATTGAGTTTGTTGTGTTGATGCTTTTTAAAACACATTTTAAAACAGATTCTGATAGTTTTCTATTTAAACATTATCCAAAACAAAATGATTATTGCAATTATTTGAGCAAATTCTGCTATAGGGAAAAAGGTTCCATTACTTTTGGCACCTGAAGATGACATTTCAGATACTAGATGTGTGTTTACTGACACACTGTGGCCAGTCTGCAAGTGTGTAACAAAGGAGGTGCTTGTGCTCCCTCTTGTGTTCATTGTTGGCTATTGTTGAATAAGCTAAAGCCAGAAATATTAAATATGAAGTATATACTGTATAGTGCATTATCTAAATTGTTGCAATTTTTGAGAAGGGTTAGGGCCTAAAAAAATCTTCTCCACGTGTAACATGTTTCTTGGTACAATTCCAACAAATGTCACATCTTCATGATTTCATTAGTGTTTTCAGTGAAAATGAAAATTGTAAAGCAAAAATGATCATTACAACTCAATTCTACCAAGGCCTCTAATAACTTGGCTGCATCATGTTATTTCCAGGTGCCAGTAAAAGAAAAGGAAAAAACAATGGAAAACATATTTTTTCAGACAAAACCATGGTCGCATGAATTTTTCTAATTTAACGACTATTGTAATAGCGATAATCATGACCCATCCCTACTGTGAACCCATCGTCTATGGGATATATAAAATCAAAAGTATCAAAAGTAAAACCCTTCCATTTACAGTTAATCTACAGTCCTAACTAACCTACTACATTACCAAATACACTCATGTCAAGAATACAGTCTGTGTTGTTTCATAATTTGTGTGAAATATGAACTACTCATAACATTCATTCATTCATTGAACACTACTCTTCACTGTGCAGTTACTAACTATACTATAGATTGAACCCTCTTAATAAACATTTCAGTGTTTCATTTCAGCCACACATAGGCCACAGTAAGTAGTTCTGTCACACATATGCTAATGTTGCTCTATGCAAACAATGTTGTCAGGTTATGCAAAAGCAGATGTAGCCACCAGTTTCACATTTTAGCCTTTTTTAGCCACTTGCTGTTAGACGGTGTGTGTTTGATCTAATAAAGAGTTTCACACTGAAGGTGTCGAGTGACTCTAGATCTGGATGAGTCACTGTTTATGTTTTCTTCTCAGTAATACTTTCAGAGTGAAGAGGTCGCCAAAGAAATCCCCGATATCTGATTCATCCCAGGTGTGTACATAATTCTCCATATCTGCACATCTCTCTGACATTTGTCTGCCTGGATTTCTGTCACTGTTAACCTCCGTTGTGTTGCAGGATCCTACGCCCGCAGATGAACCTTCCTCCTTCCACCAACAGGACGACCACGCCACAGACGAGGAGAAGCTGGCCTCCTCCACCAGTCAAAAGTGGGCAGCCCTGCACGACATGGAGGCCGACTCTGACCAACAAGACTTCCCTCAGCCGTCTGACCTTACGTCCTTTGTTAACGAGAACAGTCTTCCTCATCAGGCTCCAGGTGAGGCTTAGCTGTCTGACTCTCTCAGATCCCTCTTTGTACCTCTGGCCACCTGTGTCTGAATAAAAGCGAACAGAGATCAAAGCATACCGCAGACAGACGGTGCTCAGTGGAAATTCAAAGCTTATGTTTGGATAATGTACAATGATCAGCAACTTTACTCTTCATTCATCCAGCGATGTTATTGATTTTTGATGCGGCTGTCAAATAAAACAGCTGGCCCAGTTCTCGACTGCCCTCTGACCTCCAGAAGTACCACCTCTCCCCAGAGGCTGTGTGGCTCAACTCATCTGGGTCAGACATGAAATGACAAACACACAGCCCTGCCTCAGCTTCTGATCACATCAGTCCAGAGCTCGACACTGGCTGAAATGTCTCTCCATTTGTTGCTCTGCGTCTAACATTTTGTTTTGTCTTTCCATCTCAGTGCAAGACTATGAAATTGAGTACATGGAGAAGATTGGCTCCGCTTCGCCTGTGAGTATTGGATGTTATTCCAAGAATGTTTGCTGCTTTCTTTATTTAAACTGGTTTGTTTGTAGAAGTAAGATTGTAATTCAGACTTATACAGATTGATATTTATTCTCCTGTGTGTCTTGTAGCCACTGTCTGTGAAGAAGCCATCATTGTACCTGAAGTTGGACTCAGTATCTGACAGCCTCCCCAAGAATTCGTGTGCACATGGATCTGAACCCAGCTCCCCCTGCACAGGGTACGACACACTCTACTACTATACTGCTCTAAGTTTTTATATAGGGTATTTGTGTAGTTACCTTGCAGTAATTTCTGCATTGTTTTACTGCTGTATACGTTGTCTTGCAGTGCAATTCACAGTGCTTTACTGGTATATTTAGCTTGCTAAATGTAAACCATAATGACTTGGAGAGCATAATGCATGCAGATTAAATGCTCAAGCAACATTTTACACTAAAGATCTCCTCCACATGTGTCTTGTGCACACATAAAAATTCTCTAATGCGTGTGTGACATAATTATTACCCAATTAGAGTCATTAAAATGGCACCCGGTCTTTCTGCCTCATTAAGAACTCCAGAAATATGCAATTTGGGTCGGGTGATGTCTGCCGAATTGGCATACGATAATGAAGCATGTGTTCTCTCAGTGTTTCCGTAAGGCAGCAGTTGCTCATTAGCTCACCACTGTAGTCACCGCTGTTTCCCACCGTCGCTCTGATGGCAGCCTGCAACTGTTACACCCAGCCGAGAGAAATGTCTCCTGTTACCACTGCATTTCACCTGCATGCTGGGTTTAAAAGCATCCTCGTCTCCACACCACGTCTGTAACCTAACTGTGTTCAGCCTCAGGAGCTTGAAACAAAGTTTGCTGGCTAGCTATGCTGAGAAAGCTAAGCTAAGAAAACTGTGAAAAACAACGACACGATTGAAAGAACCTTCATCGGACTTAAGCACCCATCCATTGTATACAGTACATTACATGCCATGTCCCTCCCTCTTTTTCTGTCACTGTGTGCAGGAGTTTCGAGGAGATGGAGGCCCAGATAACAGCAGGTATGAAGACACCTGTGCTGAGCTCCCGGCCCGGTCTCGAGGGCTCTGCTGGGGACAAGGGCAGGAAGAGAGAGAGCGAGGCACTCAGCCGAACACAGAGCACAGAGAGAGATGAGCAGGTGAGCCAAATGCCTTTGTTACAGTTCCAGGGAGCAGCTCTCACATATGTTGTCATTTCTGTGTGTCATCACCATTTTGTAAGCAGAATCTGTCAGATTTGATTTTATCACATTTACATCATGTCATTGTTTAGTCACAAGGGAGGGGGGGAGCGCCACACTGCACATGCTTTACCGTAAGCCGTGACTTGGCCGGCCAACATGAGCACCATTAGTCATAGTGGTTCTCATTAAAGCCTCGTCACTGATAACACATAGCCAGTCTGCCACACTAGGTTCCCAGCTTGAACTCAGTGACTCAGCTCCCACTGCTGCCACTCAAACACTCAGCGCTTGCTTTGCCATGCTGACTCCCTGCCCTCCTCCCTGCCCTCTGCCTACTCCTCCCGGTGCCCCTGTAGCCCCCTAACCAGGGCCCAGTGGAGTCCCCTTCTCCAGTCCCGGCCATGCCCCTGTTAGACAGGCTGTCTGAGTGTGACGACCCCCTGCAGTACCTGGAGCCCGACCTGGCTGAGACCAACCCCACCGCATTCGCCCAAAAACTACAGGTGTGTTGACAGACCACACGTGACCCCTCTTGATAAACCTTACAGGCCTCCCTGATATGTGTTTGTGTGTTTTCGTATGAACGTTATTTCCATCGTGTCCTTACTCCACCCTGCCTTTTCATTTTCCCATGTTTTTCCTTGTCACACCTCAGTTGCAGTTTCTTAGCTTACTGTCTGAGATAGATTGATGGAGTGTGAGATGCAGCAAGTGTGTGCGCTCAACTCAAGTTTCTGTGTTTTCCCTTTGCTCTCTCATCCTTGGGCCGCAACCCCCTACCCCCACACCCCAAAATCCCCCCCTCATGTGTGCGGCCCAGGAGGAGCTGGTGCTTGCTGCCCTGAGGATAGAGGCTCTGCAGGTAGCCAAAAACATCTCTCAGTGCCCCTCCCTCTCCACTGTAACCCCCCAGGTACTGCGTTGAGTTCTGCACCTGCTGTATGCAAGTGTGTGTGAACACGTGTGTGTGTGTGAGGACAGACGCTTGAACGATTGGCTACAGAAAAGCAGGTGTGCGTGTGCATGGGTGTGTCCCAGCCTGCCTTTCCCTCCCCCTAAACACACCATTCTGAGTGTGACTGTGAACTCATGGCCGTATCAACATGGTGGCTGCACCTCTACATCCTCAGTCCTCCTCAGTCCCCACATGTGAAATCTCTAACATGGCTTAATGTGCCCGCCCCCGACTAGCAGCAGCGAGCTCTTCCAGGTTGACTACTCAGGAACAGAGTGCTGTGCCTTCCTTAGCCCCCTGCCTTTATTGTGCATGTTGGGCAACATGCATGTTGCCTGTTCATGAGAGGCTTACATGAGCATGGATGTGACTGGGAATGTCTCACACTAGAATCAATATCAGCAGCTGAGGAGTTATTTGGATGTAACTCTCTCCAGATGTGTTTGTTGATGCTTTACTGTCATCTTCCTGAATCCCAGTCACATTCTTGTTTTGTGATTTGATCCTTATCCCAGACTAACAGCACTAACACACATCAGACAGGTGTCAGCATTCAGTTTGGTTGGAGTTTTTGGGAAGAACATTTAGGCACCTGGATGTGATAATAGTGAGGGTTTTTTTGCTTTGCTTGATGGTCAGAGGTCAATCTACATTTTACGGTCAGCAGAAAAAGGCTCATAATATTTGGAGCAGGGCAGGCTCTCCCCGGTCCTCTGTCCTTCCATGTCTCATGCTGTTGTCCCGCACGTTTTACAGTCTCGACTCAAGAAACCCAGCACTCGACGATGGAATATCAACGGTTCACCCTTACTTAAAGTAAGAGTAACATTACACCCCTGTGATCTGTCCCCACCCTAATCCAGTTACAGTGCAGTCCAAATATTTGTTCATAACCCTTTTTTTTGTTTGTTTTTGGCTCAGTGTATCAGCACACTTTTAGCATTAAAGGTGGTTGAAATGGTTAAAATCACAGCCTTTGAATGCATCTTTCAACACGAGGGCTGAGACAATCAAAGATTTTAATTGCAGATCACGATAAAAAACACCCACACTAAGTTGATTGTGGGGAACTTTCATTCTCGGGATAATCTCGAACCAATATAATAGTGAATATCCTCACATGACAGACTTGTAAAAGCGGTCGAGCTTGCTGATGTACAGACCTATATTGGTTTCCTGATTTGTTTTGAACTGCCTGAGCCTGTCACCATGGCTGAAGGCTCAGCTTGCACATTGTATCCCCCACAAAAACGTTAAATTGGATGAGGTTACCACCATTTATTTATCCTTTATTTGTGCAGGAAGACATTATGATTTATGATTTATGATACTTATTTCAGATTCTTTGATTGTTCTTCTCTACTTGTTTCCTAACAAAATGTGAGGTAAAAGTGATTCCAGTATGTTTCAGTGCAATTTCCTCATGCCTATTCAGTATTTTATCTTCCCAAGGCTGGTGTACAGGGCCAAAACATGATTGTCCAAATACCCACAGACTGCACTGTAAACTCTTGTAGACCCCAGAAGCCCAGAAGTCTGAGACCTTTTCTTTCTACATTTGCTGACTTCCATAGCTGTATTTCGTCCCTGTAACTGAATTTCTCTTAGTTGTGTGTTCTGTAGTTATATCTACCATCTCTCTTGTAGTCTTTAGAAATCTAATTCTGAGTTTTTTTGGTTTTGTTTGATTCAGTTAATGTTTTGTGGCTTCAACTCAGACTTTCAATCTGCCCCTTTTTAAGTAATTTTAAGTACATTTTGCCCATAGCAAAATGTTTGCAGTTTACTTGACATGTGATCCAAGACGATGTGTTAAGGATGTTTTTTGAACAATGCTGAATTACCGACCCAGCAAAGCGGGCAATCATGAATACCCCAGATGGTTTGTGTAGCAGTTTCTTAATGGTAACGCCATTCGTTACAGATTTGTTTGGCGATTTGCGCCACTTAAGCACAAAAAATAATTAACAAAAAGACCAAAAAGTGGCATTTTTACCCAATTTCTCAAAGAGGCGCTTTGTGTTTTCATTTATTAATACTTACAAAATCCTGACATACAAAAACCTCCGGCGTGATAGTGTTCTAGTGTGCAAGCTGTTGTTTTTTAGAACTCATTTTTTGCCCAAAGCCCCTAAAGCAGCTGCAAGCATACAACCAGTAAGGATAGCAGATTATTGTTCAGCGCAGCACATGCTGTTTTATTATACTTTATTCCTTTTTTATGGTACCAACATTTTATGTGGATTTCTTGGGGATTGTGTCTGTAAGACAGAGCTTTTGGTAAAAGATACTGTGAGTCGTACTGTACCACCGCCAGACAGGTTTGGGTTGATTTCCTTAAAAGCTTAACAGAGGTCCATGGTTACCTAAACTTAAACCAGTTTTCAACCCTCAGTGGAATAATGGAATTACTCCTCCGGCCAGACCAAACACTTCACTCTCTTTTCCACATATTAGAGGATCTCAGTCTACATGTCTCCTGTGAGCCCCCGCCATTTCATCAAATCCTCCTGTAATCCGGCTCTCCCAAGGATGACTAAATCCCTTTCAGAGCAGAGTTTTAGGGAACCAAAAATGGCACAAGAGTGAGGATTGTTTTTGCATTTTGATATGATGGTTTGAGGTGTTGTTGTTGGTAGAGCATTGTCATAGGTTGCACTTTGGTTTGTAATGTCTTTCAGTGCCATCAACACTAAAGTCAAACTCTTTCCAATGATCAATCCTGTGAATCTTCTGGTTCACCTCACATCATAGTCGTAGTTTAAGAATTGAGCAAATGCTGCAACAAAATACGGATTCTATCCACAACAGGTAAGACCAGTTTGTTATGTTGTTATAAGCCTTAACATGAGACTAACATCTATTTACAATGCTGTCCAGTTTGCTCCCCTCTCCTCCCTCTCCTGTATATGATGCAGTCCTTGCTGTATCAGCTGCTGCCCTCCTTCCCCCTCCGCCTTGCCTGGGCCCAGTCACATTCAAGCTACTGCGATGAGCAGGGTGATCATGACCGCTCTGCTGGGGGCAGCATCAGCCAAATCACTTGGCTAATACTGTGGCAATGAAGACTGTTTCATCCAATCATGTGGCGGCTGACAAGTCTTCAGGAACATCACCAGCCTGCCTCATTTACATGTTGATTTTGCTGTGTGGTACATTTTGATGTAGTTCGATGCTGCCTTGCGATTTGGTTCAGGAATCCTGATGAGAATGTGTGTGTGGGCCTGAGGGTGTCCTGTGTGTAGCTTGGCCTGCTTTCTAACTGGCAATGCTTCCTTTCCTCTCCCTCCTCTCCGTTGTTCCCTGGAAGCAGCACAGAGACGTGTCATCTCCCATAGAGAGCGCCGTGTCCAAGAACTCGCTGTACGCCAGGACCACCAACTACATCGAAGGGGAGAGTCCCCACCTGCCCAGAGAGCTGGACCACTCGCTAGGAATCGCACGGGAGGAGGTGCCGCAGATGTTTCTTTTTGTTCTGCTAGTCATAAATACTTTATGTACTTCAATTCAGCATGTCACACTTTACTTAACGGTTTTGTAACCCTCCTCAGATCGTGTCAAAGGAGAAAGAAGTGCTGGAGTGGCAGAGGAAGTATGAGGACAGCCGACAGGAAGTGGTGGAGATGAGGTAAGAACTAACACCTTGGGTTGACAACACTTAGGTGCTGGATTGTGTGGCGGTGTGGAGGACACAGTCAGGAGAGCAGCATCATTACTCTCTCAATTATATTGGATATTGTTTGGTCTGTGAACCCTGCCTGACTGGTGGCAAGTTTCCAGCTTCTGGCTTGTGACCAACAACTCTTCCAAGTTTGCAGAGTGTATATATAAGTGGTTAAGTTACTTAAAAACAACAATTCTCGTATAATATGTATTATTAATATTTATTTATTATTTATGTATTTACCACAACACCTGATTGGGTCTGAATGAGGCCTTACATCACAGTGATGTCCCACCCGTACACTACAGCATTGGTTTAACACTTCCCAGTGTTTCTATTTAATGGGAAGGTGTCACGACGCTTAAGTGTCTTGCTGTCAGGCTCCGCCCATTGTCACCATTTAACCAAGTTAATTGGTTTATCGCGCTTAAACTGTCAACAAAAGACACGGTTAACTGCGGAGCCAGTTAAAGTCATCTGAGTCCTACTATCAACATGAGTGTTAGTGGTGAAGAAAAGAGGAATGGATGTGGTTATGATATGTGAACGTTAAGCAGCCGAACGGAGTTAAGCAGCCATGAGAAAATGTTTTTTCGGGCCTTTAAGCTGCTGTCATTTGGATTATGACAACAGCTCAAAACTGGGATTAACTACACTCATATTCACATCCACAGATGATGCATCTATGTCCAGCAAATAGCTGCTAATTAGGGGTTCAAGGAGATGGAGATATGTTTGTACTGAAACCTTGTTTTCTGTCAGCAGGTGGTGAGTGTGGGTCCAGCTGGCCACAGAGCAGTTAGTGTGGATAAAATAGAGCTTACTTCATTTGACTGATTGGGCTCAGGATAAGGAGGGGTTAAGAGGCTAAGGGGGAGGCATGGCTAATCAATCCTCTTACCTCTGGCGACCTGCTTTTACCGAAACAAGGATTTCTATTGGGCCATGCTTGCTGGTCCTTGACTTTGAGTGTGTGTGTGTGGGGGGGGAACTGAACACGGATAAATGAAAACAAATACAAAGCAAAAGATAGTTTAGGGGCTCTTGGAAACCTGCCATTACTCAATCAGCCATTTTTCTTAAATTGTAGGCTGGATAACAGTTTATGTATTTGTCTCAGAATATCTCAAAACAGCACATTTGACCTGGACTTTATAATATCTGATGTCCCCAGCAGCCTATGAGCGTGATATTAAATGGCCAAAAGCACAAATTGTCTGCCAGAAGTGCCACATCCCCAGCTGTCTGACTCGGCACACATTTATTGGTGGAGACAAATTTATAAGTTGCATTAAATAAGACTGTTTTGGAGACTTGTATGGTTTGAAATAATTTGTCATAATGATGATCTGTCTCATCCGTAGGAGGATTGTTGCTGAGTATGAGAAGACGATCGCACAGATGATAGGTGAGTTCAATAAATGAAGGTTTTCAGTAGCTTATGAAACCGGTTACCGGACCCTCTGTCTACTCAGTGAATTTTATTTTAAACCAGCTACTTTTGTTCCCCAACCCGTGCCACAACTTTCTGCTGCACTTGTTTATTTGCAAACTGAGCATAACATACTATACAAGGGATTTTTTCCCCTCGAACACAAGTTAGCTTTGCTATGTGCTTGCTTTCATGATTGATATGAACTGAATCCTCGTGTCATTTGAGGGGGAAGAGCTCACCTTTCTTCATTCTCGTCCAGAGAAGAACTCATTAAATTAGTCGGCAGGTTCACTCGCTACATTATTCCTGCTCTCACCTGTCATCTTCTTCGCCACCTTTAAACATCTCTGAAAATTTGATTTCTGCAGCTGCTATTTTCAGTTTCTACTCTCATTAAAGCACCGTCACAAAAAACGGAACAATCTGTCTCTGCTTCTGTCTAACACTCGGCTCTCTCACCTGTCTTGCCCTCCCAGCTTGACTTAACACAGTCCCTTCTTTTCTGTTCTGCTCCCATCTTTGCCCCTCACTATTTGATAACCCTGACAGGCATGCCAGGTGAGTAACGCGGGATTTTCCTTCACTTTCAACGTTCGTTTTAGCTCACATCTCTCCGTCCGTCCGTCCGTCCGTCCGTCAGAGAGGGGAGCAGATGTGCTCACTTTCTTCATCTCATCTAGTGACATTTGTTTGTGCGTTTTGTCCCACTTCATCCTGTCTGTTTGAGACACTGTAATTTGTTTTTAATGGGTGAAATTCAGCTTCTCTATATATTTAATCCCTCAGTTGCTGATGTTAAGTACACTATACAAAATCTTTCAAAACCTTTTATGGAACTATGTCTTAATATGTCAAAATAATAGCAGTTAGTATTTCAAATAACTTACAATTAAAAGTATCTCAAAATAATGAGTTGATATCTCAAAATGTTGATTTAGTTTCTTGAAATAGTGACTCGAAATAATAATTTTATATCTCAAAATAATGACTCATTATCTCAAAATAGTAAGAAACATTCTTGAAGTTTGCTTTGGTCTATGTGTTGTTTCCTAATATGGTGATGGTGAGATAAAGCTTGACCCTAATGGGTTCCATCATTAGAGACTTCTTTGGATTTTGATTCATAAATTGTGAAATTTTAGTGGTTTTGGATGAAAAGCTTAATATCAGATAAAGCAATTCACCTGGACCTGATGGCATCCATATGGGTCTGCTAAGCTTTGTCTCACACACTTGCTTCCGTTGCTTTGGTGAATATGAGCGAACAACACATCCTCATTATTATTATGAGAAAGTTTCTCATTTAGACGACAGACTTGCAGTATTTCTGTAATCACATTGGCAGAAATGGGCTCGCATGGGAACACATCTGCATTTGGCTTCTGCACTGTCGATGGTTGTGAAAGTCCTTCACACAGAATTAGTAAGCTGAGCAGGTTGGTCATATAAGCTTGTGACAGCAAAGGAAAGGGAAAGCTGGGAGGGGGCTGAAATACTGCGGGGGCTCTGTCATTTAATACTGAAGGGTCAAGAAGCCACTCAAAGCAAAGCGGCTGCCAGCTCTGTCTATACGATTTACAGGTCTCTTTGATTTCCTCATTGTTCAGTGTTTTTGTTTGCATGCTACACTGGTTTATCAGATATACTCACATAGTGTTGTATAAAATGCTGTTCACTCATACTAACCCACAAATCCATTGTGATATACTGTCAAAAATAAAGTGTTTGTACGTGTGTTGGTGTCGGTCTTTAAACAGTTGACTGTGTGCCCACATCATCAGACTCTTCAGTACACAGACAGATGATCTGATCTACAGTATATTTGTGTGTATCCATTAGAGGATGACCAGAAAGAGAAGTCTCTCTCCCACCACACCATCCAGCAGCTGATCATGGAGAAGGATCAGGCCTTGGCCGACCTCAACTCCGTGGAAAAGTCTCTCGCCGACCTCTTCCGACGTTACGAGAAGATGAAAGATGTACTGGAGGGCTTCCGCAAGGTGACTAACCCACAAATTATTCACAGCTAATGAGTGTTTCTACCAAGACTGGCCTTGTAAGTCATCTAAAATTTAGCTTGACAACCCTCGTGGCAAGTCATTAAAACGTTTCCCACTCTGTTCAGAATGAAGAGGTTCTGAAGAAATGCGCTCAGGAGTATCTGTCCAGGGTCCGTAAGGAGGAACAGCGCTATCAAGCACTGAAGATTCACGCAGAGGAGAAACTAGACAAGTGAGTCTAAACATACTCTCATTATCTCGTGTTTATTTCACCGTGACATTGTTATTTTCCCCAAAGGGAAAACACACAGTGCACTAACTACACAACACCTCAGTGCCCAGCTGATGTGTGGATGAAGCCAATATAATGACTTCTTTTAATAGATAATATTCCATTTATTGGAAAGATTTATTCTGCATGGGGTTTGCAAAGGCAACAGTGTGCTTTCTTAAGACTTTCCTGGATTATGGCAGTCATGGAGAGGTCTCTTGTGTGTTTCCAGGGCCAATTCAGAGATAGCTCAGGTGCGAGCCAAGGCCAAGCAGGAGCAGGCCGCCTACCAGGCCAGTGTGAGGAAGGAACAGATGAAGGTGGACTCTCTGGAGCGCACTTTGGAGCAAAAGGTCAGTCAGAAAAGGGTTTATAAAATCTTTAAAAAACGTAAATGTGAACAAGAATATATATTGAGTATATATGGGGTTTATAATGCATTATGAACATACCTTTACTGCTTTATAATCTGCTTATAGCACTGGACTAACCCTAACCCTAACGCATAAATAATCACGACACATTAAAAAGCATTTTAGGATGACTTATAAGGTCAAATATCATAATTCTTCATAATTGCTGGTTGCTCACCCGATGAACATCTGACTGATGGACATTTACATCTAACTATCTTAACATTTTCCCCAAAATTCACTCCAAACACAAAGTTGACTCAAATTATAGATAATACCTGAAACAATACCACTGAAAAAATTAATAACACATTATAAATATATTTATGATGCATTATAGAAATCGATATCATAGAACGTTACCATATAATGTCATTTTAACTTTTTTTTTACAGAACAAAGAGATCGAGGAGTTGACAAAGATCTGTGATGAACTGATCGCCAAGATGGGGAGGAGTTAGCGACCACACCCAGGCCAAATCTCACAGAGAAGAGGAGTGGTTTTGGATAAACTGCTTGGAAAATGAAGCAGATCAGTAATATTTACCACTCTTCCAAGGACTGATGAACACTGAAGGCCAAACTGGTCTTGGGGGTTAAATTTCCTACTGACTTTGTGTATAACTGATCCACAGGAATGGCTTCCTCTTAATCACTCTGTACATTTTTGATGTGTCAGTGTATCGTACTGTATCAGGGGTCTGGTTTAAAGTTTTAGAAAATGTATCATATCACTAATGAGTGTGTCTGCGTGTGTGTGTGTGTGTGTGTGTGTGTGTGTGTGTGTGTGTGAGAGAGAGTGTGTGTATGATAATGAGAGAAGTGAGAGCGTTGTTTGTGGGTTGTTAAATTATCTTTAATGATGTTGCCATGACAGCCACTGAGGGAGAAGACTGTTTACCCGCCCCTGTTGTTGTCTCCTCTTCACACAAGAGAAAGACTTTGAAAAAGAGAAACAAAGACATAGACTTGTTCATAAAATGTTGATACTCCACTAAAAGAACATAAACTATCACATTAGCTTACTGCATGTGAGAAGAACCTGTAATGTTCATGTTTGTTTATATACTGTAGGAAATTCCAAATATGAAAAACGACTCATCTGCATTTTTGATAGTTATTCAGTCATCCCCTGTCCGCTTCCCTCATGTAACCTTGTAGATATTTGTCATACTTGTCATAGCTTTCTCGATGAAATCGTGGGACTATTTTTTGGGATTTTATTTTGATATAAAGCAAAACTAATTGTGACTGTATTCAGTTGTGACCAGGAGTAATTTAATTTTGGATGGATATGTCCTCGTCCTGCTATGGTCGTTGTGTCACACTGAGGAATAACTTCTCTGCACAGCCACTGTACAGCATCTGCTTACAAAGTGCAATAAAAGATGGCAATACAGCACACTGGGCTCACTCTGCTTCTTTCCCCACATCACACGACTTTACACTGAAAAGTCCAGCTGCCTACGATCATGACCTGACTGAGAACCTTCATCAACACTTTACACTAAAAGGTCCTCCATGTGAGATAACACAAACCATGTGGGTTTTCTCTGTGATTGTGTTTTGTTTGGATGACGTGGCATGACCAATGATAAATCAGGGTTAGTATTATTCATTGCAGTAGGTGATGTGATCATTTTTAGGTGGATGGCCCTAACCCTGTCAGAAAAACATCTGTCATATTAGTGAGAAGAAAAATTCTGATATCGATACATCAGCTACATAAATGTATAATTTTTCACAATGATCCATCAAATATGGTTTTCAAACAAGAATACATACGTAATGGAGGCTAGATATTTTACAATGTAACAATAATCTTCACTATCCTATCCTCACTGAGAATTTATTGATTATACATTACCCTGAGAAACTTTTTCTGCATTACATTCAGTGGAAGAAACAATTATATCTACACAATCAGACAACATGCCGATACCGATATATATCCGTGATGAGCCAATAATATAATAATAGAAATGTTATAGTAACACTACAGGCAGCAGGGTCTATGATATTCTTGCTCTTCTGCGTATTCAGTTGCAATCTGAGTAGTGACATGGATGTGACACCACTCTATAGATTACGTATGCTACAATATAGAATAGAATTGAGTATTCAGTTAGCCTGCTGATATTTCAGAGCCACAAACCTCAGACAGATAAAAGATCGATGAGTCAGGCTGACCTGAACTCTCTCTGCTACTAGATGATGAAGTGGAGGGATTACAGGTTCATCACAGGGATGCATTTTGGTCACTTTGCTGACAAGGCTGGATGGAGGATGTCTACTAATTTTGACATTGTGACATTGTACTGTTTCAAGTGAGTATTTGAGGAAACAAAATACACAAGCATGTTATTCTTATGTATAAATAATGCATTGATGCATCATGTACCTTTGTTTTTGGATTTACTTTCACCACAAGGGGGTACCTCTGCTTGTGTGAAAAGCTGCTGATTAGGACAAAAAAAAGAAATTATAATCTGGAAAATAAACATCCTTTATGCACATTATTGTATTTAGCAGGTTAGTAAACACAAAAATGAAACTACAAATTGCTGTGTGGTTGGTCTTAAAAGTACGTTTATTGCCACAATAACCATTAAACTACGAGCAGAGTGTTTGAAAACTAGTTCGAAATTAAAGTCACATGAAGCGATGGATAAATGTTTGAAAATCAAGCTTTTGTGACTCAAAGTGGTCGTAGCATCAACATGAACAAATCCAGGATCACACTGTCGTATGAAAAATACACTCAAAAGTGTGTTTACAATACACAAACAAAATGTTTGGGAAAAGCTTGAGATGATTTCAATGTTCAATAAACTTTTTTAGTTATTTATTTGTTTATTTTACAGTGGTATTGTGTCCTGGAAGCATAATTAAAATAGCAGTGTGTGTAACGTAGATTGATCTGGTTAGTAACTTTACACATGCCAGCTGAAGGTCAGAGATCAGTTTGGTTGTTGTCCTGATGCAGCAGGGTGATGTCATCGTACATGCCTGTACCAGATAGAGCGGTCAGACTCATGGGTGTGGCCAGAGCACAGAAGCCTTTAAGGTGAAAGGTTCAGGGTGAATCTACAACTCTTGTCTTGTTTGCCTGTCCCGTGTGAAGAAGCAACTACTGACACAGCAGAGTGGTGGGCCCAGGTGGAGGGGCTGGTAATCTCCTGGTCAGTCCAGGAGAGGGGATATTAGCCCTTCTGATAGCTCAGATTAAGCTCAGGGGGCTTTAGGAGCAAACAACCTGCTTTTCATTGTGTGACCAGGACAAGCGAAGACCACCAGCACCATGAGGGTTGTCCAGTTCTGTCCGCTGATGCTGCTTTCTCTGGTTCTGCTCGCAACCAACAGTAAGGACTCCCTTTTATGTTTTTAACCTGTCTTCTCCTATCTTCACCTCATTATTTTACCCCCTTTAGATCTCTGTTCTACTCTCTGTACACCTGTCGGTGGTGTCTCCTCTCAGGTGTTCTTCCTACTTGTGTTTGTTAACGTGTTTGTTATGTTGCTGTATTTTAAGTCCTTCCCTAAGAGGCAAGAAACTGTTGAGTGGCTTTCAGCTTTCAGGACACAACACTACAGTTATCTTTATTTTTCAGAAAATGCCTTGCATATGTTATCGCACCATGCACTTGATTTTATGCACCATGCACTTGATTTTATGTATTCTTGTATGTATTCTATTCTTGTAAAGTGTCTTTGAGAGTTTTTAAAAGCGCTGTACAAATAAAATGTATTATTATTATTATTATTATTAAAACTCTGAGACTAATTTACAGGCAGCCCTTATAATGACACTTTATGTTATGTCAAGTTTGCTAATTGCAGTTAATTTCTCTGGTAATTCTCCTGAGTTTTGCCTCCCTTCGGTCTGTCATCCTCCCCTAACTAGCATGCAATCCCAGCAGATAATCTCTTAATAGGCCTGGAGGCTAATACTTATAGCATGTGTGTAGAGCAGCTGTGCTGTGGGGATAGACTGTGGTCAACTGCAAACAGCAGGGGGCCTTTGCAGTGCCATGTCAACAAACAGTGGCACAGAAGCAGCAAAGAAATGAGACCAAACACTCCAATTGAGTTTCAGTAAAAGTAAATTATTACTCAGTCTTATTAAGTTGATTTGCTGGTTTGATAAGAAAAGTTCACCTCTTCGGTTTAAACTTGTATAGAAACAGCAGGTTTTGTCTCTGAGCAACTTTCCTGCCATTACGCCATCATGACCGAATGATGAAAGACGAGCCCGGGTTTTGAGGGAGATTATTTTGATGGCCAAGACAAGAGATGTGCTGCCTCAAAGAATGTTTGAAGCTTTCGGGCGATTCCTATAAGTCCAGCTCCGTTTGATCCTCTTAGGAAGCAGCATTAAAGGCAGTTTTTGAAGGGCCATTTTAGAATTTTTCGCTGGCGGATGAAAGTTTGTTCTTAAGGACGCGTTAGAGTGATATTTCAAAGGTCAGCTAGTTTCTCAAATAACCGCTCCTTCCTCTGGAGAGCTTTAGAGAGACGTTTGAGTGTTTTATGTGCTGGAGAAGGCTCCTGGAGCTTTAGCTGAAGGTTAGAGAGATGGGTTTTTGATCTGAGGGGACTTATTTAATACTTTGCTTGATTTAGGGAAGATTTGTGTGAAGAAAGCGAGTAATTAATGCTCTCTCTTCACTTTACAGTCATTGCTATCACTCAGATGTGAATGTACCATGCTTGTGTGTACACGCTCATCAAACCCATACATCCTGTGTCAATAAGGGATACAAATATCCAGAGTTAAAGCCCTTATAGAGTCTTTGCTTCGATTAGCTTTAATATGCCACAATGTTCTGCAGTTTTTACCATGCCAGAGCAGCTGGCTGTCTGGGTTTTACATTACTAGCATCAGGTCTTTTCATGCCTTGAAACAAGTAATCAGACACAGGGCTTTTTTTTTTTTAACATCACTGAGATATTTAGTAGAAAAATCCTAAATTAGCATCATAAACATTTCCCATCAATTGAAGCAATAACATCAGGTCAGCCTATGGGCTCATTTATGCTTCCTTAATGTAGGAAAATAGATGCGCTAGAGGGTGCCACTCAGAGTCCAATTGGTCTAAACTTTCCCAGCTGTTCTGTGGTAACATCATACAGATGTTTAAAACTTCTCACCAACTCGCACAACCTCTCCTCAAGAAGTTCTGCCATTTTTAAAGCTTCTTCCTCTTGGTCCTGTCGTTGTGTCTCGCTTGAACCATTGACTACACTGCTACACTGCCCCCAACGACTACTGGAGGTACTGCTCCATTGGCCCGTTTCCTTACTCTTTCAGAAAACTTGCAGAAAAATGGACAAAATGAACGCAGTACAGACAGAGGCTCCGTCCGTATCGGTATCTAAAGCTGAGCATAAATTAGCCTTATTTACCCTTTAAATGTGCAATAGTGGCAACATAGTCTGTTTTGATAGTGTTTATATATGGCTTACCTGCTATTAACTTGTTATGTTAAATATCCATCCAAAATGAGGTCATCCACATATTTTTGGTATTTGAATATTACATTATGCTTTATAATATTTAAAAATGTTGTAATTAAATGTTTGTTGACACTTCATGATGGGTTGACAGTTGTCCATTAGTCAGTGTTCTCACATGTGTTGTATGAGTATTTCTTCTCTGTTTCCTTCAGGTGAGGCTCTGCAATGTTACACCTGCATGGGCTCCAATAACGATGACTGCAACCGACAAGGCTCCAAATCTTGTCCCAGCTACTCCGATGCCTGCGCTGTGGTGGTGGGCCATGACAGTGAGTCCAACAGTGACAGTGTAGTAGCCTTTCTTTCACTAGCTTTCTTTCTACCAGAAAGATACATGAAACTGTGTTGTATCTGCATGCAAGGATGTGTGTGTGTGTGTGTGTGTGTGTGTGTGTTAAACGGATGACTGGCTGCCGTCTGGAGACACATCTCAGTCAGCAGGGGGTCTGAGGCTTTTAAGGAAATGAAGAGCTTTGCTACTTCTAGTCAATCAATATCCTTAATTAGGACACCATGTGTTCCTGGCACTGAGACAATTCCTCTTCACAAAATGATCTCAGTTTACTAGTTTCAACCTGGACAAGGAAAGAGTTTTACATGAAATATATCTGTTTTGTTATCAAAAAGTGGGGCAACAGCAGAAGTCATCATCCGATCTGTAAATGACACATTGTAAGTGCGCCAGCAACCCAATCGCCAGAATAAATGTTGGCAATTTATGTCTCTGCAAACCTCAGATATGCTGAAACTTTATAGTATTTATGTAGCAACCTAATGTTTATTTATGTTTGTTTTTTTAAATTCTGTGTTGTGGCAACACTGTGCTTATTGTCTGGTTAGGTTTGGGCACAAAAAACACTTGGTTAGGATTAGGTAATGATCATGTTTTGGCCTCTCTTGCCACAAACACAGCTGGAAATTGTCCCGAACATCTTGTCAAAAATATCTGTTTTTGTTGACACTGAGACGACTTCAAGTTGTCCCGACTTCTCATCAAAAATATCCAGTTTTGTTGACATCGACACAGCTGGAAATTGTCCTGACTCCTTTTCAAAAATATCCAGTGGTGCTCGCTTATAAATGGTGACATGCTGTCTTGAACAGTGGACGCAGCCATCTGCATTTGTTGATCTGTGTATGACGGCTGCTAAACAGGTGTAACTGACTTCTTTTTCTGTCTGTTTGTTAGGTGGGGTGATGAAGTCATGCTCCTACAAGTCTTTCTGCAGTCAGGCCACCAGTCAGGGCTACAGAGCTCCAGGTGTGAGAGTTCACTGCTGCTACAGCGATGACTGCAATGTGACGAGCTTCGCCTGCCGCCTGCCAGGACTCAGCTACCTGCTGCTGTTTCTGCCTCTGTTGTTCCACTGTTTATTCAAGTAGACGTACTACTCAACTTCATCATGCCAACAAGTATCCATCTGCAACACAAATGCCAAAAAACCCTGCCTAATGTTACACTACATGATGGACTACCTTTACATTCTGCTCTGATTTACCTTATTTATTTAAACAGAAACCAAGGAGTTACTGTACATATAAGAGCTTGAGGTGCTTTGTGTAATTATACGCACCATGTCGAATTGAAGCCATTAAGGAGTTTTCAAGTCCATGCGTCTTCACTAAGCCAATAACAAGATGATCCCGAGGGGTGTGGTGAAATAACAGGCAGAGATAATTTATCAGTTAAAGAGGAAGAGATGCTGTTCGATGCTCTGCAGTCCATCTGTGAAACTACAGGATAACAGGAACAAGACCTGATCACCTTTTTTGTCTTCTTTGTTACCTGTGCTCATGACACACGTTGCAGCAGATGTTCCTGTGACTAAATATGGCACCAAGAGTTTATTCAGCCTGTGTGTCGTTACATCATTAGTCTGCTTCCTGTTGATCACACATCTGACGAGCTTGGTGAGATATTCTGAAAGGTGGTGAGAAAAACACTTCTCCCACCACAGAAATGCACATACGCCCTTTACACGGTCAGGTGTGTTACACTAGGTGAGGTTAATCCGCTGCGTTTGAAGACACTTAAAGAATTACTGAGTTTATAAACAGAGGCTGAGCACATGAGGACAGCCTGTAAGTCGAGGCTACTGTATATGTTGTATAAAAAGCAAAAAGCAAAAGATTAATAATGTCCAGTTGGTTGCAAATACTCCATGCTGGTTTTAACAATTACTATTTAGTGCCCTATAATTATAGAAAGTTCTAGCAAACTGCACATCTTTAGCAGATTATTTTGCTTATTTTATGAACATTCATGTACATTGTATGAAAGTAAAATGTAATTTTATCTAAATAAACTAGGAAGGCCCATCCTTTCTTCACTGTGTATACTATAATGTAAGGAAATATTCTAATTCTACAATTGAATGGACTAGAAAATAAGATCTAATACTGGATGTACAGACCTAATGATAAAGATGTTGACACTCATTCTATGTAAATACAACCAATATAAAAGTCTTTTTGTTACTCTCTGTGTGAGTGTGTCATTATTTCAACATCGTCAGTGGTGTAAGATTATTTTTAATGTGCCATGTTGGTTCCACCACTTTGGTCCAGTCTGAATCTCTACAACTACTGAATGGACTGCCTTTGGTGCTACATTCGTGCTGCCTAGATGATGAATCCTACTGTAATGATCCACATCTCCAGCCAACATTTTTTCCCATCTTTTTCCCTTGGAGGGCCAAAACTGAAATCTAATGGTGGGCCGTCGGCCAAATTTAAACACCAATTGTATTGTTAAGATGCAAAATGGATTTTATAATATTTATATGTTAATTTAGTTTTTTTTCTTGCTATCAGTTATGGCAGGCCCCACTTTGGGCAGCCCTGATCTAGAACATATATTGTATTCCGGTGTTAGCAAAGTGCTGAGGTGGCAGGAAAGTCTTTTTTTTCTATTTTAAAGAAATCTTTTCAAACCAAAGAAACTCCACTGGATTAATATTCTTCAAAAACGTAATCAGTTTGAGATGAAATTACTTGATCTGTGTATTTTCTGTGCGCTTTTATCATTTTTAGACACTACTCAAGGGTGTACTTGAGCAAAAACCCATTGAGCATAAATTCAGAGTACCCTGTAAAAATCATGGTAATGACCGGCTAGATTTTAAAAACCAGGGCTTTTAATGGTATTCAGTGTAAAGTATTTACACAGGTTAGTGATCCAACTAAAACCCTAACCCTAACCCTTTAGCTTCATTAGCTTGATAGTGTACATGAATGCAGCATAGTCACCAGGATAAAATGTAAGTTGACTTTAAAGTACAGATAAGTCCATATGTACGTATATAACTTGTCATATCATGTTCACATTACATGTTATAAAAAATACTTAAAAAATGTAAAATATTTAATTAAATGTATATACTGTATGTATATGTGTGTGTGTGTGTGTGTATGTATATATACATACATATATATGATATTTTTTGTTTTTAACAAGACATATTTCCATTTTAAGCCAGACCATGATGTTTTCCTCACCTTACCAAGTGGTTTTTGTGCCTAAACATAACCAGAGCAAAATTTGAGAAAACTGAACCTAAAAAAACTGATAAGACAGTGAGGAAATTACAGTACTTTCTCAAGATGGTACATATTATGTGACATGACTCTGCATCTCCTCTGTCCTGGGAATTTGAGACACGCTACTATCAACAGCATAGCTTCAAACACCGTGGAGGAAAAATACGACAGATTATAGGCGGGCACATAATGAGACATGTTAAATGATTTGAACTGTTGTACTGTTAATTTTACGGTAATAAAATGAAAACAAGTGAGAGGTTTTTATGTAAACCATGTAGACAAATGTGTCCTGACACCATCTCAATATTTGTAAACCCAAATATAACAGCTGGAACACAACAGCTGCTCCCAGCCTGGAGACCATGTTAACAAATTATGATCACACCCAGAGAAGATATGAGACTGACATCTGTTGGACTGGTGACATTCTCTGCTTACAGAACAGCTTCGACACAGTAGTGAACTTGGTTTGAAGATACATAAACTGCCTGCCTTGCCAGTGTATTTATATCCATGAATAGTAATATGAGAGCTAAAGAGTCTAAGATTATGGGTAAGAATTCGCCCTTTTATGCTTTATACACCCCAATGAGCATCTTCCTCCCAGCATGCCTGCTCTTGTAGTTCCCGCAGCCTCCACTGTGAGGCAGTCTAGCCACACTTTTGACTTCAGATGCAGTCAAATCTACAAGAGTGTTGCAATTCATATTGACCAACCACGCCTCAAGGGTGCTGCTGAGACTGGCTTGAGTCAATAGTGACAATAATTGTTCTGTTTTATTGCTGTCCGTTGAGATTTGTACTTTATTTAAAAATGGGAAAACTCTTCTTCTTGCTGCGGCAGACTCTCCTCTCTTTATGTTCTCTCTTTTCTGATGTCCTGCTGCTCTCTCCTTTGACAGGCAGGTGTGAGAGTGTGAACGAACTGCCCTGGAGGGGGATAGACACTGACCCCAAACCGTGAGTCTCCAGGCCCGCTCAACCGGAACCTGTTCTGGGTGCTCACGTCCGCAGACAGCCGCGAGAGTGGCCCCATGTCAGTCCTCATCAGCTTTATTTGAAAGGCTTCTTTCACCTTAATTAGGGTGGGAGGGGACGGCTTGCATAAACTTGAAGGGCTGATGGAGGGTTGACGGGTCAAGGTGCTGCTGAGGTGTAGGTGGGGGTGTCTGAAGTTTGTCTTTTGGGGCACGTAGTTCAATTCAGACTGTTCAACAGTGTTACGGTCATGATGTGTTCACTGTGCTGTTTCCCTGCTGCACGACTCTTGTGTGAAATGTCACCTGCACTTCTCACCAGCAGACAGATTCCAGGACAAAGTTTATGATTTGATGAAGGATTTAAGAGTGCAGTTGTGGCCAAAGCCGCCGCTGAATTGGGGCGTCTGCGGACAATAACACTAGTCCCTGTATTCCCCCACGTGTACGCTATCTGAGCTAAAACTGAAGGTTATCGCCATGGTAACTTTGCTGTTTAAATTGGAGTATGTTTAATCCCAATCCTCTGGCACCTGAAGACATTATCACTGCAAATCCCACCATCAGTCATCAAAGGGATGAGCCAGCTGCCCTTTAAGGGAGGCTGTGCGGAAAGCAACAAGGCTGAAGAAACCTGGTGGTTTCTAAAATAAACCAGACAGGTTTCACTCCATGTGAATGCCACCAAATGTCCCACACACCGACATATCCGTCATTATTTCTTGTGTGTTATCAGAGAGGATTTATCAGTTGTTGAGTTGTGTTTTGATTTGGCACTGGAAAGATCGACGTCTTTCTGAGAAACTGACTGTCGTCACACTGCCATGTTTTCGCTGCTACAGGCCTTTTCTTAAAGTATTTATTTTCTGTGTGTATTGATTGCACTTCCTGTTTGTAATGACAGCAGGCTGCAGCAGAACTTATTAGACTGGTCAATAAAGGAGGTTGTGTTTTTCAGTTATGGTCAATTTTTGACTGTGCTCCAATCACCTCTGCGTAAATTAGGATGGTGACATCAGGCAGATGGCTGAAGCAGGATGCTCCTCCCGAACAGGGAAATAAACTTATGAACCATAGGTGGAATCCAGGTCAGGTCCACATACAGTAAACAAACCTGTTCATCTAGGACAGTGGCCCCCCTCTAGAGAAAGAGCAGTGTTCAGTTGCCCCAGACCGTCAGCTTTGGATACAGTCCCCTCAAAATAACCGACAGTGGAAAACTTAATGGTTGTGTATCCAGGTCAGCAATCTGCCTTTAAACCATTGATCAGCTGCTCCCAGCCAAGTACAGTCAATATCACAGACAAGCATGGACATGGTGACCAGCGGTTGCAAAAACAAACAAACACATTGGAGCTAAAAGGACGCACACTGCTCAACATCAAATGCCGGTGCCATTGTGGGGAGGGAACAAAGGCGCTCGGGGGGAATGAGAGCGTGTGAGACGTTGGCTGTGTTTACAAGCGCCCGGGTCCCGGCTGGTCGGCCCGGGTTCACCCAACGGTCACCGGTTCTGAGGTCTCCGGGTCTCGGGTCTTTTTGAAAAAGATCCATGAAGCAGAATTAAAGTGATCTACCTCCGGACTCCGGACAGAGGACTGTGAGGGCTTTTTGGTCTTTGAAACAGGGAAGAGGAGAGATACAGAGAGCGAGCGGGAGGGGGAGAGTTAGGGGGGGACTGAAGAGGGAGCCAGGGGGGAAAGAGGAGAAGAAGAATTATGTGTAATGAGTGTGTTCCCCTGCCTGAGCTACTTTGAAATGTGACTAAATGGCCCACCTTCTGTGAGGCAGGTCCCTGGCTTGAGGGCAGCTAGGAGCCCACAGAGAGAGCCTGAAGCTGACAGGAAACACAGAGCGTACACTCCGAGTGTGCAGCATGTGTAAACATTTGGATAATATTTCTTCTCATAAACCTTTTAAAAAATGTAAAACAAAGTGATTAGCATGGAAGTAATATGCTTAAGATGAAAGAAAATTAAGCCTCTCTAATCAATTTAATCCCCACGACAAGAGTTTCTTTCACTGAAACAGTTTCTGCCTTAAGTTCCTGCTGTACTTAACTCAACTCACATGTTGAACCACCGACTTTTATAATGTCTAACATAATGGTGAGATATATGACAATTGTATTCACTTTCAGTACTCACAAAACTTGAAACAAGGAACACTGTTCTGCAAACAGGTTTCCTGTGCAATATGATACATTTTCCTCATAAACAACATATTTCAGATGTCATAGTTGCTCATTAGTGGATCTATTCCAAGTAAACATGCTTTGAGCCAATATACAGCATCTAGCTTCTCCACCATATGTTGTCTGCAGTTTTCACCTCCTTCCTACTCTCCTCTCTTGAGAAGACAGCGTTTGCACCATTTCTGTTTCAGCTATAGCTGTGGTACAGGCTGTCTATTTTTGTTATCCCCCACAGGACGAACAAAGGAGCAGGATTATAAAAGAGAGAGGACTCCTGTGATGAGCTTTTAGTAGAATTACCACAGTTCTGCTAATTCTGTATGTCTTACAGGAGGAACAAGATCTACATCCATATGCACCGGCTTTTAGATTTTAGTGGGTAAATGTAGAATATGAGCAAGTATTCATGAGCAACTTTCAAAAATACCCTTACTAAAATGTCAATTGTGAAATTTGCCTTATTACAGGTGAAAATCACAATTTCACATGCAGGTGAATATTTTAACATGTGAACTAAAGTTTTAACTGGGAAAGAAAATGTCACGTGAACTAGACATTTTTTACAGGTGATTGGCTAACATTACCACATATGGAGACAAAACATGGCACATGAATTTATGTGTTATTTGTTTCTTCACATGAATTTTTATTTGAACTAAAAATTTCAACATGTGAAAAGAAAATAGTATCAAATTAATGGACATTTTCACAAGTAATCAGCTTGTTTTTGTAAAGATTAGAATTTCTTTATGTGAAAACAAAACCTTGTTTTCTCACAATTTGCTTTTTCATGTGTGAAAACCACACTTTTACACATTTTCCCAAGAGACTGGCTATTTTCATATGTGAACTAAAACTTAAACATGTGAATAGATAATAAATTCAGATGTGAACAAGATAACTTCAGAAGTAATGGGCTTTTTCACATGTGGATTAGAATGTCCGCATGTGAAAACAAAACATTGTACAGGACATCCTGTGAAATTAGCTTTTTTATGTCTGAATGCGACATTTTCACTCATTTTCACATAAGATTGGCCATTTTCATATGTGAACTAAAGTTTTAAAGGAAACCTGCTATGCTTGTTTGTTTTTTTTTCCATTCCTTCAAGTTTTTATGTATGTTCTTGTTCATGTAAAAGATCTTGAAAGTTAAAAAGGCCAAAGTCCACACCTATAGAAGCTCCTCTCTCCCACTGAAAACACTGCTCCTGGAACGCCTCATCAGTAGTCCAGCCTTTAATTCCGTGACTTTGTGACATCACACTACATCACCATGTAACACATTTGCATGGCATGTTTTGCACATAAGAATTGATTTAGCACAGCTGCTCTGTTGTTGTTAGCGGTGCTGGCTCAGGCGTGTGTGAGTTGACCATTCATGTATTTTTTCACATATAACTGAAAATTTCCATGTAACAAATGTATTTTTTCACATATGATTTACATACATTCATATGTGTTTGACTTTTTTTTCAAACGTGGATTATAATATCAACACGTGGATGCACAAAATATTATGGAGAACTGCTGAAAGTGGCTGTTCTGACACGGACAGGTTGACTGTGTTGAGAGTAGAGGGAAAAGAGGATAACAAAAGAGAGGAGAGGAAAGCAGACCTTGGAGCCAAAACCAAATCACATCAGTAACCGCTGCGCCCTGGGGTGAGGGCAGGCTCAGTCAGCCGTACCATTCAACTGGGATAATTAGTTTTGGAAAGGAATATCAACTGATATAATTGAGCATTCTCCGCTAATGAAGATCCTCTGTGTTGTCACTGGTGAGGCGCTAATTGACGGGAGAGGGATGGTTAGGGTGGGTGCAGGGAGGGGGTGAAGGGCTGCACAGGATATGATGGTGGAAGTGCTGCCAGCGCTGGCTCGTTGGTCGCTGTTAGACCTGGTTTTATTTAGTAGTCGGTGACTCACTGTCTGCTTTAATTCACATAAAGGATCGTTAGTGTGTATGACAGGTTCATTCACCACCGTTTGCAGCGTTCCCTCCAGGTTTTCCAGGAGATGAAAGAAAACTCGCTGCAGGGTTTAGAAAGATAAGAGTGGTTTAGAAGAGGGCGGGGTCTAAAAGAAATCACAGGAGTCCAGCGAGAAGGGGGAGGAGGGAGTGCAGGGGTTGCACAGGTCGCGTTGGGAGTTTCGATTGAGGGAAGCAGAGGGTCGAGGATTTGTGGAGGGAGGGCTGCGAGGAGGGGTCATGGTGAAATCAGTTGAGGGAATAATAGGAAAGCAAATTGGTTTTGACAAGTTTGGGGAGCTGGAAGTAATGCAGTCCTTTAAAGGGGAGATGAGGGAATATCCAGCAAAACTATGAGATAATCAGGGGTACTATTCAGGAGCTGGGTGAAGGGAAGGACCCGAGCCAAAACATGGGGCCTGCTGATGACCCCGAAGGGCTCGTGGAACAGGGTCAGCGCTCATGTGCAGCCTACAGGGGGCGACAGGATGAAAGAAGACTTGAATATTCATATAAGTGAAAGATGTGCTCAACTTGGAGTTTGTGTAACTATATGAAAGACTTAGATAACCTTCTAAGAAACCTTTCAGAAGATGAATTTTATATTGATTTAGTATATTTTCAGCCATGAATAAATCAAATAAAGTAAAGCCTGCCAAGTGAATAATATATTTTATGACAGGGTTTAAGACATCCTTGGTAAGTCTGAGACCGACAGGCAGGCAGACGGATGGAGAGACAGAAAAGCAGACGTGCGTGGTAACAAACAGACATCCAGAGCGGCAGTGCAGACAGACAATACTGATCCACTATCCACTAATGTCACACATCTCTGGAATCAGGCATCGTCCCCATAAGCAGGCTGCCTGCCAGATCAGCTCCACTGGCAGCCAGCTAGACAGACTGCTCACAGCAGCCAGCATGGAGACAGAATGACGCAGAGCAACCAGCGAAGGTGTTTGAACACAAACAGAGGATTAACAGAGTTCTGGGCATGGAGGTGAGGGTAAATAAAACACCAAACAGGCCTGCACTGCAGGACAGCAGGTCCAAACAGAAAAATGATTTCACACTCATTTCAAATTAATGTTGGTGGGTAATGGAGTCATGGTTCAGCTTTATGCTGTCCAATTTGCTGGAGCTGATTTAATATGGAGGGCAGGAAGGAATGCATCCAGTTAGGATTGGGTTTTTTTAAGAAAGGAAATATTGTACTGTTCCCCTGTGACAAGGGAAAGGCAGAGGGGGGAGCTTTTGTTGGGCTGAAATTGGAAATTCCTGATGGTGTCAACACGGAAGTAAACGTTTGCGATAAAGTCAAATTTTTCTCCCTGCGCCTGCTGACACCTGCATGACTTGATCTCACTTTTGTAGATATCATCTTATATATACAGCAAGAGAAGAAGACACATGGGTCTGATGCAAGAATGCTGCCTCAACCCTTCAACCCCTAAGTGTCTGATACAGAAGGCAATTTGCTGCTGCTTGTCAACCTTGACAATTTCTGAATGCAAATAATAACACTCACACATTTCCAAAGATCTCAGCTGAATAGTTGCCAAAAGTGTACGAAGCATCATATTTACGAGGTCTAGAGGAAAGATAAGTTGACAGCCAAAAAGAAGTAACCAGACAATTTGTTTTCATACATTGTGGTAAGCCTCATCCATTTAGTATTCCAAGCAGGTGAAACACAAGCAGGGAGATAAATGAAGCAAACAGCTCAATATAGTTTCATTTGGTTGCGGCCAAGATGATTATTTGTCCTTAAAAGGCACCACCTGGCCAAGTCTTTCTTAAGAAGGTATTTCTATACTAGTTAGTGTAGGATAAAGTAGGGAGCGGTCTCAGCTTAACTCAACAGTCAGGAGATGTGTTTGCCCCTCAGTGCACCAGCCTCCTTCTCCGTGTTTTCCATGTGACTCCATATCCCTTCACATTAGTGCAGTCCGCCGCAAAGTAGCTGCAAGAATCAGCACGCGGTCAACTGTGGCAGGGAAAAAAGACGGGAAGAAAGAGAAAATATTTAAGGCCTTGCTCCCTCTGTCAGCTTTCACCTCCTTTCCCTCCTTGTTCTTGTTTTCACAGCCCTTAATCCTGGCGGCTCCAACGCGGAGCGGTCACAGGTTTTGACAGCAGACTGTAATGACCTAAGCTGTTCTCTGCGGGGGGTGAGGAGGGGAGTTGGGGTAGGTGGTTGGAGAGGGGGAGTGAGGAGGGACAGAGGAATGTTTAATGAGAGGTCACTTGGCATTTATTTTTAGGTGTAGCGCAGTTGCACGTCTTGGACACCAGGGGCTGAGCAGATACATGTATACCAAGTCTGTTTGGAAATGGGCTGTCTTGTCTTGAGCATACACGACTCACGCTTAATAATGTACAACACGTCATGAACTGATTCAAAGTAGTACAAAGAGCACAGAAGTTTCTTTCCACAACCTTTCTGTCTCCCGACAATCAGTGATATACTGGAACATCTTATCACAGCCATGTTGACTGGTAGGTCTTGTAATACACAGACTTGTGTATTACAACTATATATTAGTTGTGCCCCTGTGGTTTGTACCTTAAAGAGTCCAGTCTAGTACCTCTGGTGGAAATTTTGTACCTTGATTTAAGGGGGGGGGAAATTACCTTTTTAAAAAGGGCACATCTAGAAATATTGGTACAGATACCGTTTACTGCTTGAGAACACAAAGTTACCTTGAGGTCCAATATTTAGCCCTGATGAAAACATAATTAAGAATACTATATTCCTACACACTTAAACTTTAACGGACAAGTTAAAAATCAACTAAAACCTTTATAGTTTGTGTTCTTGTCAAATGAAATGCTTGTTATTTGTAACCTTCGGTCTTCTCTCAGGAGAAAAAAAAAATGCACTCATTAATACATTTTTCAGCCATGGATAAATTAAATAAGCACAGTCTGTCAAGTAAACAAAAACTTTTCATGATGATGTTTGAAACGTACTTATTAACCGATACATGCGTACAGACAGAGAGAGAGACAGAGGAAGACATACGTGCACAAAGGCAGGATTTAATTCAGTGTTTATAATAAAAATGTTGCTTGACATTGAGTTGTCTGATTCTGTTAAAAGGTTATCAGTAATTTGTGTGAACGTTTTAGTATAACAATCTATGTTTTGACAAACAATCAGCTGTAACAAGCCAGAGATACTTATGTTTATATGTAAATATACCTGAAACTACTCGACAAACAAATAAGTCTCTCAGCCTTTGATAAATAATCCCGGCAATAGCTTAAACTTGTATGAAGTTCAGAAAACTTTACATAAAATAAAAAATATTAAACACAGTCAAAACATGTCACATTCATGATCAACAAGGTTCAGGGTAATTTAACTGTATTTTTTGCCAATATTTTCACAAATAAAAACCCACAACATACAACATTTTCAATCAAGGTTATTTCATAAATGACTTACTGCATGAAATATAAGAATTCTGTATAATACATATCTGCAAACCTTAATCTCACTCAGTTATGCTGATTCCTGTATATCTGTGCATTATAGTTGTTACATTAACCTAGTTGCAAAGATTTTAAATTGGTTTAATGAAAAAGACAAAAGGAGCATTAACCCCAGCAGCAACATGAAAATGAATCCTGTAGAACTGCAGTTTTCTCCTGATTAAATGCAAGGTGAGAGTGTGAATGTCACTGCTAACCCTGACAGGCTAAGTGGTACCCAACAGCACTTGGTTGCCATGCAACTGTTGGCAAACCTAAAGTGGAAGTGCGGATAATGTCGGAAATATAAACATCTACATGAATTGAGAAGGAAACCATGTAAGAACATAGTTATATCAAATGTAAGATATAAAGTTGCTCTCCGTGGTTTAGAAAAATGTGGCACCTCTGGCCACACTTCAATCAGTGATGTCACAGCAGGTGTTTTCCATCAGCTGTAATTGCCAAACACCTGCTGTGGGGTGTGACGGGAAGAAGAGCGTGTTTAAAAGCCTCAACCTACAGAGACCAGAGCAGCAGCAGCAGCAGCAGCAGCAGCAGCTTTTTTCGGCCCTTTGGGATTAAATGTTGGTTTAACCTTTGAAGTCTAACCTTTAAATTACTCACCAACAAAATGAGTCTCTCACACTTGGTGCAGTTACTTTTTTCTCCATGTCACACACTGATGTAGTGTTACTATGTGTTCAAACTGTAAAGTGGCCAATCCAAAAAAGTCCAAGTGCCAGACACATGGTTTGAGCAGCATGCATTGACCAAACAATTGGTGTCAGCTGACAAAGTGGGACTCAACAATGTACTTCACGATGAGAACTTTTCATGTCGAGGCTTGTGCTCATTGTAAAGACGCTCAGTCAATGGTTTTATGTTAAAGGTGCCACATTCAGTGACATCTGGGCATCGCAACTTTTGCTGAACAAGCTCACAATTACATTACTCCACTATACCTTTACACAGCAAATACTTTTTGCTGATATATTAGTATTCACAATCTCACAAAAAAATCTGAAACCTTGGGTCAGATGTTTACATGTAATGCACAGATATTGCTCTGCAGATGTTTTTAGTGCCTTTCAGCTCATTGGTTTTGTTTTAGGTACACACTTTGACCACTGTCATAGTGCCATTTTTTAAACTAAAAAGCTACTGCATGCTACCTGTGCAACACAAGATGGCTAACAGACGGAGTTAGCAACTACCTGGTGAGGACAGTGGTGCTAAAGAGCCAGATATTTCCCTCATAAGGTGGTGAACACCAAAACAGAGCTAAAAGGAGAGTGATTATTTGTCATGATCACTAAAAAAAGTCCTTATTAAGTCATAAGTCCTTATTAATGAAAACGTGCATTTAAAGCTTCTTGCACTTCCCCAAAATGGACAAAAAATACAATTAGTTAAGTTTTCGGTAAATATTTCCATTTCTTCACAGCTGGGGTTGGTAAAATTGTAGGAACCGACTGCCCCATAGGTCTTGCTGGCCAGCTGGGAGATATGTGTGAGTGCCGAGTGGCCAGTTCGCTACATTAGCTGCTACAACGACTTGTTCTGCAGCTCAAGGGTACTAAATGGTAAGCACTAACCAAACTACTCCTTCACATCTCACTCAGATGTAAGAATATAGCTAACATTATCACATATATAGTAAACAATGAACAAGACTATTGTTGTTACTCACTAACATTAAGCTAGCATGTTAGTATTGGGAAATTTTGGCTGCACTGTATCTGCTAGGTCTTGTGGAAAACTCTGGCCATGAGCTGTAAGTGCATAGACAATGTGTGCAGGTACACAGACTGTCGAGATGTTGAGATGTTAAGAGATCTTTTACAAAAATAACACAAAAAGACTTCTAAAATATCTTACCAACCCTAGTTTTAAGTTGTTTGATTACAGGACTTGTATTGTTCAGTTAGAGACTGATTGATACTTTAGCAAAGCACTTCCACCACAGACGAGCGAATATGCTGAATTCCCCAACGTCTCTGCTTCGCTTTCATTTTTGGTTTATGCAATCCTCTGTAGACAATCTAGATTCTCCCGTAAGATTCGAGACAAGCTGTGAACCATCATTTATAGTCAAGCTAAAATAAATTGAGCTAAAATTTGGCAAAGTGGGGAGCAGCAATGTGTGCGGTCCAGTGACAGTCTACAGAAATTTCGTAACCCAACAGCAGATCCTGCGAACCGAGCCAGTAAAGTGGTGACGTTTCGTGTGTGTTTCATTGTCGTACTAAAAGTTCAAAATGAAAAAATGCATCACAGCCCAACTCCTGAATAGAACAAATATTCCAATATTGAAATTCAGTGTTGTTCACCTTCAAAAGATTTGTTCTTCACTGCTGTTAATGTAATTGCTTTCTGCCCCCCAGTCACTGAAATAAAATGTCCAAGGTAATAAGGCTTACTTCTCTTCCTCAGTGTGCCAGTGTGAAGGTACCGTGATTCAGCCCCAGACAGATGCATTTTTGCATTATTTCATCCAGGAGGTAAAAATATGAGAATCTTTATGAGGTCTGAATTGCCCTGTTTTGTTTATCATTTTCATTCCACCTTCTGTTCCTCGGCTCTATCTTTACTCCCGTCTTGCACAAACCGCTTCTCATTAGTTTCCTCACTTCCACAGGATGACTGGCTGCCTCACCTCTTTATTATCAAGGCACTAGTATACACGCCTATGTAAACTAGCACTCAGTGGGCCTGATGTTCAGATTATAAAGACCCATTCCCTTGGGATGAAACCAGTCAAGTCCCAATATGAGATAGCGAATGGTAGACTTAACCCGGTCCCCTCTTATATACCAATCAAGTAGATAAATAAAGGTTTAATTAAGAAACACTCCACAATAGGGGTTAAGGGGCTTGGGAGAAGGTGACTGAAGGGGGGAGGGGGATATGAAAGGCGCAAGAGGCTATACTTGAGCTTCACCTATGGAATTAAGCACAATAAAGGGATATTTATTAATTATCTGGGAGCCTGCAGGCTATTGAACATCACTGACAACACAGGCCATTCATAATGGAAAAACTCCATTATAGCTTGGTCATTACAAAAAATATATTAAATAATCAATTTAATTATTTTGCGTTTTATCACCTCTCCCAAAGAGCAGAATGCATCTTATAGGTGAGGCATCAAGATTAATTGCTGTGGAAATTAATTTGGATAGTAATTTTCATCATAAACAAAATTACATTTTGCTTTATCGGGATGAGTCAGAGCAGCAATGTTTGTTGTTCGCATCGTCCTCTCTCGGCTGCTGCTGCTACAGAATCCAATCTGTTACAAGCTTTTCTATTAATTTGGCTGTTTTGAAATGCCTGGATGTAAAATTCATCTCAGTCAGTCATGCACACTTAATGAAAAAATGCAGAAGAGGGAACAAACTTGTGGTACAAACAAGAAATAAAAATGTGGGAAACAAATCAGCGACATGTTTGAAATGTCAAACATCCAGGTGATTCTAAATACATCTGGATGTCCCCGTGAAGTCAAAATGACTGTTTAAGTGATTTTTTCATGTCTTGCTCCATGTCTCACCTGTATGCCAGTATCAGGCCCAAAAGTGGTATAAAGCTGTGGTATTTTAGAGTTTGAAACTTCCTGGAAACAAATTCAAAATGTTGATGACTCGTCCTGCACTCGGAGGTGTTTATTAATTATTTGTCCAATAAACGCTTTCTTTATTTCATGACTATGCCATGGATGTCTAAAAAGAATAGCACCGCCTGAGGATTGTGTTGCTCGTGACTGGACCTCACACGTTACTGCACAAAAACACAACTTTATAAGTTTATTCAGTGATGCACTGGGTCAGGTTTTATGAAAAAAATAATTGCTGGTTTTCCTCTGCTGCCCTCGGGCTGCCCTGCCTTGAGCAGCTCTAGACACATAGCTTTACTTGTTGCTAAAGTGACCGCTAACAAACGTGACCAGCAGATCCTCAATGAACACCTCTGGACCGGGCCCTCCGAGAAACAACGATGGAGGCCAGTTACAGTACCAAGGTGATTTATAGAATTTTCTGGTAGACAAAAATAGCTTTGTTGATAAAGTGAGTGCTAACTGCTGCTAAATGTTAGTTAGTTTGCCATACTGTAGGCTACCTATCAAGAAAAGCCACTGTGGTACTGAATTCCCTTCGTCAAATTTGGGCTCCGTCTCCTTAGACGCTGTGCTGTTCTGGGGGGAGTTAGCGTAGGCAACTCATCGGTAGGGGGGTTGGGGTGAAGCATAGTGTACATCTGCACTATTGGCTGCTGTCTGTTTTTTATAGGAAATATGTAACTATGCAGAAGCAAATAGCACTCTAGCGTTATATGGGGACTTGAAAGTAAACCACTTTACTAAAGTTAGTTTGCATGGTTACACAAGTTGCTGCTTTCGAATGAGACTCAAAGAAAATCTCCGGATACCATTTTCTGCACAACCTTACCCTCATATATATACACATTCTGTAAAGTATGTAACCTGATCGGACCAACGTGGCTTGAAACTTCAGGGTGTCACATTTCTTTTATTTCTTTCTCTCACCAGGGGTTAGCATGGCAACCATCTTATCAAAACCTAATGGTATACCTTGCCAACCTCGCTGCAATTATATTGTACTTTCCAGAAGTGGAGGCTTTCTTCTCTATTGTGCTCAGTGATTACAGTGCAGGTCTGCATTTGGAAAGAAGTAGTTCTTTTCTTCTGATTTAAGTACCAAATATAGCTCTAAATTGCAACAGAAAAAAGAAGTTATTAAATTGAAGAGTTTTTCCAGGTAATACAGTCCACAAACCTGAGAAGAGGAGATGCATGTCAGAAGTCTGGTCTGTTATGGATCCATCTGAAGTCTGATCTGTTATTCATCTATCTCTGTATCCGAGGTGAGAATAACTTCCTCTTGCATCATCACACATCGCAGCGTTCTCGCAGATTTCCAGTCTGCTAGCTATCGGAAAATATACCGAGTGAACCCAAAGGTGACAATACAAAGCAAGTCAAGTGGTGCAGCCATGCTTGCAAATGCAATCACACCTTATACACCGCCTGTCTGTCTCTCTCTCCCTCCGTACACACACACACACACCAACACAGTCACCGAAATGAGCATTGTGCGGTCCGATCCCGCTGCTGTGTGTGACGCAGTTTATGGGCCCGCTAGCTTTTAAGTGGCCTTTTAAGATGTTCTGCTGAGCCATTAGTAGCACTTCACCATAAAACTACATCATTTAGGGAGCCGAATCGCTGAGTTGTGCCCGTGCCCTTAAAGACTGTGGCTACTCGTAGGACTAAAAGTAGGTCTGTCCTTTCTGAAGTGAGCTTGTGCCTGTTCATGCACTTGTTACTGCATTTCAGTGTATGTGTTGTGTGCCTATGCCTGATACAGTGGGATATATTTTATTTATATATCTAAGAGTAGAGGAAGTGAACAAACGGCCTGGCCGGCCTTTGCCTGAGGTAACTATGGACCTCCATATGTAGCATGCACATCTCCTGGCCCTCAGTCCTCGCACCATCTCCACCAGGAGCCCCTGGGGTCCGACTGACCCACCTCCATCCTCCATCCTCCATCCCTCCATCTCCGTCCACAGCCACGCTACGCGAAGCACACTGCCGCCCGGGGCCATGGCTGACTTTCTCTGCAGTTTGCCATGATATAGCACACAGTGCAGACAAGCCCTCTCCTCCTCTCCGTCCCCTCAGAGAGGGAGGGTGTGCTAGGGTTGACCGATTTAACAGCTGCTGGGTAATACACAGAAAGTCATTTGTTAAAATCTAATTGATCGCTCCATTTCCACCTCTACACTCGGCGGATGTTCTATCCGCTGTATGAGCGCGGCTGAACAACGGATGCTGCATGTCTGTCCTATGGAGGCAGGAAAAAAAGAGTGCAGAGGTGGTAGGGAAGGATGAGATGAGACACTGTGTAATCCTGCGTGGCTTCATAACATCCAGAGCCCATAAGTATGAACGTGTTTTTATGAACGCAATAACATGGCTGATGTTGAACAGCTTGCAACAAAAGGCTTGTAGAACCTTGTTAATGTTAGAAACAATAAAAGTAAAACAATAAAAACAGCAGATTATAGCAGTTGCACTTACCTCTGAAGTTTGCTGTTTTACCCCACACTCCTCACACTTTCTTGTACTGCTTTTATTTCATCTAATTCTTCTATCCACTGTCTTTCTTCTGCTCAAATAACTGACACATTTCCTTCAGGGAGTGAAGAGGTGCCTTTGGTTAGTTGAGACCTTTTCTCCCTGTTTCATTCTCACCTCCTCGCCAGGACCAGGCTCTTTTATCTCAATGTATTACCTGGAGATGCAACCAGCAGCTGAGTTCTTGCTCCCAGCATAACACGCATATGTACCAACAGCTACAGCCGCCCCCGGCCCTCTGGACCCTGGACGAGCCGGTGGGGTGCCGGCTAGCCTGAGCCTGACTCACCGTGTGACAACAAGACCGGGGTCGTGCCTGCGGTGTGTGCACCTCAGAGCCACCTAAGATGCAATCATTTCACATCAAAGGCAATCAGCCACCGGCCCCAGGTGCAATTCTCACCCGTTGAGCTTTGAGACGACGACCGCAATCCACACATACATCTCAACGCCGCCCACCTCCGTCTCTCACCTCGCTCCGGCCTGTCATTGTGACCTCGGTCAATATATACCACCACGCACCTACATATCATGATGTGGCTTGCACATCTTGAGTGCCTGCCAGCCATACACACTCAGAAGGAGGCTCTTGCTCCCTGTGCATTAGTGGCAGAGAGCAAGTAGCTAATTATAAAACCACTCTGGGTGCCTGGTTGTTCCTAGGCGTTGCTGCTGTGCTGCTCCATGCAGAGTGGGGAAAATGAGCCTGTCAGCCCAGTCCCAAGTTGCTGTGATGAGTGCAAATGAGGTAAGGTCCTGGAAGCCTCTTGGGGAGCTCCATGAGGCGAGGTGGCGCTGGAGGGTGTGTAAATACACACACACATAGACACACATGCGACACATAGACTCATGGCTCTGATTTGTAAGCTGTCAAGCAAAGTGGGTCAATATGTGACAAACAAGAGGGACTTTCAGATCTTCATGCCAGCCTGCGCAGTGTGATCGACCAACAGGTCTGTGGCACGCTGTGGCACACAAATACCCACAGAACATCAAGTAGTTTGAGGCTTCACTGAGATATTAGCATCCCTGCTGAATGCCTCCAGTGTGCTACTGCTGTTAAAGGAAAAAGAAAAAAGAAAAAGACAGACTGTCAGAGCTAAAAAATGCAGCTCACAGTGCTGGGTAATGATGGTCAGGTGCAGCTTGTCATTATGGAAACACACAGGAAGTCACCACACTGTCCTGAGGAGACAAACCGGTGACGGGAGACAGCAGTGCGCCACTGATGATGTGGAGTGTCCCGGCACGCCAGCCCCTTCCTGTCATTAACTCACGTCAGTGTCTGAGCTCATTTCACACAGACTGCCTGAACGCCTGCAATGATCACAGCCTCACATGTGCGCGGGCCAGCCGGCTTTGATTTCCACACTCCTTTCATTTATCCTCTCTATATACTTCCCTTTTCCTCGTCTCTCTTCATCTGCATTCCTCCACCCCCCGCCCTCCTCCCTCTGGTGAGGTATTATTAGCGGCCGTACAGAATTTTTTATTTCATTTGGGTGATTGACAGCCAAGGTGATACCTTCCCTTCATTTGCATATTATGCCGTTTATTCTCCATACCTACCACTAATGGTGGTGATTCCCAGACTGCCGCTCCGCTCCTGAATTAGTATGCTCCAGCCTGGGAGTCAGGGCTGCTAATCAGAGGCTGCGCTGAGAGGAGAAGGACGGCTTCAAATTACATCCTTCACAGTCAACAGGAGGTGCACATGAAAGTGCGACGTCCCGCCGTTTTTCTCCGAGCTGAGGAAGTTGCAGATCGACAGTGACAGCACCCCGCTTACCTCTGAGACACCCACTAGAGCATCTCCAATTAAAAGCCTCCTATGATTTCCTCTATTAATAATAAATGCCTCTGAGCTCAACGGAGCTGTGATTGGTACATGTCTGTCAGGCTTTTTAGCACATGAACACGTCTGTGCGTGCAGTATAAATGTGCGCCCCTGCGGTTGCAAGTGTGCGCACGTCTTCCTTTCCAGGAGGGCATCCAAGTGCCTTTTTCGTGTGCAGTCGCTGCGGTGTTTAGTTTCATGTGGTCTCCACCTCCTGTCTGTGTCGGTGGTTACCTCACAATCACGACTGAAAAGCCATAACGCGCCTCTCTGGAAACTGAAGATGCCACATTGGATTTCAGCAGGAAATCCGAAGAGGTGCCTGTCTCTTCACTGCTGACGTGGATGCCGGGAAGCCAGAGACAGTTTTCCAGGAAAAAATGTGTTGCTGCGAACACTGCTGTCCCTGTGACTACTGCGCAAACATTGGTCCGTTTCCAGAACACCTGGAGCACTGCAGCTCTTTATTAAAGGCGTGACTCCGCTATTGTTACCGTGATTACAGATTATGAGCTTCATAACCACCTGAAACTTGAATAAAAGGGCATCATACGGAAGGTGGAAGCGCGCTGATAGCTGCAGCACACCACACCTCATCATAATAACAATAATTGAAGAGACGCTGTCATCTAAGTGGAGGGCAAGCCTTTTTTTCGGGGCAATTTGCGAAAAATGAAGCGAGCCAATGGAGTGGAGAGGAACTTCCCCATAAATAAGTGTAGAAAATGTTTTCACAGAGGACAACGAGGCCGTCTGGCGAGGGCACAACTTCGAAATGACTCATCCACCTGGTTGCACTGTTTCTCATTTAACAAACACAGTCCATCACAGCGGCGTATCGTAACTACTCAGGCTGAGGCTAATGCATCCTGATTGGTGGTTTATTACACAGCGCAGCCCTTTGTATTCAAATATCTTTAAATGTCTTTCACTCATGGTTGCGGCAGCGCTCGCTCCACCTCTCTGTTCTGCAGATTCAACTGATTTTTGCTAATGCCTCCAGAACTTAATCAATATGCATGACTTAAGGTGTCAGTTATCAACACACGAGTGGTTTTTCAGGAAACGTTATCCTTCTCCGGCTCCTGATTTGTACCTAAATAACGTCGTCTATGGATCGGTGGTGAGTGCATGTGGCGGGTAATCAACCGACATCCACTGCGGCTGTCATGCTAACGGAGAGGTCCGTCCCAGAGGCACGGGGGGCAAGAGGCACATTCGTGACCGTAGCCCGCGACATGGGGACCACTGTGACAAACAGTGGTGATGAATGGCGAGGGGTGTGACCTTGGAGGAGATCTTTCTCTCTTTGCCCTTCTCCTCCTCTGCTCTCATTTGACAGCTCCCCCTTTTATTCTGTCTCTCCAACACGCTCCTTTTCTCTTTCCCGGCTGGTGGAAAAATACCATTTGTGTCAGATGAATACCATATTTACACACTTAATACAGTAACAGCCACAGCTTCGTGTAGTGCACAGCATCTGTAACACAAACAAGTCTCTAACCCAGAAAAATTAGACTTCCTATTTGCCAACATTCACTCTCAGTTTTTCTTAGGGACGCAATTTGAAGAAATGTGACTTCCCAGACCTCAATTACAGGCGGATGCGTTGAGAGGAGCTGGATAGGGAGAAGAGGAGTGAAGAAATTGCAGATCACACATTGTTGCTTGTGTTTATTACCAGACGGTGTGTATATAGACTGTGGACAGATTTAATCCTGAGTGTCACTGCTGATCTGTGTTAACAGGAAAACACTCTTAGCAGTCTGATGCCACAGTCAGCTGGGAACTTGGCTGTGTTGTGCCAGACCTGGCTGGTCAAACTACCATATGTGGACATTAGACATGGTTGTATTGCAGACAGAGGACACTGAAGCTACTGCACACAAGCAAAATAAGTGTCGATGTTGCTGTTTGCCTGGTAGACATGCTTTCCAAAGGTTAGAAACAAAGCTGACCATCTTTACAGGATCAAAAGACTTTGAATACATCTTCATGGTTATCCTTAAAGATGCAGTTTGATGATGCCATGAGGTCACGTGGGATTATGGGTGTTGTTGTCTTCTTGTTAAACAACCACCATTGCCTATGTTGTAGGCGATCAAAATAAATGCACCATCACCTTTGGTAAAATTCGATTTCACTGGGCCAGAACATTGTTGGAAACATTTGGGAAAAATTAAACTCAACATGAGGCAACATGACATAAATCTCTGATTAAAGCAGCGTGATTCATTACTGTCACTCCTCAAAATCTCCGTTTTAGCAATGACAAATATCACACTGCAGCTGTCAACAACCAATTATTTTAAGTTTGAATCATTAGCTACCAAAGTGAGTCTGAAGTCTCCATGTTTCTGTTATGACATTCTCATTACATAATGAAAAGGTAAACTGATTACTTGTTACTCTTCACATTAGTTTTGTTACTCAGTGCAGCAAATGCTCAGTAAGTCGTTACAGTAAGTCGTTAGTTATAGCGACAGGCGACCGAATGAAACGGACGATTACCTTCAATAAAATAACACATTTCTCTGGGTTCGGACATTGTTGGAAACACCTGGGAGAATGTAAGTACACAACAGAATATACAACAAGGAGCTAGTCATTTATATTATAATCATGAAATGTTACATAATATATATTTTTTAGCACGTATGGAAAAAGATAACGAGATGTTGTGGTTTAACAAGCAGCTAGCCTACAGTTTGGAGGTATAGTTTTGGTTAGCTTAACATGGGCGGTGTGACTGCACGAAACACTTCCCTTCAACTTCCTGAATGCAGGCTTAGCAGTTACTAGCGTTAACAAACTAGCCAAAAGAAGCTACATGTCAAACTTTGTAATAACGACTTTTCTTCTCTTTTGGAGGAGGCCAACCACCTACACACCACTAGTCCCACTGAAAAGAGATGTTTATTCCTGAAAACAGTAATAATATTAGTGGAACTTGTTTCCATACCTTACTGCCAAACTTTGGTTTTCAACTAACTTTTCTTACGTAGTCACGCATCCATGTTTGGATACCTGACTGTGTGTTGTCTAGTTAAACTGAGGTTTCAAGGGAATTTTTCTCTATGGTCTGCCAGAGCTGTCGACATGTAAAGCCCGACCTGTATGTGTTCCTTGATACCATTCACTAAAACTTGTATTGTGCAGGGGAATCATTCACTTATTGGACAAAATCAACGCTCTTAATTCTCTTAATCAACAGAATGTCAACCAAGTTTTGACATTATGACTTCTATGTATTGTGTTGAATAGCATGGTGGCCTATTTTTACATACTGCACTTTAAAAGAGATATTTCCAGAAGTCTTTTTCCACAGTTAAACATAAGAACAACGTGAGCAGGAAGTTTAAAGTTTTCATAACCGTAACCGAGAACAAAAGTCACTGTAACTTTGCACTGATTTCCAATAATTATAGGTGTGAAAAATTCTATTGTAGAAGAGGCAGATCCATTTTCTGAGCTGACAGAGCCTCAATAGACCAGACACAGCGCAGCCACAGGACATGAGTAAGGGCTACAGTTCTCACAGCTGCTCTGACTATGAAAAACATTTCTCTCCACCTGCAGTATATGTGCTGAATACATCAGGTTCTCACTACCTTGTCAGGGGATCACTGAATTTACCCTATCCACCACTAGTTTGAGGGGAAGAGGGTACTCCAGAGAAGTAAATTACAGCACTCATCATGAAATATCTCCTGGAATGAACTGAACTGAAGAAACCAATAACGAGGATTGGACAGATTTATCCGGATAGGCTTTCCTGAAACTTCCACAAGCTCCTATTATTTGCTTTGTCATGGTACAAAAAGAGAATAAGTAATTAAAAATGTGTTATCGTTCTTTTCCATAACACAACACAACACAAGAAATAAAAACATTACTGACAAAAACATGCCAGAGGTCACTGTGCAGTGCTCTCAGTGGGAACCACACAAATACATAAGCTTTATTTGGTTGACTGAGCCTTCACAAATGCTGCTGGGTTCCTACAAGCCACAATAGATTAATTAAATTCATTCATTTCTTAATTAGCTCAAATTTTCTTTCTGCCCTGGTACAGTAAAATGTAAATGTCAAAAAATTAAAGCGTCCCAATTAATCTTATGTTGCTCTGCAACATAAACCAAAATGTTTTGGACAAATGTATTTTTATTAACATTGTGAAAACTTCACACGTTTACATATACCTATAAATATTCTATTGAAAATCAGACAAATACTAAATTACCACATTAACAATTTTAACAATGTTTTTGATCGATGTCTTTTCAATTGGTATTTTAATTAAATAAAATTGTGCTTTTTTTTTCAAAAACAAGGATATTTCTAAGTGACCCCAAACTTTTGAGCCTAACGTCATCTACTTTCTCTAATAATAAAGGAACGATTACAAGGCACCGCTGCAGATTGTGATCATTTACTGAAACACTACTCAAGGATTCAGAGCTACCTCTTGAGCTGCAGTGACTTTAATCATTTCAGTGGCTGTAGGACAAACCTTTATATCTGCAGAACTCAGTGTTGAAGAGAGCTTGCTGTGAATTTGACAGCATGTAGTATAATAGAAGTGTCTGCTCTTGTGGCCCTTGTTAGATGAAGAATGGTCCCTTCCATGCAGAGCCCTTTGCCATCTTTTTGTCTGCAGGAGAGTGGTATGATGTGACCTTTAATGGCTAGCAGGCCAGAGGAGAGCATAGGACTTATAAGAAATGGCACATCTGCAGCTGACCTTTAAAAACCCTCATATTGCATTAAGACCCTTTGATCACTTGGATTATCCACTGCTGTCTGGGACCTCACTGGATCAGTTTGACCAGCCGAGGTGCTAATAAAAAGAAAATTACACACATCGTAAGAGGACACAAACATTTGTCTGAAAACAAACAGTAGTTCATACTCTATATTATGTATGTGGATATGTATGTATTACCAAGACAGACAACATCAGGCACATCAGCCATACATGTAGTATGACGAGAATAAAGCATTTGCCATTTCTAGGTAAATGGACAGTTCTCAGGATTAAAGCTGGTTATTTTAAGATACTTTTTGATCCTCTTTGTTCTCATGTGTCAGTTGAAGTTCTGACAGTCGACATCTGATCACACTATAAAAGACAACTGTATGAGTCCTGTCAGAGCAGCTGAGAATATAATAGACTATTATGCGAAAACAAAGGTCACTCTCAATGACGTTTATGTCAACCACTCAACTTTCATGTAACTGAATCAATTAACTGGAAATCTGCCCAGTCTCCTTTTATTAGAGGAAAGTGTGTCAGCCTTGTCAGTCGGCTCCGGTTGGCATACTGAAATTTATGTCAGAGATTTTATTCAGTCACAGTCATTGACACATTATACTTCTTAATGCTCAAAAAAAGGTTGAATAATCCGAGGTCGATGGAAGAATAAATGTTTTTAGGCTCTGAAGAAGTTTTACTGTATTGAAAAACATGCTTAAAGAATATTATAAAACATAATGTACCCTTTCAACAAAGATGTCTGAAAAAAGGTTTTGACTTGTTCATCCCATTGTTGCATAATTCCACTTAAATGTAAGTGTAAGGTGGAAGTTAACCATGCAGTCGTTATTTTGTCAACCGAGATCTTCAGGTTCCTGCTTCTCTGACATATGGTTAGTCATTTTAGCTATTAGTGTCACACACTGGACGTGTCACATTTTGGATTGAAACTTCATGTCCCTGAAATAAAGTGTCCCTGAAACAAGTTGTTGCATCACCAAATGTCCAGTAACTACAACATACAGTGCATCTGCAATAACTGATATTTTTGGCCACTCGGGGGCAGCGGATCCAAGAACACAACACTGACACATTATCACTTGTCCAGTGTGTAGGATTTAGTGGTGTCTAGCAGTGCAACACGTTCTCATACACGACTGAATAGATTGATTGCTGGTCACTCCCAAAACGACAAATATCACCATTCCCCCAACAACATGACCGTTGCAGCATACCAGCGACAGTCGTATCGGACCTTTGTTGTACAGTCCAAGTTTTCTTTGGCTTGGGCAACAAAAGTTTTTAGTTAGGTTTAGGAAAACATCATGGTTTGAATGAATGGTTAACTGACTACAGTTATTATATCACTTCAGCTAAGAATGTACATACGTTACTTATGTGACTTAAGTTATATTTACTATCTAAGTTATAATAACTCACAGTTGACATTGGGTTTCACACTGGACACAGCTTCTGAAAGTCCTGTGCTTGTTTACCTCATCCATCCATCCCCAACCTCCTCCTTATGATGGCTTGTCGCTCTTTATACTCCATCACCTGACTCCCTTCTTTGCTGCCGCAATAATAACTACTGCCACTAGAGGTTGGCGCCTAACAAGAAATAATAAATACGAGCCATTATGAGATGCTTTCAAAGTCGACCTATATGGTTGTTTTACTAATGAGGACGGGCTGAGCAGTGAGGTTGCAGATAGCAACCAACTGATTACCCCTCTTCTTGCCGCTATGAATCCAAAAAACATGAATGGTCCTCAGTGTCAGTGTTTGGTTTGTCCATTCTAGCACAACATGGCAGACTCCGTTGAAGAGGACCTGCTGTAGATGTAGGTGACAAAAACACAATGATTCTTAGTTTCATTTTAATGCAAACATAATTATGAATATTGAATTACATTTCTGCCCCTAAATCCCCCTGAAACCTACACACTGGACCTTTAATCCTGTATATGGCAACATGTTAGCGTACAGTTTCTTAATGCGCCACTACATTCACCAGCTAGTTGCTAATTTCTGTGTTGTCTGTTTGGCACTGGGCAGGTGATGATTGTTGGAGCTTAAAGTGTGAGAATGAACAGTCCAGTAATAATTCTCTGGGTTCATCCTCACAAGCAACTCCTTTTACATTACTGCATTTATTTCATCCATTGTTTTTTTTAAAGATATATACTTACCTCAGTATTTTTTCAGGTAATGATTTATTGTATAATTATATTGAATCCTACTTGAAAAATACCCCGTAACATGAGTCATGAGCATAATGTTTCTTTGTCCCTTCAGTCTTTGAATATATTTTTTATGCCACCAGACACAACAGTGTTTTCAGAGGTGCTATCATGTGAGTCTGATGCTAATTATGAGAATCCCTGGAGATGCTAGCAGTTGTTGTTGGACCAGGTGCTCCATCTTCTATCTCATCTCAACCTACAGTGCTACCGCTGCCAAAGCTATCTCAATCAGCGCAGCCTCGAATCAGAGTCAGTCAGGTGTTCATAAGTATAGCCTTAAGAGACATGGGATAGCTCGGGGAGACCCCTTTGATACAGCCCCTTCACTCTCAACTCCGCCCGTCTTTAATATACAAATCACTCCTGTCCCATATGGTCTAGGTAATTGACTCGGTGATTTAAAGGCAACCTGACCACCTCCATTCTCTGCATGCGTCTTGGAGATAAAACATAAAAGATCGTTCTGTTAATCTGTTCACAGACCTCTTACCTCTCGCCGTAGAAATCCAGCGACCCGTCAGCAATTCTGTGTGACCGTAATGTGAAAATCTTCCCATCTGCCATAATTACCATGTTACAAAGGGCTGTCTTAAATTACAACAGGAATAATGGCTTTGTGCATTGGGATTTAGAGACAGTTACCTGTCTGTGTGTAAATGTGTGTGTGTGTGTGTGTCTTTGTGTGATTTTACGATGTATGTAACAGAAATAGCATGTGGAAGGGTAAATCATCAGTTTGTTGTAACTATGGATGGTGATGTGAGTAACATTGATCATCTCATTACAATGCAATGTTCTGCTGGGAAATCTTAGGTCCTGGCAATCATTTGGATGATTCTTTGCAAGCCAATTGCAAAAGTTGCAATGTTATGTTAATTTTAGATACAATTCTCAATTGTGTGTTGTGACAGTGGTCTGGTTCGGTTTAGACACAAAAACAACTTGGTAAGCATGAGGAAAAGATCATGTTTTGGCTCATAATACTTGCTCTATTTGCCACAAACAGGGCTAAAGATGTCCAGAAACCTGTTCGCCACAAGCACACCAGGAGACCTCCTGACTTCCTGTTATGTCAGTTTTTTGTCACCACAAATACGGTGGAAATCATCCTGGGTCTCCTTAAAAATATAACAAGTGGTGTCACACTTACAGATGTTGAAATGCCTTGTCGCCTATTTCTGCCACCATCCACTTCACCTCCCAATATGACAGTGAGGTAATAAACACGTAATGTGAAAGTGACATAACAGGTATTGTTGAAATGTCAGTGTGGTAGCCCACGTATGACATGTACAAATGTGAAGATATCAGTGGTATTCAGAATTGTTAACATTTTATTCTGGCAAATGTTTGGTCTGTCTGTTCCTTAGAAATCTAATGGTAGCATGAAAATAGCTTGTGACACTTTGGGTGTAATGTGCTGTACAGAAACAAAAGCACAAAAGGCCAATTTGAAGACTTTGACGAATAATGGCATCCAGCCAGGTTATTGTTTGTGATGGACAGATAGGCAGACATATGTTCAGCTGGTGGCCTGATGCACAGTTGTCCATCTCATTATGGAGGGACAATAAGGTTTGTCAAATATGACATTTAAAAGACACATTTTGGAAAGGCATTAAATTCAGAAAATCCTCTGTCTTATCAATAACTGCCTTTTGCAAAAGAATGACATCTGCCAGTCACGTCTGTCAAATTTGAATGAAAATCAACTCTCTTACAGCTGAATGCCTGTGATTACACGGTCCCTGTCCGTCGTTCGCTTTCCTCCAGTGATTGATGTGCTCCCTGTTTAATTGCAGGTTTGGGAAATGCCCAGTGCTCGTAGCAATTGGCATATTCTGACCTGAACAGAAATTACAGCCATTCAAAAGCAATGAATTTCAATCACCTTTCTTGTCCGCTTTCTAGATTGGCTCTGCATCAAACTGTCATTAGGCTCGCCCAAACATTTCACAAAATGAGGGTGGTGACATCATTCATGGGGACCTGATTAATCAATCATTTCATACAAAGTAAAGTAGGAGCACAGGTACAAATAAGGACATACTTTTCTGTGGAGTCGCACATACTAACGATAAATGTATATATGTGTACACTGTGTGTGCTTGTGTATGTGCATGTGTGCCAATGACAAGCATGTCATTAAAAAGCAATTGTAGCATTTTGCGTTTTAACAGACAGGTTTTAATATTGTTTATTGAAGAAAGATGAGGCACGGTGCTGCCAAAAAGAAAACATGTTTTCTTATTAAAACTAATGTGATAATTGGTAAGACATGATAAATGATATCGTGCAGTGAGATCTTGGGTGTGTGTTCTCTCATTTTAAAGAACAAGACTAAAAGTCTTCAGCCATGCTAACAGCTCTTGGAGTCTGTGTTTAGGCCCAGGTTATCAACAGGCTAATGTAATGCATGTTCACCATCGTAGTTTAGTGTGTTAGCATGCTAATTGACTAAAGCAGTTGTTTTGTTATGGAGTTATATCGCTACAAAAAACGAGTATTTGTCAGATAATTAAATAGTGGAGGAAATCAGTGGATTAAGTTATTATTCATTGTCTGGGAACTTGAATGTTGTCAAGATATTTCACTAAAGGCTGAAAATGTCAACTTCTTGTGGCGCTAGAGGAAAAGTCTGGGGATCACCAAAGTCATGATTGGATGGATGAATCCTATATTCATCCCCTGGGGGACCAATAATGTCTGTACAAAACTTTCAGGCTGTCCTCGTCAGAAAAACGATCATATAGGTCGACTATGAAATCTGCTTATCCCAATCCATATTTTATGTCTTGTTATGTGACGGCCTGTAGCAGCTGTTGTAATTATTAAGACTGCATAGGAGAAAATGAGGAGGAGGAGTATAAAGAGCAAAAAGTCAGTACAGGCAGGAGGCTGGGGAGGGACTGTTGAGTCAAACAAGTTCAGGATTAACATTCAGGAGACAGCTGTTTGTGTCCAGTGTGAACAACTTAGTTTAGTTTAGGTCACGTACATAACATAACCTAAGTTACTTACTTAAGGAAGGTACGTTTGTAACAGAAATTAGATAAGTACTGTAGTGATTTTAACCCAAACCAGGATGTTTTCCGTAACTTTACCTAGTAGTTTTCTTGCCTTAACCTAACCAAGTAGTTTTTTTTTGCCTAAACCTAACCAAGTAGTTTAAGTATCTAAACCTAACCAAGTAGTTTCTTGCCAGAACTTGACCAAACTGTGAGCATATGACCGTCCAGTGCGCTTACTGCTAGAACGCTGCAACGATCATGTTGTTTTGGGAACGGTGATACATGTCAGTTTGGGAGTCACTGGCAATCGTCCTATTTAGTAGTTTTGGTATGACGATGTGTAAAATTTCATGGACTGACCAACAGACCGGCATTGCTAGAGCTGTGCTACTACTATGGCTAAAATGTAGGCAACTTTTAGTAGGCAACAGCTACAATGTACCTCATCTTTTTAGTTTAAAAGTCCTTACTGTATGTATTCTACATTCATTCTCTGGAGGACCACATTACACCAGTCCTAATATCATTGCGCTATTTGGTGTGTGTCGAAGGTTTGATTTTAAAATCCTGTTACTTGTTTATAAAGCACTAAATGGTCTTGGGCCTGAAAACATCTCTGAGTCACTTGCATATTAGGAAGCATCCAGACCTCTCAGTCCATCTGGGATGGGTTTATTCTGTGTTCCCAGGGTCAAAACAAAGCAAGGGGAAAGAGCTTTTAGTTTTGTATGCTCACCATCTGCAGACCAAACTTCATGAACACCTAAGGTCCACTAAAACTGTTAGCTCATTTAAATCAGGGCTGAAAACATTTCTGTTCACTCTGGCTTTTCAATAAATTAGATACATATCATCTTTTTTTATCTGTTACAACTTATTTGCTTGCCTTTACTTTTTATTGTCTTTTTTTAATGCATTAAAAAAACAAACTAGCATATTTTAAGGTAATGTATTTATTAGCCCCTGTAAAGCACTTTGAATTACCTTGTGTCTGTGTCTTATTCTTGTCAATTGGTGGTCTGACATGACTTCATTTCTATTTCCAGCAGTTTCAATACAATTTACTTAAACAGAAAACAATTCAATTATCTAAAACAATCTAAATGGGATTTTTAATAGACTCATAATTATGTACCAATGTTCAAGAATAATAAAATCGTAAAACAAACATATTATAGTATCTTCACTTAGTATTAAATGATAACAGCGCCATGCAGCAATTAGACATGCTGTGTTTCGATTTAGGTATATTTACCTTTGCTTCACTTACTGCTTTGCCCTCACTGTGCTAGCTTTATCACTCTGGTCATCATTATTTCTATATAAACATGCAGTACAAACTGCTGCAACTAAATGGCTCTTTGACAAAATATGCCTCTTCTTCAAGGAACTGTTGTACAAGTTGCAGATTTGGTCGAAAGCCGTCCTAATTTCCATGACAACATCCTGAAATACCTGACATCTTTGGGGAGATTGCACCTTGTACAGTTTTCACAGTATGTTGCATATGCCTTGATGACAGAAAGAAACCATAGTAACTGTGGCATCCACTGGTGTCACAGCTGTAAATGTGTGCACATTGAACGTCCACTCAGCTGGGTGTCAAGCCTCAGGAAGAAAAGGACAGTCTAGCAGCTTCTAGCTTGTGTTGTTTATGCTGAACCCCCCACCTGTGAGATTTTGCCAAACACGATGGAATAAAGCCACCTCTAAGCTCTTAATATATGTCCCTCCTGCTCACAGATGTGTCTGAAAGAATGACCCTCGGTGCACAGTGGGCAGTAAAGCCAGGAGGAAATCTCTGCCTTGACTGTTAATGACACTGCTTACGTCAAACCCCTACATAGCTCTGTACTTTTCTCTCTTACCCTCTCATCTTCTTTTCTTTTCCTCTCTCGCCTGATTTCTTGTCAATGTGCAACACACTACAGAAATCTGTTCGAACTCAAGATGCCATGTTGACCCGTGTAGTCCTTTCTGCTGCTTGCAGTTCTTTACAATTACACCGGCTCTGTCTCCAGACAAATCGAATGGGCCAGCTTGTCTCTCTGACTGTGTGCAGTGCTGGTGGATCGATGGGCATCACAGTTAATACCCTCTCTTGTTTTTGTCGAGTTGTGGAATGTTTGTTCCTGATGGACACGCCCATCGGCTGCTTTCCTCTTCGCCACATCAAGGCTTTGCTCCACCATGGGACGGATTGTCGATCCTAGGCTGTTAAAAGTGATCAGAGTCACTGTCCACAAAATCGATAGGCATCTCCTACTCCCCCTCCTTCCCCCATTTACCAGCTCCTTACAGCTGTGTACAAAGTTTTCCTGTACGTCTTAATGGAGAGAGCATTGGTTGGATCAATAAATCAAATAATCAATGGGCCCCTGGGAGCAGGAAGGACAGAGTCCCAAGGAGGAACATCCCAGTGGGAGCTAAGTATCAGGTTCAGTGGCTGGGAAGGCCTCCTGATGGCAGCTCGTAAGAGAGAACAGATCATTATTGGCAAACAAATTAAAAAAATAATGTTTTTTTTCTCAGTCTGCAGGAAAATTAATTATAATTGGATTTAAAAAAAAGAAAAAACAACACAACACACACAGACAGACAGAGGAGAAGCAGCTCACTGTTCTGTAGTTGTGTTCCCATGCTGCAGGTTGTGCAAGTCGCCCCTCAGGACTTTTTAAACAAATATAGTATCCACCTTGGAGGACGGATTTATTCATCCTCCAAACATCATTTTTTGTTTGAACAACTATCCTAAGTTGCACTGCCCAGTTTCATATATAAATTTGACAAATCATATTGCCAGGATTCTAATTAATTTTTGAAAAATAATCCTTTAGCCGTTGTTGATGTTGACAATATTTGAGGCATGCATTATCTCGCAACAGCACAACCACACAAACACACACACAAAGTTATCTGTTTCTCTTGAACTTTACTTGAGTATTTCCATTTTATGCTTCTTAATACATTTACTAGTGCAATTCAGAGGGAAATATTCTACTTTTTACTCCACTATCTGTATTTAATAACTTTTTACCTTATTAAACAAAAACTACTGAACAGATTTCCATGAGACTTGGATGGAGGATGGGTCTGGGCTCGGAACAGACCCCATTAACTTTCGGTGTGGATCTGGATAACAGGACCTCTTACTTTCTTTAGCATTCTTGTTTTAATAGTGTGTTTGTAAGTAAATGATAATGTATTACTATGGATAATGACCTACACTTTGTTGATCCCTTGGTGAAATTCACAAGCTACCCAGTAGGATACATTTAAATTCAAATAAAACCTTTACTAGCTGCAACATTAAAGTAATGTACATGTCAATAATTATTTTTAATAGTATAAGATGTTTTATTCTGAGATTAGCTGTTATGATTAGCTGCATAATGACTCATTTTACTTTTCATACTTTAAGGATATTTTTTTTTCTTGGTAAATAAGTAAAATTTTGGATGTAGGACTTTTATCTTTACACTCTGGTTTTACCACTTTTACTTAAGTAATAGATCTGAGTACTTCTTCCATCTCTGACAGTGTATGTGCTGCACATGTAGCAGAATAGATGCATTGTGTTGTGTTAGGTATATACACTGTTAATCAAAAACAGCAACACCTTAAATTGCATTTCTTGTAAAATCTCGAGTCTTGTAGGCAAATATGTGATTATTAGAATTAGAAAACATAAGGAAGGAATAGATTTAAGATCAAATGTGTATTTATTTTACTGGAAGCATCAGGCACCTGTAGCAGACAACAATTGATGTGACCACTGTCCATGTGTTGTTAAAGCAAAGGATTTACTAGGTGACCTCTGCAGTGTAACTACCTTTAATAAAGCACTAATGAAGAGCCCCATTAAGAACTGAAAGCATCCCAATCAATAGACCCACACATTTAGGTCTTTGGTGAAAGACTCAGTAGTCATCACGGGGGGCCAGTGACAGCTCAGCAGTGAAAAGGCGAGCTATTTATACTCCGAGGAAAGAAAGTATTGTCTTACAGAGAAACTGCCAACAAACCTAAACACTGCAGCTTAGGCTATCAAGAGGTACCTGGAAACTGGGGCGGACTCAGATCAGAAAAGGTCTTTCAGATTTACTGTATGTTAACAAGACTGAAGAGGCCATAGTGATCATGGAGAGTGACCTCAGGATGGCTACAAAACAGGTCATCACTTTCAAAAGGTTCTTCCTCTGGGGGTCATGAATGTGCTCAGTGATATTCAAGGAAATTCACCCAGTGAAAGTTGGTATTTCTGATGATGACGGTTGAGAAAATGTCCACAAATGTCCAAGTAAATTGGGTTATGACTTGTTGAGAATTCTTTATCTAATATGTTGGATGGATGGACAGACCAAAACAATTAAGAATACCCGGCATGGACAAACCAACCAACCAGTCAACTGAATATCCAACAACACCTTCCATCTTCCAAAATCATGTGGATAATACTTGGAACAATTGTAAACCAAATACACAGGATGCTGTCTGCTGAGTGGGCCTCATTTAAGTGATCAATATCCAGGCCATTTCCATATGCCATAAAATAGACAGTCTTTCGTTCACTTATTGTGACGGCCTTCTGTCTGCAGACTGACCTGCTCTCTGTCTCTGGCTGCACTCCATTTTTAACTGGAAAGCCACTTAAATGGAGAGCAGGTGTCAGCCACTGTCAGCTGATAATCAGACAGGAGCAGGTGGTAGAAATGCTGTAAACTACTGCAAAGTGTCAGTGACACCACAGAAAATTTCCAGTTTGGATTCAGACACTTAAAGTCATGTGAAATATGTGTTTAGTTTGTACCTGTGGTATTTTGTTCACTTACCAAATAGAGTATGAACTTGAGCATGGTTTCCTGACCCGAACTTGCCGTGACTCATCGAGACCCAAGGCAAGACCGCAACAGGCCAGGCCAGGACAACATTTTGAAATTATGTCTGGGTTTTGGTTGGGTTCAGTCCCATCATAGATATATTTATATTCTTTGTGCATAGACAATGCCTGGACAGGCAAGTTGTAACCATGGTAATAACTGAGTGACAGGGTAAGGGTGCAGGGTGCATCAGGCTGGAGTTGGGTTTGGATGCAAAAAAACAGGGTTCAGACAGAACAGTGCGCTCGGGGTGCGCGTGGACCCCATAATGAGATAGACACCTTCATCAAGTGATGTGACCCCAACTTTCTCAGTCTTAATGTCACCAAACCACAGGAGACGGTCCTTGACTCACGGCAAGTGACAGACCGAAATACTTAGATGTCACCGTAGAAATCTCCTATGATAACCTCTGCTGAAGACCACAGCAGAGACTTTACTTTCGCAGGCAGTTGAGGCTGTACAGAGTGAGCAGCCAGATCATGCAGATGTTCTGCCAGGTGATCATAGAGAGCACGATCAGATACATATAACAGTCTAGTCTGGCAACCTAACAGTGCAACTGAAAAGCAAAAAAGCAAAACAGCTATGGAGGTAATAGGACAGATAGAAAATGAGCTCATACAGAGCCTGTAAGGCAGACAGTCATGCCAACAAGTAACAAAAAACTTGCAGAATACCAACATCCCTTATTCAGTGAACAAAACCTTCCTGAAGGAGACTCTGTGCACCAAAGTACAAATCAAACTTGTGGTTTAGCCCTCAGCTAACTTGAATATTATTTAATCCTCTACACTTTCTAAATGTTACTGGGCTGAATGGATCAAATTCTAAATAATAGTGAAATAGGTCATTTCAATCAGGAGCAACAAGTGAATGATGTCAAGATAATGTATATTACAGCAGACCATATGTGATAATAGAGAACTGTCCTGAGCCGCGGCAAGAAAAATCCCCCCGTGGAGTCCTGACGCTGGTGGTGGCTGATGAAATAATGAAGTGGGTCAATCTGCAAAGACTGAGCGGTGATGGTAAGGTGGAGGAGGCAGCAAAACAGCAGCATGACTGAACTAAAGGCAGAGAAAGATTCTTATATTTGTATATATATTTTTAAGCATTTCATTTCAACACAATGAAGAAAACAAAGAAGAAGAAATAAAAAACATCAAGCAAACAAAAAATGAGCAAGTAGACATAACAGAGTCACACATGTACATGTCAACCCATAAAATGACTAAATTGTACACAAGTGGATTGATGGTCAGAGACAGAGACTATGTGACCAAAACAAAATAAGGTAATGGAAGGTCCAAGACAAAAGCCAGAGAGGTGAAATCCAGACATGTTGAAGCACAGGAAAATAAAATATGGCGCAGTGGAAAGCAGTCTGATACGATTAGCTCCCAGGTCCCCAGATCTTGCAAAACTTTAATCGGGCAGTGGACAAAGTACACTGAATTCTTTGAAGGTACAAACAAGATTAACTATTTTTAAAGCAAAGAGGAGAAACTTGTTTCCACTCTCTCAGAATAACCCTTTTTGCTATAACCATACCAAATACGAGGGCTGGTTGAGAGAGTCATATTTGAAAAGACAGCAGGAAGATGATAGGCTAACAATATATAGCTGTTCTATTGGATAGACGTGACCAGCTGATGTGAACATCTGATAATCCAATCAAAAGCCCCAGGTAATGAGAATTGCCTTCCTGACTGAAATGTCGCTAGAGCTTCATTTTTATCCACAATTTTATAGCCACTTCTACGGAAGCCCTAAAAGGCCATGGGTCAAACAAATGATTTACTTTGTTTTTATTTGCTTTCTTGAGATCAGGAGTTATTGTAAGTCATTGTCACGTGATAACAGCTGTTGTTTTCCCGAGATAATGAGATTTGTCCAGAAATATTGGAAGTAATAATATGTTGGACCCATGGCTGTTTAGGGCCTCTGTACACTTCTTTCACAATGTAGGCTTCTGAGAAAAAAAGTCGTTTTGGGCCCCTGTGCATCTCGTCATGTTGTACTTACATGTTTAAACTGGCTTGGTGCCTCCTGGAGGCTTGTGTTTATGTTGATGTTATATCAAGCGGCACTAACTAGCTAACAAACACTTATAAGCTGAAATGAACCAAAGAAGTAAAAACAATGGCAGCAATCACTCTGCTATTCATGGCGACTACTAAAATAAGTTCAGCTGTACACAAACGTGTAAATTAATGCCTACAGTGTATTGTTTATGACTTTCCGAATCACACAAATAAGTGTCAGTGATGACTGACACCTTCCTGTAACAAATGAACAGCTTCCTCACCTCTGACACTTAAATGCACATGTTAATGGTCTCGACATGAAAAGCGATATGTCACCAGATGTGCAAGTTAGTTATTTATCAGTACACGTCTAGAGCACGGTACTCCTCTTGGAGACAACACACCACTCTGGAGTCACTTATCTGCTTACTTGTTTATCGCAGATTATATTAAGCGACTGGAGGTGCTGTAATGTAAAGGGCTGGATTTAAAAAGTCCTGTAAGTCTGAGAGGGTCGACAACAAAACGAGACCTCTGTGTCCTTATTAGAATAAAGCAAGGACTGCTAATGCATCAGATTAAAGAAACCATTGGAGCCTGCAAATGCTCAGGGATTTAGGGCACACGCTGAACTTTACTCTGCAAAAACACATTATACCCTTTGCAAACAAACAGCGTAACAACATCATTCACATCAGCCTCTCCCACAGGATTTTCTCTGGTAATTCTTTCATCTCTTTATTGGACTTTTACATCCGAGCAACTTCATTCGCTGTGTAAAAAGGGATGTGAAAAGCAATATGGCTCATGCTCATGCAGCTTACCTTGCCGCTACCTTTTTCCACAATAAAACATTACTCAGACTAAGAGCAGCTTAGAGAAATTAAATCACCATGTGTCCTGACAGCTCAATAGATTTGCGTCTCCACTTGGATACACAAGAAGACACGATTAATCCTCTTGTGTTTGGGCGCAGCACAGAACTCTAAATCACAGTAATTACTATCATCTATGCCAATTTGCACGTGACAATAGAAATCAAAAAAAAAAAACGAAACAAGTCAGGCAATTACACAGGAGAATTTCCCATCATGCACACGTCTTTTATAATTTGTTGCATAGGCTTGTGTTTGAGCCAGGCCCGACTGCTGTCTGTGGTATGTTGAGGTTCGTGTTCGTGTGTTTGTTTCTCGTGTGTGTGTGGTCAGTCACCCTCTCAGTGTCAGCGCTGTAGTCATTCTGGCTACAGGCATCCTGTCGCTGCGGTGGATTTACTGGCAACATGCCCCCCTCCCTGCCCGGCCAGCTCTTTAATTACCCTGGCCTATTGATCGTCTCAGAGACACGGCACTCTGGAGCTGAAGCTGGGCCTGCACCAGTTAATGACTGATTATTCCACCCTGGGCCCTTGGGAGCAGGCAGCCAGCGAGGGGACAGAGGGAGCCTGAGAGCACCGGGCCTGTTCTGCTCTGCAGCAGCATTCGCACTTTTCACCGGCTCACCTGATTGCAGAAGTGGCTCAAAATAGCATTACTTCTCGCTCTGCCAGCTTGAGGATTTTTCCAAAAAGGATAAACTTGAGAAAGTTTGGCTGCAACAATTATTTTCATTGTGAATATTTTCTCTATTTATCAATTAGTTGTTTGGTCTTTAAAAAATGTTGATTAATATTTCCCAAAGCTCAAAATTATTACATGCTGTCCACAACCCAAAGACACTCTGTCATAAAGGAGTAAAAAGACAGAGAATATTCACATTTAAGAAGCTGGAATCAGATAATTCTGAATGTTTTCCTTAAAAAACATATTATTTTGTCCAAATAGTTGGCAATTAATTTAAAAATTGGATATCTACAATCGTAACAATTTGGTTAGGAATTGTGTTAACTCTTCATTACTTCCCAAGTGAGGTAGGACACATTAGTTTCTCCAAAGAAGTTTATCAAATTTCACCTCGAGTAGCCTCCAATTTTCAATTTGTTTTTACTTAAAATGGAGACTTTTTGCCCCTTAAGCATTTCCAAGTGGTGCTGCAGTCGCAAAGACAATCAGAACACTTCCTTTCTTCTCAGAGTTGTAACTACCAACAAGAAAAGACAAAATGTGATTTTATTTATTCATTTAGTCTAAAATGAGACATGAAAGCAGATAGAAATGGTGCCCAGCTTCCAGCCTGGCTACATATCAGTCTTACCAGCCTTCATTTTCCTGGGAGATTTTGTTCCCAGTGGCAGACAAAATAAAATAATGAAAGTGAGGTTAAAAGGGAACCAATCTACAGTAAATGCCAGTGGTGTCATTAATGTATAGCCATTACATTGTGCAATTAACATTTACTTCAGGATGACACCTCAAGGCCAAGAACTTGTCTATTGCCAGTTGAAATGCCTCAGTAAAATCATCACAACCTTGTCTTAATAGCATGTATGTTTAATGGTATACGTCATAGTGAGTGGAATAAGAATTATTCTGGTAAATATGTGAGAGATAAGAAAACAAATCAACACTTTCTGTTGCTGCAACCCTACAGGGAAACAAATTAAGCAGGAAAACAAGGAACCGAATGATGACAGGCAAGCATGTGAGAGGAAGAAGAGGGGGTCGTGAGACAGCGAGGTGTTGTTGTAAATGTAAAGAGTCCTTCGAGGCTGTAATGTTAATTTATTTTTTACCGATAATCATCTCACACTGTGTTCACACTCCAACACCTTCATCATACTTGTCTTTCAGCTCAATGTACAGAGTTGAACAGAATGCATTTTAAATCAGAGCGAGTCCTAATCAGTGGCATCTTTAATGCTCAGCACTATTAGAAGCCTTTACTTTATGTTCACTTACTACACTTATTTCCTCGGCTCGACGTGGCCTGTCAGCTCGGTGTCTCCGGAAATGGGATCGAGTTGGAGTGTTGAAATGAAAAGGATTGGAGAATTCCTGGTTCTCTTTAATGAGGATTGATGATGAGTAGTGTATGGGACCCCCTGTCGTTATTTGAATGATGTCTTCACAGGAGACAGCTGAATGACATATGACTGACAGAACGGACCAGATAGTCCCTCCGTTTTGCTCTCTGCCTTGTCCTCTATTTCATATCCAGCTCTTTTTCCCCCTCTGAGGCCAACAGCCATTTTTATTCAACAAAAAAATGGCTCAACTCCTTTTCCCCCTCTGAGAGATCACCTGAGGGGAAATAGGGTATGAGGAGTGATTTTTACCCATCACTCCTCTGGGACTGACACATGAGTCTAAAAGATGAAGGGATGAGTGCTGGATATGTCAAAGAAGAAGAGAGAGAAAGTAACATACTGGAGTTAGAGGGATCAGCCAGTGAGCAGACCTGATCCCGTTCTCTATGACCACAACCACCAATAAAATACCAGACTTGAATTCTTAAAATCTAAAATACTTTTACTTACCTGGTCAAAAAACTACCAAACTTTAAATTCTGTGTATCTTTCCGTATACCGGTAGCACCGTCTACACTGGTGTTCTGCAGGCGGCTGTAATTTCTGCCGTACATTTTGATTTATAGTTGCGAGTCGGATTTCACCCATTGATAGCACTGCTGCAACATTAGACGCATGTATTGTATATGATTGTAAATGCCCTGTTGTGCTTTAATTGTATTCCCTGTAGTAGCTGTTTTCACTCTTTCATTTACTTTGTGATAAGGAGCGTCAGCAGGCTACACACACAGACTATACTGTACATGTCACCTTGTCACATTACTGAATGTCAGACTGCCACCATGCAATCACTGTGTTTACTTTCATTTATTCATAGCTGGCTTTGCTAGAATATGTGTTCCTGAAGAAGACAAGACTTCTGAATCTTTTGTCGACTGATGTTTTCTTCACTCTCAAAAATCGCTACTGTCAACACAAACATGAAGGAGAAAGCACAAGGTTAGCAGATGGACCAGGTAGTCTGGCGGAAGTGCGGATCTCTATAATAAGCTAATGAATTGATCACATGTAGCTTTTTATGTGTTCCTGGATAAGCAGACTTTGCTTATTTTTGTCACAATGAAGTTCAAAGGACCTAAGATTTGTGGGATGATCTGCCCGGAGGAGTTTCAGTGTGTGTGACTGTGTGTGTCTGCTCATCTCTGAGGAACAAACAGGCCTACGTAAAAACACAATCATAAACAGCAGTGACACTATTTCTAATAGATTATCAGTGTGTTTTCTTGCCTGATAAATAGAATATATGTGGAGTCAGCCGTGGAGCTCCACTCTGGAGCGCAATGCGCTGTGTCTGAGCCCAATTTGTTAACATTGACTTTGGTGCGCCTCGCAATGCTTACGCCTCAGTCGCTCGATATGGCGAGGACAGCAAAGAGTATCAGCAGGTTGCCAAAGGGTAAAATGTACAAACCCGGCCAGATGTACGATAATATTTGTACGATAGTTTTGTCCTCCGCATGATCAATAATGTCAAACGTCGTATGATGTAAAATAATTTGACCATTTCGTGATGCTTACATTAGCAGTTGGTGTTAGTTTACGCTATCCTGGTTCAATTAATTTCCTGGCATGATGAGGACAGCAAAATATGGATCCTACGTCTCACGACCTCTTTCAAGCCAATCATGCTTGGCGCAGGTTCTGATGATGAAAGCGAATGGTGAGCATGGCTGCTCAAATTGAGTTGTTTTGCTGCAACTCTGAGCAGTGCAGTCACTGCTCTGGAACATGTGTCTTCAACAACGATGATACGCTAACACGTGCTAAGTGAGACTGGGGCTATAACAGCCAGTTTCAACTACAGCATAAATATACATACCTGGTAACAGACAAACAGTGCTGTCACTGAGCTTTCCTGGACCATTTACCATCAATGATGGTATTAGAGATATAGAAACCACACACACACAGCTTAGTTTTTGGCTAACATAGCTTGCAGCATAGCCTACACCTACGCAGACAAGATATAATGAATATATAATATACAGGTGATTTAGACTGGGAGGAACGTATGGTGGGTCATTCCCTTAAAGGCAACAACATACATATTTAAAGTGACAGAACACACACATCAGGTACAGCAGCAAGTGGAAGCATTAATAACCAAAGATAAGGATAATTCATATTCAGTTCAACTTTAACACCCTTACTGGTCAACCCATCAAAAGGTTAACACAACTTGACGGACTTATAATTTAAATTCTCCAGTCTGCCTGCGTGACTCTCGACTGTGAGACACCGGCGCACAGAAACCAGCAAGACATCATCAAGTTACTGATCATGATCTCTTGCTGAGAGGCAACAGTACAGCCATATGTAAGAGGCCACAATGATGGTCTCCTGGGGTCTGGACACCATGAAGATGTCAAACTTAACCCAGGTCAGCGGGTGCAGGGAGCCAGATCACTGAAATTGTTCCCAGCATGTGTGAAGTCAGGGTGGACAGTCGTGGACGTCCAACCACGCTATCTATCTCGAAAAACAGTTTCAAGCAAAGTCAAGTTAACATTTATCGATGTATCCGACTTAATGTTGTAATGGTCGCCTTTTGGTCGCCTTGAGGCATCGCTGCTTTATTGCGGTGATTGTTCTGTTGATTCCAGGCCGGAAAAATGATGCAAATCGCCCTTTGAGTGCAAGTATGAACATCTGAATGTTCATTTGGCCGGCTAGTCGCTGACTTTGCTGCTCTGGTTTCGTTGCACCTCTGCTTGTCTGTGACTAAGAAGCAAAAGCAAAGCAGGCATAGCAGCCCGGCAGCACAAACAAAAGGAGAGCTTTTTGCAAACACATGCATATGATTAATGTTCCCACACATATCATCCATCCCTGCCTGCTGCCGCTGTATGCTATATTACCAAAAAAACCAAGGCCTCACAAGATGGAGCATTCTGTAGAAGGAAATACATCTTTGTGAGTCGTACCAGGGAGAATATTATTACGGTAAAGAATTAACAAGCTTTAACAATTACCTCAACACTCAAAAGATTCAACAACTTTTTCATTTAGCCAAAATGCGTAAGGCTATGAAGTTCTTTTTCATCAGCCAGCACAGTTTGTTACCAGAGCGTTTGCTTGCGAATTATGTGATAAGCAAACAGTGGTTTGCTGCGCTGTTAATTGTTGATTACAAGATATACACTGCTGTGTTAATACAGTTTGTTTGCTCCCATGTCTATGAATTTGTAATTATTGTGCACTATTCCTAATCATCATTAGCCACAAACAACAATACAGATTAAATAATTGGCTGTCTAATCTCGCTTTTCTCCTCTTTTTCTCCGACTTTCTGTTCCAATTCCTCTCGTTTATCCTCACTCGCTCTCAGCTCTTCGCCTCCTGATTGTATTAAATATTCATCAGAACAATTCATCTACAACCAGTTCAGTCAACTAATTTAGATGTTTATCCCAAACAACCCCTTGAACATGGTGGTAACAGCGTCATTTAGCTGTAAGAGCAGAGGGAATAAAAGAGTCGCTGAATTAAACAAGCTGCAGAACAACTTGTCATGATATATTAGGCTGAGTGACTCGGAAAATAGATTTGCAAGCATAGAAAAAGTGTCATGCTGGGTTATTTCTTTACCAACCTGTAATCCATCTGACAGGTATATGAAGTAAGAACAGAAAACTTAATTGTTGTGTGTGTAGATCTGACATAAATCAGGCGTAAGTGTGACATTCTGCACATACTGGAGAAAATAGATTTAAATTGAATGTAAGAATAAATCCAAGAGCAGACTTAATCATTGTCACTGAATAATTAAAACAGAATAGATAAGGTACACAAAGGCACATACAGAAACTTCAAAACAAAATGACTTAATTTAGAAAATGACAGTGGAATGATGGTTTGACTAACAATGCCAATAAAATAATAAAAGTAACTTGATTAATGTGAAATAGCCACTCAAGATAAAAAACAGTTTAAAGGAGAAGAATGTTTTTTTTCTGAAAGAAATATTAATCAGCTTTTTTATGCTTAAACAAACTAAACGAACAAACTCTTTTCATTTCATGACTCAATAAACAAACTGACCTTAAAGGACAAAACAATTTTTATTCTGTTTTACCTTTCTAGCTTCAAACAGTGTTCTGGGGACCTTATTTTCCTCTGAGAACAGCTTGTTTATTCAGTTATGGAAATAATAAATATTTCTGAGTTTGTATTATTACCTCATTAATATTGTAAACATTAAAATTCTGAGTTTTATTTATTTATTCTCTAAAAATCACGTAGTGCCCCTTTAACCGATGGGGGCTCTATTTTTAGCTCTCACTTGAAAACAATCCACTATGTTACATTTTTGCAGTGTACGTCTCCGTGCCTTCCTCTCCCCCCTCCCTCTGTGATTCACAATGACCCGTGGGGGAACCGACAGAGACAGTCGGTGCAGATGGATGGACTTTTAACAATGGTGTGTGTCTGCGGTCTGAGGAGTGATGTGCAGCTTGACAGTGTGTGCAGACGACCTTACTGTGGCTAACTGGACCGGCCTGGGTCACAATAGGCCTATATGTCAGCGCTCACTGACAGCTGTCAGCGCGGAGCCTTGTTGTGTAACCAGGGATGAAAGGTAGAAATACTGCTTTACTTAAGTACTTTGTTGTTTGTTGTTGCTGATTTTTCCTGGATTTGTGTCAATTGCCACTTTTAGTGTAGAATCAAAAATCTATTTTTCGATATTCACTTTGACAGCCTTCCTTCAGTTATTCCTCCAATTTTTAGAAAGACACTTTCTTTATTTACACAATAAAGAGAACAAGCATAGTACAATATGTGCCACCTGTGCACATTTAGTCCCTGGCTGGTCGGACAAATTCTATTCCTGTACTGCTGGCATCAAAATGGCAACCACTAGTGGATTCAAAACGTGTCTGTACTGACCCTGACTGAGTCAGAGAGCTCATGAACAAAAGTCTTGTTCATGAGAGCATTCAGTCAAACTACTATCAAGACTCATGAAAACGTTCTTATTTTTACACGTATGGAGATACACGTTTTAGTCACAGATTAACTTTGTTTCTTCTTCTACAGTAAACAATTGACAAGAAAAAGATATAAACACTTATCTATTTTAATCAATACAAAGGAAGTAATTTTCTGCAGAGGCGTCCGAAAGGGCTGAGAGATTACACAACAGATGTTACATACCTTTGTCACAATTTAAATCCATTCCACAATTTCCATACACCACGTCACTACAAGCTCAAGAGTGTGGCTTTTACAATACGTGTGGGCTGTGTAATATATGAGCTTGCATTGAAGGATTTAAGTTGATTCATGAAGGACAATCGCATTTTCAGAGCGGCAGGTATGAATATTTAAATCGCCCAGAATTATAGCAACGCCATCGCCATAGAGTAGCTCTTCAATTTCCCTTGTTTTCTATCTCCCTCTTCAATGTCAAGTGTCACATAAAGGCAAAACATGCCTTAAAAAAAAAACACAGTGTAATGTGATATCATCATACCCTCTTTGGACTTAAAGAGAGCAGCTGGGTACTTTCTTTACACCACAATGGTTTATATTGCAGTAGAATATTACACAGAAATGATATAGGGATAATATATAGATTAAAGATGAGGATACATACAGTAGCTTAGATGGAATAATAGAAATACCACACCAACTAAATGATTGTTGGAAGAGGTAGAGTCATATTACAGTAAGCTGGATGCCACTTGGCACTACCTGCTACAAGAAGAAGCTGAATAACCAGTTAATTAAAAAGAGATTTACAGCTGCTCAATAATTACCAGCCACGACAGCGTCGGCTGGTAATGTTTTAAACATGTGAGTCTGTGTGTGTGTGTGTGTGTGTGTGTCATCATGACAAAATGTGCTCCTGGTGACAGTACTGGGAGCTGTTTTGACTTTTCTTTGCAGGTATTTATTTATCTGTCGCGTGTGACCACATTTTGTCAACACGATAGCGTCACAGTTGTACAATATGCAGTAACGAAACTTTACAGGTGTGTAGTTGAGATACAAATGAAGGCTGAATTCAATGGTGGGTGTGGTCTGTCCCAGGAGCAATCATGTAATAATGTTGTAATGACTACTGAGTAGTGATCAGTTGATGGGTGTCGCAGCTGGTGTGATCCCACTGCAATATGCTCTCTAGTTTAATGTCAAGGAAAACTGTCTTGTCAACATAATGCCAAACATGTTCGAACTGTGTCAGAAGAGAAAAGAAATTGTGGGCACAGCATGAAACTCTCCAACAAAGGTAGACAGACATCTAATAAGATAGCTGCGTAACACTGCAGCCTCAAATATCACCACAGTATTGAGTAAACAACACTGTGACGTTGCGAGTCTTACAAAGCTGGTATTGCTGCCGATGCTGCTGTTAGAAAGCACACTGTATCCAAGGTTTGCAAATACAGGTATATAACCCGCGGTAGACTTGGACCCTGAGCAACACTGAGAAACAATAACATCTAATGAGTCATGTTTCATCCTCTTCAGATTCTGAGGAAAGCTAAACGATGCTTTCAACCCACAATGTCTGTTGCCGACTGTTAAACATGGCAGCAGAGCTTTAATGGTAGGGCCGCCATCTACAGGGGATCATTAGGTCTGATGATTGCTTTGCATGATTGCATAACAGCCAAGGAATATGAAGCTATTTTACAGAAGCAAGTGCACCCTGTGGTGCAAAAGCTGCTCCCTTGAGATGTTCCCATCCACCAAGATGGTAACGCCGCGATGCATGCTGCTAAATAAATTAGAAAGTGGTTTCATGAACACCAGGAAGAAGTCACACATCTTTTAATTTAAAAGATCTCAATATCATTGGACCTTTGGGGTTTCATTTTTCAAGAACATAGAGTGAGAAGTAGATTATGATCCTGTCGTTCTTGTAGAATGATTTAATATTGCACTGCACAGAGTTTAGGACGCGGAAAGACAGAACTTCAACAGGGTTTTAAGATGTGCTGAGGGCTAGCTGCTCTCCTTAAATGCACAATATGTAATTTTTGCTGGTAGGTAACTCTCAATCGAGAAAAAAAAAACCCACAATACATTTGCTGAGATTAGCTCAAGAAGAGAGTGGGGTGTAGAGCCAGACCTTCTGGAGGAATAAACACCCGGAGTCATGTCTGATCCAAGGTGTTGACCGAGGGGAGGAGAGCTCAGAGATTACTTTTTAACTTTTTGGATTAAAAATCATCACTCCTGTTTATCAACCTGACTGCAGCAGCCATCTGCAGAGGTGACCTCTATTGTCAGCTGTTTATGTTATGAAATGTTGACTGCTAACTGGAGCTGGAGGGGAAATATACTTTACTTCTTGAACCCTAACATTACAGAGGAGAGAGGGGAAAAGAAGAGAGAGAAACGGAGTCTCTGCTGAGTTGACCTGAATTCAAACACACATCCTAGGTGGTGTTGCTTGCCAGATTACTGCTAATGTTCAGTAAGTAATCTGGCTGTTTGGGGCGAATAAACACGACCAAAATATATTTGATGCGATCCAGGGACACAAATGTCCATGGATGAGATAATGTTTTGTTAAGTTTTATTCAAGTTACATTTAGTCTTGTTCACCAAATTCCTCCCCCACTCTGTCTTTTTTACTGGAAGTTAGAGTAACCAAATGAAACACATTTCTACCAGTGTGATTCGAATAAGAGGTGCAGCAATATGGAAAATCCACATGCGTTTTTCCACATGACAACTATGCACACCGGGTCCAGAACGAATTATCTGCGGCACCGTGTTCCATTTGCATCTCCGTCCTCCCCTCGCTTGTGGAAATGTTAGTAATAAGTACACTTCACGATCAGATTTGGTGATTTAAGTTCGGTGAGTGAGGCCCAATGAGTAAAGCCCCTTTCTGTGATCAACACATTATGTAATCGAGTCAATATCAGCTGCAGTACCATCTTACAATCTTCATTGTGTCCCAGCTGCTGGTTGTTGAGGCAGGCCTGGGGTTTGTCATACAGTATTGGATGCTGTGAGACCAAACTGATGAGATTCTCTCCCATTTTGATCTTGACATCAGCTGAAGCAAAGGATTTCATTAGTCAACATGTATTTCTGCAGGCAGAAATCTGAAGATTCCCCCCCCCCCCCCCCCCCAAATGGATGCTCCGCAGCGGTGTGGATACAGAAATCTGTGTTTGGTGTGAAAAGGCTTTTAACTTTTCTCTGGGTTTGAATCAAGTACACAAATAACCAAAATGTAAATAACTTTTAGACATTTGTAAAGCAGAAATCTTCCATATTATATCTTTCAAAGGTACTGTACTTTTTAATACTGCGTGGTGTTTTCAACCCCATATGTCAGACGCATGTTGCAAGTTTTAGTCTGTTTTTGAGTGATGGCAGCTTATTCCACAAACAGTCTTCCTATGCTCCCACGGTCTGCATCTGCCCCCGGAGTCTAAATATGAGTAGGTACCTGTCTACTATAGGTGCATGATTTATGATAGTGAAGTCTCATTTGTGCTCTCTATGCAGAACAGGTGCGCTTTGTTTGTAGCTCTATACTTCCCTGGACTTGTCACTTGGCAGTTCTATTCTTTCCCTTATTTTCCATTAAGCCGCCACTCTGCGTACAGAAAGCTGTGAGTCACCGAGCCGATTCATATATCTGTCTCTCCGTGGGGAAGGGCTCGGGGTTATTACGAGCAAGGGCTCTCCAGTTTCATCTTCCACCTGTGAGTGTTACTCTAATCTCAAATACCTCTTTGCTTTAATTTTATTTTACCGACACTATTCAGTCAAACAGACAAATGTTTAAAGGCGATTAAAATCATTTAACGAATGTGAAAGCTAAATATATGTCTCACATCAGCAAGAACTTTATTCTCCAGCTGTTTCCATTTGAAAGGGAATTATGTGTAAAAATCCATCCGACCAATGAGGAGTCTGAACCAGAAGGTCTTACTGCTGCTATCAATCACTTCTAGCCAGATGTCCTGGGGGCTGGAGCTATAGGAGGAATAAGAGGTGTCATTGTTTGTATTTTTTTATACCTTTTCTGACCGACAGCTGCTTTAGTAACCATTTAATAATCATAATTATACTAATTATTTCTATTTTGAAGACAGACAATTCACAGTTTCTGTTGTTGTCATCAAAACCCACAAAGAAGGGCCGAAACCAAAATGTTTTGGTCCTTTTCTCAATATTTTCCAGCTTCCCTATGCTGCCTGTGACTCTCAGCCTTGAGTTTGTTCCTACTGAAGACCTAAATCATTTTTTGGGGACTATTTTCAGCCGCAAAATAACACACGGTTGGTGCTCTAGTGAGGTTGGTGTGTGTGGGACTGAGTCCAAATAAACTACAGTGCACAGTTTTATTATATTAAATTATTCAAGGTGCACTATGTAGTTTTGGAAAAGAAATTAAAACAAAGAATTTTAATATTTACAAAATTAATGAGCTCATAATACAAGCTCAGAAATATTTAGCTTTTCCATAACGGAATAAACAAGCTGTTCTCAGAGGAAAATAAGGTCCCCAGAAGACCGTTTGAAGCTAGAAAGATGGCAGGGTCCGCCACAAATATATATAAAGTAAAACAGTATGAAATTGTGTTGTCCTTTAAGATCAGTTTGTTTATTGAGTTTCATGAAAACAAAGAGAGGCATTAAAAAAAATCAGTCAATGAAGCTCTCTCTCTTCTCATTAAACTTTCTTCCCTGAAACTACATAGTGCACCTTTAAATGACCATCATATATATTCTACAGGGTTGTATGCCTATCCAAGGCACCCAGAGGTGAATTTGCACAGTAACAAACTCCTGAATCGAAAAATGTTGAGTCAAAATCCAGCAGGGTTCTTTTTTTCCCGTCAGCGTTGTGGTAATTGTTACTAAACAGAGAATGCCACCACAGCACTGCCGTCCAGGCACCAGAGGCTGCTCTGAAATATGGGGCTGCTTTTTGGAGGTCTAGGCTGCTGTACGTTGCAGGGGGCGTGGGCTCCACCATGGCAGCATTGCCTCTTAACAGGAACTTATCATGTTCAGACAAAGTGCTGCTGACAGGCAGTTCAGGGTTTAGCAGCAGCCTTGCTGTGCCAGGTCTCCCCTGGGGTATTTCATCAATGCCTCCCATAGGGACACCCAGCGCCACACAGCCGATCCCGTACTCTAATGATGCCACACACTGCTCTCTGATTGGTTGCAAAGGAGGCTGAGGTGAGCTTGCCAAGGTCCAGGACTGAGCAGCGTGGGCGCGGTATAGGGTTCGGAGGGGGGTGATGTTGGGAGTGGGCATAATTAGACTGTTGGGAGCCATGGTGATAATGGCCATGCTCAGAGAAAGGGAGCACAGGGAAAGCACTTTAATTGAGATATAAAAGACTTGGTTCCAAGGGCACATCGCAGGAAAAGAGACGCCAGCTACAAACGCTTGCTCAGTGTAAATACTAAACAATGACGCACGGCCCTTTGGTCTGCGTTCGGAACACTAGTGTTTACAAGACAGTATGCAATTAATTCCTAATTGATGTTAACAACAATGCTCGCTTTCTTAATGTTTCAACAGAAGGAGGAAGAAACAAACAAACCAGGATTCATCTGAGACTGTTTGCATAGGCACATTAGCATGACTTCTTAATCAGAGGATTGTTACCAATTGTGCATGACCACATGCTCAAAAGCTGCTCTGGATTTGACTGAGAAAGTCATCAAAGTGTGTGGTGTACAGTACGAGCCAATCACAGCGCAAATCACTACTGTAGGTGTGTTGCGGTGGCAGGTGGGCTGTGCCTGGGACCGTGGGCGGGGTGGGGCACAAAGGACGATGCACGTTCCTCCTCCGTGAGGCATGACATGATGGAGGACACCTCAGGCAGGTACATGTGCAAGTTCAGTCAATCTGTAATTCAAAATACATCCAAATCAAATGATTTTGCAAATACTAATGACAAATATTTGCTTGTTTAGCTTGATATTTTTGCATTTGTCCTCAGGCTGAGTGAAAGAATCATTACTTTGTCCCTGTTTAGCATTTTCAGCCAGAGCGGCTTTGTTTTTCTGCATTTGCATACAAATATTGTCTTGTCCTGCCTGGGCACAACTTTTAGTAATCAAAGCCTAATATTACTTAATTCCTGAACTCTAATGTATTCCAGCTGACTTAATTTGGATATCAAAACAAAGCAGACGAACGCAGCTGTATATAGTTTACACTGACAGAAATTTACATTTTGTTTAGATACAAACATAGAGGTTTGGTACATCTCCAAGCTAATATTACAAGATCAAATCGGGTCTGTATTCTGTGTTTTTTCCTGGGCGCACACACACACGCATAACTCCTCTGAAACACAAGCCCTTTTAAACACGCATTAACACATGCAATCACAAGCTCCCTCTTCCTCTTTCACACTCACATGCACAAACACTTACCCTCACTTTTCTCTGAGTCACTTTGGTTCAAGACTGCTGTTGTTCCATTGATTGAACAAGGCCATCAATAGCTTTCAAATACAGCTACCTGTCTGAAGAGGAGCTATGGAGCATGAACAGCGGCACCTCAAAAGATTTCCTGCTAATACTCTCTTTCCCCAGGTACCTAAGGCGCCCTGCTATTATTTCCAGCCTTTTGCCGCCGGCGATTTCTCTCTGTTCTGAGGTGAGAGGGCTTTGTCGCCGCACGAACCCAGAGCAACCAAGACACCTCACAAAGTCAAGGTAGAAATGTTTCCATGGTACCCCGCTCAAGGTCATCTGGACAACAATATAAATTGAGCCCTCCTGGGACTGAACCTCCTTTGACACCTCCGCTTACGAGTCCCATTTTGCCACCAGTGCTCTCTCACATCTCTGCTCTACCTCCCCACACGCCACACACAACAACAGGAGTCCAGGGTTGACTAGATGGATTTTTCCCTGTGCTCCAGTGGGATCTGGCTGAGTAGAAGAGTTGGCACCTGCAGGGGAAGGGGAATGGGAGGGGGTTGGTGGTGGGCAGAGTAGTCTGAAGCTTGAAGGAGAATGGAGCAGCTTGGCAGCGGTGGCTGCACGGGTCTCCCAGGTTTGGTCTAATGGCCCCACTTGGCCCAACCTACTGCTGGTGGTCAGATGGCCTGCTCGGATACGAGGCGACAAGGCCAGGGGCACGCTTTCACATTCACTTCAGCCTTTCTTTGTCAAAGACTCTCAATGACTTTCCAAAAATAGACAAGTGGGAATTCAACAGAGGGGGAGCAGAGTGTGCAATTGAGGGAAAAGGGGTGAAATAAAAGCCAGCCTTAAGTGCGGAGGTGCAAAGGAGCAGCATATGTTGTTTTAATGCTCTCATTACAAGCCCCCTTTTCTCTCCCCAATGCCCTCAGAAGGGCCCTTCAATTTACAACAGTCTCCAAAATGACAAAGAGGCCTGCTTTTGTGTGAGCATTTACCTACAACACTTTCAACAGCAGCATCGGTGACCGCCGTTGTGGCCCAGGATGCAGAATGAAACAAAAGGAGATAAGCAGCAGGGCATTCTTAAGCCAGTCAGATGAAGCAAAAAAGCTAATGCCACGTCTCAAACTGTGCTTTTTAACATTGCATTCGAGACATCTGATGTTGGTTAATACGTTTGCCTGGCAGGCAGTGTTTATCTCAATGTGGCAGACCGGTGTTCAAGATGAAGACATTACCCTTGCAACAACCACTGCCTGGCTGCCCCCTCCTCTGCCTCCGGACTCCCAGTCCCCCATCGGTCCTGCATCCCTGGAGTACCAGGCTGATAATTGTTAGAATTCCCAGCAGGCAGTGGCGCTGGATTAATCTAGTGTAGATGTAATCCTCATGCCCTATCTGGTACCGAAAGGCCCTCACTGCACCTGCAGCACCCAGGAGCTTTTGCAGGGAGAAAGCTTTCAAGTATGACCGGAATGTGGATCCACTTTGTGCGTACGTGTGTTAAGAGAAAGAGAGGAAAATATGGTGATAAATGTAGTCATAATAGGAAAGAGAGGCGCTGGTGATATGTGGAATTGCTGGAAATGAGGATACATATTTTGCCTAAGGATATGGAAGATGGGATGTGACCTGCGTTAGCTCCATATTCCTGGTGGCCCGGAGCCAAGCCTCCCCAGGCTGTGCCCTAAGGGCTGGATAAATGTTGGCTTTTGTGGGCTCACTGGATAGGATTATTTAGGCTATCACCAGATAATGAATGACTTGTTAGAATGGCTGCACTTTTTCCTAATCTATGTCAAATATTCTGCACTTTTTGTGCGCGTGTTCCAGTGCAGGACCCAAAACTGTGTGGATAAATTGACTGCTGTCATGGAAATCCCAACCGGCTTCACTTGGATACACATGCATACACAGTCACCTCAATCGGCGTGTCTGTTTTCTTCTGCAGTCACATGCAGTTAGCGTTAACAAGCGTGAGGGAACACATCTCCGCTCCCCTTAAGCTCATTGTACAACAGCACAAGAGATTCTATTTAAATGGCCGGGCTTTCACAGGCCGCAATTTGCTATCTGTTACAACCTGTTTTTCTTGTTGACCTTCAAATCTCCTGTGGAGACCCTGCACCGTCATTGTGTCAGTGTGGGCAGGCATTAGTTGGACTCTTTCCTGGATCCTGCTTTTCTAATGAGGGATATCAGCACTTTGGCACAGCTTACTGGCAGCGTGCATAAAAATGGATGGGGATGGGGTGCAGCTCAACAGAACTGTCCCACAGTCTTGGTCCAAGAAAATGTTGCCCAGAAGGATTGGGTTGCATTATCAAATTTTAAAATATGCCCATTATTTTCCCAGTTATATTTAATCCAAAAGCACCTTCGGGATTCTGGTTATTTGTAGATAATAGGGGCCACATTGTTTGCAGAGAGGTATTTTTTCCAATGTCACGGTATGCTGTAGGTATCATTTTCTGTTCATTTTTTTTCTCCCCCTGTGTCAGTCAGTCATTTTCACAAATAGCCTCTCTTGGTTTTGGACATCATCACGCCTAGAATAGAGGTACCTTTACGTGGACATTCGCTGACATTGTTCACGCTGAATCTTAAGAAAGAAAACACTAACGCTTACCTCCTCCACAGAAAAGATACACAAGGATAATGCACCCGTGGGGGGTATTTTCAGGGGTGCTAGAGACTCATTATCTTGTCACGTATCATAAAAACGACAGCAAAGGCAGTCATCAGGGGGCCTCTGTGAGTGCGTGTCCACACTCCCCTGGCTCTTCCTTGGCGGCAGCCTCCCTCCACACGCATAGAGAGAGGGCTGCAGCCGCACACCTTGGTGAGCAGTATCGATTGTCTACAGGCCATCTTCTGCTGAGAGGTCTCATTCTGTCCGTCATACTCCCACACAGACGAGGTGCACACACACACACACAAACAAACCTGCACATATGTACGCACAGTCAAACACACACGCACGCACTTAACTTAGACAACATATGCCACCCTGGAGGGCTCTGCTGTCTGACATCTCGCTCAACGGGTGCTCAATTAAAGTGTGAAAGTGTGGCATTAATGCCTTAAACCATTAACAACACCCGCTTCTGTCAGTGAGGGATCACTCTGCAAACCCCCGCTCTCTGTCCTGCATGACTTTGTGACTTTCTAGCAGGCCTCTCTGGTGCACAATCTTTGTCAACACTGAGCCGGGAGGCTGTAAAACACTGTGGCTTTACTGTTCCCTGCCACTCAGAGCGAGCGCAAAATATCCCCGTTAAATAGGAAAGAATGGAGATGACCAAAAGTTTACCACCCATTTATTCTCACTCTCATTTCACTGGTCATGGGTCTGTGCATATGCGTGGAGGTGCTCTCGACTAATGACAACTGAATCACTGGGAATATTTCTTTTATTAAATCCTCATTTCATCATTGAGCTTCCTTGCAGTCTTCAGTGTAACCTCTCAAATTAAAGGTTTTACTGCTTTTGTGGCCTCATAATTTCAAAGCACGTCGTGCTGAATAAGTATGAAACGCACACACCGCTCCTCTTGTTTGATATACTTATATCCTGCCAGGTGATTTGCATTTCTCTAATGCGTGCTGACTAAAGCAGGCAAAGGAAAGAAATTAACACCTTTTCTGAACTGCCATACAAAGGTACAACATAAACATGTGCATGCAGATCCAATCACATGTGGGGGGAAAAGTGTTAATTGATCAACCTGCCAGGCAATTATTGTCGGTTGACCTCATAACCAAAATGTGTTTCTGATTATCATGCTTCAGAGGCTCTGTTGTCAAGGAAGCCGTGTTTTAAACTGTTTAGACAGCACCTTCCACAGGCCACAGGGGACTGTTCTCAATCAGGCGAGAATGTAATCTAAGCTAGAAACTAATGAAAAATGAATATTTCTTTTTATGCTTTTGAATAGGATTTTGAATATGATAACAGAATTCTAATTACATAAAACTCAGGGAATGAAAAGATAATTTGCGTGTAACCAGATCATTTGCCTCGCGGACCACGGACCTCTCCAGGACTCAAAGATATCATATCCAGATTCTAATGCAGAACATTTCCCCAACTGGGAACTGATTATTGAATTTTTCACAAGTCTGTGTAAATGTCTAAACAACGGCATGATAAAAGTGAATGAGATACGACTCAATCAAGAAATGAAACCGACGGCTCTGTCTTTATACTTTCAGACGTAATTTACTTCCCGTGTAAATGTTTTTTTTTTCTTTTTTTCTGGGGTGGTGGCTCCACAGCATGAGCAGAAATGTCAGCAACCAGACAGGCAGGGGTTGAGCTTTGTGAGATGAAGATAGCTCCGGCATAATGTGTGTGCGGTGTGTGTTGGGGGGGTTACAGTGTGTTTGTCCAGGAGATTATTATCCACACATGCACACCGCCCAGGGATAAACACAGCCATGACAGCTCTCTAATAATGTTTCACCTTTATCAGGACGCACAAATGTGCACTTTGTGTCCGTTTGCTTTCCGGAGCACAAGTCGTACCACAAACGAAGACAAACATCAAGTGGTGCAGTAAATTGGAAATTCTTTTTTTTTTTTTTTTTGCCCCGTATCTAAATCCTTTGAATTCTCCAGGTCCCCAAAGTAATTAGAGTCTCAGGCGAGTGGGGCTCATAGGGGTGCCCAGAGTCCCTCTACTCAAATAGAGGGAATGCCCTACGCCTGGCCATAAGAAAATGATGTCCCAACCCTTCTCCATCAATTACCCCCTCACAACTCAAATTTACATTAGGCGCTGGCAAAAATGTGCAGTCCTGCACTTGCTGCAGGCGTTCGACAAACTCAACAAAACGCATGGTTGTATATTTTAAGATTAACCTCACTTTGCAGATATTTCCTATAAGCAATATGCTGGTGATAAGCCTCATACAGCTGTAGGCTCAGTGACTGGAAGGACGGCAGCCACAACCAGGATGCCCACAGGGCAAGCGTTATCTGCCGGACAGTAGGCGGGTGTTTAACAGGACCCCCGATAGCCTGTCCCCACCTGGCCCGAGGCACAGTATCAAACTCGCTGTCAAAGAAAGATGAAGTCAACACAGGCAGTCTGGCTCAGGTTAATAGCACTAAAAGTGAGGGTCAGGACTTCTATTATGGACTAGTGCCTTATCAAACTCAAACCAGTCACCTGTCAATCACCTGACTTACCTGCGATCCATCCGGCCGAGTCTTCAATTAATAATGACACGTGCGTACAAAGGAACACTGTATCTGTGAAGTGCAGCCGGTCATTTTTCACTCTTATACAGATGCAGCGGTGCAGTGCAAAGCTGACAGATGAAATGGACAAATGTCTGTCAGCGAGAGAAGTCTGAGCAAAAAATACGCAATACAAATAATACAGGTAGAAGTAATGAGTTTTCCCTTTGTTTTTAACCACCATTTCATGTTTCTCAGGAGTCATTGTTCTCCGCTCGGCCCTCAGCCACTTCACCCCTCCCTTCATCCCCTTGTTTCTCCACAGATCCCCCTGTTATTAACTCATTGTCGCTTCTCTTACACCCTCTTATTATCCCCTGCTGCTTTTCTTTCTATAAGCAAAAGCTCAATGTACATTCAAGTGGACCACAAGCATATTTGCTTTCTTCCACCTCTTTCATCCCTCCTCCATTCTCTTCACCCTGCCCTCACTCTTTCCCCTCTTTGTTCTTGTTTTCAATTCTTTTCTGGCCCCATCCCTCTTTTCCCATTTTTCCTGTCAATGGACTGATTTCTTTTTATCCAGGAGCGCGGCAGATTAACAGATATTGTATCATGGCCAAGACAGGCAAAGCCCCTCTCTGTCCCTGACATCTAATTAATGGTAATCCTTTAATCTGCTGCTTGTAGTGCAGACCCCTTGGTCGCTGTCCCATTTGCAGCAACAGACGCGAGTCTGAAGAAGGGACAGAGACAGAGTGAGGAGAGAGTGGGTTTGCTCACTCAGCAGGTCGAACCGCTGGGCCGCTTTGGACAAAGACATATGAAACACAATGAGGAACAATGTCTTCCTCATTTCTAGGGATTACACATATTTCATTTGTACTGTATAGCAACCTGTAGTTGTATAAGAAGAGAGAAATTTTATCAAGTATATCATGCTACACCGAGGCTGGGCAACTCCCGTTAATCATTGCCATCTCCTGGTTTCCTCCCAGGCTCACATTCGCCTGTATTTCTCCCGATTTATGACTATTGTTCACACTTTTTCTCCTTTTAGTAATCAAGACCTGTTCCTGGCACTGTACAATGGGTAGACTACTGACGCACAGAAAAATGGAGAAGAGAAAGAAATACTCAAATTTCTGATGTCCTGAAGAGAAGAATTCCCATTTCTTACGGAAAGTTTTAAAAGAAAGGGGTATGCATTTTATATAATGTGCCGCATCGATCTTTCTGCTAATCACGGGGGTCCCAGCCAGTCAATCATCATCCAGAGGCTGTAGGGCAGTGGCGTGCACAGACTCTCTAAGGGACAGAGACAAAAAAAATGATGAATTAATTAATGCAAAGTGATGAATTTGACTTTAAGCTAGAGATTCGTGCAAGTTCACGCCAGAGGGGCGAATTTTTCTGCATTGTGTTCTGACAGTGAAAAGTAAAATTAAAATGATATAACATTAAATTGCCTTTGTCGTGTACTTTTTCTTTCAAAGTCACCAGAATGCAGGAAACTACATCTTAGCCCCTGCTTTGGTTTCGAAACCCTCTGTATTTTTGAGGTCTCAAGGTATGGATACACAAAATATGTCTTGATATTTTGAAATCTAATCAAAGGCAATAAATATTAACAATGGGTATAAAAATCTAATATCACAATATTTTTGACCAAATTCCTCGACATTTTAGGGATGACTATGTGTACTTTCACAAAATGTTAAAGGTGCAATATGTAAGAATTGGCCACCTGTCGAATTCACACTCCAAACAAACAGGGGGCAGCGTATCACCAGAGAAACTGCTAACTGCTTCTTACAGTGGCTGCCCTTAGCTAGTTAGCTCAGTTAGCTGCGATCCCATCGGCTGACTCTGCCCAGACTGGACGCTCAGAGCACCATGGGAGTGTTGTGTTTACAATGCTAGCTGGTTAGCATGCTAACTTCAGTAGATATCTCTGCAACACAATACAAGAACACAAATTTTGTTGATAATTTTTGTTAATTTTTGAATGTTTTTAACCAAAATTCTTAATATTGCACCTTTAAACAGTGAGAGTTTTTATAAATAATCATCAGAAATGTGGAAATAATAACTAAGTGGGTAAAGGCAAATATTAGAACAAGTAGAACAGTAGGTAAGACAATTAAATCACTTTCCTGTAGTGCAGCCTTTAAAACTATCCAAAATCTAAGATGATATATACACTCATATCACAATAATGATATCAATATGTTGACCAGCCCAATGCATATATGGACACACTCGCTTATACTTAGTATTGGTGACATACATTTTGCGCATACACATGCATACTAACATGCACAAGCAAACTGTGCTGAGCCTAATCCCCATCATTTGCTGTGCCGAGATGACATCTGTATTTACGGCATCAACCTTGCGCTGTAGACACAGATGTAATTAACAACAGGGGCGCGGGAAGCAAATCCTCCCATCTTAATTAACTTAATTAATAGATATAAATAATCACCTTCAGCCTGTCTTCATTTGTTAAGCAATAAAACCGGGTATTAAAACCTCATCTTGGTTCTGTCATAAACAATATGCAGCCTCTCTCTCTGACAGTGACACCACAGATGGTGTTTGGATGTCATCTAACGAATTTGTAGCGTCGCCCTAATGCCGCGGCGCTGTCTTGGACTCCCAAAAAGGATGCTGAATGTCCTAACAGCCAAGTTCATTTGACAAACTTATGTATAACCAGACTGCAATGAGTAATCGGGGCAGCAAAGTCTCTTACCAAAATAAATATATAACACTTGCACCATCTGCATTGTATTATTCATGTGCTGAGCAGACAGGGCAAACCCCTCCAAGATGGAACGCAGTTTTCAGTTTCTGGGGTACGCTCATTAACAGCCAGGTTTGATTAATCAATTAACACCAAAAGTTAATGATCAGTAAGGGAACAGCTTCTTGTATTAATGCCAAGTCTGAGCATAGTGTCTTTTACTGGCAGAGCTACAAAGGTGGTGGACCGCGTCCAAGGGCAAACACAGAAAGGACAGTAGCACCTTCTCCACACATGCCGCAGCTATTTCCCTAACAAATACACACACTCACACACACACACGCACAGATGTAATGACGAGTCAGTTGGTGTGTTATTGCACAAACACACATGCACGACAGGCATGCTTGCACACATACACACACAGCAACAGAGAGGGTTAAGATACCCGCAGACACAGGCTGTGATTAATGCATCAGACTGGGGGCCCTGCTGTAGTAGGTGTCTGTGTCTTAATCACTCTCTCAGTGTGTTTCATTAGCTCCTGATGCTCTCTGATGAATGGACTAACCCTGGGTGTCCCGGCGTCTGGTGGTGCTGTCACCCAACAGAGTTCACTTCAGGAGGCGCCGATCGATGCTTACCCCTCCAAAACACACACCTTGACCCCCCTTCTCCCCCTGCAGAGAGCCCCTGCCACAGATTGGCAGGTGTGTCTGTCAGCCCGTTAAAGATATGATGCTTATGAGCACAGCCTGCTCCTGAATTCATTAACCTACATTTGAAGGATAATTCAGGCACCAGTCGCAGGCCATATGCGCTTTGATTGCTGGATTCATTCCCACCGTTGGGATTTAGTGCGAGGCGATGGGCAGTTTAATAACACATGCAGATGGCCGGTGGTGTTTCTTCATTCTTACTACTACTCTCTTATCCTCATCTCATCAGGGACTGCTGAACTTATGCTGCACTCTTAAGTTGCTCCATCTGTAATATACTGTAAATCCCTACAAAACACCACGTCTTAGATTCCTGCCCATTATGTTGTTATGTAATAGGATTTAAACTTGATGTGCATAATGTGTTAAGGTAGTGGTTTTGAGGGCGGAGATGTGTGTATTTCCACCTGAGAATGCTGCATCCTTGTATAACATCTTCATTCTTTCTCTGCTTGATAGTAAACATGGCACCTGAGGACTGTAGGGGCTGCGTCAGCCGAAACACATACGGACCTGACGGCGATGCTCCAGCAGAAGAGATCTGCTGTATCCTCAGCTGCCAAATGACTTTTCAAATCAGGTAAAAAGACAGAGGGAGATGTCGATCTGTTGCCATTTCATTCAAAACCGCCTTCATTATCTGAATATATGCAGCGTCAGGATATGTTGTGGGCTATTACCTCCTGTTCTAAATGCTGTTGCAGAGATTGTTGCTGAGGCAGGCAGTGCAGTGTCGGGGCTTGGCGTTGGCACATGGGCAGTAGAGTTTGCCAACTCGCTCTCTGTTATCGCTCTCTCAGGGCATCATGGGGATGTGAGCAACCAGAGCAGGGATAGAGAAGAGGGGACGCCGCCAGCTGGGGCTACGGGAGGCTGTTTGGACCCTGTGCGCCATCCAGCTCTGCCCTCGTCCCCTCCAATCAGAATAGAGCATGGCCTTACATCCTGCCATCCTCCATTACTCTGGCTGGAACAAAATTCAGACAAATAGTAAACAATTCTGTCTTTGGCTCATGACATGAATTAGAACTAATACTGTGTGAAAATTGCAGCCCAGTCGGCAGAATAAAATGTTGGCAGGTAATGTTTCTGTAAACCACTGATATGTTCACATTTGTATGTAACATCCTTGACATTTGACATTTTTAAAACTAGTGTCATATCACGTTAAAATTACATGTTTATGACCTGACTGTTGGAGGAGGGGACGGTGGTGAGTAGGGATGCTCCGATCAGGGTTTTTTGCCCCCGATACGAGTCCGAGTCCTTTGATTTTTGAGTATCTGCCGATACCGAGTCCCGATCCGATACTCTTATAATACATTTAAAAAATTAAAAAGATCGAAGAAAACTATCCAAGGTGTCCCTTATTTTTTATTATATTTTACCACCCCTCGATATCCCAAATTTACATATCTGACAGTTTGCAACTGCATCGTTCTCGTCACTCACTTTAAAATACTTCCACACAGCAGACATGGTGCGCCACAACTCGCCACTCCGCTTCAAAACAAACTGGCGTGCTGGTCTTCTGCGCATGCGCATGTCGTAAACGGTGGTAGTAAATACTCATTTTATTTTTTTTATTTTGAATCACCAATAGCCCATATATCAACAATCTAATACAAATAATGACTAAATAAATATATATAAAACCGATCTCTGATCGGGTCGTAACGTCCGAGTCCCGATCGAGTCTTCAGTGGCGTGATCGGCCCCGATTTCCGAGTCACGTGATCGGATCGGTACAACCCTAGTGGTGAGTTAAGCTCAAAGGCTGCCAGGCCAGTGACCACAGTTCAAGGCTGCGTTTCAACATTTGTAAGCGCGACACCACTGGATATTTTCTAGATTTCCAGCTGCGTTTGTGGCAACGAAACCAGGAGTTTTCAACACGACTTTGTGACATCTCCTGCCGTATTTGTGGCGACCAAAACAGGCATTTTTAGCCAAAACATGCTCTTTTCCTAACCCTAAACAATTGGTTTTTGTGCCTAAACCAAACCAGACCATAAGCACTGCATTTTGCAACAGAAAATTAAAAAAATTAACCTAAAGAAAAGTACAGTTGCAACATAAAGAAAAGTAGTTTCAAGATATAGTACATACATGATACATAAACATTTGCTGAAATGTACACCACCAACATTTATTCTGGTGATGGGTTTGGAAAACTGGTGTGATAAGTTAGCTTAAAACTTAAAGGCAAATTATTTGATTGCTGTCATGTCCTCTTGACCTCTGCCGGGACATCCTTTAATAATCCTCATAATCTGATGTATTTGATGTATTTATCAGTATTCTTGTTGAGTCAGTGGTTAAACAAGCTGTTCTGGCATCTGTCATGGTTTGGGTTTTGGTTTGGTTTTCCTGTTTAATTTTGTAGCTTATATCCCCATGTGTTGTGTGTTACTTTCCAATTCTTGTCTTTGTCTGTTTTCCCGCCCTTATTTCCCGCCCACCTGTATCCCGGTAGTTAATCACTCCTGTATATTTTCTGGTTCGTCTGTGTTTCTTGGTCCTGTCTTCCCCTTGTGTTTAACCTGCTTCTATCTGCTGCCTGTGTGTCCTGCGTCTGTTCTCCGGTGCTTGTGTGTTGCCTGTGTTCCTGATTTGTTCCCCATGGCTTTCCAGTTTGTCTTCAGTTTTTTAATTACCTTTCAGTTTTTTTGGACTTTACTTTGCCTGCCTTTTTGGTGCTTGGAATTTGGATTTTGAACTTTGGATTTCAGCTTTATTTTAGTAAAGTACTTTCAGTTTTTCAACCTTCTTGTCTGTGTGTTTTGCAGTTGGGTCCCTTGTGACAAACTCTGACAGCATCAAGACATTTGGTCACATCCTGTATCTCACATTACTGGATCGTACTTACTTGTCTCGATGTTAGCCAGTGTGCTCTTTAAAGGAAAACTTCTATAAATCCCAACCTGAACCCTATTTTTTCCATATTTTTATGTCTCAGTGAGTAATGGGGACAACGATTTTATAAAAAGGCCCCACATTATCCAACATTATTGGTCCATTATTATGGAACGGATCCCTACAGAGAGACCTTTTTGTTGAAGAGTAAGATCCATTTTGTTTTACCAGAAACAGCCGCTATTGCTCTTTCCAAAGCCACCAGACTCCATTTACAGAAACAATAACTTTATCCTTGTCAAACTTTATTCAAACTTGCCTACAATCAACAATTCTTGTTGGGTTGATTAAACCCTTAATTCACTGAGGTGTGAAAATAAGAGAGAGGAGTGAGAGGGAGGTCAGACATCAGAGAAGCACTGGGGAAAGAAAGCGTGTACAGCCAGAATATTTTCACACCTAACGTGGTAAATTAATTGTTACTAATTAATACCAAAGTTCATTGCTAATGAAAGATGTTGTAACTCTTTCTCTACCTCTCTCCCTAGTCTCTTTTCACTCCGGTTTCTCTGTGCTGGACCATCAGCCGTCCTGGGACCTCTGACTCTCCCCCCTGACTTGGTCCCTCATTTCAGATGTTTGGATCGTCCTTCAGGTGATTCAGCCTCTCCTCTCTCTCTTTCTCTCTCCCTTGTGTGCATGTTGACCTTGTTTCTCTCTCCTACTCGGTGTTTGTTTCTTTTCTCCTAGCTGTGTCGTTGGTGTGCTTGAGTTTTTGTTCTTGTATGTCTTTTTCCAGGCCTCCATGGTAGAGAGGTTGTTTCACTCAGCACTGTTTGGCAACATCTGAAGTTACCTGACATCCTCCTAGATCCATATTCTTAGTATATCTATAATTTTGTTATTCTGATTGTTAAGTTTTTCTTATCCAACTCGAGAATCTAGGCAAGGAGGGGATAGAGGGGATCATATGCTGTACAGATTGTGAAACCCCCTAAAGCAAAATTTGTGATTTGTGATCTCGGACTTCACAAAAAGACTGACTTGACTTGAGTTGCCCAGCGCGACACAGAAGATAGACACAGTTGGAGATAGCAGGGGATCATAGAACATTTAGCAAGATATTTTTCTCAGGAGCCGATGGGGAGCAAAACATTAAATGCTAACGTTGTTCCTTTATCTTAATATGTTGCATCTGTCTTTCACTTCATCTGTCTTTTCACAAAAATAAAATGCATGCATGAGCCGGATCAAGCAAGATCTTTGCTACATAAGGTGATGGCGCTCATACTGCCTTTGTCCACAGGGGGCGCCAGAATCAACAACAGAAGGATGGAGTGATGTGGAGTTTTTGACCATTGGTGCTGCAATGGAGCAAAAATGGGTCCAAGTTTGGTTCACCAATAGACCTTTCACATTATTCCACTGATCCAGCAATGGGCAAATGTAGTGAATAAGAGAAAAGTGTTCTCTAGTAAATAATGACGTAAACCTGTTGGTTTCAAAATGTTCAAAATAATCAGCTTTAAAAAAAATTCTAAAATAAGAAAATGCACTTCATTTGTTTCCCAGAGCTACAGGACACACACAGTGACCTTTGAACGACTTTTGTTTGTTTTTCTTAAAACCCAGTTATGATGTTGAACATACTTTAGGTCTTTATGAGATCGACACACACATTCCAATTGTAGAGTCATGGCAACAAACAGGCTTGCAATTTTTTGAACACTGAAAGACTATTATTTGTAATGCGAATGATAATTTTGAAATGTCCAGAGCTTGCATTCATGGCTGGTTTTGGTTCTGTTCTTATTTTACTTTTGTGGGAAACTATCAATTTTGAAACTGACAACAATAATTATGTCAGACAAATGAATGCAATTGATTTAATGAATGAAACAACAAATAAACAGTAATCTAGTTTTTGAGACAGAGCGATCAAGAGATAGAAGTGTTGTATGTTAGAGTTATAATCATGTACTCCACCACCTCCATATGTCTCCATCCTCTCATCTCCCCCCATGCATTTCAAGTTCTCCCCATCCTCTCACCTCATTTACTTCCTCCTTCGCTCCCTCCCCTGCTGTACGCTCTCTCTTCCTCTTGGAGTCTTACCAATCCCTCTTGTTGTTTCACACCAGACTGTGTTGAAAAGACTAAAAATATATGTGTTTGGTCCTGGCCGTCCCAAAAGGCAACTTTATAGAGAACAAAGGAGAGAGCAGGGCAGCTCAAATAACTCATGAAGAGAGAGAGGATGCTGCTCTTGGGGCTCTGTTGCCCCACTGAAGAACATTATTACTGGATTATTGATTTACAGCACAAAATGGATGGAACATAAGTAGCGTTAAGCTCATTAATCCCTCTCCCGCCTCTTTTATGAAAATGGACTTGTTATCAGTGATTATTCTAATGGATTGTTATGATCGAACACTTACTGCGCTGTACGCCTGCTGCCTTAGCAAGAGCACAGAGTGCGGGGACGGCAGAGGTGAGGTATGGGGACGTGCAGATAGAAGCAGAGAGGCATAGAAGGAGAGAGGTATCTGCTGAAATGAATACACAGAAGTAAAAAGCTGGAAACACAGACAGTGGAATTGCTGACATTCCGGTGACATTTGGTGCGTCAGTGGCATTTCGCAAGACATACGAGCAGGTAGCTCAGATCACATCACTCCTAGCATGGGATGGGACCTCACACCCTCACCCATTAACATACCGAAAATGACTTTTTACACCAGGCGTACTGTTTGCACAACAAAATGATCTTCATTATCTCTTGTTTTGATATGACGTTTCCTCTTACGAAGCTCCATGAGTAGTTTAATTTACAGTAATGAAAACTGTAACCTCAATCTTTGTCTTCCTCACCCTCCTTTCCTCCCTCTCTCCCCTCTCTCCCGGCTCCATGTACATCCATCAGGGAGTGCTCCAGTGGAGCGCGGCGGGCCCGACGATTGTCCTCATAAATTGTGTGTGTGTCGGGGTGCAGAGGGGCTAAGTGAGCAGTAAATAACAAAGGGTCCTGCCGACGTCCGCTCGCCATCGCCACGTTTCCGGCCACGCAAGATTACCCAGGATGCCCCTGGAGGGGTGTCTTCTTCCTGCGTGTGATGAATGGACAAGAGGAGGGAGAAACACACCTTCCCCCACCCCGGCGTCTGACAGAGAAAAGGTGAGGTCCAGGAACCCTGCCGATTTAAATTGATGAGTGTCTTTATTTCGGCGTAAAAAAAGAAAGGAGCTGTTTGTCTCCCTCCTTCTGTAATAACAGATCTCTCGGCAGATATCTTTAACTGCCTCCATTCTTCACTGTCACTCCCTTTTCTCTCTATCCCGCTCACTTTCTCTTGCTCTCTTATGCCCTTTTCGATTTTTCCTCTCCTGCCTATTCTCTGTCTCTCTATTGACTGTGCATTCATAACCGCCCCTGGTCACTTATTTCTGCTCCCTGTACTTTTTCTGTGTACCCACACTATTTTCCATTCCAGCTCCCTCCTATGATGCTCCCCTTAACTTCTCCTGCCATAATGGTCCAAAAGGCTATCAACAGCGCCATCAAACCTGAGACTGCCACTCACTTTTTCTTTTCTTATTCGCCATCCATGCTTCTATACATAAAACCCACTTTTTCCACCTTTGATCGAAGCAACAGAATCTCGGGTTGCACTTTGTGTGCTTCTGTTCCCACACATTATCACAAAGCTATATTTTATCTCAAGTAATAACACTTTATTCAGGTACATCTGTAACCGCCAGCTGACTTTTTCTGGCGCCTGATTCTTTTGTGACTTTTTGCCTCGCCTTGCATTTTCCTCTGTGCTCCAGCGTGCTGTACCGTACTCACCTTGATGCTCAACATCACCCCATCCATCTATCTTGGTCGCCCATTCCTCCCGCGCTCCCCTTTTTCTCCCCCATTTGCCAGATTTACACCTGGCAAACTAAGAAATCTTCTTCAACAACACCTGCTTTTGTCTTTTAATTTCCCATTTTCCCTGCTAATACTGATCGTGACAGGTTTATTGTACGTTCTGTGACTTTGGTGCAGCTGCTCCGTTTAGCTGGATGACGTGAAACAAAAAAAGTTAATGTTAGGTTTCGAGATAGTGGGGTTTGATGAGAGCAGTGCAATGAATGTCTCTGCCTCTCAGCCTGAGGACTTTTCTCTCCGAACGTTGACAGCCGTAAGAAAGCAGATGAATAGCTTCAAAATGGGATGTTCAGCCTGTTTTCCAAGATATTCTTAACATAGCTTATATAAGGGATAAGTTAGGTAGACCCGTTAAATAGCGCCTTCCCTCTTTCTGTTTTTGTATGGGGAGAGAACATCATGTCAAACTGAACGCCTGAAACATTAAACTGTCAAATTTTGGCATTGAGTTTGACAGGATGTTCTGAGAAGAGAAAGAATGGCAGTTATCAAGGCATGTGGCCAACTCGATGAGAATTATTTGCCTCTCTCCCACACCTACTTTGCCATGTGATACTGTAAGAAATCAAAATAATGAGAGATATTGCTTACTCCCAAGCCATGAGACGGGGATAACATATCTATAGATTTCTATATAAGCACTACATATTGCATATGGATCGATAAAGTATTTAATAGTTTGACGTGTAACCTTTTTAAGAATATCGATTTGCGCAGTGTTCTGCATGAGGGCTCAATTTGGAGCATATCGACTGTGGTGTTGTTGTGATATGGCGAGGGAGGGCCTCGGGCTCCAGGCAGACGCTCTCAACGCCACAGTTATTGACCCTCTTGACCTTCTCCCTACAAAGACAATATAGGCTTGTCTATACTGGTCGCACTATGTTGTATCAACACCGCAGTCACAGAAACAGAACCAGTCAGTCTACACTTATGAGAACCAAGAATACTTTAAATGTTTCCACTCATAACAACTCATATAGTGTTCCCAGTAGAGCTGTGTATCCAATCTCAGTACTTTTTGAATGTTGAATGAACACGAGTTCAGTTTAAAGGGTCAAATTTAGTGCAATCACAGTGAGTAAATGTGTCAATTAAATCACTTAGTCTGATTAAATTAGAGTAATGCAGACTTACACATAAACCTTATGAGTTTATTCAGTTGTGTATATATAGAGTTAATGGGAACTTCTTCATTAACATAACATTGAGAAAGAAAGAAACAATGGGAAGTGATGAAACAGAGGATGGCTCATGTCGACGGGAGCAGCAGAAGACTGGGTGAGAGGCCAAAGAGGTCGGGGTGTTTGCCAGCAAAACTACCGTTTATAAACCACCAACAACAGGCATTACCAGGGCTAATGTTTGAGACATTAAACAGTGTGAGTTGAGCATAGAGAACCCAACCGACAAAGCCAGCAATCAGACGGAGTAGGGCAGGTCTTGCGAGGACATGAGTGGGATCCATAATAACGCCTCCAGTAGGTCTGTTCACTCCAAGATAAGCTAACTGGTGGCTGTTTTACATGAGCTTGATATTTGCCATCAAGGCATGACACGATGGATCTTCTTACGTAGGTCTAACCATCAGGAAGAAAGCTTGAATGTTTTTTAAAAAAAACAGGTTTAATGTATATATCATGTTCTCCAGTGGAATGAATTGCTGTTTTTTCTTTTTTCATAATTTAAGCTACTTAAGAAGGGATCAGGGTTTAAGAGTTTACAGGGAGGCTGACTGATTAACCCTGCTTCCAGTCTTTATGCCAAGGAAAGCCAGTCATCACTTCTCATGGTTCAGCCTTCACTTTTAATTGACATATGTTAAAGTGGTATCAGTTTTCTTATATAACCCTTTGGCAAGACATATACAACATGTAAAACTATTTAATTCAACAAGCCTTTATTTTTAAGACTAGATTATATGAATATATGTGTGTGTGTGTGTGTGTGTGTGTGTGTGTGTGTGTGTGTGTGTGTGTGTGTGTGTGTGTGTGTTTGTGTGTGTGTGCGTGTATGATTATTATATGAAATGGAAAATTGATGAGATGTCTTGAACAATTTGAAAATAAATCTCTGTGTGGTTGAATAGTGCTTGTCCACACAACATAAGGTTGTAATAATGTTCCCACCAAGAGGTCTTTGTGGTTGAAAGGAAGCATTTCTACTTTCATATCACCAGCGTACCCTGTCTGAACCGTACAGCTGTGAAACCACATAACAATTAGTTTCAAGAGATGACCTGCTGGATAAGAAGGGATCAGTGAGCAATATCACATCTCTCCAACTCTCTCACCCCCTCTCCCCCAGTCTCACTCTCTGCCTGTCAGCCTTCATTTCCCCCCTCCGCCCTCTCTCTGCTGACTTGGGCATCGGCGCAGAGGGTAAGCTCGCCTCCCTCGGCTTGAGGTGACCCCTCACGGACCCTATTGACATCACACACACCCTTAGTGGCCAATATACACTGCCTAAATGAACTCTACCTCTCCCCCTCAGCCACCGTCGTTGCCTGAGCCCACTGCTGGGTGAATTAGATTGCAGGCTTTTTAATACAGCTCTTAATGGTTTATAAATTGCAGGTAATGATTCCTCCTTTCCTCTCTCTTGCGGTGCTTTTTATGGCCCCTCGGCTCTCCAAGGGAGTGGGTGGGATTTAATATATGGTGGAGGAGGCAGAATGAGGAGGTGAAACTAGCCCTGCTCGGCTTTGTGCCTGCCCTTAACGCTTCCCCTGGCTACAGAGAAGGGAGTGTCGGAAATAATGCTGGACACTGATGTTATCTAGCTGTAGCATATAACTGCCGGGACATGACAGAAGCGCATGACGAAATGGTCACCAGAGAAGTGCATCTAATCCGGAGTTATGTTTGTTGGAAGGCAGCGAGCATGATGTTGGGAGAGGCTGCACCATAGGGAAAGACAAAAATATGCACATCCCAACCAGGTGCAGAGCCAAAGTATGAACAAGGAAGGAGGCGCTCATTAGCTCACTAGCACCCAATGTAAAGGTGAATGTATTTTTAAACTTTGCCAGCTGTTTAAAGGGTCAGTTCACCTCAGAATAAAAAAATCATACTTTTCCTCCTGCCTACAGTGCTACTCATTCATCTACATTGTTTTGGTGTGAGTTGCCGAGTTTTGAAGATATCGGTCATAGAGATGTCTGCCTTCTCTCCAGTATAATGGAACTAGATGGCACTGGCACTGACAGACAACAGACCCTGTTATGAATAGTTTCATGTAGGAACTATTTTCTTTCTACCAACCTACACCTGCCACATGTATCACCAGAGGGAAACGTGCATCCACTCATGGTCGAGAGGCTAGCTAACTAAGTGTCAAATGAGTGCCATCTCGTTATATAGTTATATTCAACAGACAGCAGACATCTCTACAGTCAATATCTCCAACACTCTGCAACTCACAGTAAAACGATCTAGATAGAACTAGCACTACACATGAGGAGAAGAATATATATTTTCTTTTCTGGGGGTGAACTGTCCCTTTAAGCCTGAATGAAGTCATCCAATTGCACAAACTCATCTGTCGTTGTGTGCCTTCTCTTCACTGATGCGACCAGCAAACCTGAACTCCCTCTTTTGCTGAGATGGGACAGTGGACACGCTCTTTACTGTCTTTCCCACATTTTTCTTTGCGGTTCAATATCTTTTCTATTGCAGCATTTGAAAGGTCACTGTGTACTGTTGGTATTGCTGTGACTCCAGAGGAATGATGGCATATGCACCTAAAACTTGTGCAGTCGCAGAGACATGAAACATAAAACAGCAATGCAAAACACAGTGATCACAGCGCGCTCAGTTGTGTTACATTTATATTAATAAAATATGTATCACGTTTATTAAAACAGACAGCTTCTTCTAATTGTACATTCATCCCAACAGTTCTTTTCTTTGATAGCCAACACAATGCCTCCCAAACTGTCTAGAGACTGGTAATTAGAGCAGTGTGGGAGGTTTTCACTTCCTAATGCAGCACAATATGAACAGCGGCCAGCATAAACCCAGTGCCTTACATGATGGCTCGTTGGCACTTAGTGAAATTCCAATTAACTGACCCAAATGTCTGCAGGGAGTATTTGTCTCAGACTGTGGTGAGAATGCAATTATTGTTTCCATCTTGTGCTTGTGTAGTGACCAGCCCACTCCACAGAATAAAATGTTGGCATTGTAGGTTTCTGCAATGTGAAATTTGATTGTTCCATATGTATCAACATATTTGGAAGCATGAAAACCACCAGATAGTTTTTATGGGACATCAGGAGATTCTCCAGCCTTGTGTGCGGAAGCCAAAACGTGATATTTGGTAACTCTAAAGACTTGCTCTTGTGAATGCCTGCCAGTGACTCCCATGTCAGACCGGCACAGTTTTGTTGGGTTTAGTTAAGAAAACTACTTGGTTAGGTTTAGGTAAGAAAACTAGATAACTAGGTTACTTAAGTTATTTAAGTTACGAATGTATGTGACTTCAGTTACAATATGTAGGTGATATCATATAGGTGATGTTTACTACATTATTCAGTTAAAATAACTTTTGGTGTCACACTGGACATGAACAGCGGTCTCCTGGGTGAAAGTCCTGTGCTTGTTTAATCCAACTATCCAACTCTGACCACCTCCCTACATGGACTTGATTACTCTTTACACTGCTTTGCCTGACTTCCTCCTTTGCTAACTTAACAACTATAGCCACTAGAGGTCACCGCCTAACAAGAAACATACATATGAGTTGTCATAAGCTGCTTACACAGTCAATCTTTATGGTGGTCTTCTGATGAGGATGGCCTTACCATAAAACAACATAACATTGAAAATTGAACATAACACAATGTAAAGTTTCAACATATCCCTGGTTTGCAGAAACATACATTGCCAACATTTATTCCGTTGATTGCGTTGAGCATCTTGCATTTGTAAAGCTAGTTTCATAAAGCTTTACCTTTCACTTCTCCACTCTGCCACTGTGGAAGTGTGATATTTGGCTCGTTATGTGCTTCCAATGGTTCACTGGACAGCAGAAGGGAGGGAGCACAATAGAGGAACCATTTACATTGTGTGCAGTGAAGTCCTTAAAGTAGCAAGACTCAGCTAGACTCCCAGTTACACTGCATTGTCATAGTCAAGTGCATCATAGGTAATAATGACTTGTACCTACCTAAAAGTGTGTGAGGATCAAGGCCCCATGGTTTGTGGTGGAAAAATACCTGGCACCAAACTCATCCAACTGAGAACAGGTGGAGACGCGAGGCTCTGAAACTGCCCCTCGCTGTGCTTTAGAGAACAGTTCAAACAATTTAGTTTGTCAAAGAGGGACTCCTGGCCTACTTTCCCCAGCTTTCTGTGAATCTGCAGCTATTCTAGCATCCTCCAGACCTTTGCTGAGCTGTGAACATCTCCAGAGACAGAAATTTGTCTACATAAATAAATACCTCCGTGTTTGAATACCCTGCTGGTTGGCTGATCAGGTTTAGAAGAACATGCACTGAATGTGAGTCTCATTCTTCGACTGTTGGTACCACTTGGCAGAAATGTGCAAAAATAAAAGGGGGGTAGAGGAAGAGGAGCGAGATAAAGCAATGGCAAAATGAGTATGTGGTTCATAGAAAAGGTTAAGGAAAATAAGAAACACATACAGGTGCACACAGAGAGGGAAAGAAGCACGAAGAGATGAGGAGTGGCGAAAGAAAATGCTGATCCATGGTCCCTGTCTGGGAAGGCAAAAACAGAGCATTGATTCTGCAAGATCCACAAATGAAAAATCCATGGGGGTAAGGAGCTCTTCGGCCCTGCGGCAGAGACAGGGCACCAGCGGTCAGGCTCTCGTATCGCAACTGACACGGAGCCCGGGCCTCTCGCTTGGTGGTACTGGGCAGTGCTGGATCAGCTGGACGGGGGCCAAAATCAACCCAACCAGCAGGGAGCTCACTGAGAACAAGATATAAAGGAGAACATTGAGGAAAGAAATAAGAAAGAGTCTTTTTGTTGGAATAAAATGATCACATCATAGAAAAAAACACAACTACAGCCACAAAGAGAGTATTCCTGTTTTGGTTGCCTGGCACTTTAATCGCATTAATCCCTTACGGTGCATCTGACTGTTGAGCCTAAAATGGAGAAAAAAAACACGGTCACTCTGTATACCTGTAAAGAGCAGATAAAGAGGCCCTGCGTCTCTATCTGTGGTTCCATTTGAACTCCCTCTGTTTAACCAGGGGATGGGATTCGGTCTGGGGGAGGGAGGTCCTTTTTTTCTCATTACCACCCTCTGTCAGTACATGTACACACCACAGAGCACTAATCTGCACCCCTGATATGCTAATCTATCTGTCTCCCCCCCCCCCCCTCACTCCTTTTAGATGGCAGCCACACCTAAATGCAGAGAGGGGAAGGCGAGAGGAAGTCATTAAAGCGTGCCCTGCAGGAGCCTGCCTGGGCCGTGGCTGGATGAGATGGGACGGCGGCAGCAGCTCTTTGGGTGTGGGTCTCCAGGGAGCAGTAGATCGGTTTAGTCACTGGCTCTACTCTGCTTCCCCCTGGGGTAGTCCCGGTCCCCAGCAGACAGGATAGCAATCAGACATGCAGGGTGTGGAGCAGAAAATATTGTAGTTCCACTGGTGGCGGCGGGAGTATGCATGTATGTGTGTGTGTTTGTGTGTGTGCATGCATGTGCATTTGGGAGATTAAAGGTGACAGTCGTCGCTTTGCTTAGACCTGCTCACCTGCCACAATCTGTCAGTAACCGAGGCTGCTCGATGAAGCGTACCGCACCTGTCATCGGTGAGTGTGCGCGTGCACGTCGCGCGCCTTCTGTCATTTCACCTGCGTTTGTGTATTGACAGATACATATTCTCAAAAGAGGCACTCGTGGTGTTCCTGTGCAGCTTTCAGGGGAGCACAATCCTCCATCCGGTGTGCTCATTTTACTACAGCAAAAGCAATCATTTCAGAATTATCATTTCAATTGATGTTGTGTTTCGTAGCACTTCAGAACCTACAGATTAAGCAGAAAAAACACTTTCTGACTGGCTGTGTGTGCATGTCTTTGCGTTTGTGCACACAAATAGGGACGTTTGTATTCACATTTATGTGGGAGAGAGAACAATTGATGATATTGTTTGCCGCATTCTTTTGTCCCCAACTTCAAAAAACTGCAGATTAACATAATTCAAAAATATATAAATATATCTATCATTTGTGTTTGAGTGAGAGAGAGTGAGAAAAGGAAAAGGAAGGAAAATACAGACGGACGGACGGCATTTCTCTGCCTGAAGCACCTTAACTGATCATATATGTCTCCTATCAAAAGCTATGAGCTGTTTAATAGTTTGAATATAACCTCTTCATTTGTCACAGGCAATAATCACATTGTAACTCAGCTTTAATGGCCATGTGCAAAACCATAATGTGAAATCATACTGATTACTGTGTGTGCATGTGTGCGTGCATGCGTAGGTGGGTGGGATTCTGCGAGACAAGGATCTCTGCACATCCCTTATTAAAGTTGGTTATTATGACAACTCAGTTTTTGACACATATTAAAGACTGTATCTCATCTTTAAAGGCCCTCCGTGTTTCTAGGCACTTTTTTTTTCTGGAACAAAGCTACTGATTCTGACAATCTTAATCTAAGAGAGGATCCTGGGAGGTTAAAAAATTGCAGTCGTGAAGACAAAAAGAAAAAACAAAAACTTTTCAGATGGAAGCTATGCAATACATTCTAATGAGCTAACAGGAGATGAGTGTTGCATTTATATGCCCACTGCATTCACAGCCGTACCTCATAACTGCATTCGTTGTAAATAAATATGAGCAATCAGCTAAGAACGGCAATAAAGGGGCCATAAAGAGCTGCAAACAGTGAGATGGGAGGAAATTGCATTTCTGCACAGACGGACAGACGAAATGGCAGACAGACATAGAGAGACGAAGGCAGATAAAAATACAAAAGAGCTACAATCTTTTTCTTTGCCCTCCATATCTAAATAATGGGTGGAAGGTCGGGGAGAAATAAAAAGTTGATGGTCTTTAGACCATCTGAGCACAACTCCGATAACAAAGAGCCAACAACAGGCAGCAGCAACGGTCCTGGAAACAGAGAAAAAGGGAGTCAGAGAGAGGTTAAAAAGAAGTGTTGTATCCTCAGCTCCCTCAGCCCTGCGGCGTGGGGTCACCTCAGAGACTGGAGACTGAATTACCCAGCAGCCCCGGCTGCTCGCAGGATCAGGCGGACAAGGGGAGAGGACGAGGGGAGTTAATGAAGGGAAGAGACAGTTCAGGTCCCCCAAGGGCCTCCAGGCACCTGCCTGGCAAGCTCCCACCGCCCAACCTGCTCTGATTGGCTAATTATCAACGTGGATTTAGCCTAGAGTCGAATCACTGATTGATTGGAGTGTTTTAAATCTGCTTCTCCTTCCTATCTCACTCTGTCTTTGTGGAAACTCTCGGTCGCTGTGGGGACGGCACAGCAGCAGCAGCAGCAGCAGCAGCAGCAGCAGCAGCAGCAGCAGCGGGCGACCAGTTCCTCTGCACACTGTGGACACACGGCCTCAGCAGCAGTGATTTCGTCTCTCAGTGGACATGTAATTCATTAGTAAAGTGCTCAGAAAGAAATTATTTGAATCTTCAGATAATTACTAATTACAGCCTGTTAAGTGACAGAACATTTTTCAAATGGGAACGAGGGGAGAGAGGCCGCGATCTCCCTCATATTGGGTCAACATAATTCCAGTAATAGATGCTATTTTGCCAAGACCACGGAGGATGTGGAGGTGTGATTAAATAAGTGTTGCCATGTTTGCTTATATTCATTCATCAGCGATTAAGTAGCTCGTGGTCCAGGAGGAATCTGGTTCATTAGACTTTACATTAAAATCCAAAGGGACTGAATGCCGTGCAGCTTATGACTGTTAGTATTAGTCGTTTTTCTGTCCCACAGAACTTGGATTCAGCTTACTCACTCTCGCCGATGTGGCTCACAGCTTTTTTCTCCTCCTTTAGAATTAAAAGTCATTAACTCCTACAACATAAGCTGACATAGTTAATATCAAAGCAGACTGGAAAAGGCGCAAAATAGAAGTTTAAATTGGGTTCCTTGCTGGATATTCATGGCATATTCAATTACGCTGCTATGTGGGAGTGTGCAAGAAAAGCTTCCCTTTTGTTTCCTTATCTGCCTCCAGTTCAAACTGAGTGCATGAGACGTACTCTGCTGAAAAGAGCAAGAGATGAAGAAGAAGCCGAGCGAAAACAGGCTGAGCACATGTTGCACGTAGCACAAGTAGGTACGTCTCCCTATTTTTCCGCCAGTCAGATCAGTCAGAAATCTGTTCTCTCTGCACATAAGGAGTGCAGGCGCTGGGTGTTTCTCACAGTGGGATGGAAACGCTTTGCCTGTACCAAACCCCAACTGAGATCTTCACTGGGAATCCTGAATCCCAACCTACATTCAGGAGGAGGAGGAGAACGGAGCGAGGCCTCCTAAGAGAGCAGATTTAACTCCATGGTTACAGTCCGCACAACTGTTCAGGATGTCTCCCTCTATTTTGCTGCAGTGCATCCTGGGACCGGACATCTATAGCAGTCCCGGGAAGCCCCCAGGGAGGCTGGGGGATTAGCGCTGGCCTATCTCTTCAGAGCTGGGAATTAATTAAGTAATTATGAAAGCCAGGCAGGGGGGGATGAAATATGCATGAGCCCTGATTGGGACGTTTGTGATTGTGTAATCTAATTTCAACCGGCGGACCGTCCCTGCCAGCCAGGTAGAACACTTCCCACACACACACACACACACACATATGCATGCACACACACAACAATAAAACATAACCAAAGATCACCCTCACTGTTTGGCAGAGTGGGTATTTTGAGTATCTCATTATGTTAATTAAAATGAGGTAATCAGTGTGGATTAATCACCATAGTAATGAGGATTGAACAGCAGATTATGTCTTCTTACCTAATCCACATAATTGTATTTGTGGAAGCACGAGTGTAATGTGCTCGCATCGAATTAATGATTAAAATGATTGATTAAGCACGTGTTTCACTTTTTGGAGTGTGGAAAGCGGATTTTTGCTTTTGTCTCAAACATCGTCTCTGTTGTTGGTGTTTGTGGATCTCACCGGGGGTTTTCTGTGTCTCTGCTGTTTCTGCACTACTCACTATTGATGGACTTAAAGGCCTGCTCGCAGCAAAGAGCTCCTGTTCTCCTGAAAAATACTTCCTGTAGAGGACTCGAACAAGAGTCGATACCAGTGTAGCCATGAGATATCCCACAAGAAAAGACTGTCACATTCTCAATACACGAGTGCAGTGCAACCATTGGGTCTTAAGCGTAACCACAAATGTGCACATGATGTAAACACACATGCACACAAGGCACGACCAGGCTCCCATTTCCTCTCAATCACCTGCAAGGCTATCGACCCAGGTGCATCCTCCTTCCTTTCATTTATTTTGCTTTTTTTTCATGTATTGATCAGTACATCGGTGGATGTCACAAAAGTGCTGGAATATCATGTTCTAGGTTTGTGTCCTTCTGCATCCATCTACCTCTCTCCTGGGCTTTAATAGGCTCACATTAAAGCTTAACATTCAGTGTAACAACACAGTCGTTAATATGCTTTAATTAAAAGAAAAGGGGAGGCTATTCATATAAATGTGAAGCTAACAACCTAAAAAAAAGGAGGGGAAATGAGCGAAAGCCGGAGCTTTTTATGTTTCACTATATGCTCTAGTTCACTGGAGCACTGCAGTGGGAACCTCCAGTATTTAAACTGGTCCCCAGTGTTTGAACTCGAACTCTGCTCAGAAAGCAGAACATAAAGCAGAAAGATGAGAGGATAGAGACAGAGAGTGGAGCAGAGATGAAAGGCTGCGGTGTGCCTTCCAAAGGGAATGTGGGAGCCCGGGAGCACGCTTGCTCACAGTGTCTGATTGTTCCTTTGTCTCTTTTAGTCGCAGAAGGAGCTGTTTTAAAAGCCTTCGACACATGAAACGTGACGATGCTGCCCTACACATCGCAGGATTACTTCCTTATAGACATCTTTGAATCTTGCGAGATGGCTCAACAAAGGAGGTCAGAAATCACAGAGATGGAGTTTTTGTCCAACTAACACCCAGCGCCTTGTGATGCTTCAAATAACAATCATGTAGAAAATGAGAGGAGCAGGTGTGTCTCCAGCATCAGATGTCCACCTTTTCAACCCCTGCCTGCTCCTTGTAAGCAGGTGCGATACTTGCTCATTAATTCCATCTCGGGTTGTGACCCACCTTACAGAGCAGTGGTGCCGTATTTGTTCTCCTGTCTGTCGCCTATACTGTGTCATTGGAGTTGATTTTTTTTCCCCATTTGCGCCGAAAAAAGACACCAAAGCGAACTCAAAAGATCAATTTTCTTTCATTTTAGTGAGATAATATATCCAATCATCCTATATATCCTCTTCCTCTCTTTGTGATTCTCCCCACGAGGCATGAGAAGTGGCTCATATGTCACGCTTTTATTTTGGTGCCCATTTGATATATTCTGCACCTACTGGTTTAATCCCTTTTGTGTGAACACCTACTGTACTTTGGTGCTCCTTTGTCATTGACATCAGCTACTGTAAAACAAAAGCTCTAAACATTGTGATATTTCAGTGAAATCACTGGTACAATAGGTTTAAAGGAAAAGTTCACCCAAAAATGAAAATTCAGTCATTATCTTCTCACCCACAAGCTGATGGAAAGTCAGGGGAAGTTTTGTAATCAACAAAACATTTCTCAATCTTCACAGCAAAACAGTGTTGGAGCAAATAATGTTTTTTCAAATCAATTTGGGATCTTGGGGCTATTAAAGACCTGGATTATGATGAAATGAGCTGTATGGCGCCATGTTTTTTGTTTTGTAGTCCCCATCTACTTAATTTGTTTAGAAGAATGCTGCAACGCTGTTTTTCTGTGAAGCTCCAGAAATGTTTTGTTGACTAAGAAACTTCACCCAACTTTCCGGCAGCATGACGGGGGCGTAGATAATGACTGATGTTTTAATTTTTGGGTGAACTTATCCTTTAAGTAAAACTGAAAAACTCTGTATCCATGTTTTTTTTTTCCCCCTCTGGCTTTTTAAAACTTATCATCACAACAATATGACCTTATTCTCAAAGCACAAGCTCTGGTTCCTGGTTTGAGGCTTCTGCGGATTCAACTGACTGCTTTGCATGGATTTGACTGAGGGAACTACAGATGGATTTGCATCCCTCCCAAAGAAAAAGCACCTCAACTGCCTGAGCACAAAGGTCAGAGACAAAAACTCATACACTGAAACAAGATAAACTCATGATTGTTTTCCCAGCCTCTGGTTACTCAAACAACCTGCCAATAATATTGATGATCCCCATTTACAAACATCCAATGCAATTTCTGGAAAGGCCACTGTGTTTCCAGTGGTCTTATGATTACGGAGAACTTCTATTCAAAGCTAAGGAATCTATATTTAATCATTTATTTAATAACAAACACAAGGTGTATTATCATTGTTGAGATGCATTAGTCATTAGAACTGGAAAAACTAATACTATTTCCCATCTAACTAATTTCCGTCCCTTTCCCTCCTCCTCCTCCTCCTCACCCCTCTCCCCGTCTCCCCCTCCATGCCACTGCTGGCTCCCACCTCCAGAAATGAGGTGATATCAGTATGATGGGAGACCGTGTCCGGGCAAACAATGCACGCCCACACCTGAGCTTTTTATAGGCTAATAAGATGACTGCTGCCTGGCTGTACTGCAGGGTCAGCTCCTGTGTTATCCATTATTACCTATTATTATCAACTTGATTGGCCATCTAGTCAGACAGCTAATAATGGTGTCCATTCAGCTCGCGTGAGGAATGTGGAAAAATTGTCACTCTGCTCTATTGGCCTTTCCCTGTCTTTGCAGCTTGACAGGTAAATTGTTATATTAAATCATTTTGACTGGCTGATGTTGTGCTGTTGGCCACGATGTCACCCTGCAGAGTTGTGTTGCATCATGGGATAACACAGAGTCTTTGTCAAGACTTGCCGCACATGTGGTGAATCAAACAATTCTCTAAAAAAAACATATTAACAAACCATCGCTGTGATATTTGAGCAGAGGCACCATTTCCTGTTTTCGCACCAGGTCTTACAGTGTGAGCACTGCTGTTGTTTTGTTTCGCACAGCTGCTGAAACAACATACTGTATGTGTCAGGCAAACTTCAATCGTGTCAGAAATAGCTTTATGAATCTGAATGTTATTGAACCAGAAATGTAGTGAGGCAGTCCTTGTTTCTGCTATACTGAAAATGTTTTAAGTCGTGACAGCTGTGTATGTCAAATCAAATTACAATTAAAAATCTCACACTTCTAAATATTGAGCAGTTAGTATGCAACCCGATCGCCAGAATGAATATTGGCAAAGTACAGATACGTTTCTGCAACCCACAGATATGTTGGAACTTTACATTTTTTTAAGTTTGCAACTTTTTCTGTTTCTCTTTACTTTCAATTTTCAATTTCTTGTTGTGACAATGCTGTGCTCTTGGTCTGTGTAGGTTTAGGCACAAAAAAACACCTGGTCAGAGTTAGGAAAATTAGTTTTGGTTACAGATGTCCCACATCAAAATATATTCAGTTTTGTCGCCACAAACACAACTTGGAATGTCCCTTTAAAAATCTCTTTAAAAATATTTGATTTTGTTGCCACAAATAGAACTGGAAATGTCCTGATATCCCATCAAAACGGGTTTGTTTTTTTGCCAAAAAAACAACTCTGAAAATGTCAGTGTCAGTACTGTTGCCACAAACACGTCTGGATATGTCCTGACAGCCGTCAAAAATAATCGGTTCTGACACAAAAACATGGCTGGAACTGCTCGAGATCTCATCAAAGTATATTCAGTTTTGTGGCCACAAACACAGCTGGAACTGTCCTGCCCTCTAATTAAAAATATCCAGAGGTTTCACACCTAAAGATATTGAAACAGCGTCTCATACAGCAGACACTGGCTTGCTCCCGACAGGAAAGTCAGCTGTTATACATATAATGTGAACGTGATATGACACATAATGTACAGATGTCAATACGGTACATGTGACACAAATTTTAACATATTTGTAGTTTGCAGAAATGTGAACAGCCAACATTTGATCCTGGCGACCCGGCTGCATCTGTACGGTCACTATATTCTGCTCGGTCTCAATAACAATAATCTGTTTGTGCAATTATGTTAATTACAAATAACACACATATCAAGCTGACACAGTTATTTTGTTTTAGGGGAATGTCTTGCCTCGGTCTCCACCCTTTCTCGGTGGCAAGCAGAAGTGCAGTGGTGGCAACTCTTGAGTATTATTTCCATCCAGATCTGTCAGCGTTTCCCACCAGATCAAGGCTGTGATTAATAAAATGGGCCTCCTGCCCCCCTCCAGCCTATTCTCACCTTCTCCCTTTATGCTGCCTTTGCAGCACATGGTTGTCTCCTAGTGTCTGCACCTCTGTCAGTTTCTCCCCCTTATTCTCATTCTCTCCTTCCAGATATCGCTGTGGCTCCCTATTCAGCCTGCCCACCTGCATGAATAGAGAATTTCTTTCTTTCGCTCCCCTCGTCGCTTCTCTCTCTTTTACCGCCTCTCTGGAGCTCGTGGTAAATGATGCATGGTGGACTCACAGCCGCTGAGCAATCATTAGTGAGGTGGCACAGGTGAACAGGAGCGATGGATGATGAAGATAGGAAGGGATGGAGGGAGTAACAGAGGACAGCAAAAGTCATGTTTCCACCCTGAGGCGTTTCCCTACATCGTCACAAAACTAGAAGTTGTTTGTGTAAAACGCTCGTCGGTGGCATTTCTTATGCCAGTGGTCATTAATCTAGACACATAAACACACACACGTACACACGCATGTCCATACAGAAGCCATAATGTTGCTCTCACAGATACAGTGTCCTAAAGCCCTTTGCTACAATAAAAAACAAGTCTGGGCTGGACTAGCATAGCCAATGTGCTGAGCAGCCAATATTATGAAGTGAACATAATGCTCCCCTCATGAAATATCATCACTCAACAATGCCCTGATGGCGCTCATCATAAACAAAATTTGGGTTTATAGTTCATATCAGGACTAATAAACCGAGAGATTACCTGACAAAGGCCCACAGTGGGTAAGAAACTCCCACATGTGAAGCTTACTGGAGGCGAGATTCAGCACACGGGATGTGTTCCCTCCCCCCTTCAATCCATCAACTCTCTGTATAATGTTTGATATAAAATGACATTGTGGTTTCCAATAGCTGACAATTTGATTGTCAGCTTCATAGCTGCAAGTGTCTCTGCTTCCAACAGATGTTATGTTTAATTAGCGCTCACACCCACTCCTCACTGCAGCTCCGAGTCTCACCACCTCACAGCACTTTCATTTACTCGCATCTCTCCCCCTTCCTGCCTCGAACAACCCACAGTGTACAAACACTTACAGTATACCAAACACCTTTTCTTCACTTTGGTGTGTCTCAATAAACGGTAATGATGTGTAACATAAGACACAACAGATCTCATCTGTAGCTGTGAGATCAGGGGAGGAAAATTGCTGAGTACATTTACTCAATTACTGTACTTGAGTACAGTTTTGAGGTACTTGAGTGTTTCCATTATCTGCTCCTTAATAGACCCACCATTTATTTGATTTTACAGCTTAGAATTCTTACAGAAGAAGAAGAAGAATCTGAAGAATGATGTTACTGTTGATGTGCTGTGTTTAACAGATATCCACTGAAGTTAGCATGCTAACCAGCTAGCTGAAGATAGCAGCAGTTAGCAGGTACTCTGATGACATGCTGCCCCTCTTTGTTGGGAGTAGGAATTCAAGGTGGCCCGCTCTTACATATTGCGCTTTTAATAAATGGTTTAAAAAGCCTTTCATTGTTTGTTAACAGTGAAATAACTATCAATCTAGGATTAATTAACTATAAATGTACCATTTATTAACGATGGCTACTATAAGGTGCATGTGCATACCTAAATTCTTCATCAAGCATGATAAGCGTATGAGCTGAATGCAAATAAGACTATTTAGATGCTATTTTAGGAGCATAAATATCCTGGTATCTGACTGGATCTGTCTCCACCCTTAAACCTCCAGATACAGTTTATCACTCCGCCCTAAGATTCATTACTGGTGACAGTTATTCTACTCACCATTGGATCTTATATGAAAAGGTTGGGTGGGTGGTCTATCTATCTATCTATCTATCTATTTATTTATTTATTTATTTATTTATTTATATATTTATAAAGCCCGTCTTTATAAAGTCATAATTTTGGTCCACTGAGGTGATCAGCTAACACAAACATTTTGGAAAATATTACAACACGCATTAAGACATAACACATTTGAACCTATGTCAGTTAAAATTCACAGTATGAAATTTGGTTGAGGGTCTCGCAAACAAAACAAAGCAAAAGGTGTTAATAGCGTGGGATCATGGGAGTGTTGTCTTTGTTGTCATACAACCACCACTGTTGATGAAAACCCACCTACAGTAAGTGACTTAGGCAGAAATGTTCATGGGGACGAGGTCGTTCTGTTTACCGACTTCCTTTGTTAGTACACAACTCAACAAAATAAAACAAAGGTACAGTTGTTTTTACATTTTAATGCAGAAATGTTCCATATTATATCTTTAAAATCATTATTTCAAACTACTCTGCTCTTGAATGTAACTGTTTTTAACTGTCATTTGTTTTCCTGTTAATCTTTTTTTAAGCGCTCTCTTGTCATCATTGAAAATGAGGGGATGCCTTCAAAGGTTTTTGGAGAGTGAAATAAAGGTTGAATGAATGAAATCACAACACCTAGTTCAAAATGACACCTGAATTTCTCAACTTTTTTGGCTAATGAACCTTTATCACACCTTACAGAAGCATACTCGTTTGTTAGCAGCCCATTTCCCCTCTACACTTCTCACATGGTCTCATTAAAATAATTGTTCGGGGCCAAAGAGGCAAAACTCTCTCATCTACTACAAAAAAGGCTAAAACTTGAGAGAAAAGTCTGAAAAGATGAATCCAAACTCTTCTATTCCACATTAATTATGTCACAATCCCCTCAGATCAATCCTGTGATTTTTGGCGGGGGCACGTTTAACTGATAATACTGTACTTTTATCTGTAATGTATTTTTACAATATGGTGATACTTTTGCTTCAGTAAAGGATCTGAGTACTCCTTCTACAACTTGATGAAACACAGCTGAGTCCAGTGATTCATTCTTCTCAACGTGCATCACTCACTTCCTACTGTGCACGTTATAACCCTTATCTTAACAGAGTGGAGATATGGAACAGGTGTAATCTCCTGGGGGGCTGGTCTCTCTCTTTCTACACTCTCACCCAAGTATTCAGCTCAGACGACCAGCGTGTGGCTGTTTACTAATGATGTCTGTGTACGGCTGAGAGGAGCGTTCAATCTGACCGTGGCCATTAGAGAATAAGATGAGCATTAAGCTTCCTATCTTTCCTGAATATCAACAAATACAATTTGGGCTTGGAGGTAAATCCAACAGAGCAATCGTATCGGCTACAGTGTGATGTTTGTGGCTGATGAATATGAGGACGAGGGAACTGGTCTACATTTAAATCAGCTCTCCTAAGTTTAAGTAAACTTGATAAAAAGTTTAAAATTCATTCGGCAGTAACAGCATTGACCTTATGAAAACCTTTCAGTTTGTTTGTAAAGGTGCTGTTTCTCTACAATGTGGTTGAGTTAGATGTATTAAAACCAGCTTGCAGACAGATTCTCTCATTTTGCACATTGTTCTGTGCCCTTTAATTTTATTAACGTTTTTACCCCCAGAAGCAGAGAGAGAGCAGAGTTTCTAGGGCAACAATCACTGTAATTGTCCGAAGTCTGACACATGCAATCTGCTAAAAGCCCTGAAGCCCAGAGGCCCAGGTGTACCGAGGGATTACAACGGTGGAGGACAGGTGAAGTCAACGCTCACTGACAGGCACACACACACACACACACACACATTCTGTTTTACCCTCAAACACACACACACACACGCAATCTCACACCAACGACAGGCGTGCAGACACACCGAAAAAAAACACTCGACATAACCAATCTGCACAAGGTCAAGTCATCATGCACATCTGAATACTGGACGGTTTTTACCTAATTGTTCACAGGCTGAACAAAACTCACAACCGCTTGTCCCTGAAAAATAGATGATACAAAAAGTATTTTCTGAGCAGTCAACAGTGAGTTTTCACAGGGAGAGAAATAAGTTTCAGTGAGAAATGGTCGTGTTTAGGTCTGTAGATAACATAAGCAGGAGTGGAAGAAGTATTTAGAGTCTGTACTTCAGTAAAAACAGAAAATATCTCAGTGTGAAAATACAGCAACCTCAAGTGAAAGTGTGAAAGTATTATCATGCATTAAAATCTACTTAAAGAATGTAAAACAAAAGTACTCATTGTGTAATACTGGATTATTGTTTATTGATTATTGTGACAAATGCATATGATCCTATGTTTTGTATCTAAAATATTACAGTTTTTTTTATAAGTGGTAACTCCCATTTTCAGTATTTTCAGTTCACTTTTCACAACCGTCTTCACACAGTCAGCACAACAGAAGTCACTGTGGATTAAACTGTGCTGCTTTGACACAAAACAAAAAGTTTGAAATTCAAATTTATATTTACCTAAAATGACACAAAATTGCTTTAATTGCATTTTGCCACATTTTGCTGCACCTACACCTAAAAAAAATAGAAAAAGAAAAAGAAATGCATGGATTTCTAATTGGAACCAACTTTATTCTCTCTATTTTTATGCCTCTGTGCCAACGACAGCTGTGACCGGAGGCATTATGTTTTCTGGTTGTCTGTAGTTCGTCCGTGAACACGATGTCTCAGAAATGCGTTGAGGGAACGTCTTCAAAGTCGGCACAAACTGGGGCACCGCAGTAGCTCAGGTGATGGAGCATGTGCCCCATGCGCACAGGCTGTTAACACATTTTTGGCCATTACTCAGCAGTTCCTATGAAAATCAGGCTTGGGGAGTAATAGAATACATGTAACGGGCTTACGCAATTAGGACACAGTAAAAAAGGTACGTGTATTCTGGTAAAGTTACAGAAAAAAGGGGACTACTAACAGGATTACAGTTTTAAAATAAAGATTGAGATACGACCCAAACCCGATTGACACTTGGATCACTCACTACATTTTTTTTTACAGGTCATTAGTTACTTTATCGGAATCCATTTTAAAAGTAACAATCTCAACCCTGATGATCATTATGACAACATTTTACACACACTGTAATCTAATAGGATAAAATGATTAAGGGATGACATTTTATATCCAAAAGGTCAAGGGTAGCCTTCACTGCGACATCATAATAATCTGCCCTGGGACAGCAATATAACTGCTGCGTGGAGGCATGCAACCATGAGGCAGTCCTTCTAGTATTTAAAAAAGTTTATTCTCAAATATTTATGCATTGTTTAGGTTGCATTAGTGCAGTGAGATTAACTGTTGTGCTAACATGCATGTTGGTAGAAACAACTGTGTAGACAGTGTATAGAAATGTGTCGTCAATTGTAAAAACTGCAATCTGGAAAACAACTTTAGGTCGTCGTATAAATTAAGTGGAGTAAAATATGACAAAAATGGAAATAATTAAGTACAAGTAACTCAAAAATGTAACTTAAGTGCAGTGCTTGAGTAAGTGTAGTAACAACAACACAAGGATACTTTTGGAGCAGCAATAAGGAGGTTTCAGGAAGTTGGAGGAAACTTCTCATGCTTGGGCACATTCAACCAAAACTTTCCGTACACCTTCAGAAAAAACTGAGACAGTATGATCTTTTTTGTGTGTGTGCGTGTGAGATTTGGGTGACCTAAAAGACAATATGAGAGGACACCACTCTGAACTACTGCAAGACTCATCTGTGAACATCCCGCAAGCCAAACTCTAACGACGGGTAGTATTCATTTTTCCACAACTGATGTTTTCCTGGTCAGCAGAAACCCTGCAGATTGGCCGCTTTATTTTGCTTTATTCACTGCTACCACAATCTATTAAACAAGTTCTCCTCTGGCCTGCAAGAAATAATTAGTCTACTGGATAGGTCAACTTAATCATTCCTGAAAATAATATTCAATTATCTCCACAGCAACTTCTAGAGCATGTCTCCTATTTTTAGACCCCCTCTGTTTTACAGAGATAGGCAGTTTGATCCTTTTTATGTCAAGCCTGCAACACAAAGCAACGGAGAGTCAGCGGTGCTAAACAGTCCTCGGCGGATAACCTATTATGCCTTAATAATAGCCCAGGCTTTCTCTTTGTCTCTTCGGCTGTATGGTGCTCTGCATATGAGTTCCATCCCACTCGATTATGGCTCTCCTCTCCCCGAGTTTCCCATTGGGTGCCCTTGACTCATATCCTCAATTAGTCTTAGCAAAGGGCAGGACACAATAATAACTTAAGGCAAGTTGAACATCATGTGTAATAATTGTGGATATTTGTTAGAGAGAGAGAAGGAAAAGAGGGCAAATAGTGTCGAGCTTACAAAGTGTTAACATCCTGCATGATCTTATCAAGGTGTCACCAAAGTCAGTCACGCAAACACTGTTGAATGAGATCTTCACTTCAAAGAATCCCCGCTAAGTGACGAGATTTGAAGAAGATTGTGGATAATGTCATAAGTATATGCTCATTATGCCGAGCACAGAGCTATTATATGAAAGAAACCGACCAGTGAAAACTGAAACACAATCAGACACAACGGCATGCACAGACATGTAAACAGAAAACGCATTTGCAGCTCCACGAGGCAAATCTGTCTCAAACACAACCTGCGAACTCCATTTCACGCATAACCTCTCTCGCTCACTCCGTCTCCGCCTGTGTCTCCCTCTCTCCGTCCACGTCCTGTCGCTCTGTCCCTACCTCTCTCGCCCTCGCTCTCTCACCAGTCACAATAAAGACTTAGAGAATAAATAAATAATCCAGAGTGTATTCTCTGCTCCAGGAGACAGCATAATTGTCATCGGAGGAGGGAGGCACTGGGAGTCATCACTTGTCCAGGCGAATTATAACCTTTGAAGTTGGATTTGAGCAAAGTACAGCAATGCTGTTCTGTTGCCAGATACTGTCACATCTTAGAGGAGGGCCTCGCTGTAGGCTGAGTTGCGTGTGTGCTTACATACAGGCTCACTGTCTGCCTCACCCCCCCTGCCTAAAACGCTGGGCTTGGCTCTGTTTTACTATTATTTCATCTTGAGCATTCTGCAACACAGTGTAGTCTCAATGCACAAGTCACGCAAGGATAAACCTTCCCCTCACTGACCGTCAATGTGAGTCAGCAGCAGAAGGAATGAATGTCGGACTATGAGCCAGAGAGTGACACTGCCCATAGAGAGAAATGTTGGACAAAGGCAGCAAGTAGGGCTGGGCGATATGGCATCAAAATAATACATGATATATATCTCCATATTTTGAAATCTTCTCAATAGCACCTCATAAATGCGAGGACCGGGTGACAAAATCAAATAAGCCCTATTTGCATGGGACTAGCATTACCAGTGGATCTCTAGTAATCTATAAAGCAAGGAATCTCTGTCTGTCTGTCTGTCTGTCTGTTATTCGCATATCTCAAGAACTGTCAATCTGATCTACTTCACGCTCGGCAGGTATGTCATTGAGGACCCGAGCAAGTGCAGTGTGGAATTTGGTAAAATTTGGACGCATGACATTGGCTTAAGAGCTCTGGTAACACTTTGCAGCGAGACTAAAGGGTTAAACCAGTCTGGATGAGTGGGGAGATGCGGGCAACACAGGTTTTCTATTCCTCAGTGTGAGCTGGAGTTGAGATTTTAGGTGATTATGCTAGCTTACGTTAGCCTCAAGGGCTAGCGTGTTTAGCACCATCAGCTCCTGCAGGACGCCTCTCTCATTGGTTATTGTGGTCTGTCTTGAAAGGTTACGATGTTATCGTCCAGATATTGAATCATAAATATCATTAATACTGTATATTTAATGGGGCAGCCCCGATGAGTCTTTGAGCTGTTCAGGAGGCATAAGACTGGCTCTGTAAACACTCACATTACCGGATAATCTGTGCAGCATGTTTTGAGCGACACTGCACTAGTTTGTAATAATTGTTGAGGTTGTCTGTGATTTTAACCCCATGCAAATCTGCCATGTCCGTAAAGTTCTGACACAAATTATCTCCCCCATTTCGGCAAACACTGAGGTCGTGTGATAAATTCTAGTCCTTTCAAATGAGCATAGCAATGATTTTGGGTCAATTTTATTTAAACATCTGTTTTCTGTCATCAGACGACTAAACACATAAAATATGTTGAGCAGCATTCAACAGCTGCTATATTGACATGAGAGGGTTAGGAGCAACAAAAGGTTGTCATATTCAAGTACAGCCACAGAACATCTGTTACTGGATCTAAATGAGCTGCAAATGTGTATTTATGCTTATAACACATGCAGAGAGTGGGTCGAACAACTTTAGACTATTTCATTAAAGTGGCTGCTGAAGAACAGATGCGGCTTTTCTGAAATGTTGATGTTACGCGGAGCCTTGAAATCATATCCAAGGTTTATCGTCAGTAAATGAAAGTAAAATACAGACTTTGCTTATCCAATGCGAATGCGCCACAAGATACACAGATGTGGGGAGTAACTTCTAAATCACATCAGGCCCCCTTGGTAATACAAGTCCCGTGTGATAGGGCAAGTACACAAGAACAAGAACAGTCTGGTAAATTCAGGAAATTACTTCACTTTACTGTAATGCAGCCTTTAAAACCAGGAAAAGAACACACATATCACGATATAACAAAATCCAGAGTCTAAGATGATTCACAGTCTCATGTCACGATAAAGGTATAGTATTCATATATATAAATTGTGTTTTTATACTCTTTACCACCTAATCGTGATAAATTAAAGGTGCGATTTGTAATAATTTTAGTTTAAAACATCAAATAAGTTAACTGAAATTATCAACAGAAAATAAAGTAATAACAGTTTTGACGTATCAAAGACGTCTATGTACTGTGTCGGTCTGTAAACTCTGGCTAGCTGCAGGGCTAACTGAGCTAACAAGCTAAGTCATACTATATACTATTGCACCTTTAAAGGAGACTTGTTCCTTGGCCTACATTCCCTGGATCTCTACCGGAGGGATGAACACCATTCTTCCCACTGATTTTCCCTCATTGGGTGTTTGGACGACGGCAGTGGAGAGCGCTGTCTGACACGTTGTTCCCAAATCTCCCATAGGTGTTTCGACTGGGTTGACAGTGTTGTCAGCGAAGGCCGTAATGCATGACTCACACACCATTTTCATCCTCAGTGAGCCATTCCACTGAGCGGAAGCATTTATGTTCCCTTTCATTTATTCAGGTCTCTCCCTTTAATTTGTCGGCCATTTGTGCATCATATGTCGAGATAATGAGTGCATTTTGCCGTTCCAGAAATAAAAAAAATTGTGCAGGCATCCTTCAAAGTGCACATAAGTGACACATGCGCAGCTTCCAGAAGAATCAACAACAGTGACATCTTCGCAGTAAAGTGAGGAGGAAGGGGAGCACCTGAAGAAACTCTGAGAGGATGCCACTGTTGTAAATGACAAGTGCAAAGATTTAGCCAGTATTAAAAAAAAAATAAGAAGCTGGATTCAAATGTTAAAAATAACCAGCTCCTTCATCCTTGCACCCTGGGTTGTCCCTCACGAATCAGACACCATGAGCACCACCCCATTCACTCTGATAATGAAGAGTCCTGCTGGAGATCCAGTCAGGTGTCGTCCTCATTGGCTCGTTTATGAAAGGGTGCTCTCTTGTGGCCACCGGGAGTAAAATGTGACCCGGAGAAGCGGGAGGGCTGGATTGACAGGCAATAATATGCTCTCATAAAGCAAGACCGCTGCTGCTGCTGCTGCTGCTGCTGCTGCTGGACTTCTGTTCCTGGACTCCAGAGATAGCTCTCCACAGATTAGTCATATTGGGGGAGGGAGGGGCGCAGAGATAGGGGATTGTCTAAGTTATTGCATTTAAAAATAGATAGATAGATAGATAGATAGATAGATAGATAGATAGATAGATAGATAGATAGATAGATAGAAGAAAGTCACTAACTCATCCTCACTTGTCTGCAGTGAGACCTTCTGAATCCACAGCGGTGCCGCGCGCCCTCGGTCCGGGTTTTCTTTCTCTCCCCTCCCATCTATTTCCTCCTCGCTTGCCACTAGTTTACCTTCACTTGTTCAGCCTTCACTCTGAGAAGAGGAGGAGGGTGGTATATGATTGGCCAGGCGGGGGACTGGTAGTCCGGAGGCTGCTCCAGCGTTCATCCCCGTGTTCTTGTTTACACCTTGCGGACGCGGACGAGAGAAGACACCCAGGGGCCCCCAGAGCAGACTCCGGAGTCCAGTCTGCAGCGGACGCGGCTATCCTGACAGCATCTCCACCCTGTGGTACTTTTATTTTTTTATTTTTTTTGTTACGGTCACAAACCAAGTTTTCCTTTGCTGGGAATCGGACTCTCGTGTAATTTCTTCAGAGCAGTAATGCGTCCAACTTTTTGGTGACTTTGTGGCGCCTCTGCCAGCCTGTCAGTCAGCGGGGTTCAAGTGCGGCTGGAAATGAAACCCACCAGGAATAGCGCCGACAGATTGTTCCTTCACATTCACAGGGTGTGATACATCCACGGACCTCTTCAAAGTTTGATCACGGACGGAAATTACACCCTTTCGGTCTCTTCTGTGACGCTCACGAGCTGCTCGGTGATGGATGTGTTTTGAGCGTTGCAGTCACTTTGCGTCAACAGTGAAGAAGAAAAAGAAGAAGAGTGAACTGTTTGCCAAAACACCCAGCAGTAGTCACTGGACTCTTCGATCGCGTTTCTCTCATTCTTGAGAGATATTTCAGGGGTGAAGACTTTGTTGGACAAGCGCCAACACGCTGTGTGGACAACAAGGGACGTTTCGCGACGGCGGAGCCGGAAAAGATGCGCTCTGTTCGGATGCAGCGTGACCAAGGTGTCGCTCCTCTGGTTCTTCTCCTCCTGGTCGGGGGATGTGTCGTCTCCGGCACTGGTGAGTAGAAATTTGCGCTCACGAGAAATACACATGCATTTACAGAAACACTCTCACGTTGTTTATTTTGAACACATCAGAAAATATTCCGACTTTTACTAAAAGCGTCCAGCCTCAGAGACACCATCACATCTTAACTTTTGCTCAAATTTAAAATAGATGTCTTGGGTTCCACATTACACCTATAAGGGTGCAGGGGGGGTCTGGGGTCGCCTGCTGACCAGCACATTTCTTTACCCACAGCAAACTCTTCAACCTCTCAGTACACCAGAGCTCAGAGCTCTCTTTTCTTCTTGGAGCGGAAAAATCAAACTCCCCCGGTGCGCAGGGAGTAATTAAGGTTTTGCTCCATGCCTCCTCGGCCTCTCCAAGAAGAAAAAGAAAAAAGAAAAAACCCTGTGAAAAGTAAGACAGAGCACTTGGAGTGCTCCAGGGGATGAGATTCTTTTAATTCTTTTTTCTCAGTCTGAATCCAGTGACACTTGTTTTAAACTTGGATGCTTTTGAAACAGGCTCAGTTGATCACAAACCTTTTCTACCTTTCTAATCATTATTTTATTAGACAAAGTATTCCACAGTGTGAACTCAGCGGGCTTTGATCAGCAGATTGCCTGGAGTTAATGCCGTCAAAGACTGCAGCAGCTCTCATGGAGATGAAACCACTTGGTGCACACACAGATCGGGTCAGTGTAGGTGAGCTGATGGGACAGGACTCGGACACCAAGGCGAGGCTGCCCATCTCCAGTGTTAGATTAATGATTTCTCTCAGTGTGGCCTCGTGTTTTTTTTTTTTCCTCCCCTCCCTGTTGCCAGATCAGATTGAAACACAGGGCAGAAATCTGAGGGTTTAGTGGATTGTGGATTAAGCTCAGTTTACAGTTGGGGAAAAAAAAAAAAGAACAATGCGGACAACAACAAGCACAAGCTCTGCTAGAGGAACACTCCAAGAAACACATCTGGGTCTATCTGGTGAAGAAGTCCATTTTATTTTGTACTTAATGACATGGAGGCCCAATGACTGTCTGTCCAGGTCTGTGGCCATTTCCTTAAGAAGCCCTTCGCCTCTCAAGGTCCTTGTGTGTGTATTATTCCTTGAACAGGCGGAGCAGAAAAGCAGCTTACGTTTATTAAAAATTGTGGCCCATTCTGAAATCCTTGCATGAGAAATGAGAAAGGTTGATATTAAGAGTTGAGGATTGCGGCGAGGTCCTGTTCAGGGGGAGCAGAGTTGTGGGGGGGGGGCACACACCAGGGGACAATGGCTCTGTGTGCCCCAGTAAAGTTTCTGTCTCCTACAGAGCAAGGCAGAGATATATTTAGGGAATGCATGATGGGACGGACAGATTGCATTTATCTTCCCTCCCCATTGTGTGTGTACCTTTCCTCCGCCGCCCGCCTCCTCCTCAGATCCCTCCTGTCTCCCTCTCTGCCTGCATTGTGGATGTGCTGAGCTCACATTTCTGCTACGGTGCTCCTCTTTCTGTGTTGACATACACATTAATTACCCAGACTGCCAGGAACACTTGTCTGGAGTAACTATCCTGCTGTCCACTTTTCTGCGTGTGATTATTAATGACTTCATCGGAATTAGAGAAACGACATACGGGAAATGTGTTTGTCACATCAGGATTAAATGGAGAAGTGCCCAGTAAGCCTTGAGGGAGGAAGGAGGAGGAGGGGAGTCTGGAGACCAGTGTCCAGACTGGGAGGAGAGCGAGGGTGGCGAGGGTAGGGCGAAGGAGCAGTGGAGTGTTCAGAGTTAGAGAGCGTAGCATGTCAGACACTCCCATGGAGGGCCGGATGAATAGTGACACTCTCGGAGGATGTGCCGTCTCGTTTGTGTTTGGTGTGGGAATCCTCGGCTGCAACAAGGAGAGGACTCACATTCTTTAATATTATATGAGCTAGTAAAAAGGTCTCGGTCAGAGGAGCTCTGTAATTTTCCCACCAGCTATATGTATGAATTTTAGATGCACAGAAAGAAAGGAATGTGACAACGAAGCTCACCTCAAACAAACACCAAAGTGAATTTGGCTTCAAAGACGCTCAACAGATTGAGATGTCAGATTAGATTAAAGTGTCTCTGAAACATGTAGTCATAACAAAAGTGCTGCCAGGCTGTTGCATCTGCAGAGATTTGGACAGGTGGTTGGGCATCGTGATAAATAAACAGACCGACAGCTCTCTTTAGGCCAGGCCACGGGCCAGACTAGTTCCTCAGGCGAGTCCTGCTGGCAGACCAGACCAGGCCACATTCTGTCCCGGAGCAGTGCATTAGTTTTTATGGCCGTCATGCGGCAGGGGATGGGATCGCTGGCCAGCCACTGCCCTCTCTGCTGTATTATTCATACGTGCAAAGTGGTCTTTGTTAATATTTAAAATGTGCTTATGATGCTCAAATTCTTGACATCAGAGACAGCAAAGGAGAAAGAAGTGGGAGGGCAACAGCTGCTTGGCTCTCACAGGCGTAACTGACCCGGATGGCTTCAGGGGGTAGTGAAGGATTTTAGGGTACCAATAGGCATTTATAGACTAGATAAAAGAGTGTCAGTTCAAGCAACTGTGCCAATTGCAGCCAGGGGCTGTTGTAAGGGATGCGTGTGAACCAAACATGGCGAGGGGTTAGGCAGGGTAATGCTATCCATCTGAAATAGAGAGAAAGAGGAGATGGAAGAGAAATGAATCCGTGAGAGACACATTGAGATAGATTGATCTCAGGGCATGGCTTTTAAATATCCTTTATGAGAAAAGAGCGAAGAAGAAAACTCTCATAGCAGTGGCATTCAAGCGTCATTAAACCTCTGGCACAGGCCAGAGAATGAGGCGGTGAGTGAGGAGGGAGAAGTATGGGAGGAAGGCGAGCGATGTGCAGCAGAAACAGGTTGAAGCTAGCAAAGCGGCACAAGAAACAGTGGTTAAGAGAGGAGGATACTGTCGAGGAGGGAGGCGGAGGCTGGAAAGTGGAAAAAGAGACACACAAATCCACTAGGGGGATGTTTTTATTAAGGCTCTTATCGATGGAGAGAGCTCACAGTATTAAGAGTAGACATGTTTAATGCTTTGCCAATACTGTGCATGTTAGGCCGGACCATAAATCTGCAGCAAACAGCAAGGGCTCTGTAGGAGGGGGGAACAGCGAGGTAAATGGAAGAGGGAGCTGACTATAAAGAATGGAAAGAGGAATTATCAGCAGAAGAAAGTTTGGAGGAGAGATTGACAGACTTGAGATGAATCTAGTTTTAAGTACGGGGCGTTATTGTCCTCTGCGGAGACACTGTGTCCTCAAAGTATTTAGAATCTGGAGTGATAATGATTTAATCAATATCGCCGAGCCTGCCAACTATTTCCATCTGTGTGTGGTCTAAAAAGTGTGCAAAAAATAAATACTGTAGATAATTATCATCAAGTGAAGTTATTTGAATATTTAATGTAATGCTTGCCTGGATTGTGGTTAAAAATGTCTTGTTTATCGCACACCAGATGGTCTCTCCTACCTGTGTGCCGTCACATTAAACACCAGTGAAATGCAAGAATGTTTCAATTGAATCCAAACATTTAAAGCCACTGATGTTTGAAATTTAAAAATGTTTTTGACCGAGCTGTTTGTTTCCCAAGGTCGGACTAGTTTTTCTTTTTTTTTTGATAGTTATCGCAAACTTCATTATTATTCTGTCGGTTTATCCTTTCTAAATAAAACCCACATATTTTGGCACGGGGTCTTCAGACAACCTGCGAGTGGAGTCAAATAAGTTGAGGGAGGACTGGATGGCTGAGTCAGGGGGCGGAGGAGGGAGAGAGTTTCGATGGCAGATGGGGAGCTGTGAGTTGCTGCTGGGCCGGCAGGACAGGGCACCCCCTGCCCCTCCATCCTGCCCCTGTGGGGGGAGCTGGGTGGGGCAGACAGGGAAACAGGAAGAAAACCTCTGTGGGGTTCCATTGTGCTTCAGATGAATAGGAGACTCCAGAGAGCTTTTTCTGCCCCTTTGTGTGGGGTGGGGGGGGGCGGCAGCAGAACACACACACACACTCAGAACTCATTCACAACTTCGACAGGAGTTATACTTGCGTGTGTGTGTGTGTGTGTGTGTGTGTGCTACTGTTGCATAACCACTCATGCGCAGGTAAAACTCACACCTGCTTGTTTCAGCTTAAAATTCTCTGATTCTCGTGATGATTGATGTGCTCAGACGGGTTCAGTGACATCTGACATCAAAACTACAGCACCCACCCACCCACACCCCCCACACACACACACCCACACACACCCACATATGCAAAACAGAGCCACATCCCCTGATGAAGAGGTAGCATTTCTATGTATAATGGTTGGAAGACCTGCTGGGTCACTTGGGAGGAGTGAGTGAGGGAGTGAGTGCAGGAATTTTCATTTAAGATCTCAGCAGCACTCTGAGCAATCGTGACCAATAGGATCAGGATTCACTACAGGGGGTCACGCCAGATCCTGAGCTCCCCCCTTACCCTAAGATAGACACACACACACACACACACACACACACACACACACACACACACACACACTTGGTAAAAGTGTTTGCACTGAGGTCTATAGATCAGAGGCAGCGTCAGCGCTTGATTGGCTGTGCTGTGGTCCAGCACTCTGCGTGTGTCCTGGTCTGAAAAAGGGAGTTTTTTCAGGCCATGTAGATTCCCCCTCATCTTCTTAGCAGAGGCTTTTTTTTGTCTTCAAAAGGCAGTTGAGCCAAGTCCACTCAGAGCTTAGACCACAGCCAATCTGTTAATGCTTGAGTTTGTCTCTGTTTGTGTTTGAGAGTGCCATGTGGGCTTGGCAAACTGGAAAATTCTGCTTAAAGCTTGTTAATAATACACTTTCCATCAGGAGAGGAAATGTGCTGCATTAGAGGAGGCAGTTGCAGTCGGTGTTATTTCGACTTCCTTTTGTGAGTCTGGCATGTGGGGCTACATTCCCCCACATCCACATTAATAAATTGCCTTCACGTGTCCCCATTTCCCCTTCCTCTTCCTTCAATCTCTTGATAGTCTCATCAGGCGTATTTATAGCTTTATAGTCTCACATATACCAACCTCTGTCATCCATATCTCTCACTCCCCATCATTTTTTTCCCCAGCCAGCTCTCTGGTGGAGTTTGGGAATTGCTCTTTAGAAGGCACTGTGAAGAATCCCATTTCTATGAGTGTAACGCTTATTAGGGTCCCATCTGCCCTCAGGGTACTTATGAATGTGGGGGGGTGTTTGGGTAGTGGTAGAGAACGTAAAGGAGGGGAATGAGGGGAGCTTTGTCATGCCTGTGTGTAAGTAGATGTGGGTGCCACCGGGGGCTTGTGCGAGGTGGGAAGGGGCTCTTAACACTGCGGAGCCCGCACCGAGCAGCTGGTGTGTCTAAAGTGGGGGAATGACACACAGACCTCCCCGGAGAGATGGGCGTATTGAGCGTACGTGTGTGCATATCTCCGGCTGAGACAGAGGGAACGGAAATGATCCCGCGTCCTTCTGTCTGCATGGCAGGCAGCTAGGCAACAGCAGGACTTTCAAACAACTTACAATTTTTTTCGCCTCCCTTGTGTTTTAAATCAAGGCGGATGATGCTCGCTGAGTGTATTTGTGTAGAGGGGGTGGGGGGGTGGAAGGGGTTGTGTGATTGGCTGCATGTCAACAGTGTGATCGGCAGTGTTATTTAATGTAGCGACTGACATGGAGTTTAAGCACCATGTTTGTCTCTTAAGCTCATTGCCCCTGTCAGTAATGGAGCGGTGATTGGCACTTAATCAAAGGTCAATAAGGGCACATCAAGAGCTTTCCTTTCCTAGCCTTGTCTCTCATTTCCTTTTCTCTCCTGTCCTTCTCTTTCCATGTCTTTCCTTTCCTTTCCTTTCTTTTCCTCTCCTCAGCTTGAGCTTTAAAGATCGTGCTAAATCAAAATGTCAGCTATACGCAGTATCTGGCTTCATCCCCCAGACATATGCAGACACATACAAACACGCACAGTAGGGGCAATAATCCCTGTTTCCGCTCAGACACTCTTGGATCACCACCATAGCAAAGAGAAGAGTGAAAGAATGAGATCTGCCCTCATCCACCCTTTAATTCCTCCACCCGTCTTCAGCTTCAGGACTTAATTCGTAGCACTCCTCCAGAAGCTTTGACTGGGAGCCTCCAAACACACAGTAAAGATGCTGTTCTCGCCTTGGATGCAGGTCTTAATCAAGGGGCTGACAGGCTCCTCTTGGCTTGGTCTGTGCGTTTGGAGTGTGTGTACGTGCGATGGGTGCGCTGATGGGAAGCCAGTCGTATTACTTAGGTATTACTCCCTTTTCTGCATGGGTCACAGTGGGGTCACACTCCCAGTCTCAATCAGCACACAGCTCGGGCACACACACCCATCTCTCTCGCTCTGGCAGCCGCTCTGATTGCACAGGAGGAAACCTGGTTTATCCTCCTGGTTCATTCACCATGCCAGGTGTACGTGTGCACGCGCTACAAAACGCCACCAGGCATCCGTCGCAGAGGAGTTTAGGGACCGCTTTAAATGAGCGCCATGTGTGAGGTAGTGGCACGAGGTCTGCTCTAACGTGGCAGATGTACCTGCATGTAATTAAGGTTAGATTTAAGTGTATGAGCTCACACACGCATCAAGTGTGTCAGCGGGTGTGTGTTTCAAGCCTCTTACCTGCTGCTGACCAGATGGACTCAGCAGCCGACCTCATGCTCAGCTCTCCCCGCCACTCCGCTTAGATTAGCTGGTGAGTTGAGCTAAGGCGTGCAGGCATTATAATGGACACATCAGTTCCCCCCACCACTGCAACACCCAATCCAGCATACATAGTATATTTAGGATGACGATACTCTGTGTGTGTGTGTGTGTGTGTGTGTGTGTGTGTGTAGCTGGTTGGGCAGCGCTCGTGGCCTGCTGTTTATGGGGATTATGAAAGCAGATGGACAGCCATGCTGACTGGTGAGGGTTCATTAACTCTGGGTGTCTCTGCTCTGCCGCTGCTGTTGCTCAGCTTCACTTGCCTGCAATCCTCTCAGCAACAAGACTTGGTGTGTGTGTATGTGCAAGTGCCTGTGTGTGTGTGTGTGTGTGTGTGTGTGTGGGTACTGCAGGTAGAGAAAGCACCTCACACAAGCAAAAGAAAGCCATATAGATGTTTATCGATCGGGGATAGATGTGAGCTTGAAGTTTCTGCTAGATTGGTTTATGTGGCTTGATTGGTTCACGTTGCATTGGCTGACACTTTTTTGTTTTATGCGCTCTCTGACGTCATTTTGCCAGACTTTCAGATTAATTTGTTTTCAAGTATTCCTTCAGTCGTTTTGTGTCAAATGAAGAACATGTGCCATGTAGTCATGTAGCTAGTACCGGCTAAAGAGTTGTGATTTAGTACGGTGCAATATCTTCAGCATGAGGACCATTTCCGTGGCATTTCAGTGCTCTGCTGGGGGAGATGAATAGGTATAGTTATAGTGGGTCATTAAACCCTGCGCGGTGTCTCTCTGTCTATAGCTTCAACCTTCACGCTGCAGCCAGCCCCTGCCCTCCTCTTCCATGGCTTAATAAGAGAAACATGGATCACGCAGGGACAGATAGACATACCTGTGGAGAGCCAGACAGACAGACAGACGGACCGGCAGATTCCTGGGCAGATGGGTTGTTTGGAACCCCTCAGAGGCCTCGGCGCCATCAGACAGACAGACAGAGGAGTCGTCAGTCACCTGGTGTCATGCAAACTTGGCGGAGATGTGACCAGGAGTTAGAGAACAGTGAAAAAAAGTTCAAAACAGTGCAAATATACTCACCGGCCACTTTATTAGGTACATTTGTAACATTAATGTAATCCAGTACAAGAGGTCCGCCATAAATTCTGCCTTTACAAAGATAATAATGTTCAGTTTTAATCAGAGTGGTATTAATTTAACTACATGGTTATCATTTAGATTGTAGTTTGCAGTTGTGTTGAACTGGACCGCATTGTGTTGAGAGGGGTTTCTAATGTTAGAATACATGAGGGGGTCTGAATATTAAAAACATCTTTCAGTGTAATGCACTCCAGTACAACAACACTCACAACAGCCTCAATGATAAATATGAAGTAGCGGTATAAGCTTTGGGAAAGTCATGGCAGAGCTGCTGCATTGGATCACATTAGATCGTAAAAGTGCACCTAATGAAGTGGCTGGTGAGCGCAGTAAGTAATGATTATTTTTCATTTGCAATTAACTTCTTGGTTATTATTAGTATTGGTAGTCTATTTAATGTCTGAAGATAATAAAAAATACTCATTACAATGTCTCAGAGAGCAAGGTGTTACAAAAGAAATCCACTCATTCACTCTCTTTCAGAGAGTCAGAAGAGAAGATTGATGCCACTATTGGATCTGTATTGTATGTTGTATAGTTGTATATGTGGACTAAACAAAAGAACATAATTAAGGTGCTGATAAGTATATTTTGTTACCGCAGGTCAGAGGCAGCCTCACTCTTTTCTCCTGTTTCTGGTCTTTGTGATAAGCTAAGCTAACCAGCTAACTGGCTGCAGCTCCATATTTATAGTACAGATAGTGCAGTGGTTTTGATATTCTAATCTCACTCTTGGCACAAAAGTGCAATTCCCAAACTGTTCATTTAAATGATAAATTAATTATTGAAATTGTGGATGCTTCATTTTCTGCCATTACATTTCTTTAGTTAGATTTTTCCCATATCATCCCTTTCCCTCGCATTACTCTCATTTGCATGATGAGTACTTTGCTCTTTCCAAACTACAGATGTTTCCAAACTATTAAAAACCAACACAAAGATCCCTCAGATTATCCAACGACAGAAGCAAAGGGAGATCATTAGCAGGTGCCTTTCCGGCGTTTTGCCCCCTGTGCCCTTCAGAGTAAACAAAGCGGGTAATGGAAAAATATTGGAGTTTTACAGGAACAGCGACAGATTGCTGCTATTAAGCCCGTTGTGATGAGGTGAGGGACTCTTTTTGCTAGACTTGGGCTTGAAGAGTATGAATGGCAGATGGAAATGGAACATTTACGTGTGCATGTCAACGTCCACCCACGCCTCTGTCAGTACCATCAGTACCGGAGTGTGTGTCTGTTTGCGAGCACGCGTGGTCTGGTGAGTGTGTGTGCTGAGATGCTGTCGCTTACGGCAGCCTCCTTTATGCTCTTGTGAGCGTGAGTTTGTGAGTGACAGTTATACAGTGGTGTGGAGTGTGTAAATCTCCTTCCCTCTAAAGCTCTCTGCGCGGGCCTTACATTAGCACAACAATTTACACATCTGTCCTGAGGCGAAGAACAGGCAACTCTGAGAATAATGAAAGCCTCATTCAAAGATAGTCTGTTTGTGTGTGTGTGTGAGAGAGAGAGAGAGAGAGACAGAGAGAGAGAATCAGGAGAGGTAAGGAGAGGCTCTGTAAACAAGAGACAGAGGAGGTTTATTAAAACCCCACCACCACTCACCATCCTTTTGTCCTTCTATTCTCTGCGTCCCTCACCTCCTCTCCCCCTCTTTCAGTCAGAGGAGCGATTACATGCCCCTGTCTCTCTCGTCTTTCATCTCTCTCTGTGAAGAGGAGAGGAATGAAGGTCTTCTGTGGCGTGTAATTACACAGAGAGATCCTGGATGAGGGCGTCTGTCTCCACAAACAAAAAAGCAACCCCCTCCCCCCCAACTCTCCCCCCCTAAATACCTCTTGATAGGTGGGGATCTAGAAAGAGACATTTAACTGCCTTTGATCCGCCACCGTGCCCTTGTCTTTACCTGCCACTTATGGAGGCCTAATAAGTACTATCACAAGTCTATTTATTTCATTAGGAGCTCTGACACTAACATATGCGTGGCTCAGCTCCAGCTCCGTGGGAATGAAATACACAGCTCCTCCATTCATTTTAAGCACGGAGTCATAATCATGACACATTTACAGGCCGGTGTTCCAATCTTACCCATGAGTCATATTGCTGAATGATTATGGAAGGGCGGGTTTTTATGGGCTTACATTGGTATTGGCTCAACCTCTAATTGGCCCAAAGCACATTTGCATTCTGGGAAGGTAATAATGGGGCTCTTCGGAGGCACTTTAGATGAGAAAGTCATTGCACTCTGACTTAATTCTGCCCATAGAAGTGCTGATGCTTCCAGATGGCTTTTTTACTGAGTGTGATATGGCCATTTTGTGTGCACGATCATACACTTACCCCAATACTTTGGGAATAGCTAGCTTGCTAGCAACGCCGCTGGTCTCTTGTCGCCCATTTTTGCCTTATAATGCTTTTATTGCTTCCTATTTCACACTCACAACAAAAGTAAAATGAAAATAAAGCTAGCTAATGTTGATGCAAGCTTCGAGAAATACAAAAGCAGGTGTAGTGTAGGAAGTGTATGAAATTGGAGATCTCTGTTTGGATCTAAATGCATGTGTGAGTGTTGAAGCAACCAGGTCATACAGTGTGGTTTGACATTCTGCAAAGGCCACACGAGGTCAAGTAGCTCTCTGTTTGAGTGCTGGAGCCGGCCTGAATGTGTTTAACGTGTCTTTTTACTTGTGTAAATCCGCCCCCATTCTCTGAGACTTAACTGTTTCTCTGAACTCGCTGGGAGATGAAGTGAGCATTCTGGTGCAGCTCAAACAGACTTGGCGTCAGACAATAGACCGGGGTCTTCTGTTGCACTTAGCTGAAGCTGCTGAATAGACTCTGAATAGACCTGGAGTGGTGCGGCCATGCAGCTGCAGGACAATAGCGTGCTCAGCAGAAAGGCGGCTGGTGACCTCGAGATCTGCCCTGGCCCTGTCCGTTTTGATCCCTGAACCCTCCGCAGCACACAGAGTCAGCACAGGGAAGAGCCACAGTAGAGACCCTGCAGTCATTTGAGCAAATCAACCATATCACAGTTTGGAGCTGTAAACCAGCGGCTGGCATTGGGAAATAATTCAACATTTTGGGAAATTGTTTTCTGGCTCAGAGATGACAAGATCAATATCACTCTTATATCTTTGTGCTTAACGGAGACATATTATGTTCATTTTCACATTCATCATTTTATTATGGGTTACTACTAGAAGAGGTCTACATGCTTTAATGCTCAAAAAACACATCAGGTTTCTCGTACTGTCCAGAGCTGCAGCACTGTATTCCCCCTCTGTTTGAAATGTTCTGTTTTAGCTCCTGTCTCTTTAAGGCCCCCCATCCTGTCTACCCAGTCTGCTCTGATTGGTCAGCTCACACACACCTGAGCCAGCACCGCTAACAACAACAGAGCCGCCGTGCAAAATCAATTCTTGCGTGCCAAACTAGCTGCTAGACATGGTGACGTAGTGTGATGTCACAAAGTCACCTAATTAAAGGCAGGACTACAGACGAGGCGTTTCAGGAGCAGTGTTTTCTGTGGGAGAGAGGAGCTTCTGTTGGTGCAGGATGATCTTTTCTACTTTCAAGATCTTTTACATGCACAGGAACCTATACAACACACTGCAGGAAAGGACAAAACAAAAAAAGAATAATAGGTCTCCTTTAATGTGAAGCAAGAATCAGTGGGTGCAGACACTACAGTAGAAGCAGGGAGAAACAGCTAAATTACCACATTATATCTTGTTTGTTCAGTCCAAACACAAACAGAAGTGGTTTTATGGGGAGTTATGTGCTAAAACTGGAACTTCTTGGCCGGATGTAGTGACTTCCTGGAGTCCTGTCATCACTATGAGGCTGCCAGGCACCAAAATGTCAAACTATTCCTTTAATTTTGACTCAACAATGTTGTGCATCCTCTTCTAGGGGCATAAATCAGTGTGGCACTGCTGCATGAGCTAAACTCTTGCCCTGTACTTTTACTGAAATCAGTGATGTTAAAGTAGTGATTTAGCATTTGGCTGTGCATTCAGAAAATTGTTACTGTCTCCAAGTAATAATAGGTGAAGTGAGATCACAGACAGTCACATCTTTCTTTTTTCAGCGGACTGGTTGAAAGCAATATGTTTGCACCGTTTAAACTTTATTTGCACCCAAACTGGTGAATGGATAATGAGTTTAATGGGTCTCTGTCTAATTGTGTGGTGATATGTCTAATAAATCTGGATCCCACTTGGAAATGAATGTACTCCATTTGGCTCTGTGACTGAAAATGTTCAGGAATCCTTCCTTCACACTGAGGGGAGTCTCTCTTTGTTTGAGCAGGCAATAGGAGGCATTTTAGTCTGCTTTAATAATAGCAACTCTCTGAGCCTGAGACATATTCCCATTTCCCAAAATAAACACCCTCATCACTCTTACACCCAAAATCAAACACAACTTTACACAAATCCCACCGTCAGGAATAAAAACATCCATGCGCATGCGATGCAGCTCCCTCCCTGCATTTGATCACTCCCCTCCTCCCCCGTTTGTGTTTATTCTGGGGATTATTCTGACCTAATCTCTTTAGAGCATAATTCAGATTAGATTTTGTGTTATTATTATTGCTATGTCCATTCCCTACTGTCCTGTTGGGATTTCTTGCCCGCCATAGCGCTCCCGCGTTTGGAAAATTGATTAAAACTGCTGACCACTGCCCTAGATAGCACAGGCTCTTGAAAGTGGATGAAAAAAATAAAGGCAAACACAAACGATACAGTCCTGCATATTCTGAAAACATGTAGTCTCTAATAAAGCTTTGGGACTACACGCTCAGCAGCACAATGGCAGCCAGTGTAGAAATCCTCCTTTTATTGCATTGATCTTACATTAGAACAGCAGGGATCTTCTCATTCATAAATGTTAAACAGTATGCTGAAACACAAGATTCTCCTCTGCCAAGCAGTTAGAGCTCGCTTTTAACTTCCAACAGCCTGAAAAGAGAACAAAAAGCCCTCAATGCTCTGCTAATTACCTGAAGCAAAAGTCTGCGCGCGTGCCGCCAAAGCTGGGGCTCCATCTGTATTCATGCTCCCATATTGGCCCGAAAGTTTCTCAACAATTTGATATTTAGATGTCATGTTTACTCTGCATTTTCAAGACAGTGTTTAAACACCATCTGCCTTTTTACCTCTGTCTCTAAGCTCGGGAATGTGAACCAGAGAACCCTTGAATAAATTACAGCATGTGTGTAAAAATCCCAGCGAGTGCAGAAAATAAAAATACATTCCCTCTCCTTCATTATAGCACAGAGGCTCTAATTTTCAGTGTTTTTCTCTCCATTTTCTTGCCAGAATTCTCATATCGATAACAATCGGTTTACTTAACCATCATGGAATTAGAGCCAATGTCGTCTTCTTTTGTACATGTTGTTCTTTCTCGTATGATTTGTTTGCTTTCTTTTCAACCTCATTAAAGAAAAATGCCCTCTAACAAGCAAAAAAAGAAGAAAGGTGAACACGTTTTCGCAGCGGTAAGCACCTGCGTTCACCTTTCACGGACACAAAACATACACTCAAGTCCCTAAGTCCCAGAAATACAGGACCTGAACTTTACATCTTTTCCAGTGCTCGGCCTTTGCCTGCTTGTTTTTCTCAATTAAGATGAATTATAGAATTGCGTTGGGGAGCAGGGACAAGAAGTGCTTATTGTGACGTTACCCTGAGGCACTCAGTCAATGAGTTGGAGAGGGAAACAGAGTGCTGTGGATATTTTTGGTCTCACACCGCTCAGATTCCTAATGGACCACATGAAGTGCGACTTTAGCCAAACGTATGTGGCAGCGCATGTGTGTAAGAAGGACGGAGGAGGAGGTGGGTTTATTGTTCATATGTGGAGGCGGAGGAGATGAAGGAAGTGAGACAGGGGGGCCGTAGGGGTCCATGTTTGTGCTAGCTGTAGGAAACCTGAAGACAAACCGGACCTGCAGTGTACATTTCATTACTCTGTTGTCCTCCAGAGGCCTAGGTGTGTGTCGCAGCTCCGTCTGTGGGCAGCACAGCGCCGGATGATTAGATGTGCTGCACCTCAGTAAATGGATGCTATTGATCTCCACACCTTGTTATATGGACCACCTCGGAACATGATGGCTCTAAGACAAGACGGCATGATGAATCTCACGCAGCCCAAAATTGCCTCTTCTGCTCAGCTAACTTTCTCTCTTTTTTCATCTTCACACTCATCAAGTACACACACAGGTAGCTTCACTTCACTTCACCCCCTGTCCACTTTTCTTCCCCGCGTCTTTCTGTCCCTCTTTCCTTCTTTTTTTATCTGCTCCACTGATCGTTTTCAGTGTCTCCACAGCCATTAAAAAATGATTGGAGACTGTGTAATGTATATTAATGTGCTTGTGCTTTTAGTTCAGTAGTTTGGCTGTGCTTGCTGTAATATTTCATGGGGAGAAAAACACAGTCTCGAGCCTCTGTGTCGGGTGATTAAATTAGGATCATGATCTCTTGTTTTTGTTCAAATGTTAGCAGCAGTTGTGCTCTCTCGGGATCGGAGTGGGGCCTATCGCAGGTGGAGGTGAGGGGTTGGGGTTGAGGGGTCACAGAAAAGTTAGGCTGTGAGTATAGCGTGAGGTCTTAGTACAGCAAAACCATGAAGGTATTACATTATGTGCAGTGAAGCCTGGGATATGGAGTTAATGGAGGGCGGTGACCTCTGACCTGCCGATTTACACTGAATAATCTGCAATGTTATATGTCACCAATGTGAGCTACAATAACAGACGACTTAACATGAATACCAAATGTTATTAACTAGCCTCAGTGCGCTGTAGAGATGATAAAGCCGCAGCGTGTATTTGTAGGGAAGCTGCGCACACACTCTCTCATTTCATTCACATCAATCATTCGTGTTTGCTTTTAGGTCTGGTGCTTTGCTAGCATGTTAACAATTCAAACAACCCACGGCGCATTGTAGTGCATATTATATATTTAATAATAATACAGATCAGAATAGCGCCGTGTATCTCACATGGTGTCTGTAATCTGGTCTGCCACGCAAACACCCCTGACCTTCAGTATGTGTGCTCCAACACATCCTCCACACACAAACACTAAAAGCTGGTTCTTTGTTGTGGAAAATGGAAGTTGTGAAGTCAGTCATGCTGAATAGATTGTAAATTGTGGGAAAAGATATAAACACCTTTATGTTCGCAGCCTGCCATTGTGCTTCACACATGGCCTCGGTGACCACGGCCATATGAGGTTCAAGCAGCCCTATTCTCGTGGTGTTCAGCCATGGTGGCCATTCAAGGCCCGCACTGTCGTCGCTCTATGAGCCATCAGAATTAAGACAAGACATCCCAGGCGAGAAATGAAAAAGTTTAGGTTTGTTCCTGTTATATCACCTACATAATCTGAACTCTGAAACTCTTTCTATATACAGCTGTTATTGATATTTTTGTATCCACAGTAAACCAAACAACAATGTATAGTGTGAAAGGGGTCACTTGTTAGTATCAAGTGTTAATTGGCCCCTACCTGTACAGTGAACTGAGAAAAAGAAGTAGCAACAAACAGCTGAGAGATTCATGCATGGCAGCACGGCAGCAGTTATTTTTAAATAAAACAGGGTAAGCTAGTGTGAGATTGTGCTGTGGATTTAACGTTGACGTTATTTTCGTCCGTCTGTGTTTCATTGTGCTACCATCAACAATGAGTAATATTAAGTTTCAGGATTTTGACCAACAATCTCAATCTTCCTCTAAATAGAAGGAATATCACTAAATTATACATTCTGTATCTTCTCTGAGGCAACAAAGTTGGCAACAGCTGTTTCCAGGCAAATTAGCATCAAATCAGCATCTTTCTGAATCAATGCTATAATTTCTCCATAGTTGGTCCATATATGCTAAATTGGTAAAAAGCAACTTTTGCTAACACTTTTCGTGACATTAACTTGTGTTTTTGTTTCAGTAAGAATTTTAATTGGAAAATTAGAACATTTTAAATGTAAAGAAATAATAGTTTAGATGATTGAGTATTGTGTTGCAGAGATATCTACTGACCTGTTCCAAAGCTCCTGTGCTAGCACTGTAAACACCAACACTTCCCTGGTCCCCAAGCTCCCCGTCCAGACTGCTGGATGCATGGCTAACTGAGCTAACTAGCTAACAGCAGCTACAGTTAGCAGCAGTTAGCAGTTCAGTTGTTTCATTTGTTTTGAGTATGAATTCAACAGGTGGGCAGTTCTTACATATTGTACTCTTTAAAGCTTCCCACTTTCCCCAAATGACCCAAAACATCAGTTAATGCATGTTTATGTGAGTATCTATTGTTCAGTAAACATGCAGGAACTGCTGTGAGTCATTATGGCGATTTACTGACTACTCACATGAGGAGTGTAGATATGATTTCTCCACAACTTCTGTCCTGAAAAGTTTTTGTAATTTCCCAGGACAACTATTGTCTTTGCAGAGTCTGAAACGGCTAAGAAGCATAAGCGCTGGTTATGTAAGGCTCCGTGCATAAAAGCTTATGTATGTGCAGCTGAGGAGAGCGTTTGGCAGGAGCTTCTGTGCTACCTGTGTTTCATTTTATTGTACGATGAGTCTTTATTGGCCTGTGTTTGGGGTAGCGTCAGCACTTTAAGCCCAGAATTCTCAAAGCGATTATACAAAGTTAATCTACGTGAAGCAGAGTAATCCAGACTACAAATGGGAGAGATGGGCCTCAGTTGTTGTCTGTATACGTGTGTGTGCTTTCAAAACCCCCATACGTCATCTTTACACATTCCATAGATTGCCCCATAAATCCCACGCTGAACAAAATCTAATCAGATCATGTAGTCTCCCATATGCTGCGTGTGTGCCCGCGTTAATGCTGTTTTTGCGTGGATTCAGCCTACACACAAACAGCTCCGGTCCCTAACTGTCATACTTCTTTATCCGTCTGACTGTATTATCCGTCGCAGCGATGGATTAAGCAGCTGACTTGCTTCCACCTTGTTAGATTTAAAGCGAAGCAGCAATAGCTTGACTTGGGGTTTGTGCATTTTGTTTGTTACTTTTACCCTGTTCTGTCTTTCCAGGTCTGTGCGTGCGAGTTCATTTATCTAGTCTCCGAGCAGAGCTCTTTCTTTTGGCTTTTCATCCTCAAGTAATCAATACTTGTCCTATGAATCCAGGTCATCTCGGCTCCTGTGGCTTCTCCGTCTCCCGTCCTCTCTCCCGGTCCGTCTTTATCAATCTCTGTCTCTCTCACTCCCTCTTTTCCTCTCTCGCTTGTACGCTCTCTTCATCTTTGTCTTCTTCCTCTCTATTCCTGTCTCTTTTTTGCTCTTCCGTCCTCACGTTCTGTCTTCTTCTTCCCACTCTCCCCCTCCTGAAAAATGACTTTGCCCATCTGGACGGAGCCCTGCACGGCCGTTAAACTATTAGTCCTCGCGTGGCACTGATTAAAAATAGTACCGAGTCAGAATTAGTCAAGACTTTTCTTCCTCCCCAGCCCCCCTCTTGTCTCCCCCGTGCTCTTACACTGAATTCTATTGGCTAATGTTAGAAATGGATGGAAGATTGAAAGTGAAAAGTTAGCAGCCAAATGTCCCAGTCTTCCCTTTTTTTTTCTCCGCTCAGAGTCTCTGTGTGTGTGTGTGTGTGAGAAGCGGTGAGTGTTTGTCAGTGAGTATGTGTACCGCCTGCGGACCTCTTCGCTGGGTGCTGTCTCATGTCGAGCGGTGTGTTTGAGAGGCTTGTCGAGGTAAAGCTCCTGTCAGCGCCTGGCCGGAGGGAGTGTACTGATGAAAGGCCTCTTCATCATCCTAATGGGATACACAAACCTCTTAACCAGCACTGCTGCCATGGCTTTGGCTGGGTGAAGCCAAAGAGAGAGATACACAGAGAAAGAGAGAGAGGAAGAGAGAGGACTAGCCGGGGCCACACACACCAAGGACCACACTGAAAACATACACAAGTGCACGGGCCAGAAAAATGTACAGTGTAAACAAAGCAATGCTGTTGGGAGGCGGTGCAGAGGAGTCGTGACTCTGGGAGTTTCAGTGGGCCAGGCCCATTAGGATCTGGGACAGAGAGTTAATGCCCTGCTGTCCACCAGAGCCGCAGCCATGTGCCCCTTCTCTGCGCTGGCATGGACCCAAAGTAAGGGGAGGACCAGAAATAGGTCAAATTATACTTTTGATCATGTCAATACATTGGATTTCTTGGCACAGCTGGTTGGTCCATCAGACTGAAGTATTTTAAAACCTACTGGATGGATTGGTATGAAATTTAGTACAGGCGTTCATGTCCTACTGACACTGACAATCCCTTGATCCCTAGATCATTCACATGTGTACATTTTAGTGAAATGTCTCAACAACTATTGGATAGATTTTCATGAAATTTAGCGCACACATACCTTTCCTCTCAGGATGAATTGTAATAACTTTGGTGAATTCCTGACTTTTCACTCGCTCCCATCGTCAGGTCCACAACTCAGTGTATCCAATACTTTAGTTTATGACCCAATGAATTTGAGTAAATATAGGTAGTGACCAAAGCATGAAACCCAGATACAAGTGGCAGAAACGTGTTTCCTTTGTGGGGTGGCTGGGCTCCACTGGTTCCACTTGGCATGTCTGACCTAATATCTTATAGGGAGTGCTCAGAAGTCTTCCTGATATTGTTGATATTGTGTTTACTTCGTCATTTTTCCTTGATTTTTGTGTATGTAGTTAAATGGTTTCTGGTGTCTGTTTTAATTGTGTCTACTGTCATTATTTCCGACTGTCTGGCTTGATCTTCCTTGTGCAGCTTGACCCGGTTTCTGTCCACTATCGTCAAAAATAGACTTGGCACGCGTTCTCCGCAAAGAGCAGAGCGTAGAGCCGCTTCTGAAATGCACCAGTTGAGGTAGTTCAGGCATCTGATAAGGTGTTTAGTTGGCGCTGTCCTTTGGTGGTTTTCCACTACGTCAAACTGGAGGGAGACCCCGGGGTAGACCCTGGACTCGCAGGAGGGATTACATATCTCATGTGGCATGGGAATTCCTCGGCATGCCCCAGGAGCAGATGGGAAACGTTGCTGTGGAGAGGGGCATCTGGGGTCCTCTGCCTAGCCTGCTGCCACTGAGGCCCAACCACGGATAAGTGGAAGAAAATGGATGGATGGACCTTCAAAAGTGCTAATAAGCTAATGTTAGCATTGTCATTGTGAGCATGTTAGCATGCTGATGTTAGCATTTAACTATAAAACACTGCTGTGACTCAGTACAGCCTCGCAGAGTCTGAAATAAATGACCATGAGCTGGAACTTGCTCACTCTTCTGTTCCTGGCAGTCTAAGCAGACACAACATGGATGTATGTCAGTCATTTTGCCTTGGATGGTGAAACTTTTGGGAGTTTTTTCTGACCTCTGTTCCACATGAGTGGTGTTTGGGCGATCTGCAGACTTTGCTTCCTGATGCAATTTGACCCAGGCCGGAGGACGACACACGGTCAGGGTGTGGATCAAAGCACCAGCCTGCTGCAGGGGGTGACGCAAGGAGGAGACGGGGAGAGGAGGAGAAGAAGCCAGAGAGAGATCAGGAGAGAGTCTCTCATCATTATTGTCACAGTGTCACACACTGTGGCCAGTCAGTGTCAACATCCGTCTGTGCTGGCCCTGGGCGTCTGGCGGGTGACACTCTGCCTCTCCTTCCATCCATCCAACGCTCCCCGTCTTAGCTTCAAACCCACATACACGAGCACATTTTAATTCTCATACCGAGTTTTTTATTTGTCTGTGCCACAGGGATTTTCGTCATGCTCGCTCTCTTCATCACTGCTCGCCATTCTTGCCAGTCCAGTCATACTGGTTCCGGCCTGAGGCTCCGGGATGTCCTCTTTTCAGTTCCCCTTCCCGTCCCCAGGTCAAGGACACGTTCCCTCAGCTGCAGTGAAGAACAGCGAAAAACTTTGACATCAGGCAGGGACCAAAGCCTCATGAATGATTGATGCGCGAATGCTGACTCATCACACAGGAGAGGGAAACCAATATTTTGACCTAAAACGTAACAAGATTTACATTTGTTGAGTAGAGCAGAGATGCACACAGGTCGTCGAGGCTGCAGATAACTTTGCAGCGATGCTTCCAGTGTTTTTTTGTGCAATGCGGTGTTATCACGTCTCACTGTTTCACAATCTGTTAGCGGCTGAGATTGCCAGATATAGAAAACGTCGGCCTGGCCTTAAGTGATAGTCTGTGAGATGCTTGTGCTTTTTAGTGACTACTTTTATGTTTTGCTGCTGAACCGAGTTGAGATTACGTGGCAGTCAAACAGCGTGGTGTGTTTTCCGCTTCCTATCTCGAGCCACACATTTCCCTCTGAAGTCTGACTTCCTCTGGGTTTTTCGATTTTTTTTTGCTGTCAGATTGGAAAAACAGAAAGTACCACAATAACTATTAGAAAAATTGCAAAGTGAACCCCTGTGTTTGAAGAATGCAGCGACTTGTAATCAAAATAAGATAACAAGCATGCCGAGTCGATCCAGATTTGGTTCAAAAGAGGTTCGGAGGGATTTGTCCTCTTTCTCCTTTTTGGCCTGATTTTAGCGAGTGTGTCCGAGTCGAGACGGGGAGGGAAATTTATTTTGAGAGAATGATGAAGCGAGGTATAAAGGAGTGAAGGAAAAAGATCAAAGGGATAAAACAGCCATTAGCTTCTGCACAGGACTACTTTTGCTTACAAGACCCCGACATTCTGCGGGGCGAGGAGATTGAATCTCACCTCTATTTTCTCCCTCTCCATTTGTCGTCCTCTGCTATCGCCACATCACCTCTCGTCATCTATCTCCTCCAACATGGATTTTCTGCCTATTAGTGCCCTAATCTTTTTCTGTCCCCTGTCTACCTCTCTGTCTCGCCTTGCTATCTGTCTATTTCCATCTTGGTCTTTCTCATTTTTATTTCAGAATATCTCGTTAAAATCAGGCTTGTTTAAAAAAAGTTCCCGTTTGCCTTGTTTCTTAATTAAACCAACAATTTGATATCATTTTAAATACTTATTTTTCTCCAAATCCTCAAGGATGTTTGTCTTGTAGCCTGTTTATGTAATCGTAAAAGCACTTTCATCATCCAAACATACAATGGACGTTACATCTCACAATTTATTTACCAAATTAACAAAGCTCACAACCTATATCTCCCTCTCACATACAAACACACAGACACACACAGAGGCTGGCCTACAGCGTGTTGCTTGTTGTGTGCTGCACATCTAGGGATTTCTCTGATGCAAGGGGACGCAATGAAGGAACAGAGTGACGCCAACCCCGCTGTGTTTGTGTGGGGTGCGATCATGCATCTGTGCTTGCACATGTGTTTCATTTTTTCTTGTGTATGTGTGTGTTAGTGTCTGTTTGTCCGTGTGTTGTCACCTCTGTCACGCCGACTTAGTAACTACTTATTTGTGAGTTGGGACGTCTGCATCAGCGGGTCATGTGCGGCACACGCTCGTGACAGCGAGGTCTGCTCTCGTCTTCGTATGCGCCGTCCGACCCTCTGTTTTTCCGCGTACGAGCACGCGCGTCGCCCGTCGATCCGCTGTCAATCCGGCTCATCTCCTCATCTGTTCATTAGCATGACAGAGGGGCTCTCCTGCCAAAGCAGTTAGTCACAAGAATCAGCCCCTGTCACAACACATTACAGCAGCAGGCATCTCTAATAGCACTGGCAATCGTGGCAACCATAGCCAATGCCCACACTGCTCACACACACACATACACACACACACACACTCGTACCAATCAAGAGTTGCACTTGATCCGCACCCAGGGACTGTTTCTGTATCTCTCTCCATCTCTTTCTCCACCCTCATCCTCCCTCCCTCCCTCCTTCCTTCCTTCCATCCTCCCCCTCTAGCATGGCACTTACAGCAAGGCTTACAGGCCTTACAGTCATTCATCTCCCTCTTTCCTCCCTCCATCATCACCTTACATTAGCCAGGTTACCTGTGCTCGCCCTCTCCATCCCTCCCATTTTCTTGTCCTTCTCTCCCCGACTAGCTCTATTTCTGTCTCCCTCCTTCCTGCTCTCTGTCTTCATAATGCTCGAAGAGAGATCAAGACATTTCATTTTTAATCCATCCGTCTTCCCCTCGTGATGTTTTAGTTTCTCTTTCTCTCGCTCTCTCCAGCTCTTTGAACCCCCCCCCTCCCCTCTCCAACACTCTCCTCTTTCTTCGTTATCACCTGCTCAGGGTGTCTCATGTGATTTGTACAGCAAGTTTGATCCAGCCGTCTTCCTGTCACTGGGGAGCCGTAGTTGTCATATCAAATAATAAAAAACACATATGTTGTGATGCCTTTTGTCGACTCGTCTCACAATCACAGTTCATGCCTCTCGACTTTGCACATCGTCACGTGACGGTACCATGGGGCTGTTTTCCTGAACAAGAACTTCGAAATGTTTTGAAACAAAGGAGCGTCTTGGAATTCTGAGAGCTTTAATGGACGAACTGTAAATGAGTCCCACGCTGAATATGTGCTTGAACACAAATGACAGGGTAAGCAGGGAGTGAGACTGTCGGTTGGTGCAACAATTGAGGGTGTTTGGGGGGAGGACATGTAATTTGGCTGTCTGTGTGTCTCCAGTGTTACCGGAATCCCCGACTGGGGTGGACTTACTGGTTTTTGTTGAGGTTTTTGTATGTGTGAGGTCATGTCAACCCCACCCTTACTTTGTGTGTGTGTGTGTGTGTGTGTGTGTGTGTGTGTGTGTGTGTGTGTGTGTGTGTGTGTGTGTGTTTGTGTGAGAGACAAAAAGTGGGGTAAGACCGAGCAAGGATTTACCTGTAAGGCAGCAGCTGTCAAGTCTTGTCTCCCAGAGTAGCCATTAGTGTTGAATGGCATTTGACAACAACCCTCCTACCTACAGGCATTTAAGCACACATACATAAAGAAAACAACTGCCGTCATCAAGAACTGACCGAGGAAGGATGGGCGATCTTACATAAATGTACAATTGATTACATCAAGTTGTTCATACTCATCACATTTTTACAATATTTCTTTTGGCTTTATAGTGAAGAAAACAACTAGTTCTTCTGTCACTGTCACAAAATGAAAATGAAGTAAATATGACAGATTTTTTTGAAGTTATAGGCATGAATTTAATTTGAAATGAGTCCACTGCGGTGGACACCGTTCGTCAACAGTATGAAAAGTGATTCAGGAATAAATGTGTAACCTCTCCACTCTTAAAAAACCCAGACAGACAGAAACAGCTCTCCACAACTGAACATGAGATGCTAGAAACACCTCCACTAAGACCACAACAACACTCCTCTCGTATATCACCTCCCTGAGACTGAAAAGGCGTCTGTCAACCCTCAGCGGACGCCGGGCACCAAGGTGTGCTCTCGGCCCATTTGGCCTATGGATGAAAAGGGGCCCCCATCAATATTGTATTAGTTATTCATTTCACTGTTAATTCTGCATAATGCAGAATCCTGTCTCCTCTTTTAGGAATTCAAAGAAAAGAGGCCTGATGTAATTTAATGTCTCTTAAATAAGAGATAAGAGATCTTTATGCTAAACTTAAGGCAGTTTTAACTTTGTGCTGCAGCTCCTTGTAAAAGTATTCAGTGTTGCAACCTGGACATCAGATTTACTGTCTTACCGTCTCATTAACTCATCACACAGTGTTTTTCCAACAAAAACAGACATCTGTTGGATGTTCAGGTATCCCCCCGCCTTGGTAGAACCACCTTTTGCTGCCATCACAGTGGAAAGTCTTTGGCTGTGTGTCTCCACAGACTGCAATTTTTGCCTATTCTTCTCAGCAAAATAGCTCAAGGTCAGTCAGATTGGAGGGAGACCGTCTGTGAACAGCAATTTTCAAGTCTCACCACAGATTGTCAATTGGATTGAGGTCTGGGTTTTTGACTGGGTCATTCTAACACATTATCATTCTTTGCCTCAAACTATCTCAGCGTAGGTCTGGCTGTGTGGTTAGGGTCACTGTCCTGCTGGAAGGTGAACCTCTGCCGTTTCCCTCAAGAATTGTGAAGAAGGAAGTGGAAAGCATCCCCACATCACGATGCTGCCGCCACTTTATTTCACTGAGGGGATAGTGTGCTCAGGGTGATGCTCAGTTGGGTTTCAGCCACACATACAGTTTTGCATCAGAGTTCCTTCTTCCACACGTGTGCTGTGTCTCCGACATGACTTCTGGAAAACTCCAAGTGGCATCGAATTTTCTTCTCACCACTTTTTTATATAAAGGCCAAATTTCTGGACCAACAGTTATCTTAGGGACAGAGTCTACAGATCTTTCCAGCTCCTCCAGAGTTACTCTTGGTCACTTCACTGATTAACGCTCTCTTTGCTGGGTTTTAGGTGGTTTAGGTGGGCGGCCTTCTCTTGGTAGATTTGCTGCCATATTCTGTCCTGCTTTGTACTCCTCCACAGCTTTATCCCTGACCTGTTTGGTAAGCAAATTGGTCTTCATCCTTCTGGTTGTTTTCTAATGTTCCCTAACAAACTCCGAGGCCTTCAGGTGTATTCATACTGATATTAAATTGCACACAGGTAGACTATTTTGTATTTTGTATGTCCATTACATACAACCCCATTTGCATTTGAAACATAACAAAATGTAGAAAAGTGCAAAAGGGGGGGTGAATAATTATGCAAGGCACTGTATTTGTCCTCTGAGTGGTCTCTAAGTGTCCATCTGTGTGTGCGTGTGTGAGTAGCAATCAGTTGGAGGAGCAATGAGAGAGGACAGAAGAGTGACCCGGTGAGGGGAAGGGGAGGTGGAGTGTTGCACAAGTTGGGAGAGAGGTGGATCAGAGGACATGAAGGGGGAGGAGGGCGAGCTTGTCCGTAGCCCGCCGAGGCAGAGCAGAGCCGGTTGCGAGTACAGTGGGATGGAGGGTGAGGCACGGGGTGAGGAGGGGGGAGGGCAGGGTAGAGTGGGTAATTACAGGGGCCCAGAGAGGAGAGGCCTGTAATCAGCCTGCCCTCAGGAAGGAATGCAGCTCATCTTCTCATGTAATTACTGGCATTTAAACGGCCTCGGCTTCCAAACACTCATCCCACTGTACTGCTCACCTATTCACCATATGTATCTGCACACACACACACACACACACACACACACACACACACGGTCAAAGTGAGACAAGAGAAGGACAGATTTTCAGCAAGACTTCCAATTGCAGGAAGTGAGGTGGCAACAGGGAGAGACAGAATACAGACAATATGTGTGTGCTTGTGTGTGTGTGTGTGCACCATAGTTAATGGCTGTGTAGACTGCAGGCCTCTAGAGGAGCCGGCTCCATGTGAATACCCACCATGGCAACCAGCCACTCTGGGTAGGTTTGCGCAACTCTCATCAAGCAGCTGCGCAGTGGTGGAGCAGACAAGCAGTGGCGCCTTACACTCGACACACACACGCGCGCGCGCGCACACACATGCAGACAGGCAGGAAGGGGACGAGTCTCACTCCAGCATATGAGTTTGACCTCCAAGTAATAGTTGTGACATTGGTCTGTAATTTCAAGAGGATAATAGGAAAACAACAATGTCTCACCCACTCCGTCTCCCCTCCCTTCCCTTCCTCTCTCTCCCCGTCTCCTCACCCCTCTCTCGCCCTCTCCCTCTCCACCTCTGATAGTGATTGATAGTGCTGCTTGTGTACGCCCGTGTTCCCATGCAGTAGGTGGTCGTCGGGGCAGGCACAAACAGCACAGGGCCACTTTTTGATGGGCTATGATTAATGAGCTCGGTGGGGGGTGGCGCCCCCTAGCTGTGACAGAGCACACGTTCAGCTCCCCCCCACCCCCCACCCCTCTGTCTATTCAAATGCACCAGTAGCAGCAGTGGGCTCACAGCTACAACACAAGCGCAAATCCTCTTAGCGCTCCCACTCTCGCAGTCACACTCACCCACACATTGAAAAACACAGTCACAGAATCTCTCTTAGAGTAGGCCGTCCCTTGCATACACAGTGGGTAAATATAATCCACAGTCTGTTACAAACACGCCCGCCCCACCTCTCACACACACAGCTTGAATGTAGTGTGGGACCATGTGAAACAGCCGCAAAATACAGCAAAGACATTCAACCAGTTATCAGTAAAAAACACTGCTGACTGTCACTCTGTCATTTGGCCTTATTTGCTGTCTGGAACCACGCAGGAAGATAACATGTTTACATGTGTGTGTTTCCCCTCTGGCATACCCTCCAACAGGGGTGATTAAGTGTCATTATAAGACCAAGGGCTTATGTGGGGGAGACAAAAAGAGACAGAAGGTGAGTGTTTTTAAAAAGGGCAGGTCACACTTCATTTACACTTAGAGTTAGGCTAACACACCTTGCGGCCAAGTGGTAACACTTTATTTTACAAGTATATCTGCCGATGAGGTCTTGCATTTGCTGCGTGTGTGTGTGTGTGTGTGTGTGTGTGTGTGTGTGTGTGTGTGTGACCATGTCCTCAGGCGTGCGCTCTCTCCTCCTGCCACCCGGACATGCTGGATGGACAAGCGAAGCATTTCTGTCATTCTGCATCTCCTTCACCTGCTCGGTCTTCCCCTTCTGCCAATCTGCTTTCCAGCCTCCCGTCGCCTCCCTCTTTCTCTCTCTCCCTCTTTTTGTTGTTTTTTTCCGGCTCACACTGATTCCATCTCTTCTTACTCGCTTGCACACACGCCTTGCACAATCAATTACACGCTCACGCTCGCATCTTGATGAAGAAGGGGAGGCTTCACACGTCACAAAAATAGCCAGACTGCAGGCGTCCTAGTTTGCATGTTGGAATCGATCAAAGGTGTGACATTTCCACTGCTGTGATGAACTAGCCTACCAACATGCCCCAACAAGTTCCTGTAATACACACGATTGTGCCTCTTATGTGATGCTTAGTTGATGAATATTTGGTTAGGAAGTTTTTTGGTTATAAGAGAAAGAATAGAAAAAAGCTACTTCAACATTTACAACATGTGTTTGTGCCCCGTTGTGCCCAAATGTAGCATTGGGAAGTCAACAATCTGGGTACATGTTAGCCTAGCTTAGTAGGCTGCTAACTCAAGAAAAGGATACCAGCTAGCAAAGCTCAGTCATAAATAAATAAAGCTTAAGTAAAAAAAAGAACATTAAGGCCAATAAGCAGATGTTTTGTGTTTTTGTGTTTCTGTACAGTGTAGCAGTGTTTTTTCAAGCTTCGAATGTGAACTAGCTAACTGTTATTAAAACATAAGATACAACGTCTAAGGTGTTTTAAAGCTTACATAGCTAGCTTACATGTAGCTGCTTTCTCTTGTTGCTAGTGTTTGTTATAAGCTAGGCTAACCTGTTGCTCAAACTGAAAATTTTTCTCTGACTCATAATGGCCAGTAAGTTCATTCCTCTACTAGAATGACACTTAGTAGAGTGCATACCTCCATCAAGGCTCAACAGGCCCCTCTAATTCTATCAAGCCTAATCCAATATCAAATAAAACGTATTGAAATTCGCTTGTATTTGGAGCCGCATCAAATTGTACTTACTCATAGATACCAACCACCTAAATATAACTGATTTTTTTCATCAAGATCCATGCATTATTCCCTGAGAAATGATGAAAAATGGCAAAAAAAATGTTCTGTCTTGCAATGTCAAAGAAGGTGAGAAAAAAATGTTGGATCCAAACCAAAAGTCAGTGGGGTCTATTCTGGGCTCAGACCCATCCTCCATCCAAGAGTCATGGAAATCCGTTCAGTAGTTTTTGTGTAATCCTGCTGACAAACCAACAAACCAAAATGGGCACGAGTGAAAACATAACCTCCTTGGCAGAGGTGAATACCAGACTGTTGGATCATTTCATAAAGTAGGGATGCCCTCGTCAGTTTTGCTTGTTATAAGAGACTAAGAATTGTGCCTGCTGCTGCGAGGGATGAAATCTGTTAGTTAGAAAGCCACCATGGTGAGTACAAAGAAACAGGCTGCAGAGTCATGCGGAGCCGCCGCAGGTGCACATCTTGGTGGTACTATCAGAATATCCAAACAAGAACTTTCAAGGCCAGCGTGTTTCTACGAGAGAGCACGAGGATGGATCCGTGTCGCTCTTAGCGGGACGTCAAATTGAGCTTCCTGCCTCCTGTCGCCTCACAGCTACCATGATGAAATGAAAATAATTGCGTGTCTGTTAGTCACTGGTGAATTAACGACATTTCCTATTAAAAGATGACCAATTTTCCCCCCTGTCTGCGCTCAAAAGGGCTGCTTATACTGTAAGTGTTTGCGTGAGCCTGTGTGTGTGTGCGTGTTGAGTCAGATGGGTGAACTGCATGACTCCTCACACCCCGTCTGGCTTTGTTGATGTGAGAAGTGATGCTGTGTCGCTCCAACCTGCACTCATGTCGCCTCATGCCCTAACTGATGCCAACACACACACTGAGTCTGTCCCAGTCACACGTTCAGCGATTTTTCCATCAAATCCGTCACCAAAATTTTGACACTTGCTTTTTTTCAGTCCACACGTCTCTTCACTTCATCCTTTCCCTCCTCTCTGGTCTCGTCTCTCTCCTCCTGTAGCGAGCTGTTTTCAAGCTGATGAGGATGAGGTCAGTCTGAATATCAATCACTCAATGTAATTGTCCTTTAAGGAAGGCAAGGAGAGACTCTCTCCCTCCATCCATCTCTGTCTCTTTCGACCTGCCTCTGTGTGTGTGTGCGTGGCGCGCGCGACTACCTCGGGGCTTCCTTGCGAGAATGATGATAATGAGTTAGATTGGGTGAGGATGATGGATATGGTCAGCCAGTCAATGTTACGTAATGGCTGCTGATCACTCTATTTATTGGCCTTGTTTCCGCAGTCACCGGGAGTGTTCGACTGTCTGTCCGCACAGCTGTTTGTCCTTAGTGGGCTCAGCCAACCGGTTGAGCTTCATAGCTGTGGGCCATCTTTCTTCCTCCATGAGTGTGTTTTAGGATGTCATTTGAAGTCTACTGGAGCTGCGCAAAGTGCTTTGAATCCAGCAGGCAGGAGGGACGAGCAGTGGAGTCAGGGGAGGGCCAGAAGAGGGAAAGCACTCCCATGTCAGACATTAAACTGCAAAGCAGAAGGGAGGAGGTGGGACGCTGTGCTGTTGTTTGTTTGTTTTTGACTTCATAGGACGTTGAAGAAAAGAAAGAGAGATTCCCGATCTTGCCAAAACCCAGCCTGACCCCGGCTTCTTTTATAGTGTCTCTCTGTTGTTTGGCTATTCTCCTTCCTGTGCTTTATTCTCTCTTTTCCCCCACTTCTGAGTGCAGTGTTGGGATAGTGAGGGCACTGGAGGGGACAGTAATGACTAACTCTGTAAAGGTAATGATAAAGTACAGACGCTTTAGACTGCACTCTGGCTAGAGGCGCTGGGGCTAAGAAAATTACAGTTGTCCATGAGTGTGTGTGTGAGAATGAGAGGCGAGAGAAAAGAGAGGGTGGAGAACGACAGAGGGCAGAAAGAATAACAGAGACGGTTTCACAGTCAGGCTGAGACAAAGATAGACAGACTGTGATTCATTTTCATGTGTGTTTGTGTGTGCACTTTGTGTATGCTCCATCATCTCTCCTCTACACTTGTCTTTTAGTGTCTCTTGACCTGTCTTCGGCCAGTCTTCCCATCTTGTCACCTCCGTCCAGATTCCCCCTCTCTCTCTCTCTGTCTCTCTGTGTCTCTCTCCCTCCCGCTCTCCCACGCACTCCTGCCCTCTAGTCGTGGCTTCGCTCCGCTGCTGTCACTCCGACTCTCGGTTACACTGCGTTGAAGCACTCCGCCACACAGTCACCAAAGGAAGGGACTCCTTCACTAAAACTTTAGCATACATGAATAAGAGTGGGTGAGACCCTCCTGTATGAGCACAGGTTGTCTTCTGTGCATGTGTGTTTGTGTGCTCTAGAAAAGAAATACCCAGCAGCCTGTGTTTGCTTTCTAGCTGTCTGCTGTCTGTCATTAGAGTAATAAAAGACTTGCTGTGCTGCACGGCAAGGAGTTATTGTCTTTTAGGTTCCTCCATTCCGCACAAATTGCCGGCTGCTGAGCTCTGATGGATGTTTGTACGTTGGCCCAAAAACACAGGTTCCACTTTAAACCCCCAGCTCCATTATTGCAGCGCAAGACAGGGTGGAGAGAGGGGAGCTGTCTGTCTGTCTCCTACCTCTGTCATCCAAAAGTGTTTTAATTAAACTCTGCAGGCCCCAGAACACACACACACACACACACACACACACATTACAGAGAAAGAGAGAGAGAGAGTTTATCCAAATACGCAGGGCTGTTCCTCCCATTCTGTCTCCATCTGAAGCACCGTCTCTCTCTGTTTGTCTGCCTCTGCCTCCGTGCCCCCTCTCATCGCGCCTGAAGAGTGACAGGCTGTGTTTTTCAGCCTCTGTTTGAACACCGAGCGATCAATGCCGGACAAAGGGAAAGAGCGGGGGTGAGGGGCGGGGAGGGGCAACACAATTGGTTATTGACAGTGAATTCAAAGTCTGAGAGACTGGAGGCGACGGCTTAGTAAGAGGAGAGCAAGAGGATGTGAGGAGAGAAAAACAGAGAGGAGAGGATTGGGAGATGTGATTCATGTTCGTGGTTTAAGGACACTTTCAGACGTGTTAACTTTCATTATTCTCATTGATTTCTGTTTACCTGCATGTGTACCTACTTGCGGTATTGTACGTGCTGAATAGAGTGTGTGTAAGTGACACAAAGTGTGGACCCCTGCCAGAGTGTCACCTGTGGATGTGCCTTGCGTTTCTAATTGTCTGCACTAGTTTGTGTTTGTATGACCCAACTTTTGTAAACTCCCACATGCTACACAAACACAGAACATATATACAGTGATTCATATACATAAATGCATAACTATGTCGTGCATTTTTTTTATTTGCATCTGGGTGAATGTAAACAGCAACAACAAGATTGTGATGGTAATATAGTTTTGGCTATCTTCATATTAAAAGTCTGACATCTGGGGAAACACTGTCCATCAACTCTGAATGTGTGTGTGCATCAAGCATCAATGACGTAAACACAGAGTCCACATCTCCTTGTCCCGCTGTAGTCCTGCGCTATTAAGACTGCACAATTAATTATTCAAAATTGTGATATATAGTTTTGCGTTTCCATACTTTAAAAGTGTAATTTTGTGATTTTTCAGTGGTATATCACGACCAACACACCTGTTAATACGGGGAAGCTAGCAGCTCTGGTGGGATTATGAAGGCTAAGATACACGCTATCTTTGTAAAGCTCTTATTGTCTTTTTTAAGAACAAATAGGTGGAATCCTTTGAGAAAATAAGGCACTAAGCATGAGAGTTGGCACGAAAGATCTTGCAGCTATCATTTATTTGTTCCTGTGTTGCATAATACTCTCTCACCCAGTCTGAAGCCATAAGAAAAAAAAATCAGATTTGATCAATGAATAGTGTAAAGGAGTCATGAAAACAATGTGTTAATCATTTCAGTTCATCGTCTCTCATTCATTTAGTTTTTTCCAGTTTACTACACTGAATAAATCAAAAATAATTTTCTCTCCCAAAAGTTTCAAGTGATCATTCTTTAATATTTGCGAGCACACTTCGCTGACTCATCGCCAGAACAGCCTTTCTGCTTTAACTGAGGAGCACTGGAGTCTAGGTGGGGTAAAGTGTAAAAGCTTGCCGCGTTAGGGTTCACCTTGGGGCCACGGCGTAGTGAGTAAAAGTAGTTGTTGGAACGTCTTTATAGAGGAAGTCACCAGAGAAGAGCGAGGATGCGTTTGCGGTACAGACAGGCTGGAGAGAGGCAGAGACAGATTAAGGATGACGGGTTCATCCTGGATGGCTGTTAGGCCCGGAGCAGCTGTTGGCCTTTCTGCCTGTCCTGTGGCCACAGCACTGCCAGGCTCAGAGCTGTGGGCAACGCCGCTTCAGCCTCTTTTTCGGGTTCAAAGATGGTACCGTCCCTGCACCTGAAGATGGTACGGTCCTGTCGAATCCCTGCTGGCCTCGGTTTGAATCGTGCCACAACTTTCTCTCCCACTTCCTTCATGCTCCGTGTTCCTTCTTTGCTTTCCCCTAATGTCTCAGACAGACTGTCAGGGGAAGCAGTGGGATGAGGGTGGGGGGGTGGCGATGTGCTCACTTTCCTAAAATAGGAGATGGTATCTTTCTAAGTGGATTCTCTTGTTCCCTGGTTGTGGAATAACTGATCAGGTCGGACTCGATACATTTTGAAAACGGAACGCTGCAAATTTGTCTGGTTTTAGTCTCATAGTGGAAGAAAACCAACTGCATTTGCCCTCCCACCTCTTTCTTTATCCACTAAATGTAGAGAATGAGATTTAAAATCTGTAATGCTGTGAGACTGCTGTGGAAGAAAAGCACAATTAACCATGGCTGCATGTGTGTGTGTGTGTGTGTGTGAGTATGTGTGAGTATGTCAAGGGAAGAAGTGAACTGGGTTTGATGCGCCCAAACCTTTTTCTTGCATCTGGCCCGAGCCGACCCTGTCAATCCGCTGCACTCTGCTCCAGTCTTCCATTTAATGCTTATTGAATTTAGATCCTTTTTGTACTCAGAACAAAGTTTTCTATTGGAAGGTCAGATCTATTAACTATTTATAAGAACCTGGATTACCTCAGAGGGAAAGTCAGAAAGTAATGATGAGAGTTTGATAGTAGGTGATGTTAAGGAACGAGAGAGAACATGTCTATTACCTGCTGATTTATAGTGGCTTTTAAAAGATACTATAATAGTGTTGTTGTATTTCTGTGCTACACGTGTCAGGTTTCAGGCAGACCATCATAGCTATACTGCACTCCTGGGGCCTCATTTATAAAATGGTCTTGCAATCAGTTTTGAGTTTTGAGTACTACTACATATGTGTAAGTAGTATAAAGCCTTTTGCGGCTCCAGAGGAAGCTGCGCCTAATCTGATAAATTGCTTCCTGTGATGTCACTCAGTTGGCTAGGCATTGTGGGTAATGTAGGCGCCAGGTTTTGAAAAGGAAGGGGAATGCATGGAATAAAAAAGGCAATCTCTCAGTCTGCTGTTTTGATTTTGATCATTTGTTTTTAAACCGTCCAGAATGAGTCCGACAGTGTTATGGGAGTGTGACACTAGACCAGTGGACTGCTTACAAAACCTGGCAGCCACATTACCCACAATGCAATTTAGCCACTGAATGACATCACTGGAGGCACTTTATCAGATTACATGCAGCTTCCTCTGGAGTCACAAAAGGCTTTATACTACTTTTTCACATATACAGCGTTACTCCCCAAGACCTGCCAACACACTTTAATGTGAATATTTGATGGAGTTACCCTTAAAGTATGACTTAAGCAGAAAACCTTGGATAAGTAGCCTTTTAAGTAGGTTTATATAACCTTACTTTAATGTGGAAATGATCTTATCTCTAAGTAAAATCTAGATTGAAGTGTTTGAAGTGATTTTCTTGTTGAGTATGTGGGGGGAATTGCAGTTCGGGATGCATATGAGCCTGTGCACAACTTTGAATCAGCTTTATGAACAATGTTCAGTGGCGACACACACACACACACACACACTTAGGCTTAGTTTGTCAACCTGCTATTTAGTCCAATTAATAATATGTGTTCCCTGGATCAATCTCCTCTCTCTCCCCATCTTGTCTACCAGGAAGTTTAATTTCTCTATGTCTCGCTATGTCTCAGTTTTGCTGGCATTATATAAGGGGGAAATTGCAAGGCAGCTGCTCAGCATCTTTTATGAGTCGAACATCAGCACACTGTCAGAAATGATCTTAAGACTCTAAGGCTGTGTTCCAGACAACGTCGGATGCTGGAATTTCCTCGTTGGAACTTCTGACCTTAAAGCGTTCTAGGTGCAAGATGCCAAATATGAACAAAATATTTGACTGACCCCAAAAATATGATGTCTCTTTGGCAAGTGTACACAAAATTGCACCACCTGACTTCTCTGGAACGCAGCAGAAGTTCAAGTATGAAACATTTTTCGAAATACATGAGGCCCCTGTTGTCTGCAGCTGTCATTTTACAGGCTCTTCTGCAGTCTGCTTCAGTGTTTTGCTCAAGTACACAAAGATACAGTCCAGTTTATAGACACCCTGCAGCCCTGTAAACAAACAAGTCTGACTGAACCTGAATTTTTTCAGCCCGATCGCAGCACTAACAGCTGGAGGAAAAGGTTAACAAGTGATGTGCTGTGTTTGACAATTTATGCCATTATATCATTATACATCATTATGATACTTGAAACTGTCAAGTCAGTCGACCAAAATCACAAAAAATTGCCTCAACGGGCTTCACAATCTGTATGGTAAATGTGCTGACACTCGAAATGTTAAAAAAAACGGCAGAGCACATAGCAAAGTTATCAGTGCAACCCCGATTTCAGAAAGTTTCTTAAAAATAGGTCACAGTAATTACAATTTTTCTGTTGAAATCTAGCACGCTTTGAAAACCACTGTATATTAGCCAATAACATTGCAGCATTGATATACTGCCTGGGATCCACCCATCATTATAAGACTCTGAGTGAAGAGGTCAGAGCTACCATGTCCTTCCTACGAGGAGAAGCTCTTGGCAGCGTTGCCGAGAGGTATGTGTCACATGGAAAATGTCAAGGGATAATGTGCGATCACCAGGACCTGTCTGTGGAAGGTCAGCGGCGCTCCTCCCCAGCTGAGAGGCATGGACTCTCCCAGCGAGACCAGAGTAGGAGGCCTGCATTGACCAGATTAGTGGCGGTACAAGGAGGCGAAAATGTCACCGTGCCCCTGCATTTACAGTCCAAACTGTCAGCAGCTTAAATGTCCTGTTGAAATATGTGAACAGGTTTGACTTGATGCATACAGCAAAACGCTGCCGACAAACTGTTTCACACTTGCCCTAAAGCTGCGTTGAGACACACATGACAAGCTGTCACACACACACATACTCCCTCCAGGTATGGGATAGCTTATTGATCCCCACGGGACATTTGTCATTTTGTTTTTTTCTGAACAGTGAGGTCGGAGTGCAGGATGAGCCGCACAGCAGCAGAGAGACTCGCTGCCCGATTACGCCTCTTTAATTGTGGTGTTTCCATTGTATTGACAGTCATCCTCATCTCTTCTGTCCGTGTGTTTTCAGACAGCAGCGACTACAGCGAGGCCGAGGTTCTCCCAGACTCCTTCCCGTCAGCGCCGGCAGAACCTCTCCCAGAATTCCTGCTGGAACCGGAGGACGCTTTCATCGTGAAGAACCGGCCGGTCCAGCTGCGGTGCCGGGCGTCCCCTGCCACCCAGATCTACTTCAAATGTAACGGAGAATGGGTCAATCAGAACGATCATGTCACCAGAGAGAGCCTGGACCAGATCACAGGTATTACACACACACACACACACACACACACACACACACACACTGAGAGGTGTGCTGTAATCACAACTACACAGACGTACTGTAGTAATGTCACCTTGTATTTCACAGACATAAACATCATACTCAATTACAAACATCATTTTCAACTACATAATCCATTAGCTCCCATAGGCTTTTATGTGCACGTTAACAGCATTTGGCCTGCAGCCAATGCATTATTTATATGCACTGTGAAAAATATGCCCCTCTAATCTCTCTCTCTCTCCTTCTCTCTTCCTCCCCCTCTCCCTCTGTCGCTCCTCACAGGTCTGGTGGTGCGGGAGGTGGACATCTCAGTATCCAGGACCCAGGTGGAGGAGCTGTTTGGGTTGGAGGACTACTGGTGCCAGTGTGTGGCCTGGAGCTCGGCTGGCACCACCAAGAGCAACCGTGCCTACGTCCGCATTGCATGTCAGTACCAAGGCTGCGTGTGTGTGTATTGGGATGAGAAAAAACACTCCCTTTAAATTGAATTTTCATATTCATAACTGTGAAACTCCTCACATTAATGTCTGACAAACAGTCTTACATTGGTTTCCTGATTTATTTTGAAATCCGTAAACCTGTCACCCTGGCTGAAGGCATGGCTTGCACATTGTATCGCCCCCTAAGAACAAGTTAAATCAGATGTGTGTAAATACTACAAACTAAAGAACAACAGGGAAATGAGGTTACCACCATTTATTTATCCTTTATTTGTGCAAGAGCACCTTATGATTCATTATTGTTTAGCTAAGTTTCTTTGATTGTTTGTTTTTCACTATAAAAAATATGCATGTTAAGTGATTCCAGTATGTTTTAGTGCAATTTTAAAGGAGCAATATGGAAGAATTGGCCACCTTGAATTCAAACTCTCATAAGATAGGGGCAGCGTATCACCAGGTAGATGCTGCTAGCTGTATTCTCCTTATGCATCCACAACTGTAGCTGATGTTAGCTTGTTAGTTCAGTTAGCTGTGGACTTAGCTGGACTACCAGAGAAGTGATGGTGTTTACGCCGCTGGCACAGGAGCTTTGGACCACAGGGAGAAAGAGGTTTTTAGGCCCGAGGCTAGCTGGTTAGCATGCTAACTTCAGTAGATATCTCTTTAATAAATTACATCAACAACAACGTCAAAATTGTTGTTTATTCACTTTCCATTGATCATGTTTAATGTTTATGTAATTATTTTTTTGAATACTTTTTTGAAAATGAAAGATTTTTAAGGGTATTTTAATGACTATCAGGGTAATATCGTTAATCACAATTATGTTTGACAGGATAATCATGACATCAAATTTTCATATCATCCCATGCTGAGTGTGGATACGTGTGTGTGAGAGAGAGATGGAGAAAGGAAGGAAGGGAGACAGCAGAAGGGCAAATGCTTCCGACTTTTAGCTTGTCATATGTGTCAGCTTAAGTATATATGCAAATGAATTTGCCGGAGCACTCCATCATAGTGCCCCGTGGTAATGTGTGGCGTAGTGTGTGATTGACACACTGCATGAGGGTATAAAGTGGAAAAAAACACGACACAGTGACAGCGGCTTTTGGGGCTTATGCCTGGTGTGCGTGAGTGTGTGTGTGTGTTTGTGTGTGTGTGTGTGTGACAGCCAATGTCACCAAGATAAACAGGGTGTCACTGCTGTAACACAGCGAGCTTCACTAACTGACTACATCTGTGTCGCCCCCTGTAGACCTGAGGAAGAACTTTGAGCAGGAGCCGCTGGGGCGGGAGGTGCGACTGGAGCAGGAGGTGCTCCTGCAGTGTCGCCCCCCGGAGGGCATGCCTGCTGCAGAGGTAGATCTCACCCTCCTCATCCTCATTCTCACTGCTTTTCAAGGTTTCCATTTGTGTTTTTGATAAGAGTAATAGTTCAGGATCATTTCAAATTTTTATAGCTTTACATCTCACGCCAAGATAGCAAAGCCAAGAGATAAATAATCAGTTACAGACCAACATAAACGTGATGCACAAGGGAGCATAGTAAAGGGCGAGCCAGTGAAGTTTGAGAGATTTAAGTCCATCCAGCTATGTGGCACCATCACGCCAAAACCCCCATAATGAAAAGAAATAATATGCGCTGTTATTTAAGCGACTAAGCAAAAAAGGACTGCGCTTAAATCCACTTTGTGTCATGTTTTAACACTAAGCTTCTTAGCGCTATTTCAAACAATTTTATTTCTCTCATAAAACAGCAGTACAACAGTATATTAAGAAAGAAAGCAAACTATTCATAAATGCAGATTTTTATGACTCGAGTAAATATTCACGTTCTGTCGGGGTTTATTGTTGTTTTTAGTGGCTAAATAACCTGTTACTATGCAACACGAAAAGCACACAACAGCCAATTTAAGAAGGTGTTTTGTGATAAAAACTAAAAGTATTGCTTGTGGCTACTTGCTTGTTTTATGCATTAGTGAGGACGATGTGTTCAGCACGATGGTGCTGGATGCGCTGCTGCCGACCCGGACTGCCTGTGGACAGGAAGACCACAGGCAGTCCGGGTCGGCAGCAGCGCATCCAGCACCATCGTGCTGAACACAGGGGCTCCCCAAGGATGCGTGCTCAGCCCCTTACTGTTCACCCTGCTGACCCATGACTGCACACCAACACACAACACCAACCTCTTCGTCAAGTTTGCGGATGACACGACTGTGGTGGGGCTCATCAACAACAACAATGAGTCAAACTACAGGGATGAGGTGAGCCAACTGGCCAAGTGGTGCAGAGACAACAATCTCTCTCTGAACGTGGAGAAGACAAAGGAGATTGTTGTCGACTTCCGGAGAGCCCCCACCCAGCACCCTCCACTGACTATCAATGGAGCTGCTGTGGAGAGAGTGAGCAGCACCAGGTTCCTGGGTGTGCACCTCTCTGAGGACCTCTCCTGGAGCAGGAACACCGCATCACTGGCCAGGAAAGCTCAGCAGCGCCTCTACTTCCTCCGCAGACTGAGAAGAGCCAGAGCACCAGTCCACATCATGACAACCTTCTACCGTGGAACCACCGAGAGCATCCTGACCAGCTGCATCACTGTGTGGTACGGCAGCTGCACTGCATCCTGCAAGAAGACCCTGCAGCGCATAGTAAGAGCAGCTGAGAGGATCATCGGTGCCTCCCTCCCCTCCCTCCAGGACACTTACAGCACACGTCTGGCCCGCAAAGCACTCAGCACTGCGGGCGACCCCACCCACCCCAACCACCAACTCTTCAGTCTCCTGCCTTCCGGGAGGAGGATGAGGAGCCTCCGAGCGAGAACCAGCAGACTGAGAGACAGTTTCATTCATCAGGCCATCAGGATGCTGAACTCCCTCCCAGCGCTGCCCCCCCTTCCCTCTCCTTCTCCGCCCGCCGCCCCCACTAACTATGGACATTGTTGACCCCCCCCCCCCCCCCCCCCATGGCACCAGCCACTTTTACAACTCAAAAACACTTTAAAATCTATTTGCACTGTGTAAGAATGTTTACAATTTCATTGTCATAGACCAGTTTACACCATTTTATACTGTCATATTTATATCAAACTGCCATATTTATATCTATATTTATATCCAATCCCAATACTGACATACCTATTCCACACTATTTATATCTCCGGACTTTATATTCCCGAATGTCTCTTAGCTGTACATATTTTATTTTTATTTTTATTTTTAGATCTATATTTCTATTTTATTTTATATTCTTATATTTCTTATTTCTGTCTGGACAGAGGGAAACACAATTTCAATTCTCTGTATGTCTTGTACATATTGCAGTTTTGACAATAAAGTCGACTTTGAACTTTGAACTTTGAAAAGAGTTTGGTCAAAAAAAGCCACAAATTCTATTTTTCTTGAGCTAACTGATCAAATATTGACACCTGAATACCTCATGTAGCATTGAAGTGCATCGTGATGGCTTAATACTCTGCAGGTTTACTGTGTTTGCTGAATGGATCTGTGTGTGTGTGGTGCGCTGACTCATGTTTATGCATACACACCTGTTGATTTGTGCCGACTGATGAAGTGACGTCTGCCAAAAGATTACAATAAAGTTATAACACAGAGGATGTTTTTCAAAATGTTCAACTAAAATCTTGGCTGCTATGGTTACGTTCTCCATTTCGAGTCATTTCCTCACCGTGCCATCAGAATGAGGATTTGTTTTCAGTACAACAAAGTCCTGAGTGGTCTGTATTTATGTGTGTGTGTGTGTGTGTGTGTGTGTGTGTGTGTGTGTGTGTGTGTGTGTGTGTGTGTGTGTGTGTGTTTGTGTGTGTGTGTGTGTGTGTGTGTGTGCCTTTCTACAGGTGGACTGGCTGAAGAATGAGGACGTCATAGATCCATCGCAGGACTCCAACTTCCTGATCACCATCGATCACGACCTGATCATCAAACAGGCCAGACTCTCGGACACGGCGAACTACACCTGCGTGGCTCGTAACGTGGTGGCCAAAAGACGCAGCAGCACAGCCACTCTCATTGTTTATGGTAACACACACACACACACACGTTTCTCTTTCTTTTTTGTGACGATAAACCTGCTTTCTTCAGATTAATGTTAGCTATGTAGGGGTACCAGAGCTCCTGGATGCTTTAGCTGTCTGTGTTTTCGTCACTGTTAAAGTTGACCAGGGTATTATAACTCCCTGAGGTGCTCACTTTGCCCGTCGTGTCTCTGTCAGTGAGTGGAGGCTGGTCTTCTTGGACTGAATGGTCAGAGTGTAACGCTCGGTGCGGGCGGGGCTGGCAGCGACGAACACGCAGCTGCACCAATCCCGCACCTCTGAACGGAGGAGCCTTCTGCGAGGGCCCACCCTTCCAGAGAGTGACCTGCACCACGCTGTGCCCAGGTGAGGGAAATTTCCCGAACGGGACATTCTGCAGGAAATACCAGGATGAAGAAAGTGGTGTTCAGCAGTGGTCCTCCACATAATGTTGAAGTGTAGAACAAAAAAAGGCTGTTAGACGATCTTAAAATGTTTTTCAGCTCCAGAACAACTTCATCCAACCAGGACAGAAAAGCATTTTGTCATGGAGCTGCTCCTCATCCACATCAGGAACATAGTGTTACCTTATTTACTGTCACACACCATTCTGCTGCTCATTGCTTTGGCCCCTGTGTCAGACCACCCTGCCTCCAAAATCATTTAAAACAAATCACAGAATGATTAAGGAAATGATGCCATTAGAAACGTGTCATGCCGCACTATAACATCACGTCCCGTCTTCCTGAAGTGATAAACTGTCCGGTGACTCACTTTTCTGCTGTCTCGTTCCAGTGGACGGCGGCTGGACGGAGTGGGCAAAGTGGTCCGCCTGTGGGACAGAGTGCACCCACTGGCGCAGTCGCGAGTGCCAAGCCCCGCCACCCAGGAACGGAGGGAAGCACTGCAGCGGCAGCATGATGGAGAGCAAAAACTGCACCGAGGGGCTGTGTGCGCGCAGTAAGTCACCTGAGCAAAGTGTTTGAACTGGGGCGGCTGTTAAATGTCAAAGAGAGTCAGTATTTGGCTCGTATATATTTCTTGGTGTAATGTAACTCTTCAGTTGGCCCTTTAATGCAAATCAGTTTAACTGGCGAATATCTGAAAGAATACAGTGTTTTGGTAGGTATCTGCAGGGGTCAAGTCCCTGAAAGCCCTTTCTATGCTGCTTCAGGAGGTTGTTGAATTGATAAGAGGAAGGCTCGCAGGCGGTGATTTGGCTCATAGATCACAGTTTTACAAGGTGTATTGCATTTCAAAGCTGTTCTGTATAGAACTGTATTCCCAAGGTGTTTAGCCGTTGCAGCCTGGTGAGAGCGCGGCTGATGTAGAGAGAGAGAGATGAAAGGAAAAACAGCTAAATCGCAGACAGATGTTTCATGAGGCAAAATTTAGGTTCACAAAGAGAGAAGGCAAGTGATCCACATCTAAAGAGCACAGATGGAGAGGGAGAGAGCAAGTGCAGGCTAAGGGAGCACACGAGTGGGAAGCGAGCATGACACGGCCAAGTTGAGAAATTAGCACAGCGAAGAGCATATGAGAGTGAGTCAGACTCACACTGACACCCAATGTGCAGCCCGTGATGAGCAGGGAGGAATCCAGCTGACAGCGCATTAGAATCTTAGAGACGCACATCCACAGAGGCAGTGAGATGCTCTTAAGCACACACTTAAACAACACATACACACAAGTTCGCCGACCAACGCACGCAGACGAACCTCCGTAAAACACACGTGCGACGAGGGGGTCATAAGCACACTCAGAGCGACGCCTCGCTTCAACTCTATCAGACGGACGCACGAGTCCTGACATAAACAGGCTTCCATGGAGCAGCCAGATTAGACAAATACTCTGTGTGATTTGGCTGTACAGAGCGGAGCATTCTCAGGGGGCTGTCAGGAAAACATGCACTCGAGTGGCTCTGACAGAGGGGGAAGATGGGAGGCAGTGTGCTGCAGAAAATCTGTAAATGTGTCACTTGGCAGACTACAGGTTACGGACTTATTTATTTTCCCAGCACATAATGTGACCAATCTGAGCACAAATTGTCCTGATGACACGACGACTGTTTGTGCTCCTAATTGGGATGCACTGATTTTTATCGGCTGATGTTCGCCTTGTTGTCTGCTATCGGTAAATAAAATGACACTCATCGATGGCAGTGACTGATGTTTATCTGATGAGTCACATCAATGTTGCGTTGGCACATTTATGAGTTATTAGCTTGTGTCATCGCTGCCAACAGATTGTAAGGCGATGAAAGTATTGAAATTTTTTTATCATTGAGTAGGTAGTTGTATAGCTGGATGAGAAGGCTTTGGAAGCAGTTCCTTTTTGAAAAAAGAACAATCTTATTCACGCGAAAGAAGGTTTTATTAAAGCTTCAATATGTAAGAATGTGAAGAAATAATAATAAATGAAAACAAAATAAATATGTCGAGGATGTCTATGTTTTGTGATGAGGAGACATCCACTGAAGTTAGCATGCTAACCAGCTAGCCCCAGCCCTGAACACCTCTTTCTCCAAAGCTCCTGTGCTAGTGATGTAAACGCCATCATTCCCCTGGTAGTCCGGCTAGACAACAATAATAAACGTCGGTATCAGCATCAGTCGAATTTTTCTTTTTCTTTTTTAGACAGCCGGCAGATAAAAATGTCTAGTGTATCCATATGCTGTGCTAAAAACGAATGTACAACAGAGTTTCTCAGCTTTTAAAACATCACACATGTCTCGTTTGGTAGTGTTGAACATGATTACACCGTCACGTCCTGCTGCACTGATTCATCAAGGAAGCCCATGTAGTTTCTCCCTCTGGGCTGATGGGCAATGCTTGTAGCCAAGCTGCTTTTGTGGTTCAAGATCAATGAATAATATATTTCTCTGAAAAAAGACCCTCTTGCTTGACTTGTCCTCTGTTATGATTTAATAACCTTTCTATTTACTCAAAGAACTTCTTTTGGACACATCTACATGGTCAGTAAATGAACGTTACAGTACAGTACACCTGTTTTTCACTGAAAAACACAGAGGATAATACATAGGGGATGATAATTAATGGCTCTACCTTGGCTAAGGAAAGGTCAGATGTAGACAAAAATACATATAGAAGTCTTTTTTCCCTTTCTTACAGGGTGTTATATACTGTAGGTGCTTATGCATGTAAAAGGTCTTGAAAGATAAAAAGGTCAACGTCTGCGACAACAGAAGCTCATCACTGCCACAGTAAACACTGCTCCAGAAGTGACTGAAACGCCTCGTCAGAAGTCTCACCTTTAATTCCATGACTTCTTGACATCACACTACATCACCATGACACACATTTGCATAATTTATGCCTATATTCACGGTAGAAGTGACTCTAACTGAAAGCTGGAAACACGATAGAGCCGACTGGGGACACGGTGAGCGGTGTTGGTTCAGACGTGTGTCAGGAGCTAAAACAGAGAGGGGATACAGTGCTGCAGCTGGACAGGATGAAGAAACTGATGTGTTTTTTGATTATTAAAGCATGTTCTCCTCTGAATCATAATAATCAGTACAAGAGGTCCAGGTCTTTGAGGGTTAAACATCAGTGTTGGCCCAGAGCTCTACAATCAGCGCATCCCTAGTTCAGACAATCATACAACAGAATCAGACTGTATCGCCTCACTCATTGTTAATCCCCTCTGAGGATCGGCTAAATACCCTCAGTCGTAAATGTTAAAATGCTTTGAGACACCGCAAACCATCATCTTCACTGGCTCCTAGTCGCTTCTAAATGCTATTGGATGAGAGGTAAAGTCGGGGAATCCATTTGGCGTTTTGACGATGCTTGGGAGAGAAGGTTATTTGGTTTGAGATTCATGCTGTAGTGAGTGACAGGATCCTGAAAGATGGCTTTGATATTCATCAGACCACTCAGGGATGATTCACGTTGGTGTTATCTTGGAAAAGATTGGCCCCGTCAGGATGTGTTTTTTCTCTTCATAGGATGAAAGTGATAATGCACCCTGTGGGCTGTATAACGGGACTGTTTCAGTCTCCCTCGTGTACCGCACAACACCAGCGTCCTTGTTCATTTTCAGAACTGTCTTTAACTCTCATCCCAATGATCCTAATCTCTTCCGCAGTCATTTCTAATAGACTTTTATTCCTTGGGCATTATGTAAACAATTACGCTGAACCTCATCCCACAGTGCCACGCATTCACACATTTTTAGGTTATTATTTCTTAGATGTGAACTGTTTCCCTGCTCTTTTATGTTTACATTTCTATTTTCATATTGATGAGCTGTTGTTTACTCTCTGCTTTGTATTATGTTGTATCTTTCATTTGCATAACGACTAGTCCATCCATTTTTATTGTGTTGTTTTTTTCTTTTCTTCTTCTCTTGTTTTTTCTCCTGTTCAAACAGATAAAAAGATTTCTATTGAACATGCAAGCCATCGTAAGTTCACCTCCCCCATGACTTCACTCTGCTTCATACTGTGTGTGTGTGTGTGTCTGTCCGTCTTGTGTGCTCATACACATGATGAGTCCTAACATCTGTGTTCGCACGTGGGGCTGAATGCGAGCGGCGGCGTTTTGTGTCGAGCCCATCTATCCGCGCTTTGTTGTCATCCCAGATCGAGTTCATTGAAGACGCGCCTCACCTTCTTGTCCGGCCTGCTTATGAGTGTTGTTATCCTGTCCTGTCTGGCATGTTGACTAAGCCTAACATAGGTTTCTGAGCTGGCTCCGTGTTCGCACGTTGGATCATTTACATAACAGCTTGCTGCAACTGCGGACTGAAGAACAAAGAAGGTACAATTGCAAAAACAAAATGGATTATCAGATTGAATAATTGGACAAACTGCACAAAAAGTTGCACGAACGAGACGCAGTGGAGTAGCAAAATGACGGCCCTCAAAGTTGAGACTGAGCTGGAATCACTTGCTGGAGAAAAACAGTTGATTTCCGCCTGACTAGTTTACATGTGAAGTGATTCTAATTCCTCTAGCTCAATGCGACGTAGGCTGAGGGGAGAGCAGCGGAGGTAATGCACCTAATTCGCTATTGTTCCGTTTGTGGTAATAAGTGCGGACGGCTGTCGGATTCGGTTCCATCGCGGCACGTGAGCACAGGAGCTCTCCTCTGCCAGCCTCCGGCTTTCCTCTCCTCTCCTCCACTCTCTCTTTCTTCTGCTCTCGCTGCAGCTCTGTAGTGTTCAGCGGTTTTCTCCCAACTTCTCGCCTGCTCTTTCAACACGGGCCTTTTCCTCAAGCACAGCCACCCTTATCTCCTCTCTCCTCCTCGCCACACTTATAATCCGTCTGTCCTCTCAACAAATCACAACCTTATCTAACTCCTTCCTATCCCTTTTTGCCAAATTGCCTCTCCTGCAGCTCCCTCCTCCTCTGTTTATCCGGCCTGTCTACTCCGTCTTTGTAGCTCTTCATTGTCTCCCGCCCAACCTCGCTCCTTGTCTTCTCCTCTTTTTTCTTGCTGTGGTGTGACTGGCTCACGTGTCTGGGCTGGGTACGGCTCTGCTAGTGTTGGGGAGTCTGGGCTGAAGCAGGCCGTGGTGGTGTGCCTGCTGACCAGTCACAAACAATCACCCAGCAGCCCGGCCCAGCGGGGAGCAGGTGAAATTCTGGCCAACCACCTCCCCCTTAACCCACCTCACTTCAACCCATGCCAACTTTTGTTGTGGGATGTGCTCCCTGCAGGCCGGGCAGAGCTGATGAATAATGTGTGATCTGTTTTAACTGAACAAGATTTATCTTTAGCTTGAATCAAATCCACCAAACGTTAAACGGCTCACGCTCATCTGCATATTATTTTCAAGATTAATCGGTTAATCGTTTAGTCTTTAAATGTCAAAAATGCTCCTAACAGAGCCCAAAGTGACGTCTTTAAATTGCTTCTTTTGTCCAACCAACAGTCCACAACCCAAAGACTCTTCTTTCACTATCATAAATGGCAAAGAAAAGCAGCAAAGCCTCAAATTTAAGAAGCCGAAACCAATAAATGTTTGACATTTTTGCTTGAAAAAAGACTAAAATGATTATTCGTTTCCAAAAGTAGTTGGCAATTAATTTTCTTTTGATCGACAGAGCTTTCAGTCACCGTAATCATTCCTTTTTTCAGACTGGCAATGAATCGCTCTCCTCCCTAACTCTTAAAATTGTACATCCCACTGAATGGGATAATTAGAATCATGTTTATGCAACAGGGCACATGATGAGTGATGATTTTATGATGACATTAAAGGTGCAGTATGTAAGAATTAATTAAGAAAAAGAAAAAAAACAAGAGGTAACAGTAATAGCAGGTTTAACGTTATATCAGAGACAGTCTATGTATTGTGTTAGTTAGCATGTTAACCAGCTAGCCCTGACCCATCCTGTCTTGTAATAATCTGAACTCCCAGTCAGGACCACTAAGTGCACGGCTAACTGAGCTAACTAGCTAATGGCAGCTAGAGTTAGCAGCAATTTGCGGTTACTCTGCTGATATGCTACGTCCTATTTGTTTGGAATGACCTTAGACACTATGCTAATTCTTACGCATTGCATCTTTAGCAAAGAAACTCCATTTAATGTGGATTGCTCACATCATGGCTGATCCATCTAATAAGATCATTAACTCCCCCAGATCTGTGGATCTCTAGTATTTTCTCAAGTCACAGTCTTTTTTAGTGCTTAATTAACTATTTTTAATTCCCTGACACTGTTGCCTTGCTGAGCTGTGATAGTGTGAAAGTGACACAAAAAGGGAATTAAGCACCAAAAATACCAAATGAGTCAACTTCCTCAGGCTGCTGAAGGCTCACGTCAGCTTCTTCAGCTGAACTTGGATCACGGGAATCATGTTAGGAAGGGGAACTCATCAAGCCCGGTGTGGACAGGAGGAACAATTATAGCGACCAATAACTCATTCAATATATTGTACATATGGTCATGTCAGTATTGTTTTAAGACAGACTTGTGAACCTATACTTGAAGATTTCAATTTCAACTTTGGCTGACCTTGTAAAAAAAAAAAAAAAGGGCTGCAACCACTGATTATTTAAATGTTTGATTAATCTACTGATTAAATTTCTGTTAATCATGTACTCTCCCAGAGCGCAAGGTGACGTCTTAGTATTGGCTTGTTTTGTCCGATCCAAAATCCAAAGATATTAAATTTACAGTGAAAATCAGGACATTTTAAGAAAGCAGGAACCAGCAAGTGTTTGTAATTTAATCTTGAAAAAGTGATTTAAAAGATTAATGGATTATCAAAATTGTTTTACATATTCTGATGATCACTAATCCTTTAATCAACTAATCACTTCTTGAGCTAAAATAACACATTTATGCACCATTCTGCTACAGCTGAACTGTATTTCCTTCCCTCTTGTGTCTCCCTTGCATTTGCATCCGTGTGTTCCCACATGTTGCTCTTTACGACGTCCTGACCGTCTGACCTTCTGTCCCTCTTTCAGCGCTGGCCCCAGGTATGGGTGTAGCGGTCTACGCTGGTCTGGTGGGGGCCCTGCTGCTGTGTGTGATCCTGGTGCTGTGCGTGGGAGTGCTCGCATATCGCCGCAGATGCCGCCATCTCCACGGAGACATCACCGACTCTTCATCTGCTCTCACCGCTGCCTTCCACCCGGGCAATTACAAGCCTCCCAGACAGGGTGGGTTCACACACTCACACACACTCACACACATAATTAATCATCGTGTTTATGTTCACAACTTGTCTTATTGTTACTCATCTTCATAGAAGGACTTCTTCACGATTCATTTCATTATCACACTGCTATTTATATCATCCCATAAATTAATTCTCTTTAACCATTATCTCCTCTCGCCGAGTCAATTCTCCATTCTTTGCCGCGTTACATTTTTTACACTTTAAGCATTTGTCATGGATTTCCTCCTCTTGTTCTCGCCATCAAATATTAATTAGCAACATTAATCCATTTCACTCGCGTCACTTTTAGCACTCTCAGCTCTGCCTGTGTCATTTCTGGTGATAAGAGAACGTCTCCTCTCTCCACAGATAACCCCCACCATCTGCATCCCTCGGCTCCTCCGGATCTCACAGCCACAGCGGGCGCTTTCCGCGGGCCGCTCTTTTCCCTGCAGCAGGGGGTCAACGACAGCCCCCACAAAATCCCCATGACCACCTCTCCACTGCTGGACCCGCTGCCCAGTCTCAAAATCAAGGTGTATAACTCGTCCACTCTCTCCTCCCTGGAGCTCCCTGCGGACATGTGCTCAGACGGGGAGATTCTCAGCCTGAAGTCGGTGGGTACGGTGGGGAGAGAGCGCGACTACCACAGCCACACCCTGTCCAGAGAGCCTGGGCTGAGCACCAGCACCACCCTGGGTAATCTGGGAGGACGCCTCACCATCCCCAATACAGGTACCATATATCACATTTCACATGCAAGTGAAACCAAAATTAAAATTCCCAGATGGCGTGTTCATTTAATCACACACAAGACGACTCACGACACCTTTCTCCAATAGGTGTGAGTCTGCTGGTCCCCCCTGGTACGATCCCCCAGGGGAAGTTCTATGAGATGTACCTCATTATCAACAAGTGGGACAAAACGACGTGAGTGCCCTTCATCTTTATTCCTCCATTTCACTCGTCTTGTTTCGCAAACCACGAGGCAGAATAGACCTCATTCTCACCTCAATCAGAAGTTTTCGCATGCAAGGCTCACCCACTGCGAACCGCTTGAAGTTGATTTGGAAGTTCTATCACTTTCTCTGAGGATAAAAAAAACGGATGATCTTGTCTCAACTTCTCCTCTCAAATTGGCTTGGATTCATTTCCTGCCAATTTTCTGGAAGTTTGTCATTCAGTGTGCCTCAAATACATCAATGCCGGCATGTTCCAAACCGTGTCGCGGCCTTAAATGTTCTTTAATAAGTGAAGTGTGATGTTTTGGCAACTGTTGCAAACGCACGGTGGTCTCCATCTTTATATGTGTGTATGTGTGTGTGACATTTACAGGCTACCCTCTGAAGGCAGTCAGACTGTACTAAGTCCTGTGGTAAGCTGCGGCCCATCCGGTATGCTGCTGAATCGTCCTGTGGTTCTTACTTTGCCCCATTGTGCCCAGCTAGACACACCTACACCTGACTGGACACTCACACTCAAGACACAGACGCACCAAGGGGCATGGGAGGTGAGACAGACTCTGACTGGTACCAAATAATGGTCATTTTATTGAGTGAAGTGGCATCATTGAACTTTGACTTCTTATTTTTCAGGAGGTGCTGACAGTAGGAGAGGAGACTTTGTCGTCTCCGTGCTACTTGCAGCTGGAAGAGGAGTGTTGTCACGTTCTCATGGAGCAGCTGGGAACGTACGGCCTGGTGGGCCAGTCCTGCCCTCCACAGCCCGCCTGCAAACGCCTGCAGCTGGCGCTGTTTGCTCCAAGAGCACCCTGCCTGTCCCTGGACTACAGCCTCCGTATCTACTGCATCCATGACACTCCACATGCACTCAAGGTGCTGCTCATGTGTTTGCCACGCTCTGTCTGTGTCTGTTTACCTCTCTTCTTTACGTGTTCCCCATCTTCTTCTTGCCTATCAATCCAACTGCCTTTCTTTCTTTCACTTTGATGTGTAAATCAATCTGGCTGCACAGAAGTGCTGTGAATATTAATAAGTGCATTACTGGTAATTCACTTTAAGCTGCAAAAGAGAGACTTTTTCTTTTAATTGAACACATCCACCATGTCAGCTGCAGTTGTAAAATACAGCTAACAGCTTGGTTTACAACATAACACACTTGTCCAAAGACAGAAGTACACCATGAAACAGGATGATAGCACTAGAAGTTAAAGAGGTTCTATGTAACAGTTCGTAGTAATCGTATCTTGTATCAAACAGCCACTGAAAAGTTGAAGGATAGTGGAAATCCTGAGGGCCATATTTGATACCTGTTAGCTAACATTAGCATTCAACCACTTCCTATTTAACATTTATGTTGTTTACATCCAGAGCGTTACACATTCAAGCTTAAATAAATGTGTCCAAGATGTGTGATGATCCCAATATCCCTCCAGATTTTCACTATCCATCATGTTTTCAGTTTCTTGTAAACTGGGAAGCTTCCCACCGTGAGCGTGATGTCAGAGGAAGATGGCCACACTCTGAATATGGTTTATAAGCAAGCGCGCACTCCATCCAGACAAAGTTGGACTTGCTGACGTTAAATATTTCGCTTTTGCAGAAAGTGTTCACACACCAGCCGTGGCAGTAAACACGAGCGTGCTCCGTGCACTTCACTGGCATCACATTACATGATTTCTGGCTGCCAAAGTTCAAACAGCTTTCAGACTGTTAGCTCTCACACATTTCCACTTGGAGACAGCAACTTAGAGAATGCAAAAGGCATTTTAATTAAGTGTGTTTGAAAGCACGTTTTGAAATGATAAAACCATAATAAAACGACTATATCCCTAAGCCTGTCTGTCTCTCTCCTCCTCCTCTGTGCAGGAGGTGCTGGATTTGGAGAGGAGTCTAGGGGGAGTTTTGCTGGAGGATCCCAAGCCACTGCTCTTCAAAGACAGCTACCACAACCTGCGCCTGTCCATCCACGACATCCCGCACAATCACTGGAGAAGCAAACTTCTGGCAAAGTATCAGGTGAGACGCTCAAAATGCAGCAAGTACTAGATAGCAGCAAATGTAGTGTTGATATATGTTGATGTCGGAGTGCAATCATCAGAATTTCTGAATTTAATCAAACTATTGATTACTTAAAAACTAAAAACTCTGAGGCAAAAACTGCAGTCTGACAACCTCTTCATTCACTTCAGTATAACGCCTGTTTTCTCGCAAAATACAGCAAGAGGACTTTCAATTCACTGCTGTTGTAAACATCCCAACCCTCTGCTGCATTCTCTCGGCGGATGCAGCGAGATTGCAGTCCGAACCCTCCCTGAATAAATAAACAGGAAATCAGATAGTGGCCCTAATTTATGGACAGTGCACTTTAGAAATAAATTGTCCTCTGACACATGGGTACCCAGTTGGTGGAAACACCCAATATCAAAATAAAGCATGTTGCACTCCCCTTGAATGGAAACCGTGTTCTAGATCCTTCCTGATTGTGCGGCTCAGGACGAAGCCACTTTAATCAAAGTGCAGAGTATTTGTTTTAGCTTCTTAGCGTTTTTCTCTGTGAACAGGAGATCCCGTTCTATCACATCTGGAGTGGCAGTCAGAGACCCCTGCACTGCACCTTCAGCCTGGAGAGAGGCAGCCTGGCGGTGTCGCAGCTCGCCTGCAAAATCTGTGTCCGACAGGTGGAAGGGGAGGGACAGATATTCCAGCTGCACACGGATATTCAGGAGGTAATGGTGACAACTTGAATAACACAGATTTAAAAAAAAGCCACACAGCGATGCCAAGAAATACAAAAGTTCTTCTCACCCTCTCTGTCAATCCAGACTCTACCGCCGCACTCGCCCCTCCCCTCAGGAGGCAGCTGCCTGCCTTCCTCTCAAGTGGGACCCTACGCCTTTCGCTTGCCTGACTCCATCCGCCAGAAGATCTGTGCCAGCTTGGATGCACCCAGTGCTCGAGGATGTGACTGGAGACTACTGGCACGCAGTCTAGGCTTTGACAGGTCAGATCTGCCTCACGTGTTTGTGTGTGACAGGAAGTTTTGGTCACGCTTTAGCTGTAGAGTCCAGTGTTGGTACTTCGTCCTATTGTCGAGTGATAACTCAGAAGATTGTTCACTGGCTGAGGTTTAGCTGTGTTGGGGTTATGATTTGGTGTTAACATGAGCAGAAATTTAAAAAACTGTGAAAAGTAAAGTATATGTTTTTTGTTTGTTCTATAAGTTGAATATTAAATTCAGGAATATGATTCAGCAGCCATGCTTTTATTTTTGAGATATTTCTTCTTGCTAAGTAGCTAATCCTGCCTTGTGAAACATGGCAGTTTGTTTTTGTTTGTAACAAACTGTATGAATGACTCAAAGGGACAATTCACCCCAAAAAAAAAAAAATCCATATTTTTCCTCTTACCTGTAGTGCTATTTATCCACATTGTCTATTTTTGGTGTGAGTTGCTGAGTTTAAGAGATGTCGGCCTTCTCTCAAATATAATGGAACTGGCCTGCATTAGGCTTTTTTATACATTAAAACCCATCAGCAGTGTCTCTTTTCAGAAATCATGACTCAGTTACTTGAAATCCACAGACCTTGATGTGAGCAGTTTCATGTAGGAACTACTTTTTTTCTCCATCACTGCACAGAAGGAAATGTGCCTCTACTAATGGACAAGAGGCAAAGCTAAGTAAAGCTAACTTAGCTGGCTTACGTTACAGTTACAAGTAGATGCACGCTTCTTTCAGCATGGTGATGCAGTTGGCGGGTGTAGTTCCTAGAAAGACAATCAGAAAACCACAAGAGTCTGAAAGGATAAATGGCAGGCAAGAGGAAATATATGAATGTTTGATTTTTAGTTGAACTGTCCCTTTAAAAACGTTTATAATCACCTTGGCTTTTTCTTTACGTCCTGCCTCGTCTTTCTTCTCCACAGGTATTTGAACTACTTTGCAACAAAGCCCAGCCCCACAGGTGTTCTGCTGGACTTATGGGAAGCTTGTCACCAAGCTGACGCAGACCTGGTATCTCTGGCGACCGCGCTGGAAGAGATGGGCAAAAGTGAGGTGCTAGTTGTCATGACAACAGATGGGGATTGCTGATTGGTCAAGGAAACCAGAGAGCAAGCAAGACATTTTTTTTTTTTTTATCTCACCACCGTGATGAAATGAATATGCACACCCTGGCACAAATCACGAGCCCACAGAGCATTTTGGTTCCTTTCACATGTGCTGTATTACCTCTGCCTCATCTCTGTCTTCAGCCACTGTAGCTACACACTCACCCATTCCCACGCGGGCCGTCCCATGATAACTGCTAACCTGATTCAGCTTGAATCCTCCAAAGCAATGTTGCATCTGCAAGACGTGAAACCAATTTGAGGGTACGAAGGCGTAAAACTGGCTGTTAAGTCATCTGTCATACGCGGTGTTGACTGTCTTCTTCAAAAGATTGAGAATGATATTATTCTTGTATATAAATAACAAAGCTTTGGGAGAAACAATAAAAATCCATATATTCAAGCCCAAACAAACACACAAACGCTAACAGGGGATAACATGTGTTTCCCGAGCAGCATGAAAGTGCATGATTTGACACCATCTCACCTCATGGCAGGGGGCTTTTGATTTCTCCATCGTCATTCTGCGTGTGCAGTGAATGACAGGCAGCGCCGACCTGTCTGCAACCTCCTCAGGCTACAGACAAACTGGTCATTAACCACCTCTGAATCAGACGGGCCAGGATTTCTTGTCCGGCTGCTCCGACTCAAAATCAGGACCCAACCCTCGAGGTTTGAGGGTTCGAGCACATCGCTCTGGGCGGAAAAATAAAAAGATGCCTCTTCTTTTGTGGTGGTGGTGGTGGTGGTGGGGGGGTAATTGCGAAGTTTGTTTAAGAATTGGCAGATAACTAGACGGACTGACTCTTTATATTGTACCAACAAATGCCTCAAAGCCTTGGCATATCATTCCGACTCACAGGGGTGTTTCTCTTTCATCTCTCCTCGCATTCCTCTATCGCTCTGCCACACTCCTCCGATCTGCTGAGAATAAACTGCAGGAGAGCTTTTCTGGTCATCCCTTAAAAGTTTCCTTTGGGGAACGCTCTTTAAGTTATTATCCATATTTGTGGATTTTTTTTTTTTTCATTGCTGTTATATGCATATAGAAGCTGTCCTATCATCTGTGCTTGTTCAGGCTACTGAGATGCTGTATTTTTGATTCTAGGCAGAGTTAGGTGCACAGTGGATGTCTCAGTTGTGAATAACAAAACCATGTTAATTTGTTATTTTTAATTCAAAATGTAAAAAATATGATCTGTAAAACATGACTAGCGGTGGTCACATGTCCAGGTGAAAACACTGGAGGCGTTTTGCTTTGCTGGAACTGTTCAGAGATGAAGATTTCAAAATGGTTTGAATCAACTCGGCAGCAAGGGACCATCAGATTTACCTCAACAAAAACTGCATTATGTTTTGATCTATTCAACATGTGTCCATCCAACGCCCTGTAACTCATCATGTCTCCCCTGGTTCATTTTTATAACATATTGTTAACCTTTTTACTAAGCCGCCTGCTTTGTGGTCAGGGTCCTCGAGCTATTTGCATTATCAATATTGTTCTGTCAGCTCTTGTCCGACGGGAATCGAAATGCTGTTTTCATGACTTAAGTTCTGTGTGTTATCAAGTCTGTTTGTCTCCTCAAAGCAAAAAAGAAAAAGTGTTCATATCTTTGAAACCACAAAAACCAAAACACAGGCAGTATCCCTCCTCTTCAGCAGTGAGTCATGTCACTGTTTTGTGTGAATGAACTGAAAACACAAGTTTGTGTGCGTGTGCGTGTGTGTTGAGTGAGTGGGTATGTTTGGGCAGGTGGGTGTGCGTACTCAGTGCGTGCACACGCTTAAGATCTGTCATTTCTCTTTGTAAGTGCTATGCAAGTACAAAAGAAAAGCAAAGCATTTTGACTTCTTTTGTTTCCTGGAAGAGTAATTCTATTTTTTCAGATCAGGGCATCGACAGGGTTTTGATTTTGTATCTTAAAGTGGTTTAAGGGTGGTTTAGCTTTTCTTTTTCATGATGCTGTTCTCCTGGATCAGAAGAATCGGATCACCAACCAAGGAAGCTAATGCAGAAAAAGCACATTAGGGAGAACACAACAAAGTGCTTTGCAATGGCTACAAAACAAGTTGTGACTGACATCATGAACTCGTGCCCTGCAGGTCTTTGCCCGCGAGGAAATATCTGAACACAACCGTTCAGAACTTTGGACCCCCTGAACACTGCAGGACTATTTTCTTTGCTCAAATGTTGTCACAGAGACTGGCTAGCTGTAGGCTACAGTGTTTATTTGTCCAGATTATCTCGAGTACCTGTTGGATCATTTATGCTGGAGCTGGACTGGATTCCACCTCGCTCCCATCAAAGAGAAGATTTTAGCCTTTGTTCAAGAAGACGGACATTTTTACGAAAAAAGCTAAATGGATTCAGTGACATTATTTTATCTCTGTAAAGAACCAATTGTAAATAAACGTCTAGCCTTCTTACCTGTAACTAAATATAATTTTTATGCAATAAATTATATTTCTTAGTTTAACAACAGTGTGTGTTTTGTTGTTATTGGATTAAATGTTGTTATTGCAAAACCAAACAATGTGGGAGTGGCTTGCATTAAATCCATAAACTAAATTGCAGGCTTCTTTCAGCCCCTTGTCGGGACTAAAATCACCTTTAAATGGCATCTGTGATTTTATCAATTACACCCCATTTTCTCAGAAAATGCAGAGCTACTCAACCCGTCCCTCTTTGCCTCACACCTCATTGGAAAATACCCTTTTGGTCCATTTAGCTTTGAAAGCTTTTAACTGGAAGGCTGTCCGGCCTTCAAATTAACAAGGTTTTAGAGACACTAATAGTGGTCTTCAAGGATTGACTCTGGGCATTTAGATCGAGTAGGCTTACCTCAGTTTTTTTTTTTTTTTTTTTTACGAGTGCAGGGTGAGTGGGGATTCGCCAGATTAGACTCTTACATCAAGAACAAATATCCCATGAGTCATCTGTGGTGAGTGTTCACTGCAGTATGGTCTTTATGGCTAGCAATACTTTGCACCTGTTTCATTAGATGCACTCCTAATTGAGGACTGATATCACACCCTTCAGTGCATGAGTTAATTGAACCTGTATACACAAAGTGGCAGTATATAAAAGCAGATTACAGCTTCAACCCAACCCCCTCGCCTCTACACAGGATGTTTTTGTCACCTGTTAACTAAGAAATTAGCAGTGAGAAAATATTTATTTGAAGGCACGTTAAACCTGTTGTGAGAACACACTGCATGTGATGCCAACACATGCACGTCACACAGCATTTGCAATGTGAAAGGACTATAGCGGTTACTCAGTTCACAGAATCAAAAGTGATCACGTGCATTGAAACATACAGTATCTAGGCTTACATTACAATGCATCGCAGTGCATTTTAAAAGTAAATGTGAAAAAGGGAATCGAATCAATGTTGAGAATCATAATTGCAGAATTTGTATGCTACAAGGATTTGATTTTAGGCTTGTGGTGGAATGGAGAAAAAACATTTTTGAGTGTGAAATTGGTGCAGATTGGTCCTGCAAAATTATATCTGTTGTTGCAGGGGTGTAACAGCAGTTCAGCAGCTGTCAGTTGAACAGGCTCCATGTCTGAATAGTGACTCATTTGATAAAGATTAGTTTATGTCCAGTGGTGTCTGCTCACGTGTCGAGGAGAGCAAAGAGTCTCCAGACAAAGACACAAAATCATGTCGTTTCATGTTTGACTGTAAAGAGCATTATTAGTCTTCTTCCTTATTACACGTGTTGTTTTCATGTTCCAGAGAAGAGCAACAACTCACTAATAGATATGCTGTGGTATGGCGCCCTCTCCTGGTACATATAAGCTTTTTGCATTGCCTTTTGCAATGCAAAAAGACGGTTGGAAATCGACATGAGGATGAGTAGATAATGAATGATTTGTCATTTTTGGGTGAACTAATCCTTTAATGTTTACAATTTAAGGTAAGTTCTACATGCCTAGTAGTTTAAATAAACCATTAATGAATAAGCAACCTTTATAATTCAGTGTACTTTTATCTTTTCAAGAAAAAAACAGCAATAAGAGAAAATTGTGGATGTATTTCCAATCAAAAAACATAACAAAAAATAAAAACATATTACACCCAAGTATAAATACTTCTAAGCTACTGCAGTGTATTGGTGGTGTAATGATTTATATCTGTAGTTAAAAGATCAAGGAAATGCAACACAACTACTCAAAATGTGTTAGGGATATTGGGATATTTTAGCGTTTCACTCTGAATTGTGTTTATTTTTGGTCACCACAATGCGACACATGTCATTTGACTTTTAATGCATATCCATGCACATGCAGATATCACCAGTTATGTTTTAATCAATTCAATTCATTTAATTTCTAAGAACGTGCTTTTATTTTAGAAAAATTGTACCGGAAATCAAGTAAGTTCAGTAAGACTTCCGGTCTGGTGGACGGCTATCAGAATAATAGCGTGGATTACTTTTTACTTCGATTAAGTTTTTATTTCAATTTTCCAAAAATACTTTTTGAATTATGCGGGGACTCGTCCTATAAAAAGTATTTCATAAATGAATCACGCTTCTATTGCGCAAAAAGTACGTTTTGAGTCAGTCTGGCGGTTTAGATTCGTGTGGATAACAATCTTATTCTGAAGGACTGTTGCCGGAAGTCGTGTTGCTGCTGCTCACCGGCTGGAGGCTGCGGTCTGTCAGCTGACCAGAAACCGAAGGGAGTTCGCCGTGAAATGGATTTGTGTGTCAGTGAAAGACTTGTAGGAAAGACTGAAGCGACACCCAGTGAAACTCCGACAGTGAGGTATGTTGTTATTTTATTTAATGAGCCCAGCGTTAGGTCGAGCAGGTTAGCTAGGCTGCTGGAAAACCCACTTAGCCGAGTTAGCCTCTCATATTAGTTTACGTGTAAAGCAAACACAACTTGAACTTGTTTGTTTGCGTGAGCACCCTAAAAATAGACCCCACGGCAGAATGAGCAATTAATTAGCAGTGAGAAGTGACAAAAACTTGTGTTAAACCAGCTGTCCGCAGTTACCAGAGGTCTAACGTTACTGTCCTGTTTTTGAAAGCGTGTAATTGTTTTTTCTTCGCTAAGCATCATGTGAATACTGGTTCCTCATTAGTGTTACACATGCACATGATGCTTAAGGATGCAAGGTCAGCTTTGTACTCTCATGCCTGTCTTCTTTTAACCTCCTTAAATAGTTCAAGTAATAAAGTCATTGTGCAAGCAAGTTAGTAAGTCTATTTCTGTCAGTGGCAGACCTCAGCTCTCTGTCCCATGACTGTTCCTCAGTGCTATTATTTGTGACATGTGAGGTTGTAATTTTAAGAAAGATGCAAGTGAGATTAAACTGTAGTGACTACTTAAAGTCAGGAGAATGAGTCAAACGAAAGACTGATTCCTGCTGTGGGAGGGAGAGCAGTGTGTTCACAACCACACACCACTTCCAAATAGTAATGAGTCAAGCACTCACATTCACATTGTTGGTGCACAGTGAGAAATGTCCTCATGTCACATTCCACACCAACTAAATAACACTGGTGAGTCATTGTTTAATTGTTAGCCTTCTGCAAACCACCTGTCAATATTACGCCTGTAATTGGAAGATGATTCTCAGGGTTGAATGTGCCTCTCTGCACTGCAGCTTCACAGGATCTGGACAATTGGACTGATCTCTACCAGCTACAGCTCAGAGATCTCTCCAGACTATGGCTCCACAGAAAACACAGTCTTCCTTCCTGGAAAAGCACAAGTAAACGTAAGCATCATCCAAACACCGCTCATGCAATGCAATGACATGTTTTGCATTGATTTTTTTGATGGTTTTTTAAAAACATGCATTTCTCTTCTCCTTCACAGCTTTCTTTTCAACACTTCCTGTTTTATTCTTCTGCTGCCTCAGCCTTCCCTTTTCCCCATCGTCTTCACTTTTCCCATATTCTGCCTGTAAAATGGACGACACAGAGCCAGTGCAGCCCAGCCTCAACTCCACCTATATTCCCAATGCTCTCGGCAACCACCTAGTATCAGAGGATGAGGAGAGCGAGGACCAGAGTCCGTCTGCGTCGCTCCTGCCCAAACATTCATCAGTGCCTCTGGCCGTGCGCTACAGTCCAAAGGACTCTTACAACTTGGTGTACATCATCTTCTTTCTGATGGGCATCGGCTCACTGCTGCCCTGGAACTTCTTCATAACAGCCAAACACTACTGGCTCTACAAACTGAGTAACAGCACCGATCACAGCGGCAATGAGGAGCAACATTCAGACCTCAGTGTGAGTGTGAGGGATACTACACATACAACAGGCTAGGTTTATTGTGCATGTGTGTGTACAGGAAACTGCACGTTAGGGCCATTCTGCATGCGTTTCACGGTACCATGACGATCCTGTGAGGGATGTGAGTGTCCTTTTACATCTGATAAAGATCACTTGCAACACATTTATACAATTAGAGACGCTAAAAGGCTTGTTGAGGACAGAGAGGTAGAGTCAGTGTGGTCAAGTAGATCTTCTTCCAAACTATGTCGAATTTTTTTTTTTTCAAGAACCAGAATGGACGAGCGTGTCACAGAGGAAAAACACTCCTGTAATCTGTTGTCAACTGAAACAACCTCACAACATCAGAAACTGTTATGTCTGTATCTGTACACACCTCCTTGAAATCTGCAGTTTGTTGTGATGGTTTAGCAACTACCAAAGAAAGTCTTTCTGCGGGAAATTATTCAACATGAGCCTGTTTTTGTAAGAACTATACAACTAACGCCTGGTTGTTACGTAGGACCAGACAAACTCTCTTCTAGTCTGAGATTCATTTATTTGAGTTTCGACAATTAATAGAAAATATAAGGAAGGACAGAATCTGTTATATTTTTATGTCTCCCCTCTTTCTTTCGCTTCCTCTTATTCTGAGCGAGACACTATGCGAGTAACATTTTGTCTTTCTTTAACTATTCACAGGACTACTTTGAAAGTTATCTGTCCATGGCCTCCACAGTGCCCTCTGTGCTGTGTCTGATACTCAACTATCTCCTCGTTAACAGGTCAATACACACACAAACACACACACACACACATATATATATGCATAGTAATGTAGTACAGTCTGCTTGTTGGTTTGTGTCAGGATGTTTCTGTTACTTTCTCCCTGAACTTTTATACTTGTTATTTGTGTTGATAATAAATATCTTATGATGTAATACTTTTATGGATACAATCAGTATTGTACACATATTGTTCCACGGCACAGAACATCCGCTTCATTTTTGCTTACGTCGATGAACTGAGGAACTTCTGTGTGCGTGTGCTGTGTCTGCAGGTTGTCTCCAAACGTGAGGATCCTGTCGTCTCTTTTTGTCATCCTGCTGGTGTTTGTGCTGACCACGGTGCTGGTGAAGGTGGACGTGTCCGACAGCCGGATGGAGTTCTTTATCGGCACGCTGGTGAGCGTGGCCATCGTCAGCGGAGCCTCCAACCTCTTCTCTGGCAGCATGTTTGGCATCAGTGGGCATTTCCCCATGAGGATTTCTCAGGCACTTATATCAGGTAGAGGACTCTTTTTAGGTCAGTAATGTCTCTTTGAGGACAAGATATAACAGGCTATAGGGGTGTTGAATTTACATGACAGCTCCACCTATAGAACAGATGGTGGAGTTAACTATTTTAATGAGTTAACACGGATGTTGCTAAAAATATTTCAGCTCCCTACCGCCTGAAAGATAAGTTCACTGTTTCTATATTTGTATCAAGTGAGAAGATTACAGTGACACATTTGTCAGTTAATTAACAGGTTTACTTATTTACCATATTGACATCACTGTGTAAAAACAGACCTTGTTCAGAGCAGAACTGGAAAAAGCAGGTAGAAAAAACTTACAGTTTGCTGGCTCAGAGTTTTGGACGCTGATATAATCGGAACATTCCCGTGAAACTGTTGCATGTCTTTCCACACCCTCCCTCATATCCTGTCTGTCTACTGTACTCTCTAATAAAGGCAAAAAAAGATGGATGTATAATTATATTTGTCATAATGCTTAACATTATAACTTAACATTATAATCTTGTCATAATGGTAAGTATTTGGGACACATCATCACTGATGATTTGTCTGATGATGAGGACATGTACAGGCAACGGCGTATTTTATATACACAAGCCAATGTGCTAAAACGCAAATTCTTCTGGTGTTCAGATGATGTTAAAATTAATCTCTTCAGAGCTTACTGTACCCCTCTCTATACTGCCCCCTTTTGGGTTAAGTTCAAAAAGGCAAGTATTCGCAAACTTCAGGTTGCCTATAATGATTGCCTACAAATTTTGATGGGAAAACCTAGGTGGTGCAGTGCGAGTGAGTTATTTTGTCAAGTGCGAGTAAATACATTTCATGCTCTGTTGTGGAAATTGATGTATAAATTCATCTGTCGATTGAATGACACACAAAATTCTGTCTTAATGCTGTTGTCCAATCCTGGTCTCAGTGCTGTGAGGTACCAGTCAGCCATGTGGAAACACTGGTATGACTGTCTCCTTTTACATTTTTATGTGTGTGTTTGTTTGTCTTTTTTGAATGGACCTGGAGTCTAATAATAAAAAGTCTATCATATTTAACATATAGAGGTCATTACGATGGGACATTAAGCAGCTTGAGCACCTCCCATAAGCTGACTCCACAGTTGGAACCTGAAGCATGTTTTTTGTCTCAGGCCAGGCCATGGGAGGCACGCTGAGTGCAGTGGCATCAATAGTGGACCTGGCAGCGGCGAAGGATGTGACAGACAGCGCTCTGGCCTACTTCCTGACAGCCGACGTCTTCATCCTGCTCTGCATCGCCGCATATCTGCTGCTGCCCAAGCTGGCGTATTCAAGGTCGGTAGCAGCCAAAGACACACACACACACACACACACACACACACACACACCATCAGACAGATATATTATCGATTATACAGTATATAATCATTCATGAAATCTTTTGGACTTTTTTCCATTAGAAAACCACAGATAAGATCTATGTTTGATGTGAGGAGTTAAAAGGACAGGAAGTAAACACAGTTCCTTCTGTTCTGTCTGTCACTTCTCAAGAACTGTTGCATCAAAATCCAACACATATTAAGGCTACTAAATGTACAGAATGTCTTTTTGTATTTTTTTAATTAAAAATTATTGGTATTTTATTTAAATACATTTTCTCAAACCAGCATTTAGCATTTTATTTTGATAAATTTGAGTAAACAAGTATTTGTAAATTGTAAAAGATACTCTTTGATGGATTTGTACCAGTTAATACATTTTAATCCTTAAAAGTGATGGATCAATGAATAATTAACATCCTCCTGTGTTCTGTAAAATCTACTTTGATCTGAATGTGGATACTTTAGATTATAGTTCATTACTGTGTAGTTATGTGACACAGTGTCATTCTTCATACGACCACCAGATGGTGCCAAAGTTTAATTACTTCTGAATAATTATCAGAAATATCATAACCTTAACTGTTATTTAGTTCAGCAGCAGTGCACATAATAAATAAATAAATCATTATTTTTAGTTTAATTTAACTCGGACTGATGCTATTAGAAAGTTATTTTAACACTTAATTGAAGACGGCATTATGCATTATGATCATCTCATGATAAAACTGCTGTTTAGGGAACAGATTCACATCTTGTCAAAGTAAAGATGTGGTACAAAAATAAGATAATCTACAAAAAGTCTATTTAGATGAGGTTTTAGATATACCCGTCGTTAATCTGAAAAATGCTGCACTCTTCTTCGCTCCTCTGTAGACACTACATGCTGGCAGCAACATGCACAAGTCCAGGGGTGATAAATGAGGGGGGAGCAGCAGAAGGCGCAGAGAGAAGAGTCTCCGTCCCACCGCTGCAGCCTATCCTCAGGAAGACGTGGGTGCTCGGCCTGAGCGTCTTCTACGTCTTCTGCGTCTCTATCATGGTGTTCCCTGCAGTGTCCTCGGGGATCCAGTCTGTCCACAAAGACAGCAGCAGCCCCTGGACAACCACTTACTTTGTGCCCCTCACCAGTTTCCTCCTGTACAACGTAGCAGACTTCTGCGGCAGGCAGGCCACCGCCTGGCTGCAGGTCCCGGGTCCCACCAGCCGAGTCCTGCCTGTGCTGGTGTTGTGTCGCTCTGTCATGTTGCCGCTTTTTATGTTCTGTAACTACCAGCCGAGGGACCACCTCCACACTGTGCTTTTCACCCATGATGTGTTCCCTGTGGTGTTTAACTGCCTGCTTGGCCTCTCTAATGGCTACCTAGGCACTCTGCCAATGATCTACGGGCCTAAGGTGGTACCTCGGGAGCTGGCAGAGCCCACAGGAGTGGTCATGTCCTTCTTCCTCACTCTGGGACTGGCTGTTGGATCAGCTTTCTCCGTGCTTATCGTGCACTGCATCTGACCAGCCTATGATTTACAGTGGTGTAGTTGAGCTACACAGCAGACAGTAGCTGGACAGTGACAAATACCAGAACCTCAAAGCACTGTGATGAAAAGTGCACCGGGAGGGAAAGGTGCTGCTCATTTCCACCCCTAAAGCCTTAATTCCTTCATACCTCACGTTCATGATGTATGTTTACACTAGAGCTGCAACTATTCCACAGTCAACTATTTTGATAATTGATTGATTGTTTCAGTCATTTTCGGGCAAAAATGTCAAAGATTTACTGGTTCCATCTTCAAATGTAAAAGAAGAAAAAGAAGCAATTTGGAGACTTAACTATGGCATTTTTCACAATTTTTTGACATCTTATAGACAGAACGATTAATCGATTCATCCTGAAAACAATCTGCAGCTTAATCAATAATGAAAACAGCCCTAGTTTATACTGATGTAGCACGTGATGTGAAACTCAGGGCAGCGTAAGCTATGACTCTTGGTGTCTACACATCAGAGATCAGGAAGTGGCTCTCAAAGCATTAGCAATCGGTACAGTCCATAAGGGATACTTGAATTAACACCAAAGCTTTTATTTTTTATTACATAAAAAAACGTTTCACACATAACTACTGAGGTAAGGGGTAAACAATTGTGGTATATAAGTTGTTTTTCAAGGGGTGTTAAATGTTATTTCAGTTAAACTTCGATGAATACAGCTGGAAAAATGTGGCTAAAAAATTGTAAATGAACATGTGGCTGACTTGTGTCAGTTGTTTGTAAACCTTGTGAGTTTGATCAGACTTTATAAACTGAACATTGTTATCAACTCTTTGATTTCTGTCCTCATTTTCAAATGTGCACTTGAGTTGCAGTTAACGGGATTAACTATTTGCTCAGGCTGTTTTTAACATGTCATTTGCAGATAGAAACAAACCTTTAACTGTATCAAAAGCAGATATAATTGTAAACCCTTCAGACAGAAATTAAAACATACTTTAAGTTGACATACTTTAAGTCAATTCAAATGCTCAGTTGACCCATAGTATACAGAATACACACGTAAAGATGTGCATAATTTTCTTTTGTCATTTTAATGTTTAAGTTAATTTATGTCCAGAAAAGTACTTTCGATACTTAATATTGGATACTTCAAGACTTTTACTCTTTACTGCTATTTGTATGGGTGACTTTCACTTTTAACAAAATATATCTCGACTTGTACTGTTCACAACACTGCACGGGACCTAGTATTGCTTTGTTATGCACATTTCCTCCCCAAAATAAGTCCACTGTAAAAAAATAAAATAATCCTTTTATGTTGAAATTTCGCAAAATTTCTAAAACTCAAAGATTTACTTCCCTTCGATATTTAATTACAGTTCACAACCCTCATGTCATTTGGAAAGTGGTCAGTGGCAGAAACATGTAATCTACAGATTATAGGCTAAAAACAGTTCTTATAAAAGTATTTAACATCACAAGTTAACGAAGAGTTCTTAAAAAAAAAAATTTTTAAAAATGACCCAGACATTACTATATAAATGATCCCCCCTGTAAAAAACATAAGTAGTTTATACGGCCTAAACTTTATAAAAATGCTGAGCAAAATTCAGTTTACATCAAGAGAAATGACACCTAGTGGATTGGGATCATTTTTATTGTTAAAAATTTACAGATCAGCCGTCAGTCGACTCAGGGTTTGAAGCAGACAACAATCGAATTCGAGATGCTTTCTGAACGTTAGAAATGCAGTGATTTACAAACAGTAGGAAGAGTGCAAACAATGGGAGGCGAGCAGGAGGTTCACCTCCTGATCAGCTCCTTAAAACAACACAAACATTTTCTACAAAATAGAAATTTTGTTTTTTTAGGATCAGACGTACTGCTTAAAGTAATGCCAGTCATTCTTAACACAGCGAATCATTTCTCCTATAGCTGGGGTGGGTGGGTGGGGGTCTGAGGATCAGATCAGAGCAGCCATCTGGTGCTGCACAACATTAAACAACATGTGAAACTTGAATTTGTGTTTAACACACCACACCCAGCGAGCTATATTAGCAAGTAAAACCCAAATGCAGATCTGCAAAGCCTGACAGGGAAGCTTTGTGACTTCTGCTCAGTGAAGCAGTAACAGGCCGAGCTGCAGGCCACCGTACATATAATCACTCCTCCCCTTCCCCCCCACCCTTGGAAAACACAAATGTCCAGTCCCTTTCCACCATGACATCATCCAAGTTAATTTAAACATAAATTGCAGTCATGTAAGTCCGTTAAAAAAAAAGAAAACAGGACAAAAATTAAAAGAGGGAAGCAGCACTACAGTATTTTTCTTTTAATTCCCTACAGGTCAGTGTGTGCTTGTCTTCCTCTTCATCTATACCCACACATGGCGTTTGCAGTGATCCACAGCCTAAAAGACAGAAACAAGTGGTTAGACAGGCCTCCCAAAGGAAACTTGGTTGTGGTATGCAATACAATATAGCCTTAAAGATAAGTTTGTACCCCCAAAACAAGCCCAGGATTTACACTGTTTGGGAGTCAAAATGTGACTTTTACTACTCACATTGCAACGAGTTGCTGTCTCCATGTTCTTGCACCAGAATGCAGGTCCCCAGCTGCACTGCTCTGTTCCCAGCAGCCTGTGTTCAGCCTCAGGGCAGGCTCCCAATTTCTGAATGAATGAATTGTCCAGTACAAACATGTGAGAAAAATACAGAATGAAGCCGTAGCATAAGGAATGACTTCAATTTATCAAAAAGGGACTTGAATAAAGATACGTATGGTAGATTAAAGTGTTCACGTTACTCATTTTGTAATTTAGTTGTGAATTAATCTGGTTTACCATGCACACAAAGTCTGGGTCGAGCATCTGGAGCAGCAGCTGGACAAGCACTGGCTCGTACTGTTCAACCAGCTGGTCACACTGTGGACACGAGACACAAGTGGTAATGCGAGGCTGTCACACGAGGACAAGTAAAAGTTACAAAGTGAGAGGATGCAACTCCTCACCTCGGTCTGGAGAGAGTCGGGCAGGAAGCTGCACGCTTTCCTCACAGCCTCCTCGATCTGGGCCTCTGTAGCGTTCTTCTCCAGAAGCTCGTCGACATAGGTAACGGCCATTTTGCACACCTGGCAGTAGCCACCGACCTTGAAGTGGGCCTGGTCGAGTGCAGCTGGAAAGAGAACAGAAATCACTGTTAATACCATATGTGGAAATACACCTTTGACGTTACAGAAGCAGATTAAACTGAAGCCTCACACCTGATGGAGCATTTCTGATTTCTAGTAATGTTTGAAGAAACTGCCAATTTTCTCTATTATGACTTTTGAACAACAGTGTCACGATACTGGAATTTCCAATTTTGATACAACACCTTGAAAAATACTGATATTCAATACCAAAGGGAAGAATTGAAACAAATTTAAGATTAAGATTTTTCTTAAAAAACTAAACTGAACTTACAGACATATGTACGTTTGGCTTCATTGCACAGTGCCAACACTGTGCAGACAGTCTTGGGGTCAGCCTGCTGCACCAGCAGCTCAATGATTGCCTCGCCGTAGGTCTCAATCAGGTCCTTACACTCCGCAGACAGAGACTTTGGCAGATATGTGCACACCTTCTCCACGGCCTGAATCACTTCCGCCTGAAACAGACACGAGGATCAGCTTGGCACCAACAGAGCACTGTAGATTTGTATGGCTGTATTGGATACTTCTAGTATAGCACACATCCCACCTCTGTTTTCTGATCCTCCAGCATAGTCTCCAACTGCTTCATCACAAACTCACAGATGGCACACGTTGGGGACTCACGGACACGCACCAAGGGCTGGAAAACAAAGACACGAATCTGATGTGCATGTACAATATTGTGCTATAAAACAGATTTTTATGTTATATAAATGTTGAGGACTGATTAGAGTCCGCAGTTGGGGGCCCACAATGACTCACCTTAGCAGACTTGTCTGTTGCAGACTCCACCTTGGTGGCGGGGAAAAGGCTGAGAGCAGGTACAGACTTGGCAGCAGGTACGGTCTTGGCAGGCTGCAGCTTCAGCATGGGGATGGAATTCTTCATAGCAGTACAGAAGCCAGCAAGGATACAGATCTGCTTGGGTTGCTAAGGACAGAAACAGACGATTATTTCAGGATACACAGATGAACAAAGCTTACCACATTGCATGCTGTTAGCATAAACCACGTGTTTCCAATCTGAATACCATTCCACAGCATTACCACCCATGCAATATGCATACATTTCAATTACACAATAAAGATTTTTTTTTAATACCAGATCCAAACACAAACACACACCCATACTGAAACAAAAGCTCTGCAGCCCTGCGTCTGAGGCATCAGACAAAATCTGATGAAAAAACAGCCATATAAAGCACAATAATAAAGATGGTGCTTTTTTTTCATGGCAACAGCTACTTTAATGTTAGTAAAGACATCTCTTATCTGACTTGTTTGTACAAACTAAGTCACTAGATCCAAGCATACTTTAAATACGACAGCACTGTATGCTCATCCGATGTCAAGAAACAGGTGAGAATCTTAACGTGCCCTTTGCTGTAGTCATACTACAGGCAATCCAGTGTCATTAGCCAAACAAGCAAGAGTGCTCCCTTTAAATAAAAAGTGGTCTCACTCATATTCAGATTATCACATACATGAGGCTCTACAGTGCCAGGTGAGTAGCGCTAGGAGTGGACAGCACAAGAAGCAAGAGCTAAGGGTTAAGAGGCTACAGGCTGGACACAGAAAGACCTACCTGTTCCTGGAGAGCGGCACACAACACCCAGAGCAGGAGAAAACAGAGCGAGACAACATGAATGGAGGGGAGTGGAAAGTAACACGGGCGAAAAGACAACAGGAAGTAAGAAAAAATAAATTAAAAAGACAGAAAGCGATTTAAAGATGTGAATAAATTGAAAAGTCAGCAGGCCAGTTGGTGCTGCGAGACTGGATATGGGCTTAGCAACACCGAAGCATACCAATTATCACAGACGCATTAGTTTTGATGGCCAGTTCATTAAGCTCATTCTTGAATATTAGAGTAATATGACCAGTCATGTGACTTAAATATGCAAACACAGGTTTTCCTTCTTTTAAACATCAGTGAAGCACATGAAGTGAGGGTGAGAACACTCACCATGGACATGAGCTGCTGAACAACAGCGGTACCATACCGGCTGATATACTGCTTGCACTGCAATGAAAAAAAACAAACATATTACATTGTGATTATTTCTACAGATATTGCAGATATATGATTCACGATTAGTGGATATGATCATGTTGGCGTCTGTACAAAACATAAATGAGGTGGTAAAAAATGAATTTTACCACCTTAAAAAAATTGACGCTTCTGCAATTAGTGAAAAAAAGTATCAAAACCCCTCCACTCATGTAGAGTTCTCACCATGTCAGCGATGCCTGGCCCCAGCAGGTCACACTGGTTCTCAAGATTCTCAATGAGACCGTCGATAAATGAGGTGTTGGACTTCGCTTCCTCTTGAGCATCAGTCAGGAACTTGACGCAGTCGTCGCACACAACATTGTTTTCCTGAAGGAAGAGTCAAGGCCGAATGAAGACGACTATCATCAATAGCAGGTGGAGAAGATATTGCTGTTCATGTGGGTGGAGATGGAAGTTAAACAGTCTACCTGCTCTGGAGTCTCCTCTTTGTGGGCCTCCTGTTTAGGGCTCTCCTGAGGAAAGAGGAGCTGGGGCACATTGATGATGAAGGGAGCCATGGGCTGGGACAGGTCGACCTTAGGGATTTCATTGGACTCGAGCTGCTCCTGAGCCTTAGCCAGGGCTGCCTGCTGAGACTGACACAGCCCGATGGCTGCGCACACCACACCAGGATTCTCCTAAAATGAAAAAAAAAAAAAAAAAAACGTAAATTACACCTAGTTTTAAAGTCTTGATGACCCACGCAGCCAAATTAGTTTAAAAAAAGAAACTCAACTTGAACAAGAGATCTAAAAAAAGGTCACATTTTTGTTTTATAGGATCTGTAAAGAACTGTGTCTTTTGTTCCCAAAGTTGACATAGCAGGTGAGAGTTGAAACAAAGACAACTACGCTAAATGGTCACAGTCATGAGGTTCGGTATTACACAAGGACTACTCTGTTCCTATCAGACTAGGACTCACTTCCCCATCAATAGCCCTTATTCAGCTTGCTGCACTTTGCTCACAGCCACTTGTTTTCCTTTTTTTGACCCAGAGGAGGGGACGGACCAGTTACTAAAGAGTCTGAATGAAGCTGAATGATAAACTGAGAGACAAACCAAGGTCCATAGATTTAATAACATCTTTGACTTAAGTTGTTTATAGCTTAATTAAAAGCATTCAATACAATTCTACATGTGATGGTAATGGTACTGTTAATTAAACAGCTTTCTTTTGGGTGTGCCAAAACTGTTATTTTAGTTAATTGTTACAGCCTGGACCTTCCATCACAAGTTTGTAATCTATATTTAAACTGAAACTGGGTTATGACTTGGACAAAAGGTTCAAAGGTGCTCACCAATTCTCCTTTAATGATACCTATAAGGATGGGGTAGTAGCTGTCCACCATCTCTTTGCACTCTGCACTCAAACCTTTATCAGGGATGAGCTCGCAGGCCTTCTCCAAGTACCCAAGAACCTCAGTCTGCAAACACAGAAACAACCACATATCAGACTTCCAAAGTTTAATAGCAGGCAATACATTTTGCTTATCAAAGGATATCTCAAAACACAGGGATTTTTATTTCACTTACCTCAGTGGCATTGTCCTTCAGTACCTGGTCCACCACCATCAACACCTCTTTACACAAGTCACATGGCACCGCTTTCTGAAACCACACAATTGGGCGTGTAAAGAAAGATACATTCACCACGTTTCAAAATGAACAGAATATCTAGAACAACAACGAGGAGCATGTGTTGGGGAAACATTTCATTACCACATTCAGAACAACCAAACGGATATGAATGGCACTTTGGTAGGAGAAAAAAAACGCAGTGTGTCTCACCATCTGGGGCTTGTTCCACACGTTCTGCTGGCAGTGAGTCACAGCTCCACACCGAGATGCCGTCTTTACATTCTGACACCAGTAGGGGGGGCCACGAGCACACTGCTCAGTGCCGAGCAGGGGGGTCGCTACAGCTGCAAAGGAGACAAATAACCAAATTTGATACCGTGTAGAGAGCTTTAATGCAGAGATCAGAAAGCAGACATATGACAAAACCACATCATTTCTGGGTATGTTACGACTGCTCAAAGAGTAGAATAAGAAACAGGAGAAGCTGTCTTTCATTCTCAAGCTTAAATAATCTGTTTTTTCGTTTAAAAAAAAGGCACTGTACGCATTGATCTGAGGTATCAAGAACAGACATTATGACAGGTCATCTAGATTACAGATGAGATATAAGCACACATTTTCTCAGAATGATATTCCAGAAAGTCTAGTTTAACCGAGAGAGTGGTTTTACCACAACGGATGCCACTCTCCCTATCTGAAGACCAGAGGGGAATTTTAGGCTGACACACTTCCTTAAAACATGGAAATTTACTTTCAATTTTGAGAAGAAGACAAAGGATCGAGCTAAACCTCGTGAGCCGAGTTTTATGTTTTGTCCACGACAGTATTTTTTTTTAATTATAGTTAATTTTTAACTCTGAGTGACCAAGTCTGATTCACATGAACTCAGCACAGTTGGGGTGAAAGGGGATTTTTACAGAACAGCAGCCATGTCTTTCCAGTAGGAAAGGTTCATTTTGTCATTCAATAAAGAAAAGCATCGGTCAGTGACCTGTCATTTAGTTAGTTTAGACGGAGTCAATCATCTGCAATGTCAGTTTGGTATATCCTGCAGTCTCCTTAAACCAACTAGAGCTGCAATAATTAGTACATGAATCAATTAGTCAATGTAAGGATTTGCTGCTTTTGTTTGCCATTTATGATGTTTTGTAGTCTTTGGATTTTGGACTGCTGGCTGGACATAAGAAGCACTTGAAAATTGGATTAATGGATAAAATAATCAGATTAATTGATGATGAAAAATATTTTTAAGTTGCCGACCTAAAAAACAACCAAATGCAACAGAGTCCTGTCATTGAGGGGGCCAAGAAAAATTGGTGGGCCCTCTCTGTAAAACTGGAACTAGTTTAAACACTGAGCATTGTGGGTAAATACACTTAACTATTAAATAACTACTATGAAGGAAAAACACTCTAAATCCTATTAGTGCAAATTGCCAAGTTGCATTAGCATGTGCCTCTAAATCTGGCATGATTTACCACCCAAATGCAGACCGCCTAAACCAGTCTGAAAGCACCAAACCATAATAAGGAGACACCTCGGGTGAATTTATGATTTTATTATCTTTAAGGCAAATGCAAATAAAAAAAGAGGGCGTTCACAGTTCTCCTTTTTACTCTAGTAGAAAAAATGATGTGGGAAAGAACCTAATATTTCACAGCACTATTTCCTGCTTTCACACGTTGTTTTTTCTTTCACAATTGATCTCCACAATGCTGTTAAGATGAACATGGTCTTCAAGAGGAAATAAAAGCAACGTAAACACAGCAGTGTACTCTGAATATAAACTTATCAGTATGCAAGAGCTACCCGTGTCCTACGAGTAGTCTCTGGTGATAAAGTACCAACAAACTTCACTATCACCCAGTTACACCGCGGTGACACCCCTCCTGCTCATCATTCATACAGTGCAGACAGGCAGGCAGGGGGCAGGCAGGCATGCAGGGTACTCCCACCCCCCTCCACTTGAATCACATGAGCAGTCAGACAAAATAACAAGCTGTTCCCAAGTAAACAGACTGTACTAATGAGGGGGACATCTCGGCACAAGACTTAAACACTGCAGTAAACTGTTTAAAGCTAATAAGGCAATACACAGCAGCAGGACATATGTTGTATATATCTAGTGGCTTCATAGCAGAAAAAAAGCAAGTCTCCTGTTAGACAAAGAAGTGTGGGCTTTTTTTTTGAGAAGTCAGCAAAAAAGCTGCAACATATACAAGCCTATACTTGACTCGCTTTCTGTGGACGTGATTTCTGTGACTCATTATAGTGTCAGTGAATCAACATCACATGTCACAGCGAAGCTCAAAAGGCTTCAAGTAGGATTCAGATTACATTGTTCAACAGCAGCAAGTGACCCGTGAGATGGTTTCAGTGCAGCAGGCCACACATCAGTACAACACAACCACCATAGATCAGCAGAAAGAAGGTATACATAACACTTGTCGAACAACACGTTGAACCGTTTGGGAATGACTGCAGCAAACACGTGCAAGAATGTCCAAAGATGATATTGTATAAAATCATTTTTAGCCAGAAGTCAGACTGAAGATATGGACTAAATACACAAAGCACAAATACCATGATTTGAAGAAACCAATAGTCAATAGTCTGAAAGAAACCACAGCTTGTGTTCTGATAAGATGTAAAAAAGGACATTAAGTTCACACATATTTCAAATGCCACAGGGCCAAGCTAACACCATGCAACTCCATAAATACATAACCTAGTTGTGTGTTCTGTTAGCTTCACTGCAGCAATGACTTGTGTTGACTTCATTGACCCAGTTTGGTCTGAACATAAAGATAAGCTAACTAGGCTATCAAAGGCAGAAGTGCACATGACAACAGATACAGGTACCATTACAGAACAGTAAGGAGGAACAGAAAGTGAGAAGTAACGCTGCTGACATTTTACTTAAAAGCTGAAATGAGAGTTAATGGTTGAAAGGTTCTCATTTGGACTTCCTTATAAAACCAAACCAAGGGTCAACATAGCACCGTGTACAGTACAGTAGCTGGTCAAAACAGGTTGGGCGGATCTGGAAGAAACCTGTTTTAAAGTGAAAACATTCACCTACGCCGACATAAAACACCATAAGAATGAAACTGAAGGTGTTGGTTAGCTAGCTGCTCGGTTAACTTGTGTTATGTACAAGGACAAATACTGACGTAATGCTTATTCAACAGTCTAACTGTACGATAACGTTGTTGTGGAATTTAGCTCGTGAGCCAGCTAGCCTTAGCTGAAATGCTAATGTTAGCCGAGCTAACATTAGTGCGGGCCAACAATAACGCATTCAAACCTCAAAGGCAAAGGGCCAACATTCATTCGTGCACCGTGAGCAAATTTGCAGAAAATTAATCTACAAAACAGACATCATGTCTCTGTCCCCTTGAGAATAACATCTAATATACGGCAGCGTTAGCTATTAAAGTTAAAGTTAGCCGATGTGTTAATGTTTACTAAAAGCTAACGCTACTTCAGACGCTTCCGCGTTTCCATGTTGAAACGCACTCAGTTACACAACCAAACAGCCTTAACCGACAACTGCCTCAATCGTTTCACCGACAATCTGCACAAACTACAAAACACAACTCGTTCATTCCGTGAGTGTTGGTATATTACCTGATGTTATGAACAGTAGAGTAAGGAGCAGCATGACTCCGCTGTTTCCGGCTCGTCTGTGTGTTTGTTTCTCTGTGGGTGAAGCAGACTGGAGACTGGTGAGCACTGCAATGCAGGAGGGGAGGCTTGTTGATGCCTTTATGATGTCTCACTGTCAGCTGACTGCCCACTGAGACATGTGACTGCCCCGGCGTGTGATCGGCAGTCTTTTGAAAGACATTTTAATTCAAACACACATACATCTAATTACCAGTCTTGTGAAAGTAAGTTTTTGTATTAGTTGTGCAGTGGTTTGTGATTTTTGAAGGATACATGTGGGTTATTCTACACTAAACATCATGGTTTTGACTTTGCACAGCAGTAGTTTCAGTGCTGTATGTAAAGCTTAATATGTCTCATATCATTTACTTCTCTGTATTTTAATAGAAAATCATTTGAAAGACAAAATGTAATGCTGATTGCTTCCCACTGAATTAAACTGTTAGTTTAAATGGTCCCTAATCCATAAATTAATGGTGTGATTGCTGTGTGTGTGGATTAAGCACAGCCAGGCAAAGGTGGATTAACACAACATACTGTAAATGCCGTTCAAACCCACTAAAAAAGATCAGCAAGTCTGTGAAAGTTCCTGGAAAACAGCAATAACCTTAATCTCTTTATATCACAGCACAGGGTTTTTGATTTTAATCCATTCAGGACAACTCACCCAAGTTTAAAGCAAAGGGGCAGTGTCACGGCAAATTGATCACGAGTCCCTCTTGTTAACCTGTTCTCCTGATAGCAGAGTACAGGGGGAGGTGGTGTTTTTATCAGTGTAGTCTGCCTGACTCATTGATCCTTTGTGTGACTGGAGTTTGTGCAAGTTAGAATTTATGGCCTTAACATATCTGACAAATACAAGGATGTTTGGTGCAACCAGGAAGTGGAGCAGATAATGTGACTGAAGAAATCAAACTGCTACAGTTACGTAATTCCAGTTGAGGTAAAGCTTTGTTTTTATCACCTTTCACGAATCAACCGCTGCTTACAGTGTTTTTTCAGAGGACAATGACTGAGACTGGATGGCTGCTCAACTACTTCAAAAAATCCAGACTGCATAAACCCAATCTAGGTCAGGAATGAAAATAACAACTGAAATTGGTATCATAATAATAAACATCGTGTGGAGCACAAAGTCTAAAATGTTTCACCAGGAAGTCAAGAAAAACTCGCAACTCAGGTAGAAAAAAGTAGTTTATTTATGACATAACATCCAAATGTAGGCCGACAACTGTAGAAAAGGTGAAAGAAGAAGCCCCACACTGTACATCTTCTGGTTATCAGCGGTTGAAACCTGTAAAACAAAAGGGAACAGCCGTTAAATAGGGTTAAGTTACAGTACAGTCAGCAAAGCATGATCCATAAACAGAAAGTGAAGGACACTGACTGCATGAACACATCTAATCAAGTCTTTATACGGCTGCGTTGAGCATATTTTAGAGCCTGTCTCATTTGGGGGGATATTAACATTATTATAATTAAAACAAATTATCACGAAACACCTAACATGATCATTTTTTTGGTAACAATCCACTACGGCTGTTTCTTAAACAACTGTGACGAAGATATATATGAGCTTGAAATTTCACTGCTCGGAAATAAACAGTGCTTTCTGGTGGACAACCTGTGTAATAGCGACATAGTTAATACATTAAAAAACAGAACTATCTGCCATGCAAACGTCTGTCTGGCTCTGTTAATCTTGCCACATGATCAGACACATTTGCATTGACCCAAAAATAATATCTTTACGGTCGGTGGGTGCCGTTAGGATGTAATATTTTTGAAATGTCAGCTTTTGCACTTCCATTTCTGGGGCTTCTCTTATCAGTAGACCTATAACAAGTCCACCTCTGTGACCTTGTGCCGGAATGTGCCTCTGTCCTGACTTGTGTTGTTTGCTCTCTCGGCCTCTCCACCACGAGACATGTTCATTTTACAGCAAAAGAGTTACTGCAAAAAACATGTTCTTAATCATTTGTTAAACTCGACTGACCTTCACATAAAAGGAGACCACAGTATGAGGCAGTATTTTCAAATCATTAAAACAATACATGTATCCAGTAGTTGCCCACCTAAGTCAAATTAATAACAATGTTGTTGCACATTTGTGTGGTAGTCTTTGTACAGCTGTTCACAGCCATCCTCGCATTTTAAAACCTGAGAAATGCTTTTAAGGATTTGCTCCCAACTCCTAGTAGTATTATCACTTGAACAGCTTAATAAATATCACTATTTGAAAACAATTTTGATGATATTTCGTTGATACATTTCTTTGACTGTCTATAAATCTCCCTGCTGCCTAAAATCATCCATAATGGATCCATAAAGCTGACATGAAAAAAATGTATGCAGGATTTAAGGCCCTTGCTGTGCATTGGCTCCGACTGACCCAGGTTGTACTGAAACAACTAGATAATTTATTGGTTAATCCACCGACAGAGAATGCATTAACTCAGATTAACTGTTTTTGTTGGATAAATTAATTTACGCAAATAACACATTTGATGCAGCAGCTTCACAAATGACATGAGCTGTTGTATCTTCTTGGTTTTACATCATAGATGGATTGAACACTAATCACTTTGAATGTGTTTGTCATTCTACTAAAGAAATGATTGATTAGGCAGAATAATAAATGATGTAAAAACAAACATGGAACAGCTACATGTACAGACACAGGAATCCAAACTTTCTGACTGGCAGATGAGGATGAAAACACTTTATAAGCACTGACGCACTTGACTTTAATCCACCCTCTCCTTACATTCAGTCACTCCTGGGGGCCACAGCAGTTACTGCTGGACACCTGGTCTTCCTTCTTCAGCACAGTGGGCCTCACCACGTCCACATCTCGGTGCAGGTGATTCAGTAGGCCTGTGAGGATGTTTGGGGCTGCGTAGAAATCGACCAGAAAGTAAGACCCTCGGTTGTGATTCTGGTTGTGTTTTGTCATGGTGTAGGGCAGCATCCTCTGTCCCAGGTTCTCCAGGTCCCTCACCACCGCGCCCCGCTCCATCAAAGACTCCACCGTCCGCCGGAGAGCAGCAGCTGTCTCCGGCCGCTGCATCGTCTTCAGGATCAGCGCCAGCTCGTAGCGAGGCATGGCTGCGGCGAACAAGTCCTCGATACACGCTTTAAATCCTAATACTGCGTTAGTGTCATTGCCGGACTGCTCAGAAGACGACCATGTTATGACACGAGGGACAAGGAAGGTCTTTGGCGATGACGTATAAAGCATGCGCCTATATTGACTACGACATATGGCTATTTAAACATTAAAAATGAGAAGAACGGTATGTAAAAGGTGGTTCTAAACCAATAATAACGTCTAATTTAATCAGTAAAATACATACAATATTGACTTGATAAGCTAATAAATTACATTTTTTTTGGGAAACGAGTAAAATTCCGAGAGGAAAAATAGCGAATGCTGCGGTGACACCAGACCGAAATATTTTCTAAATTCGGAAATCTTAGTGTTATTTATTTATAGACAATAGTGAGTGTAATTACGTGCTGTTTAAGAATTTATTTAGAAATTACTGCACGTCAAAACGAGCTGAAAGGTAAGCTGACGTCATCATTATGCGCCCGCGCACATGCCCACAAGTGACGGTTCCGCTCGCTCCCTTTCCTTCTAGAAGGAGCGTGGTGAAGATGGCGGCGCAAAACTCGACACCGAGTGATCTTTACAAATGCGTATATTCGTTTCTGCTGGAGAACAAGTTCACCAAGGCGGCTCAGCAGTTCCTGAAGCAGACCAAAGTGGTAAGCGGCTCTCCTCTGTGTGGTTGACAACGCCAACGTCGCGCTGTCCGTGTCGTGAAGTTGTGAAGACTTGACTGCACGTTAGCTAGGTGCAGGGACTGTACAGTCACCGGTGCTAGCACGTGTGTAACTTCAGGAGCCCGAGCACAAGTTGTTCTACAGTTGTAGGCTGCTGTTTATCCTGACTTCTTTTGATGTTCTGATTTATTAAACTGTGCACATTGAATCCTATCAGTGGTTTGCTTGAATATAATTGCAACTGATTGTTAAATTCAGTCATATTTTAAGTTATTAGTGTTGGACGTGTTTGACTAGTCAGTTTTTCATGTGTCTCTAACGTTACAGACTCCACAAGATCCAAATGAAGAAAGTCTTCAAAACATCTTCAACTTCTGGGTGAAGTGAGTAGCTTTTATTCTCTTTCATCATTTTACTAAAATCAATAATCTCAAGTAATCTTTTCCTGATCAAATGCTGTCACTACTATTTTATATAGGCATTTTGTCAAAACCTCTCAACGCTATAATCTACTCTAAAGCAGACTTGAGATTTTGTAAAACCATTGGGCACAGTCCTCCTTAGATGCATACCAGTGCTTGGGCTGGAGAAATGATCAGCTACTTGTTTCAGAAACCCTTGAGTTTCTGAAACTCCGTGGGTTCAGCTTGCAGTTTTGAAACACAAAATATCCCTATATCGAATAAAAAGTATTTATATAGTTAACATCTGGCTCGCTAGTCATTTGGCTAACATTAGTACACTTGCAGTAATGCCAATCAGTTGGCATTTTTCCTGTAAAAACAAATTAATTTATAGAATAGCAACTGCTGCGGTCCAAGTAACCCAAAATGTATCTAGTTGATATCAATCCAAACTGTCCCTTCTGTTCAGGAGGAGAAAACTGGGCATATTTAATAAGATCCAAGTGGGTTTATTCTATAAATGGCAAGTGAATTCTATCTTAGCTTAGATTCTCCCATTTTAACATCTTAGTGGTTCTCCCTAGGTCTCCTGAAGCTAGGAAACGAAAAGTGCCTTCTGGCAAGGCTGAAGCAACAAATGGTCCATCGGCCAAGAAAGCAAAGACCAGTGCTGAGAGCTCCAGCAGCGAAGAGTCGAGCAGCGAGGATGAGGAAGCTGCTGCAAAACCAACTAAGGCAGCCCCTGCAGGTAGCATCAATATGTTTGACTCAAAACTGATACATCCAGTTGTTTTCTGTCAGTAATGTCTCACCCTGAAATCGTCCAAACATGATCGGATTGCATTCTTCCTATGTTTGTGTTTAGCAGCCAAGGTAGTGCCTGCTAAAGCAGCAGCAGCTGCTGCTAAAGCTGCATCCAGCAGCAGTGAAGACTCCAGTGACTCAGAGGAAGAGAAGGCCCCTGCAAAGGCCCCTGCAAAGGTAGGAGAAAACATCCAAATTAAAGATTCATCCTAGATCTAGTTATTGGTGTAAGGCTATGTTTGTGATGTTCATGCTATTATTAAAGGGACATTTCTGCTTCTAGGCTCCTGCGAAGTCACCTGCTGCTCCTGCTGCAAGGAAGAAAGACAGCAGCTCAAGCAGTGAAGAATCTGACTCTGAGGATGAGGCGCCCGCCAAAGCCCCTGCACAAAGTGAGTTTACAGACTGAGGTCATTAATACATTATAATGGAACTGTTTTTAACTATGAACCAAAATTAAGGTGATAAGGAAAACGTGTTTTTAACAAATTAACCTGACTGACTTCTGAATAATAGAACCCAAGGCAGCTGCAGCACCCAAAGCAGCTGTTCCTGCTAAAGCTGCAGCTCAGAAGAAGCAGGAGAGCAGCAGTGAAGATAGTTCCTCAGATTCTGAAGATGAAAAACCAGCCAAGGTGTGCAAAATAATCTGACCGTATTTTTAAATAATTGATATTGACATGTTTTTGAAAATCTTTTTTCTGTAGGTTATAATAATGTAGAACAAGCTCAATCAAGTGTAAGTTAATGTAAACAGCTGAGTAACTGCTTCCTTCACATGTCCTGATAGGCTCCAGTCAAACCCGCCCCAGTAAAGCCTGCAGCTGCTCCTGCTGCTGAATCAAGCAGTGAAGACTCTTCGTCAGAAGACGAGGCTCCGCCCAGCAAAAAACCCAAACCAGGTGTGTTTTTTACACTATATAACCAATATAATATTTTTTATTTATTTTATTGTCTGCTCAATGGCTTTTACACAATAACAGCCCGACAGTGTCTGGTTACAAAACAAGTGTGACAATGAACGTCAGAGGAGGTTTAATAGCACTTGCAATGAGTTCAGTGACAGCCACCAAATCAGATCATGGGCCACGATCAATTTAATGTTTAATCAGACCAAAAACTGAGCCATTTTCTAACTGTATGTTTACTGGTTGTCTGGCATTATTTTCTATTTGTATTATACTATTTTTAATCCCACAATGAGGAAATTCTCTTTTCCACTCGCATTACACACACACACACACACACACACACACAGTGTATAGAGGAGATGAGTGAAGGGGCTGCCACATGCACGGCGCCCAACGAGCACTGTTAGGGGTCGGTGCCTTGCTCAAGGGCACCTCGGCAATGCCCAGGATGTGAACTAGCATTCTCCATTACTAGTCCACATCACACTTTTGTCGTGTCTGTTTTACAAACCAACCACAAGAAAAAACCTAAACAGTTAGCTGCAGAGCTGGTACAGTGGGTTGTGAGCTGCAGGTTTCACAGTAAAATACACCAACATTTTAGCCTGTCGCAGCTGCAGTATCTCTGAGCTAGTAAGGCAGACCAGACAGGCAGGCGGACCAGTAGCAGAGCAGCCCGGCAGCAGCCCACCTTACAGATACCTGGCCTGTCCCTTCTGTCCAGCCAATAGATACTCTGGCAGTGGAGGATCAGTTTCTCTGAGAGGAGCAGCAGCAGACCGAGAAGGAGGCAGAGGAGGTGGATGTGTTTACCATGGAAACAGCAGCTCATAAACCGCTGTGTACAAACTGCAACCATAACCACGCTACACTCTGAGTTAACAGTTTGAGTCAAGATCTTTGAGTCAAGAGTAGATAGAACAACCAACAAAGGCATATAATCAGAGGCAGAGTAGGGCTGGTCTTTCTCTTCAAGAAAAGCAGTAGGCTCCTTCATAACAATTTTATTAGCGCCATCTTGGAGGACATGATTATGATGTTTACAGATTGTAGTCCCTCCCAACACTCTTGCTCATTCCTCACCTTTTACATCCTTCCACTCCATCACCCTGACTGTCCACTACATGTGTCCTATCTGAAGACAAGACGATGTCAGGAACTGATCACCTGTTCCTAAGTGCTCAAAATATGATATTATTGTACTGAGAGCCTGTGTAGCATGTCAGATGCTAATCATTTTCCATTTTCTGGGTAGGAGCGTACAGTGCAGTCCCACCTCCTGCTTCAGTCCAGAAGGCTCCAGCTGCACCAGCAGCCAGCAAGGCCAAGGAAAGTGACTCCTCAGACAGCAGTGATGATAGCAGTGATGAGGAAAAAGACAAGAAAGCAGCTGGTAGGTGGCAGTCTATTTCAACTTGAAGGGTCAGTGATTTTAATGGCATGTCTAACAGCATTGTAACCCTGCAGCCAAACCTGCACCAGTAAAGACCACTGCTGCCAAACCTGCTGCACCCAAACCGGCTGCAAAGAAGCAGGAGTCCAGCTCTGATAGCTCAGGTAACGATCAGAATCCCAGTCAGTCATTTTCTACTTGGTTTGCTACAACAGCTGCGAACATCAGACAAATATTTTCCTTCATGTGCGCATCTTTCCAGATTCAAGCTCAGATGAAGAGGAGGCAAAGAAGCCTGCCGCTAAAGTCACCCCAGCTAAAGCAGCCCCAGTTAAACCCGCCCCAGCCAAGGCTACACCTGCTAAAGAGGAAGACTCGGACTCATCAAGTTCAGAGGAAGAAGAGGAGGTGAAAAAACCTGCAGCTAAGGTGACTCCTGCTAAGGTGACTCCTGCTAAACCTGTTGCAGCTAAAGCCACACCTGCTAAAGAAGACTCCTCAGAAGAGGATTCCAGTTCAGATGAGGAGGAGACTGTGAAGAAGCCCGCAGCTAAACCCGCAGCTAAACCTGCACCTGCCAAGACTACCCCAGCTAAAAAAGACGAGTCCTCAAGCTCAGGTAAGAGATACCAGATTTTACATGTGTAAGCTCGGCACACATACACTGTTAGACTGCTTAATTTTACTTGTGATATACATTCATGTGCCTACCTGCAACTTTTTCTAAGAAGATACTGTTTTTTGTTCATCACAGATAGCAGTTCTGAAGATGAGGCTCCAGCAAAATCTGCCACCAAAACTGCAGCCACACCGACACCTTCTAAACCCCCAGCCAAGAAAGCAGAGAGCAGCTCCTCAGAGGACTCCTCTGAGGAGGAAGAGCCAGTGAAAGCCAAGCCAGCAGCTAAACCGGCTACCCCTGCTTCCAAGCCTGCTACCCCAGCTGCAAAGACTCCTGCAGCAGCAGAGAGCAGCTCAGACTCTGACTCTTCCTCTGAAGAGGAAGAACCAGCTAAGGCTAAACCAAAAGCAGCTAAGCCAGCTTCAAAGCCTGCTACCCCTGTTGCAAAGCCTGCTGCTGCAGCAGAGAGCAGCTCAGACTCTGACTCTTCCTCTGAAGAGGAAGAACCAGCTAAGGCTAAACCAAAAGCAGCTAAGCCAGCTTCAAAGCCTGCTACCCCTGTTGCAAAGCCTGCTGCTGCAGCAGAGAGCAGCTCAGACTCTGACTCCTCTTCTGAAGATGAAGGACCAGCTAAGCCTAAACCAGCGACGCCAGCCTCAAAGCCCGCCACTCCTGCAGCAAAGCCTGCTGCTGCAGCAGAGAGCAGTTCTGACTCTGACTCCTCCTCAGATGAGGAAGAATCAGTGAAAGCCAAGCCAGCAGCTGCACCTAAACCAGCTACCCCAGCTGCAAAGCCTGCTGCTGCAAAGCCTGCTGCAAAGCCTGCTGCTGCAGCGGAGAGCAGTTCTGACTCTGATTCCTCTGAAGATGAGGAAGAAGCAGCTAAGCCTAAACCAACAGCTAAACCAGCTACACCAGCCTCAAAGCCAGCCACTCCTGCTGGAAAGCCTGCTGCTGCAGCTGAGAGCAGCTCTGACGACAGCTCAGACTCTGAGGATGAGGCAGCAAAACCTGCAGTTAAGAAACAAGCTCCAGCAGCAGCGGCTAAGAAACCTGCTCCTGCTGTGACCAAGGCTGCTGCAGAATCAAGTGACGACAGCTCCAGTGAAGAAGAGGAGGAGGAACCCAAGAAGGCGGCGCCGGCACCCAAGCCAGCAGCCACAAAGGCAGCTGCAGCTCCAACAAAGAAGGCTGAGGAAAGCAGCTCAGACTCCTCCGACAGCTCTGATTCAGAGACTGAGACCAAGTCCACCCCTGCTAAGCCTGCAGTCACCAACGGCAAGGCAGCAACACCTAAGGCCACCACCCCAGCAGCCAAGGCCCCTGCAAAGCCAGCAGAGTCCTCATCCAGTGACAGCAGCTCTGAGGAGGAAGAAGAGGCCAGTAAAAGTACTGTAAAACCTGCGACACCTGCTGCATCAGCCAAGACGACCCCAGCAGCTAAAGCTAAAGAGAGCAGCAGCTCCTCAGACAGTTCATCAGATGAGGAGGATGCACCACCTAAAGCAGCCACAGCACCCACTACCCCCTTAACAAATGGTAAGTCTCAAACGGATAATGAACATGATTTAGCAAATTAACCGGAAGGTTAAATGTATGAGTGGGTACGAGGCGCACAGGACCTCTGAAACAGCCATTAAAGGTTGTACCTTTTTTTTTTTTTTTTCCCCTCCCCTATCCCATTCATGCAGGTAATAATGGAAAGAGAAAAAAAGATGAGGAATCCTCAGAAAGTGAAGATGAGGAGACAGAAGTAACAACACCAAAAAATAAGAAAGCAACAACCACACCACAGACATTTCCTAAAGCCAACAAGAAGGTAAGACCTGCTAGAGACTGGAACTTGGTCCTAAACTGGAGTTGACATTGCGGGGTTTTCTTAAAAAAAACAGTCAGAACACATACTGATGGCTGCTGGGTAAAAGAGGATTGTTTTCCTGAATAGTAGAGAGAAATAATCTGATAATAACCTTTTGTCTTTCAGTCTTCCAACATCCCGTTCCGTAGAATAAGAGAGGAAGAAGTAGCTGTGGATCCCCGTCTTGCAGATAACTCTTTCGACGCAAAGGTGAGTTTGGTCACCACTGCAAGCATTCTTACAGTTGCATTGCATTCAGATTGCTAAGGGTGACCCAATAATTGACATTTATTTGTCTTGTCTGCTATTTCAGTATGGAGCCACAGGGGACTGGGGCGAGAAAGCTAATGATGTGCTCAGGTTCACAAAAGGCAAGTCATTCCGCCATGAAAAGACGAAGAAGAAGAGGGGAAGCTATCGCGGTGGAGCTATCTCCACCTCAGTCAACTCCATTAAGTTTGACAGTGATTGAGGACCTTCTCACGCCCACGTGAACTGTCATTTACCTGTTTGATCAGGACTATCAGCTTTCTCCCCCTGTAAACAGTCACACTATCACCACCACCCAGCAGCAGCAGCACACTGACAGAGGAATGTGATCCGTAGAGCTGAGCTGGCACTTACATTTAGTTAGCTGCCCTGAGACCATTCGTTTGATCTCTGATCTGAAGCCTCAGTTAGTGGAGCTGTGGCAGCAGGAGAGAGATGCTCCTAGCTGTGACTTCAGACTGCTAAAGATTGACATCCATTATTACCACTTATAGCCACTAGGTGGCTGCAGGCCACCTGCGAATGGTACAAAGCCAGTGTGTATGTGTTGGGCCCCTTTTTCTGCTCATTTTGACCTTAACCTGTTCTTTATTCTGATGACAAATGTCTTGTCATTTTTTTGAAACACATTTTTTCATTTCTCTCTGTGAATTATAGCCATCCCTCCCAACAGGTTCTTGATTATGTGTTAAGAAAAGACTGATTTTTAATGGATCACATGGGTTCTTGAAGTTTGTTTGGTTGTTTGTCAATTTTTATTTGGCCACATTTGAATGTGGAGAGGGTGTGTGCTGGGGTTTTTTGTCTTTACATTACATGAACATTTGGAGAGTAGAACTGAGTTTTATACTGAGTATTTATTAAGTTTTATTCCATTTCAGCCGTTGGGACCTTTTTTGAAGCCATCTCAAGATATGTCTGTTTTTGCGTTAAACCATTTTTCCCTCTGTTTGGATGCCCCTGTCATACCCTCTAATACATTAATCATTGGTATGAAATGTACTGTTCACCAACAGGACTGAGAGCTGTGTTTCTTTCAATTAGTTGAATTTACTGTATGACCTTTTGTGTACCTGTTATTTTTATTGTCGGTTCTTGTAGCGGTAATTAAAAACCTAACAGATCAAATGTTGGTGTGACTGGAACAATGATTTGAGGATTTTTTCATAACCCCCTCACCAGCCCGGCAACAGCTGTGGTCGGCAGCATTATGTTCTCAGGTTGTCAGTTTAACAGTTATGAGGTGATGATATTTCATATCCAAAGGCCAAGGGTCAGCTTCACTGTGACATAATGTTCTACAAAAACATTTGGCTACTAATCGGCACCTTCACTCAGGAACAGAAGGGGAGATTGTGACCATATTTCACATTTGGTCTAATATACTGTATTGATGAAACTGATCTCGGTTGCCCTCCTTGAAACTGTGGCGATTGTATAGATCAGGGCTTAATTTTGGATCCCAAGGTTGGGACGCTTCCTCTCCCTTGATGATCCATTGTAATTGTTTTTCCCCCCTCAAATTATAAAGTATAATATGGAAGCCCATTCCCGCCAATGTGATTAAAAATAATTAGATCCTGTAAGTCATTATGAGAAACTTTATAATTATCTTGTATCACAAAGTAATGGCTTAGTGACCCATAATGACTTAATATCTCAAAAAGTAATGATTTGGAATAGAAAAAAAAGAACGGTATAGAGAAATAATTACATAATATCTCAAAATAACTCAAAACAATGACAATATCTCTGAATAATGACTTGGTATAGATAAATGACTTTTCATTTAAAAAATTACTTGGTATCAAAATAATGAGCCCTCCTAGCTAATACAGTTAAATTTGTGATGAGATATACGTCAATAATGATCCATACAAAAAATGTCACCAAAGCCACTAGATGGCAGTCAAGTACCTCTCTGCTCCAGGGCTGAAACTTGGTTGTAAATGTGAAACTCATAGTTCAGCATGTGAACTGATACCTCATCACTTGACATGGCACAGTTTTGAGTTTGGATGTAACGTCCAGTGGATTACACTCTGCCCGCTGTGACAGATGTCCGGCTCCACAAAATACATGGGAGTAACGAGGCCTGTCAGGAACTGCAGGGGGAGTGATAGCAGTGGAAGGCCACTCTTTTTTAAAGGGGTACGCCTGAATTTTGTCCCTAGTATTCGACAAGCTTCAAAATGGCGAAACACCACACTTTGTATTACCTAAGCTCAATGAGAGATAACCCTGTCGACATCAGCTTTGACATCACCAGGTTACTGACGATGTATTTATCACAGTGAGGTTATTCACTGTAATTCTGGCCCTGTCAAGTTACTGAGGAGGTCTTTAGTACAGATGTTTTCTTGTATGTTAGGATTTATAGAAAGCTCTCTGGCCTCAGGGACTTTTCTTGCAACCTCCCGGTGAAAAATTCTCCAATGTTTAGACTCATCTTAGGTTTTATGAACCAAGTTATCTTTTTTAAAATCGCTGCAATACATTCACTTCGTTTTAGCGCCCTTCATCGCATAGAGATAAAACTTCACTCAGTAACCAACTTCTTTTAATACTGTCAATAACTCAGCTTTAATTGAACCCTGGTATAACTGTACCTGATCTGGACTGATTCACCTCTTACCCTCTATAAAGTGTTCCTTCTAAGCATAGATATCAATATGATGCTTTAAATGTCACATATGGAGTAGTTCTTGGTCTAATCTTCTATTCACTGTCAACCACATGTTCTCATCTGGCCTCATTAACCTGTAAACATGTTGATCACACTGAGCTTTGTTTCCCACGAAAACCTGCCAGTACTCCCCACTTTGCCTCAGGGATATTGAATCCTGGATGTCTCAGAACATTTTACAGCACAGCAGACGTACATCTGAAATCACTTTAGCAGCTGCTGTCACTCCCTGCTCTTTTAACGAAAAGATAGGTAGTTTTCTTTCCATGTTGTCAATAAAAAAAGCTGCTGGTTCTTTGACAGTGACAGCAGCAAAGAGTTGATGGATCGCATCAGAAAATGAAAGACTTTCTTCCTTCGATCCCTGTAGCTGCCGCCACACAGGCCTTGGTAGAAAGTCAGTTGTGCTTATTGCAGTAGGCTGGATCTGCAGAGTAAAATATCACTCATTTTTAGCAACTTTAAACTAAAACTCATAGGACATGACAGATGGCACATAACGTATGGCTTAATGAAGCGTTCACTCGCTGCATTCAGTGTGTGGGAAAATGCTTATTTGTTATTCACACTTAATGAGCAGCACATTCACTGTCCATACAGCTTATGTATCTACACACTGATGAAAGGTTGTGTACATTTCTGTGCCTGCACATGAAGAGCTGTTGACTTAACACGAAGCTCTGCAGTCACTCCAAATATGCCAGTTGAGTTAGTTTGTGGCGATTTGATTAAATGCAACTTAATTAGGAATATCCAGCATGTCCTGGATTGTGTAAAAGTATGTAAAGTTAGCATTTTTAGAAACAGAAAGCCAGATTTTGGCAAAAAAAACAAAAAAACAATGACTTTAACATGACCATAGCTTTGCTGCTGAACACCACACACACACACATACACACACCAACAGGCTCATTGGCAGCGGCCCAGCAGCTCAAAAGGAGTGTCTTTAAAACCCAGACTGCACTCTGCTTACTGCCATCACTAAGGTCATGCATGAATTCTTGAGCACAGACAGTCTATGCTTGTGAAAAGTACTGCCAGTACTTCCTTTTCAGTGTGTACTTGGAGTTCCCAGGATGATGAATGTGCAAGATTTTTTAAAATGTAATGGTTACTAGTCCAGATGATATGTGAAAAAAATCACTATATCATAGAAGCATGAAACTTGGTACAGCTGTACACTTGTACAGTTTAGGGCCCTGAACATTTTCAGAGAGCCATTGCAAAAACACCACGTGGCGGCCATTTTACTTTCCACCATAACTGAATTCTGTATTTTGCATCAGATTTTCTGAACCAAACATGACAACACAGAAAAGGTGATGTCTACCCCAATGTTTTGATGGTCAAGGATTACAATGATATCATATGCAACATCATAAACTGTTCAGGTGAACAGTTAATGGTGAAAATTGTGCTTGAGGACAGTACTCGAGTAAATGTACGTAGTTACATTCCACCACTGTATGCGTTAATGTGTAAGTATACCTCACCGGTCCAGGTGGAGCTAATTTTACCTACTTAATATACAGTTGTATAGTTAAATCTATAGCAATGCATCATATTTTAAAAGCTAATTACATGTTTTGTCTTATTTTGAAAAGCAACCAGTAACTTCAGCTGTCAGGTAAATGTGGTGGAGTAGCAGTATAAAGTAGTATAAAGGGGAAATACTTAAGTAAAGTACCTGGAAAGTCCAGTAAAAGTCCACAGAAAAGGTGATGTCCACCTCTATGTTCTGATGGTCAAGGATAACAATGATACCTTAAACTACATCATAAATTGGACCTTGGGCAGAACACAGTGACTGTACATTTAATACTCAATTCATCATTCAATATGAACTTGGCAACGTAGCTGAAAGCAACTGCAAACATTTATTTTCTGTTGATTCCGGCCCCTTCATTGTTTGAGGACACCCTCCTCATGTCGTTAGGATCTTGATCTGGGTAGACCCTGTTAATATTGTCAATACTGTTTTTTGTTTTGAAACACAGCGGTTTGCAGAATGCATAGCAGTGAGGTAATGTATCTATTTGTGGCAATGAAAGACTAATAAATATGTATGCAAAATATGATCTCAGTTGTCAAAACCGGTTCATATTTAGATGTGTGAGCTGAATGATGAGAAGAAAACTACATGGGTTGATATTTACCTGTTCCATCACTGTTTTACATACTCCTCCACCTGCTCTCCTCTCTTTGTTTTTACTCCTCACTTCAAGTCTCTTCACATCTCTTTGTGAAGAACTGTTTCCTCTCCTCTTCTCTTTCTATTAAGGACAATTTAGACAGCAATAAATAACAGTTAAAGTCTTGAGGGAAAAAAGGCGAACTGATAAATTATCCATCTGCATCATTCTGCTCATCACATTAAAGAAGAGATTAATTACTTGAATTACTTGAGAGGTTCCACTTCTGACTGCCCTCCCGCCTCCTCTCCTCTCCTCTCCTCTCCTCTCTCTAGAAGATGCATAGAAGACAGGGAGGGTTGTTGGTACAAACGTCACACATCAGGTAAACAGCTGTATAATTCATCACTGCATGAAATCTGATAGTAACAGAAATACATACCTTACACTCCCAGGCTATTTTCTCTCCTCTTGTCTCTTTTCCTTCTTATCTTTTTGAGTTTCTTCTTGTCTCATTTCTCCTCATCTGTTCTCTTAGTTTTTATCTTCTTTACCTTACTCCAGTATAGTTTCTTCTCACCTTTTCCTTTCTCTTCCCTTCCCTTTGTGTCTCTTCGTTTGCACCTTGTTTTAATACCTGTCGCTATCACAGCTTTTCTGCCCCTGCTGTTTCCTGTCACTGCGGACTCTTCTTGGTCTAGGGTGGGTGACGACAGACATATGAACCCACCTGACATGGTGTGGCCATCCTGTTAATTCTCTGCGCAGATGAGCTTCACTGGGAGGTCGAAACACGTTGGAGGTTCATGCTATCCCCCTCGGGTACCTGCTGGTGTAGCCAGGGTCAGAGTCGGGTGAGGAGCCACTGCTCGGAGGCTGGGGCTGGTAGCTTACAGTGGATGAGAAGTGGGCTGCCGGGCTGTTTGGGGTTTGGGATGAGGACAGCAGTCCATCTGAAGGTAAAAACAGAAAGGCTTTACTGCTCCACATCATATCAAGATACAGTGAACTATTATACCATAATACTGTCGAGCAATGCCATCATGTCACATATTGAATTAAAATTATCAGCAGTGCAATAATACTCCATATTCTACATGTTAACTTTAAATATTTAATCAGAATCTACTTGTGAAATCTAATGAAATTACCCCCTAAATAGATTTTTGCAATCAGCCTGCTGTCAGAAATGTTAATGACCTGACTTATCCTGCATAAAATAAACATGGGTTGATATTAAGATTAGCCTTTTAGTCAGAGAGCTGGAGACACCATCTCTGGGCAGTTACAGGGCAGCCAGATTAAATGTCAAAGCCTCGAACATCATCACTGACCCTGTGAGTGTGACTGACCCAGCTCCTGTCCAATAACAGCTGAATATATGAAAACGTGACATAAATTATTTATGTCCAGTATGTTATCTAATCCCACTTTGTCCTGCTAAGAGGCTGGGAGCTTTTTATATCTTAAATACAGTCGGTCTTTAAACAGATCATTTTTACAGGGCAAGATTTTCGACAAACTTTATTCAACAATATGCCAATTTAAGTTCTCTTGCTAAATCACAAACCTACACACCTCCTACAACACCAATATTGACCCTTAATTAATTCATGGAAGCAGTTTGTCAAGTCGGCACCACTTCAGAGTTTATATTTTTTCTAGAAAAATCTCTTTTTGCAGTTGTTTTACAGCTCTCTGCTGCGCACCTTGTGTAGGCTATGGGCACCATGACATAAAACGTACACATTTCTGAATGATGTTTGGTTTAAAACCCAATTATTTATTAAAATAGTTCATTATGAGCACACTATCCATTAAAGTTATAATAAAATAGGCTTTTGTCACTGCTTGTGTCATTTATAGTCTTTATCGCACATTTACTACAGTAAAATATTAAAAAATATTGCCAGTAGGGCTAATTAGCTAGGATACATGAGTGAATTTTGTTGGTTCTAGTCAAACGGTAAAATACATTGATACCAACATGCGGTTACAAATTCAGTCTCCATGACAGAAGTCCTTTTGACCGTGGTGAAGTTAGTTTTAGGTTGAATATTCGACAGACATTCACTCTGGTTACACCTTAAAACACAAAGTGAACTACAAACTATTTAACCATTTGGAGTCACTGGAGGCCAACTCATTTTCTTGCATTGACGACTTGACACTTTTCTTGCACACTGGACCATCATAGAGGGCACTTTATATGTCTTATCTAGGCTACCACAGTGTCACCATAGAGGGCACCCCTTCCACACTCTATTTGGAGCCGTTTCATTATAAATGCGTTACGACGTTCTGTTGCCCCACCACACACAACTGGTGCCCTTATTTTTTCTGCCTGTGCTCCTCGGACAGCCTCAGTCCGCCTCTTTATAGCCCCCTTCCCAAAACAGTTCACCATTGAGTGAGCATTGCTTCAGTGTTCATCAACCAGGGGAATTTGACAGAGATTGCTTGCTTGGGGTTTACATCTGAGCTGCTGAGAGGGAGGGTGGGGGGCTGCAGTGCAGCCACAGTAGAGCTGTTACCGGGCAATTTTTCGGTGCAGATGGTACTGTTGTTAAGAGACGAGATGCAGTTGGAGGCAATGTTGCTGGCAGGATGTGGGAATCTACAAAGCCACTACGGGCTACAGGAGAATTTAAGATGTGAGAGCAGAAGAGACCAGTGTTGCTTTCTTTAATAATTGAGTAATTGTTACAGTAATTGTCGTTTATCACAGCAAACTTTCACTGAAAAAAAACAGGAATACGAGGTGTTTCTTGCTTGCAATAATTATAAAAATTAAAAGCTTATCTCACTGAAATGCAACTTTCTAAGTTATTGTGTCTTATAATCTGTGTAATTAGATTTTTTGACTAGAAATTAAACAAATATACTTTGAGTTTTAGCAGTTTTATTTGCTGCTTCTGTGTTTTAATCACTGTGCATTGCTTTTCATTTGTGTGCATTTATAAGGAACTTTATATTACCTAAAAAAACTACCCAGTTAATCAACAAAAAGAAATCAGCAGATAAATTGACTGTGAAAATGACTGTGGATGCCATCTCCAACATTAGAGACTTTGAATTTTGAAAACCACATTTGATTAGTTATAAAAATGCACGAGACAAGGTTGTTAAAAGGGCAGTTTCGTAAGTTGATAAAACGGTGAAGATTTGGATCTTCCGTTTAAATATCCAGGTTGATTGTCGATGCCAGACTTAAGCTCTGGAACAAACAGGGCTGAGGAATACTGATGAGAGGCCCCTCAACCTAATCTCCTGTCCAGCAATCACTCCTGAGTACCACTTCCGTCTGTCAGTCACAATGTGTGCAGGAGAGCGAGCCAGCTCGTTTCAGGCCAGTGCAGCACAGTGTGTGTACGGAGGGGCTGCAGGACAATCTTTTAATGGGCAGCAGAGGCCGAGGACTGCCCATCCCGTCCATTTCAATTAGATAAAAACTGCTGACTGCTCTTGCACACATACATACACACACATTACCATCTTTTTCTTCTTCTGGCACATTCTCAAAGCCGCAGCATACAATTAGCCGTGCATTTCTACCTGAAAATCTTACACCCCATTTCATTATACATAAAAAAAAAATGACTTCCTCTGTACCCCTTGATTTGTCGCGCTAATCCCCCGCTGTGCAGGACAACAATCCAACAAAGTCGAGCAGAACACAGTTTTTCATAATAAAGCTCAGTTCACATTATGAAAAACATCTTTAATAGAGCATTTCTTTTAACATCCATCTTATATAAAGTGTTTCAGTGAGCAATAATAATTAGCAGAGTACACACTTTGAACAGTAAATTGTAGAGCGAGACAAGCATCATTGATCTTTTATGGAAACAGAATGATAGGAGTAAAGATGCAGCTGGAGCTAACAAGAATACGTCCAACTGAAGAAATAAAAAAGGGTCTGTTGTCAGTATAGAACAGACATACTGCGGCAATTACACAGCTGAAGGTCAAAGAAGATCGATCCCACTTGGTGTCTCGCCTTTTGCAGTAAAACATGTTAAACATCGATATAAAAGTGCCGTTTTTAGCGTCTGACAAAGGGTCACACAGTCATCTGCTGACCCAGCATTCTTCTATAGAGTATGACAAAAATAAACATATACATTTTGTACGCTTTCAAATATACAACTACCCATGATGCCTTGGAGAGGTATGCTAGAGAAGCCTTTCAGGACACACTGCGCTGCGTCAGCATGCTTCAGTCACTATATTGATAGTGTGAACTACAGCGACATGCATTAACGATTGATTATGACCCTCAGAGCTGCAGTCCTAATGAGTTTGTTGCATTAATTGTCTGTTTAAATTCTCACGACCAGTTGAAGGAGGGCGTCTTTGATGCTACTGCTGTTGTTGTTGTTGTTTTATTCGCACGCCGTCTTTTCTCTCCCCGCTCACACGTTGCCCCACGTCTCTATTATGTCTTTGGTGTGGCGAAGTCCCAGGCGGTATCCTGGGCACACTTCCACATGGCGCGCACCAGACGAGTGAAGCCCATGTCTTTGGGTTTCTCCAGCCCACGCATCAGCCGCTGCTTCATAATGGCTATGAACTCCTTATTACTAAGTTCTCCATTCCCTGAGGAAGACAGACAGGCAGGGGAGAGAGGAGGAGGGAGAGCGGGGCGATGGACAGGGGAGAGATGATGAAATAATAGAAGGAGAGTGAGTAAGAGCAGGAGATGACTTCTATTTATTGAAGATTTCCACCTGTCAGAGCAGAGGAGGCATTATTTGCTTTCAATAAACATTTGCAGGGAAGAGCGATGATGATGGACAAACAGGTACTTACCGTCACAGTCGAAGAGAGCGAACACCACGTCGCACACGTGATCTGACAGCTCCACTTTGGCGACAGTGCGGGCCACCTGCTTCATGGTAACTGACAGAAGCGCAGATAGAGAGATTCACCGTTAGTGAGGTAGAGTAATAGAGGTGCGAATCCCACGAGCCAGCTCATAAATGGCCCATGTGGAGGACATTGTGTGCAAGCCAAACTGCTGGCGATCAATAGCAGGCAGGGCTCCCATTCACAGGGAGACTCTTATCTGATAGACAGGAAAAACAGAAAGAAGAGGCTGAGAGGAGGAGGAGGAGGAAGAGGAGACACATCAGGACGTCCAGCTGAGAACAAAACTAACTAAGAAAATTGAGAAAGAGATGGCGGAAAATAAAAGCTTCAGGGTCATTTGAAGAAAACAAATAAATAAAACTCCATAGTTCCAGCCAGTATGATTGATTACCAGACTTCAAAAGGCGAAGAAACACAAATGGAGGAGTATGAGAAAGAGGAGAGGGCAGGGATGAAAAGAATTACATCTGAGAAATCTCCCCGCAAAAACAGCTGAATCACTCCACCTAGAGTCACTTCAGTGGCCTTCTTCTCTACCTTTAAGAAAAGACAATGTGCAGTTGCAGATAACAGACCTACATACGAGACACTGCACTAAAAGGGTGTGAAATCATCCGATTTGTGAGCCAGATGAAAGAGATGAAAAGGAGAAACGCAGATGTAGAAGACAATGGAGAAAAACGAGAGCTGCTTCAGGCTTGAAGAGTTGGAGGATGGAGATAATTTGCGGACGTATGCCTGGCAGCTCTCCATGAACCCACAGCAGCCTGATGTTTTCTGTATTCCTCCACAACACACACACACACACACACACACACACACACACACACACACACACACACACACACACACACACACACACACACACACACACACACACACACACACACACACACACACACACACACACACACACACACACACACACACACACACACACACAGGCTTGCTAGATGGCTGGTGTAGACATGCAGCTGAAACTGTACACTGGAAACAAGCACCTAAGGGTTGACTGTGCACTCCCTTAAAGCAGCTGCTGTTACATCAGTGAATCAGTACTAATGGATGTACTGACAGAAAACATATGGAGGCCTATTGAAGGGCTGAATCACTGCGATGAATGAAGAAAACATTAACTCATCAAATTATATCCATATTGTAAAAGCTACAGGTCCTCGCTGCCTGTGCTGCTCTCACATTCAATTGACTTTCATTGTTCGGATCTGACAGAAGAATGAATTCAGGAAAATTAATGTGTTGAAGAAGATAAATGAAATATGACTGATTTAATGACACTTGGTAATTTGTCTTGTTGAATAACCACTGTAGACACATTATTCATGGGTGACAACGCAGGGTCAACCACACTCAACTATCACTCTGATATTGACAGTCAGGTCCTGAAATTAACACTCCACAAGCGTCTAATGCAGGTAGATTTTCCATTCTGCGGTTAAATCTCCCAAGAATATCTGACGGGTAAATGTAATAACAACCAAGCTCTCTACTGAGTTTTGGTTTCATTCCCGGGCGAGCTGATTCTGCTCTGCTGTCTGTGTCACAGTTTGACATAGACACAGGTACTTCATGGTGCGTTCATGTGCACATCCAAAAATGATCACTCGTATGGCGCCAGGCTTGTTGTTTTTTTCTTATTTGCTTTGCTGAATTACATACCTACATCTGTAATTACTTTCTAGTTCTTTCGCTACAGGGTTTTATATACTCCTCTTTGCCACAGAAACCACTACTCACGAAACACCTTATCAATAGTCTCGCCTTTGTGACTTTTTGACATCACAGTATGTCACCATGTCAATAACAATATCCCATTCATTTCTACGTAGGCAGATTTTAAATATTCTATAAAAATCAAATCAAATTGTTATCAGCAAACTCCACAGTAGTCTTATCTATCAGGTCCCCAAGTAACTACCTTTGTGATATTTTAACTTGTTTTACTGCAGCAGTTGTTTTTAATTAAATACTGAAGTCATACCTATATGCCTTTATTTTTACGCCGGTAAAAAGTGTGCATGGTTGGTGAATAGTCAACTCAGCTGATAAGTCAAAAAGTTAATTCCAGACACAATTTGCAGTCACAATCCTATAATAAGATCTGTATTAAATTAAACTGAATTTATGATACTATTTATAATCTGCATTTTCTTCTGCAATAGCCACTTAATGCACTTACATTCAATTCAGTGTTCACTCTCATAACTCTGTTGGGGCTGTGTTCAGTTAGTGTTGATGCAAACTGAGCATCCTACCGTAGCTGCTTCACATTAAAAGCTAAACAAGGGGTGCCTTTTATTATGAAGGCACTCTTATGGATTACCATTTTAACATATTGCTTTAGGGTACTTTGGTTGTGGTGGTTAAACCCTCTAGCTGCCTGTTTACATATGAAACACCCTTCGTGGTGCTTGGAAAGAAAAGAGCAACCATGTAACCATGTGTCAGCCCAGTCCAAACCCACCTCTCCCTCCCCCACTGATGATGCTGGCATGTGTCAGTGGGCATCAGTAGCAGGCACCATCGAAATAGGAAGCGATCCGTCATGTGTGCATGTTCGTGAATCTTGGATTTAAGCATGCACTCTCCTGCATGCCTGGAGGAAGAGGCAGCAGATAAATGGATGGATGGATGGACGGACGGACAAAACAGATGACAAATGGCTGAGCAAGGACTGGGAGCAAAGCCAGGCAAAAAGAGATGTTGGAAGCGGATATAGCTGGCTGAGTGTTAACAGCTCTGACAGTAGGGGATGAAAGTGACAACAGTTCAGGGTCTAAATGGGGGAACAATTAGGAGGAAAGGGAGAATGTCAGAGGAAAAGGGCAAATGTGCGTGTACCTTTGTCTATGGAGGCTCCAGCCATGTGGTAGAAACTCAGCGCCGTGTCCACGTCATTCACGTTCTTTAGGAAAGTGAAGAAATTCTCCACCTCCTCGAATGTGATGCCCTGCACAAGACAGGACAATACAAAAGTCTGGCTGTGAGAGCCTGTGACAAATCAGGAACAAATCATTTCTGCAGTTTTACCTGAGCCACTGGAGCACTGCAATCCTGTGAAAAATCAGCCAAATATTGTCACGACAAGAGCTGCGACTACTACACAATGACATTTTGGGAGCAGCTCAGCAGTGTGACACAAACAAGGAGAGGAAGTGGGCAGAAACAGTCGACACACATGGATGAACGGTGCGTCTTAGATGGAAAGGGAAACAGACGGCCTTAGACACACATATACATGTACACATAAACAGATGCACACACACATCTGCCACGCTGCTGATGAGCTCATTTACAAAGAAAAGTGAGCAGCTGGTCTGAGGCAGTAAATAACACTTTTTCTCATTTATATTACAGGTTATGCCAACGCTGACAGACAGAGAGCGGGATGGAAACAGAGTGTATACGCTGAGAGAGGGGAAGAGAGAAAGAGATCCTTACTGCAGTTTAATTCCCCAGAGAGACACAACTCTGGCGGCACCCAACCTCATCATTTTCCTCATGCCCGGGAGGAACGGCAGCTTCCCTGCTTTCAGTTTTTTGCTAATCACTCCATTTAACAATCAAACTTGCCTCATCATGGCTCAGTCTGACATCTGTGGTGCTTTATTGTATACCAACAAGGTATTATGTGATGCTTACTTTAAAAAAAAAAAGGAAATGGGAGGTATTTTGCTGCGACACCTCTTGGAACAGGATATGCATGGGCGTAACTTCAGTCAACTGACTGATGGGGCTCATTACTGTTAGGCAAAGCCAGCGTGAAACCAAAGTTCATGCAAAGCCAAGAAAATAGGGAAGGGATAGGTGTATACTGAAGTTGGCTTCAAGCACTCTGTGTCTTGAATATTTTAACATTTTTTCTCTGTTTGGTTTGTCCCAGAGGAGTCATTTTATTTGCTCTGAGCAATGTGGTGGTTTGGTAAAAGACAGAGAGTGAGAAGTCTCTTGCATGACTGAGTGACTGATAGGAGAAAAACTGAAAGTTGAAAGAGTGTGAGGCTGGGACACTGACAGAGAAAGGGTGTATTAAGAAGATCAAAGACAGATGGAGGACTGATTATGTCTTTCTGTTGAACACTTGCTGCGCTGTATTTGGTTACCACAAACAAAGGTAGAGGATAGTAGAGAGAGTAAGTGTGACGTTGTATAACGTCAGGCTTCGAATGCGCTGTCCTCTCCTGTTGATGTATCATCACCGATCCAGTCTCTCACACTCACCATGTCTCATGACAATTTCCTTTTCCCTCAGGCACACAGCTGTCACACATCCTCACACATATATAACCACAGAGTACCAATCAGTTATGTCAGAGTTGTGTGAAAGCATGAATAGGAACCGATTTATCTACCTGTGCATCCTTAAACATCTTCTTCAAGCCCTTCTGCATCTGCTTGAGTTTACGAGACTGGACGCCACTATAGGCTAGCAGCATGCCCCCAAACTGTCTCTCGCTGATTCTGCCATTCACAGGATCGTTCCTCTCGAACTGCATGGGGGAAGAAGAGACACAAGATGAAGATTGAGTGCAGAGGGACAAACAAATTAATAAGAGGAGGAAGGCTTCAGGAGATGGGAAACAGTAAATACTGGTGTCAGGCTTCAAGTTGAATCATGCTTGGAGCTGGCGTTGGTGACATAAAATCTGCATGTGCATTTTTTTTTACAATGTCCCACTGGAGCACGGCTTAGCAGCAGTGGGCCTTGGTTGTGTCAGGTCAATCCAGTCGATTTATGTCCGAGGCTGTGTCGACAGCCACACGGCTCCCCTCCCTCCTTTCTCTCGGAACGTGCCGACCTCTCAAAATGTTAATTTGTAGCACTCGCAACGGGCTGCTCATGACTAAGCCAAAACAAGCTCGGAGTGAACATTTCAGGGGTGACCTTACCATGTTACACACCCGTGGAGGTATTGTGAGGTTAGGTCACATTAAACTTGCGATAAGTGTTTTTTTTAGCCATTGGGGGCAGTGGGAACAAGCTTTGACCACAACATTGAAAAATGGGAGTTGATATGGAAAACTGGTTCACTCTCTGTTTGCTCCTGTTTGGATCTTTACCAATTCCTGAGGGTAATATCACTCTCTTTAGTTGCCAGTGCTCCACTATGTTCACCAACAAGTCACTAACTGTGTCCGTCTACTGTTTGGTGCTGAGCAGGAAGTGAACAGTGTTCACACCAAAATCTAATCCATTTATCCTTGAGTCCAAGTTAAATTTTGTGCCATACTTGAAAAATTCCCTCAAGGCGTTCATGAGTTATTGCATTTACAAGAATAGGACATGCTTGCAGACAGACAGACAATCCAAAAACATCACCAACACTAAGGCGTAAAAACAAGAATAAGGGAAAATAAGTCACTTTTTTTCACATATTCCTGTTTAGTTTTGTTTCTGTAACTCCTTCTCTCATTTCAAGTAATCGAAGGAGTTCTGCAGAAAGCAGCTAAAGCTGGTGAAATATGGCCCAGGGTTAGCTGCAGCCTCAGCAAATAGACAGAGAGGAGTCAGGGCAAGCATGATAGTACAACTTGAGGAACGGGATTACATGTTTGTATGGACCTTATCTGTGGTGTTACGATTCCCCCCTCTGAGCATCGTGGTATCATTAAGACCTGACAGATAGTGCTTCGTTTCTGGCAAATGCTCAGACTCCTGTTCTTGGAGCTCATTTTGCTTCAGTGTATCAGTTAGGCACTACCCACGCTGATTAAAAAGATTAGAATAACCATATGTTCAACAGCACTGATCAGTTGCTCTTGCTGTGGAGGCAGTGGAGGGGGTATGATGTCACTCAAGATGGCTTTTATTCTTAACTGTCACAGCTTTGAGAGAGTGACACTGACAGACAATCCACGCAGCACATCTGTCATCTTGTTTTCCTTTGTATTGTGCATAACTCTTACCTGTCACTGCCTCCTCACCTCTCCCCAGGCTCTTCAACATTTTTTGGTTTATTTGTCTGTTTACTGTGGGACTAATTAGGAAGCTGTCAATTTTCATGAGCAGTCCCTGAATGGGTGCAGACGAGACTAAAATTTAAGATTCCAGCAAAGCCATAACATTCAAATTAAATCATTGTGATTGTACACCATAGTGCAGTAAACCAGTAGGTGAAGAACACTCTCATCCTCTGCTTGTTCCCTTTTCTCTTTCATTACCTCTAGTTTGAGCACATCATGCTGCAGTTTCTTCTGAAACTCCAGAAAGCTGCCGATGGTGAGTTTTCCCTTAAGGTCTTCTCCGAAGAAGTAGGTGGTGAGAGCAGAGCTGCAGCCAGCTGTCTTCAGGGTGTTTCCTGTGGTGGAGCGGTCGCGGTGTCGCATGCCCATACTGGTCTGGGAACGAATGATGCTCTGGACCTGAGGATGTAGAAGAGTCTAATGTCAACCAGGATGAATACGTAGACTAGGTTTTAGAAGCAGTTATGACTGTTCACTTTCTAAATTATATGACGCTAATAAAAGTCTTATAGAAATTGTGTTATGTCTACAATATGAGGTTTGTGTGAGATTACTACATTTAAAGTACAAGGCTATATACTTGGTTGCTTTGTATAGCAAAGCAGTTTAATCTATCTGAATAACACTGGACAAGTAATACTACATCATAAACCCTATCAGATCCAGTATTAGAGATACTGATATACCACAGAGTGCATAGCACAGCACTTACCATTTCCCTCTGAGAAAATGTCACAGTGACCCATATCAATGCCTTCCTTTATTGCCTGTCAGTGTGTGTTATTGGTTACTCTGATGCAATGAAAAGCTAATGTAGATATTAAGGTACAGTCCATACATGTGGGCTGGTTGTTTTAACCTTGTGTCTCCTTCAAATGAGTCGATTTAATGTGTATCTGTGTGTCACGTGCTGCTGATCTAACCTGGTCAAACTCTTCCAGATCCACCTCTCCGTCACCGTTCAGATCAAACATCTTGAAGGCAATCTCAAAGTTCCTCTGGGGAGCTGGACACAAAAACAAATTCAGAAATCAATACAACACAATAAGAAAACAACATTTCGCCCTAAATCGACCCAGACAACAGCTAAAGAGTTCAATACTGACTCGGCCATTACACATAAACTGCAACATCTTCAGCTTTCATCTTAACCCCCCAGTAGTGCAACATGGGGTGATTTAGATGCTCTTTTTAGAGCCAGTAGCCATCAAACTGAACAGTCTGCCTCCCCGTGTGCAGACAGCAGAGCTGCTATAACAGACGTTGCACAGCATATTTTCAACCACTTAACTGGCTCCCAGTTAGAAAGAAAAAAAAGAGTTTTACAAATCAAGTTGGGACTTACCCATAAAATCGTTCATAATGTGGTGCCCAAATAACTGCCCAACTTCTTTTATCACTTCAGAGATAATCACAACTATGAGGCAGCTCAAAAGAATTGAATCTTTTTAGATTCAAGAGTTCAATGGGCAAGAAAAACCCTTTTACACACGGCTGCAATTAAATGATGCCGAAACTACCAGCACTGCTGAAACTCATTGAAGCAGAGAGAATTTCTAAGCAGGCGGTGAAAAAACAGATAGTACAAATAGTCTCTGAGAATAGGGACCATCTCTCTTCAGGTGAAGCAGTATTACATTTATTTTAGGATTGTCATATAAAATCTGTCAATTTGGGCTAATCTGGACTGGACTACACTGCATCTGCACACTTTTTGCAAATCGCATTTCCCGTATATCTGCTAGTAATACACACTTCATTCAATGACCACATGACCTGCATGATAACAAGGCTCCCGCAGCACTCACAGTCTGATGGTGACAGAACAAATGAAAATGGGAAATGGTTGGACAAACTGTTCCCTCATCCAGTTTTAAATACAGCATCTATCCAATCTGTCTTTGAGCTCCTTTAATGAATGTGAACATATTGACATTTTCGGCATACGCTGAATCCGATACACATGGCCCTCTGTAGAATTTTTATGTGAATGCAATGTACACTTTGCATAACAGACATATGGGCTACTCGTTCACAGGTTAAATTTAATCAAAATCCTGTATCCTTGTTGAATAAAAAAAAGTTTTCGATTTAATCTTTACAACTATTCCATATTGCATACATTTCATGTTGTGACTACAGTACATTTATATAAATTAATGTAGCCATTTATGCCAATATATTAAGGTTTTTGTTTTTTACAGCGACCTGTTCTTTGGTGTCAGACTATGTGTATATAGGTTATAATCCCTACACTCAAACACAGACCCCAAAAAGTATCTACACACACACAACTTCATTTTTTTACTACTGCACTACAGTATAACCATTCACAGCTTTAACAGGCCAACTCCTCCAAGGGATATATTAAGGATTAATCTTGTCTTGTCTTAAGTCTAAAGATTCAGACTGTATAAAAGCAGTAAATATGAACCACCTTGAGGCCTGTTGGGCAAAATATGTCCTCCTTTGTACTATTTTTGTGGCCGTGCTAAATGGATTGAAACGAACCATAAGGCACCCTGCCCTGTCTGCTTAAAAATGACTTGTCCTTGAGAACTTCCCCGGAGACTTTCTCCATATGAACGGATTATAATAAATGTTGGAGCTAAGCTGGGGGATAAAATTTTACTAGAGGAAGGAGTCAGAGCTTCATTTTCATTATCATGATCTTTTTGACACATTCAGAAAGGAGGCTTTAATGTGAAATTGACTCCCTGTGTCCACAGCCGATGCTCTCCAGCTAAAACAAACTGATTCTGTGAAACACAACAACTCCAAAGCAGCTAGCTCGACAGACAGATACACGTTATTAGCTTTGACAGAACTGGAGATCATTCTGAACAGGCAGCCAGATTTGTAACCTGGCTAATAATACCATTTTGGAAAATTTGAAATTTGATGATTTATCATTTATCAGTATAGTTGGCAATTCATTTATTAGTTGACAACTTATTGATTAATTGATTATTTGTTGCAGCTCTAATCCGATTTATGGTAAGACTTAGGTCAGAAACATGGTCCATGCAAGTACGAGAATGAAGATGCCGACACATGGATCCCTAATGAACATACTCAATGCTCGCTGTTACACTCCGGAGGAGGTAACAAATTTCTGTTCCTACTGTCGTGGTTGTTCTGAACAGAAGAGAACCAAAGCAGGAAGGGTCAGCTTTCTTTTGGTGTTTCGTGCAAGAGTGCCCGCAGGCTGCGATGGTTAGACTGGAGCTTGCGCTTGCGTGGACCATGTTTCTGGCCTTAGGGCCCTGACACACCAGGCTGTTGGCTGTTGGCAAAAGTCTATATCACCAGTTGTTGCTGCATGTCCCACGCTGTTGGTACTTGTCAGCACATGTTGGTGGCTTTTTGGCCGGTTGAGCAAGTTGAATTGGCGGGGAGAGAAATCACTCCAATTGGCTGTTCAGCTAAGTGCATCCGGTCACATTGATTTCACTCAATTTGTGCAGTTTTGTCTTCACCAGTGCCATTTGCAACTTTTTAATCAGACATATTCTTGGATAGAAGTTACTATATTAGCAACAAATGTGTCAAAAACGCTCCTTTATCATAACTTTTTTTAACTCGCAGTCCAGAGTCTTCCGGTGTCTCTTTTTGATACCGATAGGTGCAGAAGGTATGACCCTGTTGGGCGTCGGCTATAGTCTTAACAGTGTGTTAATGAGCTGCTTTTTGGCGATGTGAGGCAATTCAACAGTCTGCCTTCAACAACACTACTTCTTTAATATCAGTTTGATGTGTCTGGGCTCTTAAACGATGACAGACCGTAATGGGATGTCTGTAAAGTTCAGTAAAGTACTTACTTGACAGCACAGTGGTGAGGAAGATGTAGTCAGAGAAGGAGATAAGACCACATTCTCCCAGTGTGTAAAATATGCTGTCCTCATCTGCAAACTTCTCCCGCTCCTGGGCGATCTTCTGCTCATCCAGGTCAGGAAAAAAAAAAGTTCTATTAAAAACATTTCACATGATTCAGCACAGGCCTTATAGCTTCTACAGCTGCCCCAGGTGTGGCTTTGTATGTGTGTGAAAGCCATTATGTGTGTCTGACGCTCAATCAGAGACCAGCTATGCTCAAACACAGAAACGTACACACACAGTGTACTTCCACACACATTAAAAGCAGCCCTGGTGCATTCAGGATGACAATATGATTAGGCGGTTCATCACAATAACAGTCATGCAAATGCTGCATACACATGAAGCTGTACAGGCAGGTGAGGGTGGTAGTGACGGACAATTAGTCTGTGGTCAGTTCAAGTACAAAACACACGTTATCCACCAGAGGCTGTACTCACAGTGCGACACAAACAGAAAGGGAAAACATCACGAGAGACTGTAGCACAAACACACGCTATTGATTAACCATATCTGTAACACAACCCAAATGTATTAATCATTAGAAACAAAGTGACTTTAGCTCACTCGTTCACACAAACGTACAGTTAACTGAAGTTTTCTCCTGGCAGCATGTGTATATTCACAGCATTGCATGAAAGTAAAGACTTAACCACATGCACACTACAAATCAGTGATAAAGACTTGAAAGACAGAGTCCAACTTGTAGGACACTCCACCAAACAGAGTGGACAGACGGACAGAGCATGCCTTGGGGGTGTGTGTGCGTGTGTGGGGGGGGATAGACTGGGCCACGCTGAGCCCGCGTGGAGTTACCTCCGTCTGTAAGAGGTCCAATTCAGAGGAGGAGGAAGGAGGAGAAACAACTGTTAGAGAACAGCGTGGCCTCTGCTGTCTTTAGCAGGGCCTTGAACAACAAACACAAGCATGTGCATTCATATTGTGGCGCACACACACACAAACACAGAGAAAACATCTTGCTCAAAACAAGATAATTGGGGGATACCACTCAAGTCAAGAATTCAAATACGTCTTGCCGTCCCTGTAGTCTGTAATTAACGTTCGCATGCATGAACAACACTGCTGCCAAAACTTGAAAGGATCAAGCAAACACTGAAAATACAAAGTAAGGCAGCTCCAATAAAAAGGCTGTTATTATAATCATTTATACCTTATTGTCTGTTTCCTTTTTCCATCTTTCCTATTAGTATTCCTAATATTGTTAAATGAGCTGTATGAGTGCACATTGCAAATGACAGCTAGTCCATTATTCTCTCTTAAAAAGGACGTAGTAAAACATATCTGAAGACTAAACTTTGGTGGCATCCCCCTCAATAGCATAACATGACCAAATTCTTTCCCCATACACCGACTCCCTCCTCATGAGATAGAGACTGTACAATGGCTAATAAAGACAACTGGTATAAGCTTATAGAATTTATCACTAGCCCCAATTCGTGTCTATCTGGACTGTTAAATGTCAGTGATCCAAATATAGAAAAAGGGTGGTTTCTACTGTAACATTTATTATTGACTACATTTACAGTATAAGGGGAGAAGGGAGTGGGAGAGAGAGGGTGAGGTGAGAGAGAAAAAATAGTTATTTTAGGTGTAAAGAAAGAAATAGACAGAGATAACAAAGGGAAAAATTGAACTCTTGGTGCCACGAGAGTTGAAGCTTTCAGGTGTTTGCATGTGTAAAAGTGTGAGAGATTACAAGAAAGGGAAAGTGAGAATTTATAGAAAGAGTAAAAAGAGAAAGTGAGAGTGGGTGACAGTAATAGAGGTTGGTATTGGCCTCCGAGTTCAGAGCGATGACACACACACACAGTATGCCCCCCTGGGCCTGAGGTGAGCCAGAGTCTGAACGCCATTCCACAAAACAGGAAACAAACACAACTGCACGGGCGTGTTTTCCAGTGGCGCACGCACTCACGCCCAAACAGACACGACTACACAGATGAGAGACATAAACACACCGCCTCATTCTAATGATCAGAACAGAGGCACAGAGCACATTATGCATAATAACTAATTTTTTACAGCGTCCTGAGTCAAGGACAAAAACAGCCCCGCGGAATGGCTAAAACGACATTCAAGGAAGTAAGTCCAAAGGGCCGAAGGGTGGACCCCGATAACAAATGCATGATGTAACACTGTGCAGTCTCTAAAGCCCACACAGAGGTATGGCAACTGTGTATATCAAACTGCGCTGTGGGTTTCATCTTGGCTTTAAAGCCTTTTTCCGTGCAGCTCAAGGCTCTGCTATGTGATCGTGTCCTATTCTCTCCTTCATCCTCCATCTTTCTGTCACTGGTGAAAGCCTCAGCTTCCCACTGAAGTTATGATACACTGGGTGCAGCAACAAACCACTCAACAGCACAAAAAATACAAACATGATTCAGGTAAGTGATATCAGTCTTGTCTTTTAGCAGTTTTGATTCATCAACCCAAAGGAAATTATAACTATAAAACATGCTGCTGCAATCACAAACAGTACCCCAACTAATCTGAAGTCGGTATTTAACAGTCATCCCAGATTTTTCCCAAAGCACTGATCTTCAAATGACTATAATCCTAATTGCTGCAGCGCTCAAGTTAATTATTAGCTATTGCCTGATCTGCCAGCGTGTGTGTCTGTTATTCAGTGTCAACTTCATAGCCGTGTCAGTATGGTCTTTTTAAATCTTTGCCTTGAGCCCGCTCATGTGTTCATATATGTCTGTGTGTGTCAGCTACGCTACGGCAAAGTCCAGGGGCTGCGTCCAGATGACGGACTGAACAAACCGACTAGCCTGTGAGATGAAGCAGAAACGCAGTGCTGACAGAGCTGCCGGCTGGGCAGTCAAATGTACTGCTGTCATATACACACACAGGCGGGGTTAAGGGTCTGGTCAGGGCTAATCTCTCCAGTGCACCAGGCTACAACGCAGCCCTGATAGCTGCCCTGGCCAAATTTCAACTAGCCCAAGCTTAAAGAGTCCAACAAATGAGACCAATGTAAGTCAAGCAGGGCCAGAGGCTCGCATGCAAATGGGGCAAAATCTCTTACTGCTCATTTCACATGAGCGGCTAAGAAATACTTTCCAGGCACACCACTGAAAGTGACATACTTAAAAACTTGGACTGCTTAATAAGGTCTTTTGGATTCTCTCATTTCATTTTTAAAACCCCAAACTTAGGAATTATGTGCTTGTAGCAACACATTTACAGTACATACCCCAGCTTCTATATTATCTCTGACTGTAGAAAATGTCTCAGCAAATGACCAAAGCTTAATAATGATCTTCATTTGTGGCTTTCTTTTACTTCCACACAAATTTAGACAATGAACAACTTTAAATGCTCAAATCAAGCACATGGCAATGTTGCTCTGATGGGTTCAATTATATCACAGCTGTGCTGATGAGGAGGCAAACATCCTGCATCATCATGTCAGAATAAAAGAAAACAGGCAGCTGTTAAAATGACTGTGGTTGAGATGAGACATAATTTAGCACACTATACTGCAGTGATCTTAGGTGGACATTTGGATAGTAGAGATATGGCATGTGCCAACCATCCATTTTCTGCTAGCGTTGTTATTTACACTGCTCCACCAGCACTTTGTGTGGCCGCAAACTTGGCTTAGGAGCTGATGGCAGCTTAGATTTGGCCCTCTCCAACACCACTGTACAGACTGCAGTGCGTTGTTACTGATTGGATCTGTGACCCTATCCAACACTGCAGCTGCAGACGCCCTGATAACAAGAGAGAGGAGAAGAGGGAAGCGGATGATGAAAGATATAAGCCGCATAGTTTTTTGTGTGGTAAACCTTTAAAATATTAATTATCCCACTAAAGGCAAAATTATTTTTAACATAATATCATATGACTCTGTTGTCCGCACAGTCTCCTCTGATCATCACAATGAAGTGATGAATTTATGGATCTCGGCTAAGACCTGCGACTTAAGATGAAAAGCTCAAGCTCTCAATAGATTCATGTGCGTGGGAGTGTGTGCGTGCTTGAGTGATGCCTGTCCCTGAGCGACCTCTCGTCTTTTGTTCAGGTGAGTCTCGATGGAACTTGGAGTACTGGAGCGCTAAACCAGTGGGGATATGCTTACATAATGTAATAGTAATGCTCATGCTTACTTTAAAAAAAGAGAGAGAAGTACGGTGTGTGACAGACGGGCAGCGTGGAGTGAAAAAAAAGAGAAAGAGGGGGGCGAGACAAATGCATTAAAAATGGATCAGTGCCTTTATGCCGCTCTGTGTGACAGGGTAGGTCTGGGGGCGACTGCCACTCTGGCAGGTACAATAAGAGACTTGAGTTTCGGGGGAAAGGGAATTCAGGATGACCTGCTTGAGGGGGAAAGTCAATCCGGGTCTGAGTCTGACATTCCTGAATGGTGCTGGAAAGCCCTCACAGTGTAACACTAACAACTAGAGCGCCGTCTCCATCCAAGCCCCAAAGAAAACCACACACACAGTTAATGATTCAACGTAGGGGTGGGCAAGCTGAGTATTTTAGATCGAATTAATCTAAATGCTGACTGGACAAATTACTTCTCTTTCTTGGGTGACATGCTGTATACAATGCTACATCATGGCGAATGAGACGCTTGTGCCAAAATGAACTGGCTTTAATGCAATACTGTGTTTTAAGTAGAGGAATTCATAGATTATTTCAAATGGCTCTATAGGGAATTTCAGAGTTGAGAAAATAAGAGATTGCAATTTAGACTATGCGTTAACAATTTAACAATAAATAAATAAGGATGTTTTTCGTGACTCTACCATTACTACTCTGCTTTGAAAATCCATCCTTGACCACCAGAGAGGCCAAGAGTGAATATTTTCATCAGTGTTCATGATGATACTTTGGGACCAAAACACCACAGTCTGTAGGTGAGCAAGCTGGTGGGTGTGTGGGTGGAGAAAACACTAATGTATTAGCTTGCTACCTCTGGTCCCGTGGGTAACTGCAGAGCAGGTGCACTGTTAATAACTCATAATTATTCTGGGAGCACAATCAGAATAATGGACCCTGATGTGGAACGCTTAATAAACAAATTTCGGTCGCTGAGGAATAGCAGCTGTCTCAAAAGTGGAGAGAGGGAACCGAATTAGCTGACCAGGTGTACAGACAACCCAACCTCTATTACTGTAGATTAGGATAAGAGATAGAGAGCATTGAAGTGTGTGTCAGCTTTTATATAGCCAAAAATTGACAGAGAGGGCAAAGAAGAGCAATAGAGCAGTGACAGTCCAAACAGCAGCCCTTGGAAGCTTCCTGGGAAATCAGAGAGAGTGAACATGACAACAGTTGGTGTGACAAGAGGCTTGTTTCCATTGGAGCAGCCCCCCTCTGCACTCCCTCTGAGTGACAGGTGTCCTCTCCCAGTCACAGCAGGTCACACGACAGACGCTGTGGCTTTACATACAGAGAGGGCCACAGGATGGAGGAACAGTTTGGATACATTTTTAGATATACAGACCAAGTCCTGCCATCATTGAGTCTGAACCATGCTCTACAGAAATCATGCAGCACTGACATCTGAACAATCCAGAGGATGGATTTGTGAAGGTTATCAAGCACATCAACACAGCCTTGACGTTAGCTAACAGAGCCATTTTCTAGGTCCAAAAACCACCCTGTGATGCCACCATGCGCAGATAGGGGGCGCCACCACCAGCTTAGTTTCTCCATAAGACACAGGCAAAAGAGCAGTGCATGCTGGGGGAAAAAGGCCAGAGTGCCAAAGCGTATTTAGAGCTAGAACTGATATTTCTCAGAAGAGATGAAAAGATGCAGAGAAAAGGTTTATAAAAGCAAGACAGAGGGAGCGCAGGGGAACAGCACTGTAATGATTTGGCATTGACCAATAAAACTTCCTCATGAATTTCAGCTGCTCTTTGCATTTCAGTTTTGTACAACATGACATTCTCCTTAAAAGTTGACTATAAATGTATGTGAACTTTGGCTCTGACTAGCGTGTAAATTATGGAGCAGTGCTGCAGCATTTAATAATCCCTGTAGAAGCAAAATCTAAAGTCTTCACTTTCAATTATTCAGCAGGGAGGGCATGGCACGCAGCTGTTTCCAACAAGCTATACAAAGAGCACCGGGGAGGTCTAAAACATTATGACCAGTTACAATACAGAGTACGACTTGCATATTTGATACAAGTGAACACACAATGGGGTGTGTGCCTGCTTCGGTTTTGGACACTCCCCGTCATTATATAGTATGCAGGTTGTAACCTGCCCTTTGCTGCACTTGGCTTATCTTCACATTATTCATCCTGACTGACGGAGACATTCAGACCTGCTTAAAGGCCAAATCATTTAGTAGATAAAGCTTATAGGTCAGGGCTCATTTATCTACACTTAGCAACATAAATGTGTATATCAGAACATTTGCATCACAAAAGGTTTCTCAGATGTACTCATGACATCAACATTTTGGAGCATCCCTAACCAGGAGCAAGTAAATGCTAAAATGAACCAACTCATACACATTTATGTAAGTGACAGAAGCAACTTAAGTGTCCTGGTATGTGAAATTAACAATAAGGCAGAGGCGAAAACCACGACTCCACCAAATTTGTTAATTTCCATATTAAGACATCTCAGAGTGTATTATTATGCTTATACAATGGCCGGCTACCATCAACCATCTTTAAAATGTGTTTAAACATACTAGAAGTAACTTTGAAGTGGTTATGAAACAGTTTCAATTTAATAACAATGGTTCCATATGACCTACATGGGCAAACAAGACCATCTGCGAAAAAACTGACCATTTCTGTATAGTAATTATAGTTATTCTTAATGCCCGTCACCAAGATGTATTCTAAGTCTTAAAATTAAACTTATTTTTATGGCAGAGTGCTGAGGATAAATTGAGGGGTCTCACAGCTGCTCTGTAGTCTGGTGGTATGGCAAGTTTACTTTGTTTCACCATCATCATATTACAATTATTCATCTTATATAGCCCAAAATAGATACATTACCCCATAAATACAAATCCTGCCAGCAGCTGTGTTTAAAAAAGAAAAATAGGATTAAAAATATGTTGCGTTTTTCTTTAACTCACTTCCAAAACAAGTGCACACTAGCCAGATTAAGATCTTGAGACAGGCCGTGGGGAGTGCTCATACCACTTTTGTTCACAAGAATCAAAGTCTAAAGTTCCTTGTAGCTACTTTAAAAATGGCTGACAGCAAAACAGACCATGGTTAGCAACATAAGCACTGTTTAGTTTCTGCAGTTTAATGTACTTTTGCACTGTGGTTGAACTCTTAACCAGACAGAAGTCATTTCCGTGGCCATGATAGATTCTGCCTTACTGTAAGAGAAAATACAGTGGTGGTGTTTTATTCAATTCCTCATACTGTTTGACTTCCTCCTCAGGCTGTGTGCAACCCCTACAGCACGTATACACTGAGAGAAAAGTAAGATGTTAATTCAACATGTTATTACCAGTCTATAGATTTCTTGTTATACAACTAAATGTACAGTTTGGCTGCTGTCCTATCAACGGCGGTCATTAAGTCAACTGAGGCCACGACTCTGTTTTAACACTTGCTGAAGCTGAGAAGTGGTTAAATACAGAAAAACTACTTACTTAGCTGTTCCCCTGAACTAACAGCAGTGAATAGCTATGCCCTCCATATTACAACAGAGGAGTGCGAGCGTGAGTAATCAAAAGATTGAAAAAAATACAGAGAAGTAAGTGGAAGAAGAGGGAAAAGGTATAAATGAGAAAGAGGGAGTAGGAAGTGACTACAAAGTGCAGTTTTTCATTCAGGTGCACACATGCTGCTCGGCACGCACCCCATACCTGCCAGAAGTCCTGCAGAGAGGGAGGGGCAGATCGAGAAGGAGATGAGGAGGGAGGGTCAGGGGGGAGAGAGGGAGACAGAAGAGGAGGGGAGGAGGAGGGGGTGGAGAATGCGCATCAGTAGATGGAATGATTTGGAGGAGGGAGACAGAGAAAAAGTGGGGATTTTGGGAGACGGGGAGTTGAGGACGATGGTTATTTACGAGGAGGGGGAAGAGAGAGAAAATGAGGGGATTACTCGTTATGTGAATGAGAGAGGACGGCTGATAAGAGCAGGAGAGAATCATCAACAGTCAACAATGGCAACGTCGAGTGACAACAACATAAGATTATAGCAGCTGAATGCATGTCCACATGAGCAGAGCAGTAGGAGAAAACACAGAGATGAAGTGAATTAACAGCAGTAAACACGAGCAATCCTGTTTAAAGACTTCTAAAATAACTGTTCCTCTGTACAGGAAAATTGAAATAAAACAAACAAGGTGAGTCAATATGAACAGCAGCTGTTTAAAAACCATATAGGGAACATAATGTGTAAATACACACTGAACCTGGAACAAATTAGTATCAGCAGGAGGGGGCGGGGGAGGGGGATGTAAGTGAGAGGTTTATAACACGCACATTTTTAAACACTTAACAGCGGCCAAACAGTATGCATGTGACTCGCTGAAGTCTCTCGGTAGGCTATTTCTAAATTAAACGTGAGGAAGTGAGACACAGAGGACTTTCTCGCGCTCTCACACAATACTGTACAACACCTCTCAACCATCGACCTTCATTGCAGTTTACCACCCAACCCCCAGCTGAAAGGCTCCCTTGTTCTTAACTACACCCTCCATCAACTTTATGATATACTTTACATACACTACAGATATTGTGCAGGCTGTGGCCATTTCATCTAGGTCTAATTCAGTGCACTTTCAAGTTTCATGTGAACTAGATTTCATGGCTTCTTGGCAGGAAACAGTAATGGCTTATTCCTCATACCAACTAGATAGGGGTGCCCATTAAGCCAATGAGGAGGAGGCACGTGTCTTGGGATGAAAAAGGATTGGGCAGGGCCAGCGAGGGAGGGGAGCTCTCGTGGCACTCGGGCCATGGCAGGAAAATCTCAGGGGACAACCAAAGCTAAATACAGTATCAGAGGAAACCATGTGTCCACAGATTTGCCTGGCAAATAAAGGCGACGCGAGGCCTGGAGATATGGATGGCATTTACATAAGCAGCCACGGGCCATAAATGAGCAGTGAATGTGTTCCATTTCGATTTCTGGCCATTACAGATTTTCACATTTACTTTTGATAGATGTATAGCTAAAGCTCTTTGGTCGATATGCTTTTTTTTTAAAAACACAAGGCTTAGTGAAATCAAGAATTAGTTGCAGCAGTGAGTTAAAGAGGAAAGTTGTGACAAAGGTTCTCTCTTTTAACTCACTGACTTGGTGTGGCTCATGTGACGTCAACCTGGAGATGAGGTACTATGTATTTTTCATCATCCCAGCCTAGGGGCAGATGGATTTTGATCTTTTAATGAGGTTAGAAACTACAATCACCACACTGATGATTAGTGAATACTAAATGAATGAGAATGGTTGGCTACTGGGTGTGAGAGATGCTCCCTGGGATCAGTGAGAGGGCAGTAATGGTCACAAATCAATATCAAGGGAGGCAGTAATGAAAATAATGATGTTGATGATTTATACTAATGGGTTCCATTTTCATGACTGTGAACAGAGAAATGTTAGCATTTAGGGCACAGAGACAAGCTCCTTTTAGAGTCAATCTGTGGCCGTGGGGGGATGGCTGGCCTGTCCAAAGTTCACCTGCTGTTTCTGTCTTTAAATAGGTCATTATTTCCTGGGCAGGCCCACTTTGTACACATCCCTCTTAATGATTAAGTGTGCGGCTGTTCTGTTAAAGAGAAAGGCTTTTTCTGAATTCGCTAACTAACTAAATGCTCTGAGATTAAAGGCAGATAGAGGATCTGCGCACCGGTTAAAAACAATAAATTTCTTCATTACTTCGTAAACATTTGTCTGAACTTATTTGTCTGTGCTCAAACTATATAAGGAAAGTGAGATATTCTGATTATCTGCTCTAGACTCGCAAAACTGTGACTGGAAAATAATGAGTTAGGGTTTAGGGTTGAAAAGCAGACAGCAGTGCAAAGATAAACAGTGTACAGGTTCTGTGATAAACATCCTTTCAGCAAATTTATAAGTATATAAAGGTCTGTACCATTCCCTTTTCTCTCCTATAAAAATCTTGTACCTGCAATGGAAGTATTTCAGTTTGACACCAGCTTGTGCAAATTTTACATAAACAGAAATGTGGATAAAAATACACCTATAAACAACAAAGTGAACCCAGAAATGCCAGCTAACACTCTCATAGCTAGCTCTTTCAGATTTGTTCTATTAATTTCCGCACTCTTTGCTGACAAAACATAATGGTGTTATCTATTTTTTCCATGTTTTAAAAGCTTTTATGATGCTGTAACCCCATTGCCCCTGATGAGTATTTGTGTATTTCTATGACACTGACTTATCACCTCAATTTATACATTGTTCCAGTTCTATTTATCCATTTTCTTCAATGCAATTTCAGCATGAATATATTTCCTCTCATTGCAGGATTTCATTACATTATTATATCATATTCATAAGCAGTGAGACTCAACACTGAATGCACTGAATTAAAACTGAATGACTGAATAAAAACCTCACCTATAATCTTTTCTGGTTATGCATATTTAAATTATATATATATTATATAATTTATTCTTATAAAGCCTAATTATCTAAAGCAGTCTTAGTTTGCTTACATTTTTCTGTATGAAAATAGGATCAGGACAATCTGATTATTAAGAGTTAATGGACAGACTTCTGATAAAAGTTCACTTTGGAGAAGCACAATTCTTACCTTCCCATCGTAGCGCTTCACAATGAACTGATCCAGGCCCAGATCTGAAAAAAAGAGACATGAGACAAATAATGTAACAGATGAGATGAGAGACAGACTAGTTACACAGCGGGGGCATCAAGATTTATGCCCATCATGAAGCAAAGCAAATGTATTCAGTTGGTGTCATTACTGAACCTTTGGTAATCACTGACATGTGCTGGAGATTAATAATAGTCATTAACACCCCATTTCCATTTTGCAAATTCTTTAAAACAAACAATCAACAGCATTCAGCTTTGACTCTTCTGATCATCAGTTAGAACACAGCTCTCGACCAGTTTATTTTATAGATCCAGTTCAGACGCACACACTGAGGTTGACAGTATGCAGTGTTTCTATTTATATATTATATAGTATTTCATGCATCTTATAGTGTTTGAATTCATCAGAAATCAACTCACTATATCATGCTCATACAAAAAATAATGATCTTGATGAAGCACACATATAGATCAGTGGAAAATGAGTCACTGTGCTCTGGTCTTTTGTCTTGTCAGTCCTATTTTGGGTTTACTGCTGTCATGTCTTTATATGCAAAAGGCAACAATTCATATCATAGCTGAATACAATTCAGCTCCCAACAAAGATGATGTGAAATGTGATTTTCTCCCCTTTTACTAAACTTAATCAAATATGCTTCAAGCATGACTTATGAATTTTTGCGTAAAAAACACAATCCTCCTCCTCCAAACTAATATAATTCAGACAAATTAACCGTGTTGAGGAGATTATTTTTCTTGTGCGAGGCTGCAGTTCTCATCTGTAACATGAAGCACGCAGAATTAGAGAGAAAAAAACCAAGAGTGTCGATATAAAGACTGGTGACACCACCGACCTGATCAAACAGTCTCAAATCAGATTAATTTTGAGGGCGATGGTTAGAGTTTAATCTCATTAAATTGAACCACTAATTAAGTGAGCATCATAATTTAGTATGAAGTTGTCTTCATCTGTATTAAAGATCACCTAATCACTGAAGACCTCTGCAAATAGCCTTGCACCTTCTTCTGCTTAGTCAATTATACTCTGACTTCAGGTCAGTTACTAAAATCACCGGAGATTCCCAACTCAGGGGCTGGATTGCGGACATAAAACCCACATTTCGAGATCTGTTCCACTTCAAAGGCTGTTCCAAATGCACCTGAATATGGCAGCTTTTTTAACACAATTTGAAACGACACAACTGAACTACCAAATATTTCAGGGGCAACATCCTCATCATAAAAGTCACATTTTCACTAAACAAGGAGCATTTGGCTCTGTACCTGTACCTCTCCAACCTCTGACTGGGACACAGTTGTTCCATCTATCTAGGCATGTATGTATTTCCAAAATCGACAATTTTAAAATGAAAGGTGGGCTAAAACTATCTTATACATTTTTTATCAAGTCCATGGGTTATTCATCATCTATGGGCCAGAAAATCTGCTGAGTATTAGAACAACAAAAGCAGACTTGACTCAAGAGTCTGCTATTTAACCTCACTTGGTTTGGGGCTAAAATTGCTGGCTATGACGCAAACTGCAGCATTTCTTGGACTTTTTCATCTGCTTTGCTGAACCTTCTCTTATCCAACAGAGCTCAGCTCATTGTTACTTTAATTCCAGTTTGGAAGGGATGAGACAGGATAAAGAGAGGAAGAGCTGGGGAATTGTCAAGAGGGAAGAAGAAGCACTAGGTCTAAGAATGGAAGGCCAACAGGGGCAAAGCTAGGCCAGGTCTTGGGTATGGTTAACAGATGGAAGTGCTGAGGTGAGCGGGAATGGCAGCGCAGACGTGACGGGCCAGGCTAAGTCCTTATCAAGTGCTAACTGCAGGCCTGCCTTCTTGACTGTGGATGAATTCGAGGGATGTAATAGTCCTGACGCAATGGGAATTCAAACCCAAGTGTGTGATGGAGGAGAATATACTCCAATACAATAAAATGTCAAAAAAATGTAACTGAATTTTAGTGCTGAATAACTGGATAACAGATAAAGACAAGAGTGGTGCTGAAACACATCTATGCCAAGTTAAGCTCCATGCCATCCCAGCCCTCCATGGCTGGAGATCAAATATCTCTCAGTGGCTCCATGTGTGACGTCTGAGATCTGCTCTGGTTTGAACCCGTTAATTGATACGCCAACTGCTGTGCTGTGACTCACTCAACACAGCGTGATTGGACAGTGCTGTCACTTACACCCTCCCTCCCTCCCTCCCTATCTCCCCTCATACTTGTGAACATGGTCGGTGGGATAGTTATACCGTGAACTGCTGTAAGTCCTGAACTGCTAAGCGTGTGCTAAGCGTCCCTGTGGCTGGATGGGGTGTTGGTGTTGGGTAATTCTCAACCAGTGGAGTTATATGGTCTTAGCATTGCTACATTTCACCCTGGATAGTGATACATGAGCTAGGTTGCAAGAGTGTACTTCAATTCAAAATCCAGGATGAGGAACAGAATCTGTCTAATACCCAACTTGATTCTGCAGAACCAGATAAAGGGAGCCAAATCTGACAAAATAACTGGAGAACGCCAGTGGGTGTGAAGAAGTCATAGATGGAGCAAAACTGGTGGAAGGAAAGGGAGAAGACTCACTCTCAGGCTGCTTCTCATTAGGTGTGATGGAGCGTATGAAGTCCTGGGGCGTCATGTAGACCTCAGCATCTCCGTGTTCACCAATGACCTTCAGGGTGGCAAAGTAGCGGAAAATCTTGTCCGGAGTGGAGTAGGCTCTTATCCTGTTCTCGTACTCCATCACCTGTCAACCAAACGAGAAACGCCAATTATACCCCTTTTACATTGGACAAAAAAAACCTGCTAACAACCACTAACATCTGGCCTCCAACTCTGATCTGCTGTGATGAAAACAACAGGGTACCATGCAAATAGTATATCAAGGATAGTGGCGCTGGCTTAAGAATGCTGGTTTGTTAATACTTTTCCCTTTCTCTGTTCAAGCAGCATGTAAACATATTTCAGTCGGTGCGAGAGACTAAAAGATACAAAGTAACCAACGTTACATTGTCAGTGGCTGCCATGTCACTCCAAGCATTGACAGCTGCTTGATTGGTACTGTGCATGTGATACTCTCAACAGAGGTGAGAAGGAAGCGAGATTTCTCACTCCTTAGCTACTTCCATCATCAGTTCTGGAAAAAACAATATCTATTTGAGAATTTTATTGATTTCAAAACAAGTTAAACGTCATCTGGACGTGGTCTGATGTGGAATATAATCTGCTACGTCCACCATTTGGGCGTTTTGTGACGTCGACATGAAACACAAGCAAAAACAGACAGGCACACTCAATGTTGACTGACTTGTTGAGCTGTATATGAATGTGTTGTATGAAAGTGTTGCTTTTTATATCATTATATATTAATGTAATTTTATTAAAGCAGCTAATGTTACTATGTATTTTATGTGTGTATGTCAAGTGTGGACCCCAGAAAGATTAGCTGATTGCCATGGCATCAGCGAGTGGGGATCCTTTAAATAAACAAATAAACAAATTTCATTGGCCATGCTGCTGACAACTGTTCCCTGTTTTCTGGTGTGGTCATTGAATGTGACACACCAGAAAAAAAAAACCCAGAAAGGCAAACTAGTCGACTGGCAATGGAAAAGGAGTCAATCACCTATTTCTGTGGGTTTACCAGTGTTTAAAAAAACCTGCATATACACACTAATTTCAGTGTAAATTAGTACCATATACCCAAGCACCAACCAAATCAAAAATCCAGACCAGCAATATTCCAGTCCTGTGTTTTGCGAGGTAAATAATCTGAGGGAGAGTTACGAGACTGTGGAGAGTGTGAAGGAGTGACTAGAATAAAGGAGCAGGTGGTAGCAGGAGAGCAAGTTGTCAGTCAGAATGGGGAGGTATATTAACCTCCTGACTACAACAACCACAAAATAAAAATAGGAAATGTGTTTTTCAGGATCAAGACAGACAGGTTAACACAGCTACACAAGGTTGTGACAATGACCCATGAGGCTAACAGCATGACACAGCTAACATACCAAAGTCCAACATTTTGGAAAATACAACAAAAAAAAAAGAATTTATTCAGCTCGGATACACACATTAGTCACATCAATGTTTGCCTTGACACTGCCATCTGCCTTTCAGCACAAAGTGGCAGATAGAAATTGACAGAGCGATGTTTGGGAGCTGGGCTCCGCTGTAATCCACACAGGCAGGTACTTTATGTGACGCTGAATGATTGTTTACACTATACAAACTCCCTGCGGAAGAAAGATTCAACTTTTTGAGACTATTATCCACTTTAGGTTGATAACAGAAAGAGTGAAAGAGATACAGGGACTTTGATCAAAGATTCTTTTCTTGAGTCTGTAGGTATGATTAAGTGCTTCTGTGTTGGTTCCCCCTCTTTAGCAGACCTTATTGGTCTTTCGGGAAATCACCAGGAGTGTGTCCCCCAGAAGAGGCAACCGTCAGTGTATGGATGAGAGGTTATAGGACAGTCGCAGGGAAAAACTGGCGAGACTGACTGATGGGTATTCTGTCATCTCTGCCTTTCATCTCCTCAGATTTACAAGCTACTGATCTTAGCATCACCCACACTGATGGAAAGTCAAGCCTGTTCTTTTGAGCTTTCAGCCATTCATGCTCTCTCCTTCCATTACAAAAAACTGCACATTAACAAAAAGGGGGGTGAAATTCAAGTCACACCAAATATTAATTCATTTTTTTTCCCCTTCGGATTTTCAAAGACTGTTGTGCAACATCTGAGTCAAGAGTGGTAAATCAGTTTAAAGGTAAGCAGGTGAAAGCAGTGAATTTTAAAACACATTTTAGAGTGAAAATTCCACCCTGCTGCATAATTTTGCATTTAAAATGATATCAATCAGAAAGTCCTATTGTCCCTATAGAGAAAAGTAAAAAACATATTTATGTAAAGACCAAAAACTCAAATAAATGTTCTAAAGACATATGTAAGTACTTTTCACCACACATATGGTAAACCCCATCAACATTCAACCATTGTAAGGGCAGTCTGAAGTGCTGATGGACATGTGCAGACATTTCCACACATACACGCACAAACAATTTTCCTCAGTATGCTCTATCAAACCGAGACTTTCTATTTGACATAGTGAGTGAGCTGGCACAAACAACCTATTTTTACCAACACACTGGTATATCCTGTGGTGCTGTGATTCACTAAAACTCCCCAGACATCTATATGCTTTCAGCAGACTATGGCTCCTGCTGAGACAAGAGTGATTGTGCAATTTTCAATCTACAACCCTAAGTTAGATGAACCATTGCATCACATTTCGTTTGAGAAAATTCAATCTATTGTTCAAAGCTCTTCCTCTTCCTTTTCTTCCTCCCTGGTCCACCAGCTATATTATGTAGAGCTACTAACTGTTTATTGGGCATCGTATCAAAGACCCTTTGTTCTTCTTCTGCTTCTACGTTGTCATCTGCTGCCTAATTAACAGCAATAAAATGGTATGGGTGGCACATTTCTGTTGTTTATGACAGCAGCAATGCATGCTCATTTCCTTTGTGTGTCTCCGTAAAATACTCTGTCAAAAATATACCAGCGTTTGCATATTGGACATTGATTGGGAGGGCTTTCAAAACACCATTGTAGAGGTGAATTAAATACTGGACTGACTGAACGGCTGAATGTTTATTGTTCATTGATTACCTTGCGGTCACGAAATCCAGAGCGTGGCTTCTTTTTTTTCCCCACTCCACCATCATCCTTTGAATCTTCGTCTCCGCTGCTGGCCTCCACCGATTTCTCTGAGTCCGTTTCAGATTCTGTATCCCTCACGAAATCCGCTTCCTCTGCGCCTCGATACTCAGTGTGTTGAACTGAAGGCCCTGCATCTGCATATGCTCTATTTTTCAACAATAATACAGAATAGAAACAGATTAACAGCTGAGGGACATTTCTATGTCATCTATGAAGAAGGTTTAGTACTGCAATATTGGTGAATATTTGTGTGTGTAAGTAACTGACTGTGTTATGCAGCTATGTATGTGCTGTAGTTATGGCAGGGAATGAGAGAGATTATGTGCTGCACTGTGTTTTGCTTGACTGTGCAAAGCGGGGAGGTTCACCATGGCAAACTCCCACTTGACCATTTTCTGACTAAATTGAAAATTGGTATAATAATAATAAATAGCTGAGTCTGTCTGGGGCAGGCTGAATAATTCAGTTTAATGAGACACAAGGAGAATGAAGCCTCGGGTGAAGGCCTGGAACAGTCTCGTCCCATCAGTCTCAAATGCCCAGAGGCACCATCCATCACTCTGACTCCTGCAGCACAGTCATTCTGTCCCCATAGAGCTCTCACGTCAACGCCTTCTGCACTGCTTTGCCTTAACTAAAGACCAAACTCTTTAGTAATGGATAGCAATAAAAACATTGTGACACCCTTGGGGTGGTGACTTCCTGGAATGTCAACAGAAATGCAGGTAAGCAACTTCATGGGGTGGTTTCCCCAACAGTTGCGTAATTGGGGAATCGAATTTGGCATGTGCACAGAAGTCAAACTGTTGTGGGATGCTGCACAGTAAGCAAATCCTAGTCTAGTGAGTGTAGATCATGGTCTGTGTTCATTTTAAACCAGGCACGCCAGATAGAGGAGGTTACAATTAATGGTGTGAAGAGAAGTAATTGTCGAGAGAAAAAAACACGAGACAATGCACTAGAGAACAAGAGAAGTGCATTTTTGGTTTAGCTTCTGTTAAACTTCAAGTATGATTGTTTTTCTTAAAAAGAGTAAATAAATAAAGCTGTGCATTTTTCTCTTAAAATTGGCCCTTGGCGTCATTTATATGATCTGATCTCTTTGTAGAGCCATTGTTGTTTAGAGTAACATATCTCTTTGATGGAGTAGGAAAACTCAAAAGACAAATGAAAAGTAAAAACCCAGTGATATGATATTGTTGTCTGATGGCAGTGAACAAGTCTGTTTGATAAATTAAAGAGTTTAATGTTGTTGTGTTTAATGTGATTAGGAGTATGAAGGAATCCTTTGTGTGTTTTTATTGTTTGCCACCGGATGGAAATATAAAGTAACACTGCAACGATTAAACAATTAGTACAAACTATCAAACTAAATACTACAAGAAAACTATTCTAACTATTTAGAAAATCAATTCATTGTTTAAGTAATTTTTTTTTTTTTTAATGCCAAAATGCTCTGATATTGGCTCTCAATCGTGAATGTTTTCTTATTTCTTTACTCCTCTGTGGTAGTAAACTGAATCTATTTGGGTTGTGGCCAAAACAAGACAGTAAACAGGAGTAAACAGCTAATCAAATAATAGAGAATTCAGTTGAAGTATCATAAGGCCATTATCATTTTCTTTCTTTAATACATTGAAGCAGTCAGATGCACTCCTGGGTCCAGTCTTACCTGTTCCAGAGCAACCCAGCACTAGCAGACACACCAGTTACCCCAGCCAGGGCTGCCAGCATCAGCCTCCTCCGGCCAGATCCCCGCACTGCCCCACTGTGGTAGCGGCGGGACAACTGCGCTAGCCCCACTGAAACTGCGGACAATGCCCGCAAGCGGAACATCCTGCAGGGAGGAGAGAATGAAGGCATAGTAAAAAAGCTGATACTACTGGGGAAAAAAATTAGAAGATGCTCTAAAATTGTGTATTAAGGCACTTTGAGCGCAGGTCGAACATGTGATTACAGAAAAAAGTAAAAATAGCTGGCATAGATCTTCGTTGCAAATACTGACAAATAAGAAGATAAAAGTGCTTTAAACTACACATCATATATCATCTGAACAACATGGAAGAGTGAGCACACTGCTAGCACTGTGTTAAGCACATCCCTTATCCAGTCATAAGCCATGGAAGTCTTCGGCAAGGATTTGGAGAATTTGTTCAAAAAACTAATTAACACTCATCTCAAGAGAAAAAGCTTAGAACAATAGCAGTGCACTCGTGGGATCTCTTTTCATACTGCACCACAGGCAAAACTGTACCTTCAACAGTCAAAGCATAAATGTCCTGGAGTCCTCACACACCTCATTTAATAAACAACTGAAAGCAGGGATAAAACTAATTGCCACCAGTGCAGCTAAGCTCTAAAACTTCAATTTCAACCAGACTGTTGCTTAATTCATCAATGTCACGGAAAGATGATTAACAATTAAGAAAGAGACTACTGGTGTGTATCTGTGGCTCCGGTGCGTGCACGTAGGACAGGACAGAGGAGTTCATCCCACAGAGGTCTGAAGCTGCCACCTGTCGATATCCTATTAACAATTCAGACACCAATTGTCAAAGTGATTCTGCAGAGAGATAAAAGACGGCATGGCATATGCTAATTGGAGTGCTCAGTAGCCCATGACAATGGGAACTGAGGTGAACAGCAAGCATGCGACCACAACCATTTCTGTGGAGCTGGTGACAGCCGTGTGCTAAAAGACCGGTGCCAAAGACATGATGGACACCAGCAAGACTAAAAACCTATGCAAGTGCAACAGAAACCTTTGATGACAGTCCATGGTATACAAAATATCTTTAAGTCTGATCATGACTTTAGTAATTTGTTTAAACTGGATTCACTTCCAATTTTGGATTACATCTAATCTGCCTCTTGCTTGTACGTGGTGTAAATCGTGTTGGACAAAAGCATCTGCCAAATTAATGTAATGTTATCTAATTAAATACCAAAAAACGGGACAAGTAGTAATATCTCTGAACAATAAAATGAAGCATTCAGGCTTTAATTTCTGAATAATTTCTGAAATGCGCAAGTGCATTTATTACATTTCCAACTCATAAGCATTATCTGGCCTCAAAGTAAGGCGCGGATGCAAAGGGGTTGTATTAGTCTCTTACTCATAGGTGTTTTTTGAGTTAAACCAATCAGAGCAATCTCTTTCTGCTGCCTCAAGATGGCAAAGTTCCAATAATGCACCTGACCACACCTCATTCTCAGACCAACATGCCCATGGGCGTCTAGATTGGCACAAGAACATCTGCTACTTTCACAATGTGGGCACTGGGCGTCCGTCAGAAACTACCCACGACACTGCGCTGTGTGCCACTTTGCGCCGTGTGTAAGATAAGGCCCTGTATCTGCTTAAAAAGTATTTTAAAGGTTTTATATTCGACTGCAAATAGTTTTCATCTCTGCTCCAACAAAATAATGACACAAACACATAAACATATATGCCTACAATTTAAGTCTCAACATAAGAGGCAGAGGGACACACACAAACCACAGAGCTGTATTTCTTGATCAGTTTGACTCCAAGCTGCAAGCGGAGACCCACCCATTTAGGCTAGTGTAATTAATGTCTTCCTTGGCCTTTGAAACATGTCACTCGAGTTGAAAATAATAATTTTCAAAGTGAGAGTTACCCATGATGATCTATGTAATCCCCAGTTGACAGGCCTGGAGCTTGTACAGAAAATAGATTTTTATAGCTGAGACACAGCGATGCTTTCTTTTTTCTCATCAACCTGTCACCTGAGTGCTTTGGTCAGGAAGGGGGCACTGGGAATGTGAAAGTGTGAATCTGGAATAAAATGCTGCAAGCAACATTACAGCTACAGCCCCCCCAGCTATACTTACCCACCTTCACAAAGTTGTGAAGAGGACCTTGTTATTTCGAGTGTGTGTAAATAGGGTAACACACTAGCTTGGGTGTAGACATCTTTTTGAATGGCTGCCATTGAAATATTTTCAAATGTGGGAACACACCTCTGTAATGGACAATGGCAAGATTTTGTTTGTTGTTGTCATGCTATGACATTTATTTTGTTGTCACGCTATGACATGTATTTTGTTGTCATGCTCTGACAACAACAAAGAACAAGAAATAACAAAGCAAGGCAGGGTTTTAGTAAGTTGAACAGCACATTACACGGTACATTTTATTTTTTCATGGCTGAGCAATGACCAGAAAAATAAAAAATAAAAATACTATAATTTTGAGGGTCACTGATAATTTTGTTAATTTGCTGCGACTTGCATCCACCTTTTCTTGCCTTTGTTCTACATCTATGAAGCAAGGTGCAACATCACAAAAGCTAATAATAATGCTAACACTTTGCAATGCATATATTAATTCCTACATCAAACCCCAGCCAATTAGGTCTATATCAGGCATCCAATGATGCCTACCTGAGAGAATAAAGCATGGACCTTGTTTAGCATATGAATGTCTCAGGTCGCACCTGTTCATATAGAGCCTAGTCTTTGAAGACATCAATTTTTCTTATTCTAAAAAGCTGTGAGCCGGTCAGTCCAGCCGGTCCCACAGCACTGGAAGACTGGGACAGGGCGCTGACCTGGTACCTGGTAAATCAATATTGCTCTTGGTCCTCCACATCCTTGGCCACCTTACAGTGATACACCGAGCTGCCCACAAGAGGAGCATAAGTATTTATGCTGTGTAAACACTGCTTGGTGCTTGGATGACGGCAAGCAAAAGGGGATAAAAGAAAAAAAAAGAAGTGGGCAGTGTCACCTCAGCAGCATAGGGCACTAAAAAATATGTTTTACGCCTTCAGTTGAAACTAGTGATGCATTCCTCTCAAAAAACAGTAAGCTTTGGAGTTTTAAGGCGCTAAACTTTGCAGCTCCTCTGTTGCTCAGGGATGTTTTCTGCCTCTGAGTGCTAAATAAAAAAAGAGAGAGGGGATTACTCTCAGGAGTAACAGGGGCACAGATGAAGTAAAGTTTGCATGTATACCGCACTGAGAATTTAATTTGGAAACTTTTAAATACTGCTGAAAGGTTTAGGTAGGTATATAAGAATAATAAGAATAAGAATTTGAAGTTGACTTAAATTGAACCAAGTTAATTTCCCCTCCTGTTTTGGATTATGAGCTGAGGTTTATCAGAATAAAACGAAATACACAGTACCGACAGACAACAGGCAATAACACTCATTTTGACAGTAGAGCTGCAACTATTATCTGATTAATCAATTAGTCTATTGAAATAAAATGTGTTGACTATTTTGATAATTAATCCTTTTCAGTTATTTTTCAAGAAAAAATATCATACAATTGCTGGTTTCAGCTTCTTAAATGTAAGGATTTGCTCATTTAAATCATTAACGATAGTATAGGAAGAGTCTTAGTGTTCTGGACTGTTGATCGGATAAAAGAAGCAATATGAAGACGTCTGTGTAGGCTCTGGGAAGTAACTTTTACAGACTAAACAATTAATCAATTAATCGTGACATTGAATCATCCATTTCACATGTTTGGTGACCCACAAGAGATGATAGTAAGCCATATCACTGCCCAATTGGATTATTAAGTTTATATTCTCATTGTTAAGACAGTTTACACCACATGAGCCTGTCACTTTGGAACAGCTGCCACCATAAGTGGCACAAGTTGGTAAACAGATTATTATGTATTGGTCCGAATAGACCTAACAATTCCTCAAGGTGGGTCACCAAAGGTAAAGGTAACCTGTAAGGTTAATAATGTTCCCAAGTGGGGAGTGACTTTCAGCAGGAGTTCACACATCACTGGCCTGCCTCAGGGTGATCACAGCCCCACCGGTCAGTCTGGTCTTAGATATCAACATTTAACACGGCACACATTGTGCAAGCTAATATTAACGGGCAAATAAACAAGGGTAAAAACATTTTATAGTAATGTTAGTGATATGTTTGAAATGGCAGAGCATAAAGAGCGAACCCCCAAAGTTGTCCCCATGATGCATAATGTTTTGTTTTTAGCCCTAAGTTAACCTTGTTGACAGCAACCCGCAGTGAGTTAAAATATCGCAGATAACTGTGTATGACCAGTAATACATGTTTTTATATATATCGTCAGTCCTAATATTGTTTTACTTGTTACTGTTGATGTGACATGCTTAGCTGTCGAGTCTAGCTGTCAGATAATTGTTTCGTGGGGCAGCTAACGCTAGCTAGCTAGCTAGCAAGCTAACAGTCAACGTTAGGATACACGTCTACGGTTAGCTGCTCTCTCTACGGCTAACGTTACACACTGCTGCGGTAGAGAGCTGCTTTAGCAAAGAAGGTTTACTCACGTTAATGACAACACAAGCGACACTCAGTCCGAAAATGATAATGTCCTCGGTGTTTCGGAGTACGTCTTTGCCTCCTGTGTCTGCAGTGATGGAGCAGCGCACACAGCAGTTCCGTGTTCACCAGCGGCCGTGTAGACGGCGGGGTGGAGCGACACTTCAGCACCCCGCCCCGCGCAGCCAGGACGGGCTCCGTCCCACCGCTGCTGGGGACACAAGCACAGTGGAACAGCATCAAATGTACATGACGCATTTTATATTATATTATCATGCTCCTATATAACACAGGCTCTGTTATTAATGGCAGTTAAATACTACATGGTGCAAACTCAGATGTATTTTATTCATAACTGAATAAACAGGCTGGTCTCAGAAGAAAATAAGGTCTGTCTGAAGCTAGAAAGGTGGCAGGGTCCGCCACATATAAACACAGTAAAAACAGTATGAAACTGTGTTGTCCTTTAAGGTCAGCTTGTGTATTCAGTTCAGTCAGTCATGAAACGAAGAGATTGTGTGTATTTAGTTGTTAAGGCATACATTAAATGTCTTCCCCAAAACTACGTAGTGCACCTTTAAAAAACAATAACACAATAACTTTATAATGTTTCACAATGACCATTGTTCTCTTAAAGCAAGCCAATCCAGTTTTATTGACTACAGTGATAGGTGAACAATCTGACTCACACACAAACTAAGAAAAAAATAGTGACAGCTTAAAGCACCTTATACTTTTACAAAATGTCGTAGCATCTTATGGTATTTTGTCAGACTAGATCATATATATTGATAAGAAAGATTAGCAACTGATGGTCCCAGGTTCACATGTAGACAATTTAGCATCTCAACGTGGTTTTAATGAAGAAACTGCTGTATGTAGATATTAAAATGTATACCCTTTAAATTCAGCTTTGTCATTTCTATTTTAGAATTTTTTAAAAATTAATTTCAACAAAATAACTGAATTAAACTGGGAGATAGCAAGTCTCTGCTGTCAGTCATGCGTGTGGTGACAGAGCCTCAGCATAAAATGTGTCAGAACTAAATGACTTGGCTCTTTGCACTGTGCCAGTTATAATTGTTGCTTTGAATACTTTACTTTCTGGCCTGAATGTATAATGTGGAAGGGAAAGCTGTGATGCTGCTGAGTCAACTGGAGACGTATCATAGAAGCCTTGAGGTTGCAGGAACTTGTCACATCTAGTGAAAGTGCAGGTCAGATTTCTTCTTGATATGACCATACAAGTTGAGATTATAGTAAAGGTGAAAGGAATACAGTGCTACACAGCAGTGATTGTTTATTGAGTCCAAAAAATAAAATCAGATTTTCAGTCAGCACAGAGAAAAGTAGCACAGAGCTCTTAGTGATATATGCCTGGACACACCTTGACACACAAAGAAATCTCTGCTAATACACACAAACACCTGCATGCAAGCAGACCAGTAAATGCACATTTCTGCTTTAAAGGCAGGAGCAGCCACACACCTTCTTTGCTCACACACTCCTCTCCTGTCTGCATCAAACTTAACACTGTTTAGCATGCTATTTATAACAACACACTCCCTTAAATGTCATCCCATTTTGGTAGATTAACTTCTCTTAAGCTACAGAATGTAAATGCACCCATCCTGCATTACTCTGCCATATCAGATCATCAAATTCTCGTGACACTTTGTTGGGTGCGATGCGGAACGGCAGGAGGTTTAATGGCTTCACATTGATTCATAAGTTATGAATTAGTGAAAATGGAGCCAAATGTTTCTCCTCTGAAGATTTCGCAATCAGTATGGGGAATATGATGCATTTACTAATGAAATACGGTCCTGACAAGTGGGGCCAGAAATTGAGCATTCTGTCGATATATTGCCTGATCAATACAAGCATTACAATAACAAATGGACCAGTGGTCGAAAAGGTCAGAGGGCATCTACGGTTCTCTGTGACTGTTTTTTGTGAGCTGCTGTTTTATAGCTGCTTCCTATAGAGAATAAACAGGACTAATATCTCTGGTTACCCTCTACTACAAAATATTATCTATATCCTTATCTCTTTGTCTTTCCCCACCATCTTTTGTTAAAGTGATTTTCAACACCTCCCTCTCTCTCCCCTTCTCTCTCTTTTTAATAAGGGAGGCTACTTAACTGTGCCTGCAGCCCTCCGGTGCAGGGTTCATTAATGCGAGCAATTTATCACAAGCCCACAATATGTAATTGTCAACTATTGAAATTTCACATTGAATTTAAATAACTTCACAGCTGTAATAATCTCAGCACAGGTGTTTACAATGGCAGCGCTTATTTCTCTAATTCAAAGCCATTCATCTTGTTCACAAACACTGTCAGTCATGTATTATTCTCATAAATATGCAAAGTAGTTCCTTAAATTGTCCAGAGGACCAGTTTGGAGATCGGAGCCACTCAGCATGTAACAATCAGCCCTCTGTAGGTGAGCATATAACTAAAATACACACCATACGCGTGTGACACATTCAGATGTCATGCATGTTGGATATGAATAGCTGCTAAACAGCTCCTGGCTAGAGTGTTTTCACATCTGTCACCATGTCTGGGGTTTCTGATCGTGGTGTAGGGTTCAGTGTCCTAGCCTGCTGGTCTTAAGGATTAGCTATCAGTCGCGTAAACTTTGAAAGAAACAACAAATCTTCCTCTTACTCAGGTTTCCACTCTGACTCTAACACCTCGCATTAGTCAGAATATTAATTCAGTTTAAAGGTTAAGGGTATATGGTAACTGTTTACCTTGCAGCCTTTGTGCTGCAATGCAACAGAAATCTATACAATAGCATTGTGTGCCCATTAACTCCATCCTGCTGTTGTTGCAGTGCAAAGGTGGAGCCGGAGATAAGACAGGCCTGCAGGAGAGCCCCCACAGCTCAACTGTTTTTAGTACATCACGACAGCGTTGCTACCACTGTGACTTGTGTTTAGTTTAAATGGGTTGCTGGCTTTACAGCGACCACAGCAGTTTCTGTACACCTAAAGGTCCCAGCTGAGCTGCTTTGTAGAATGAAAACTGTGGTGAAACTTGATCCACAAGCTGTATCTCTGTATAATGATGAAAGATGGCTCAGGTGAAGACCTGCAGACAAAAGCAGGCTCCAGTTTCAGCTGCGTGTAGTGTTCTGTGAGCCGTCATGTGTGTAAGAGTGAGCAAGACACAACAGGCAGCATACTCTTCCTAATTAGGTCTGTGTTTATAGGCAGGGCTCGACTGATGGTTTGATGAAACAGAAGTTACACCCACGCTTGTGTTGAGCATTACCTTTTATTGTACAACTATGGGAGGGGCTCTTTCGTGCTGCTAGGAGACATTTCAGTCATGCATAGACATGCACACAAACACACATACGCACACAGGCATGCACACACCTCTTTTTGTACTCTGTTCCATTCATCCATCTCTGACCTTGAAATATGGGTGCAGAGTTTTCATAAGTTCTGTCTCTCTTATACAAGAATTTTTCAAGATAGTGGTCGACTATGAAAAAAAGATTATATTTGAATTACCTACATCTAGATTTGTTTGAATTTGTCACGCTCATATTGAATGAAATCAGAATATTAAGCCGTGAGAAACTGAGGCACAATTTGAAATGCCTGAAATAAACTCTGGACTCTCACTGAATTATTTTAGTGTTTTACAGTTCAGAGCGACTATGTTATGTGGTACCACCAGTACTTAATCTTGTTGTCTTGTATCTACACTGTCACTATCTATTATTATGGTGGGGAATTGCTGATTTCATATTTTATACAACAGTCATGCAGTTGAGGCATGTATTTGCTGCAATTTACTTGTATTTATCTCTTTTTATTGGCTATATGTGAGAAGATTGTAACGTGACGTGCCTATACAAGGGTGTGGACGATTCGTTTAAGTTGTTTAATGCTGCTGGACTGTGGATTTGTAAAGGTTTGTTGGATTTTGTGAAGGACTCGGGTCGGATTTTCCCTGAGAGTCCAAAGGATGTGACTTTATGCACGTTCTCAGGCGCCTCGTCTCAGTGCCTCTCTCTGCTCTGCTAACAGAGAGCAAGAGTAGCTAACGTTGAAATGGAGTCCACTAACATAAACAAATGACCGGCCGCCAGCACAACACAGAAGTTCCACTGAGCCCTTTTAAGGTGTGACATAAGTTCAAGTGTTGATAATTATTCCTTTGTTTAACTTCTTTTTAAGAGCTGATTACACTGATTTAACACTGTCAAGTGCAGTGCAAACAAAACCATGCAAAAGCTCCCAACTTAAATGACTTGTTAAAATCTAATACCTGCGTCCTCTTATGTTTACACTTCTGACAAGCCATGTGCAAATGCATACAGTCTTGGTACAGTTGCACCAGCACTGCAAAGGTTTATGTAAACCTTTTAAACCACCGCCTGGTAGTATTTGGCACCACACGAGTATTCGTTTTGTGAATCGATGCAGCCTCGGGGCCTTGAGCAGGTCCTTGTCCATGGCTGAGAATTTGCATTTAAATTGCATCGCCCACACAAGCCTGATGCACTGCACCTGAAGAAGTACAGAAGGAGCTGGGATGAGTTCAGGAACAATGGCATACTACTACTGTTCTTCACAAACAAACAGAAAGCAAGCACAATCAACAACAAAACAACCAAATCTCTACTCGCATTTTGTCTTGTTTCTTCTAAGTTTGAGCTTTGTTATGAAGCCGTGTTATCGCATGATGTACTGAAGCGAAAGTTACAAAATGTGGTTGCTCCCGTTTATTAACAATTCAAGAGTTACTGCAGGTTATCTGGTTTCTCCCTTCACCAGCACAGGTGTGGCAGAGGGTATTATATGACACACTCGGTCAAAGATCAAGGAGAACATGTTACATTCCACCGAAGGGAGTCTACTCGACATTCATTGACCAAACGGACCCATTAGCACTCCTATTACCTACATTTACAGTGGCTGAGTGATTCTGGAGAAAACAAACTGCCTCATACTTGACTGCTTGGCCCCTCGTGCTCTGCCATTTTGGGACAGAAGCAATGAAATGCATTAAAGCGTTCATACATCAGGAAGTAGCCCATGCTGTTTAAAAAGTCACCGAAGATCAGTTCAATTTGATTTGATCCTGTAGGCTGCCCTATTGGGACGCAGTCGCAAGAGTGAGTGAAGGACGAGCTAATATTAGACACAGTTATGGGGGAATGGATGGTGTGGCCAGTGACAGCAAGTCTGCCAAGATGTAGCCTAACGCAGACACACTCAGACAAGTTTATTGTATCTGTCTCTTACAGGAGAGCTGGAAACATTTGAAGTGCAAGTCAGCTCTAGAAGTGCCATGTTTTGTATGGGCACTACCTCCTAAACTGCACACCTATACCCATTAAAACTTATTTTAATTATGCCATAACAAAAGAGACAGACAATAAAAAAGAGGTCTTTATACTGCCTGCATGATTATTTGTTAGAAATCACTGCAATAATCCAATAGAGACTTTAAAGTAACTCAATACTGAGTTAATGGTGGTGTCTCCTTGCCCCCCATATTTGTTTTACGATTGCGAGTGACAGCTGAGGGAACGCCTGTTTTTATCTCCTGCTGTGTCACTATAACACTAGCACACATTGTGCAGTTTTCCTCCACTGAGATAATGTTAAAGGATACGTTCACCCAGAAATGACAGTTCATCTACAAACCCTCAAGCTGATGGAAAGTCAGGGGGAGTTTTACAGTCTGCAAAATATTTCTGGAACTTCACGACAAAATAGCGCTGCGGTATTCTCCTTAAGAACTGAAGTAGATGGGGACTTGTTTTAACAGAAAAAACAAGGGAATCATGGCACCATACTACTTGGCTAGCATTATCCAAGTCTGTGCAAGTCTACGGCCCTTATTAAAGCTGAAATTGTCACTTTAGCCTCATCTGAACAGGGTCCACGAGTTTGACCGCGTATCCAGGCCTTTTCAAATCAATTAGGGATCTCAGGGCTTCCGTACGAGCTGTATTGAGCAATTTAGGTTTTTCTTCTGCTGTTTTTTTAATTTTTTAATTTTAAAACAAGTCCCCAGCTACTTGAGGAGAACACTGCAATGTTTTGCCGCGAAGCTCCAGAAATGTTTTGTGGACCTTTCCATGAGTAGATAGGCTCGGTGATTAAAATGTTCATCTTTGGGTGGACTTATCCTTTAACAGAGATCGTAATGGAGATGGTGTAAAGAGGAAGCTGTGGTTTCATTTGTCTTTCACTATGTGTTTTGAGATTACATCTACTGAACTGAAATTGAAATGTTCCTCATTTAGCTGGTCCCATTTCCCATCAGCCTGCCTGCTCTCACATGTGTAACAACACATTTATTACACGATTATGACACTTTAGTGACCTTCAGTGAGCAGCTCAGTGACGCGTGCTTTCCTTGTGTGCGACAAAATGACACGGACTCGTTGTGTCTTCAATTAGCCAGCATTAAAAAAAAAAGTGTTTTTATCTCTCGCGTACTGGTGCAACACTGGGCATGTGTATGAAGCCGTAGTCCAGCCCCGCAACCCGCCCACCACCCTCCCTCTACCCCTTCGGTGCGTCTCGGTCCGCCCGCAGCAGTCTCCTTCCCGGCGAGGTTTCACTACAGAGATGGCTGCGAAAGTGTGCAGATCAGTACTCCTGTTGTCCCGGAGCAGCGGAGCGGTGGCCGGCAGCCTCCCCGCACTTGTTGTCTCTTCACAGCGACATCATCAGCACATAAGACCGGTAAGTCCCAGGACATCAGCGCAGCGCAAAGGGGGAGAGGTGTAGGACCGGGCGGGCAGGCTGGACCGGGGGAGAAACGCAGCGGTGGCGGCTGCCTGGGCTGGCTAAGGAAGTAAAGCTAACTAGCCTCAAGATTTTTCCGCTCATGTCTTTTTTCTTCACATTGCGCCTCACGGGAAAGGTGAGGCACGAGATGAGTCATGATGTGTACCCCATCCCGGTGCCGTGTGGTTATTTTAATCCACAGTGGGACGAGGAGCTTTGAGAGGCAATGCAGTTTTTTTTTTGTGGAGCCCATCAGCAGCCCACTGGCGCTGCCCCGCCGTTTACTGTAACCAGCCTTCAGACACTCTGCCCTGCTGTCACATAACGACACATATCTCATGTTTTCTCCCGCGTCCTTCAACTTTGCGGGTATATTTATTCCCCCCCCCCCCCCCTCAGGCAGCCCTGCTCTCATTGTTGTGTGTGGATTTGAACGCGATCCTGGTGAAAGGTGTTGGTTTATTCCTGCAGTAGATGCTGGGGTTTGGTTTGTTACCGACGGCCCTGGGATGGGTGGTTTTGTTTTTTTGTGTGTGCTGTTGCTATACTGGTGTTTGGTGGGGGTGATCAGCTTTTTAGAGGCTGCATCTTTTTTGGTTGACAGTCCATGACCGATGGTTCCCCTCATCTCTCTCTGGTGTGTGAGCTGCAGCGTCTCTCTCTCTCTGTGTGTGTGTGTGTGTGTGTGTGTGTGTGTGTTGGTGCAGCAGCAGAAACTCAGAATAATGAATGTGCTCACAGCCAGAGAGGAAAACTACACTTGTGCCATATGTGTGTATGAAGGGATGCTCTCACTATTTATTCACACACACACACACACACACACACACACACACACACACACACACACACACACACACAAATGAGGCTTCACAGGAACATGGAAGTAGTCCACACTCGGATGATGTCAGACTCTCCAGCCAGCCTGCTGTTTCTCCCCTCCCTGCGGGTGTTTCCCCATTCAGTCGGGAGATCCTGGGTTTTCCTGCAAGCTGATGCGGGTCCTTTTACACGGCCACTGTGGCAAAAAAAAAAAAAAGAAAACAGGGAAAAAATGCTTGCAATAACAGGAATTGTGTCACTACAGTGCAGTGGTTGCACATCTCGTTTTTTGCCTCTGTGACCCACTCCCTGTTACTGGCTGTAACTCTGAGCCTTTACAGCAGCCGCCTGAGCAGGGAGGTGAGACACAGGATGGACCTGAATACGTAAGAATGAGGAAGTCATTGCAGCCCAGGGAAGAGAACAGCCCCCTTCACTGTAAGCTAGGAATACTGCTTCGATATTTCACTCCCTTATCCGCTCTTTGGCTTGGATTACCTCCCTCTCTTCTCATGTTTTCCCTTTCTTACTTCTCCCTTACACAAACACTAGCACAGGCCTTGTGAAATTAAATGAGCCTGTCCTTTCCTGTGAGACACACCGCCCTGGAGGTTAAGTAGCTGTCAGAATAGACTCACTTGGTCCACATCTCCACACCGGCCCTTGGTGCTGTCGCCCACTGTGAGCCATTACGATTGAGCACATTTACCCCCGTGGAGAGGTGATAGTCTCCCATCTACTAAAATAAGTAGGCCTATTTAAACCTTAAGTGTTTCGCAGCTCAGAGTGTTTCGGATCCTAATAAGATCTCACTTTATTTCAGCCCTCCCAGGTGTAGTTTTGTTTGCCTGTCATATTGTGTCCTCGTCCATTGAAGCGTTGCTGCTGCAGCTCCTGTCACACTGTGACAGCCAAGCTTCTGCACTCATTTGCGAGTCCTTCACTGCAGTGTGGGAACTCTGTTTCTAGACCTGTACTGTCTGTAAAGCTGCGGGGGGACGCGTTCTTATGAGTTGCCATTAAGCATGTAGTGTCACTTAGAGGGATATGCACCGCCGTCCAGTGCTCAGTTTTTAAGCAGCGAGCAGACTCACGGCTCTGACTGCTGCCCCTGTAGCGTAGCGCAGACATGATTGGTCAAATCCGTAGGGATGCAAAGCAGACTGTGGGCTCCAAGGCTCACGTTTAACCTGCGCGGGATTACTATTGAGTCAGCTGTCATATAAAACGCTGCTGTCTTGAAGTGTGGCAGGGGAGTGGAGTCATTGGGAATAAACAGTCCTTGTAAAAGGGTTGTAAATCACAGGCTTTTTTTTATAGTATGAGAACATATCATGTGTCTAAAATACGAGGTTTCATGGTGAGAAATCAAATCACGCTTCCTTTTGTGGTTTATTTCCATTTAAGCTGACATGTTCATTAAAGCTGAGCAGTCAGTGGCTGTAGTAGTGTGTGGGGCCAGGGGGTCGAGGCCCACTGCTGGCTTTTAATCCAATCAGTGTAGGAGTAAACTAATTTATCCCCGCTGCCTTCACGGGCTCAGTGCTGAAGTTATCCGGATTAGTGCGATAAGAGAGTGACTGTCAGCTTGTAGCTGTGGTCTGCTATAAAGGTGATAAGATGCTTGAATGATTGATAAACCTGGCCACACAGTCAGTTTCATTAATGTTATCCCACCCTTTATGGACAAACAATAGCTTTTGTTTTTGCTTATGTAGCATAAAGACGACTCACATTTCATTCTACAACCCTGGTGTTGTAAAATGATTATTAAATGGCCCTTTTGAATCTTACTCCATTGACGGTCTCACTTTTACATGTATGACTGAGACTGCGAGTAGGCGTATTGTAAGGAGGATCAAGCGTTTGGACATTAAGATGATGAATGGACTGTCACATTAGCTGTCATTCGTGTGGTAAAGGTTAATTAACGATTTCATTTTTCACTCAGGACTCTGATGATTGACATGTGTATGGACTCGAGGCTGACTGATAATGGATGTCTAAAGGCCGACATAATAAAGAGAGTTTGGAGCACGATAAGTAGACTATTAATTGGCCGATATCACCCCTCACCCCCCTTGAAGTGGTCAATCCCTCCCCCCCTCCCCCGCCACTCTCAGTGAAGCTTTGAAGCCCAAAAAATGGTATTTGTTACAGCCCCAATGTTTATATGTAATTGGCAGTGTTGTAGTCAACCTCACCTCACCGAGACCAAGTCATGGCCAAGACCAGAATGTATCGAGACACGGACAAGACCAAGACTTTGAGGGTTAAGACCAAGACAAGACCAAGACTTTGAGGGTTATGACCAAGACAAGACCAAGACTTTGAGGGTTAAGACCAAGACAAGACCAAGACTTTGAGGGTTAAGACCAAGTCAAGACCAAGACCAAGGTGGTAGATTCCGAGACAAAAAGTGGTCTTGAGACTAATACCAATTTCGAGTATTACAACACAAATAATTAGCGAGGTGGAGGCAGGACAACCACTGACAATTATCAGAGTTCCAACGATACCAAGAGTTTGTAAAATGTCCTATCGGCAGCAGCCCAGTATGGACCTCTAATGTCTGGAAAATAATTGATAGCATCTTGGTACTAATGCTTCATTGGTTTTACATGACATAAGAGGTTCATCTTATCATGTCTGGTACCTCTGCTGGAGAGGAACTTATCATTATCTTTGGTCAGTGCAACTGCACTGCTCCATCTTTTCATTGATATTGAATTACTATCTGCACACTGAGACAATTTTAATGGGCATGAAGTGCAATTTAGAGGGTTTTCCTTAGTGGGTGAGAAAATTGATCTGAGTTTTCCTGCGGGTTTTCATACACTCTTGCTAGGTAATGCGAGACGAAGTGATATGATAGAATTTCAGTCGAAGGTATGGTTACAGAAATGATCGATTTGTTGACTGGATACTCCATTCAGTCCATGTACGGTGCCACGTTGCTGCTGCTGGTCTTTACATGCTTACACTTTCCACATTAGCACACAGTACAGACTGGCTCATGTAAAGTGGCACCGGTATCAGAGTAACCTTACAGTATGAATAAGCCAGGCAGAAAAAGACACAAAGACCTAATTGATTGAAGTCATGTCAAGCTGTATGGATAGGAAAAACTCCAAGAGACCCCCACAGAGCTGGTAGCTATCAAATTGCCTGTAGGATAAAATAAGATCAGCAGTATAATACTGTACAAAAGAAATATAATATATTGCTGTTACAAAGATTGAATGCAACAATCTGCACATTGGTTGGGCAAACTCTGGTCTTTGACCAATAATCATTCAGAAACATTACAGTGCAACTTTGCCTGAAGCCAGTTTAATATCTGCACCTTCTTAGTTGAACAACTGAGTAGTTGAGTCCACTATCACTGCCTACTCCTTCAGTGTTTGAATTAGTTTTAGATAGTGGGCTGCAGAGCAGCGGACAGGAAATGGGAGAGACAACCAATCTTGTATCACGAGGCAGGCAGGCACTCTGCTCCAGAGGCAACCTATCTTAGTTAGACCAACGTCAAGCTACAGAATGACTGCATTTCTCTTGATTTATTTGCCCTTCTTCAGGACCGGTAGCAAGGAATTTGTCACAAGCTGTGACCCCTATGTGTTTGTGTTGTGTGCATTGGGAAGGCTTTTCCAGAAATGAGGCCATATGGCTTCAGCATAACATCCTTTGTTTTCTTAGTGAAGTGCTGCGTCCCTTTTAGAGCTGCTGTTTGCTCTCATTTGTTTGTGTGTGGGCAGGGGATCAGGGTAAAAGGTAAGCTGAAAGGTGGACGCATAGGACATGCAGAAATTAGTCATTTGATCATCAGATGAGGAAAACAAGATAGTGAAAGACTATTAGTGTTGGACTGAAGAATACAGTAGCAGCCTAATTTAAAAAAAAAAAACAGTGGAAAAGTAGTATTGTGATTAAAAATAGGCTCTCGGTAAATATGCAACAATGACAATGGGTTTTAATTTGCATTTACTTAACATTTACCAGCTGAAACAAATCTCTTTTCATGTTGATGATTGTCTCGGAACAGCTTGACAGGTACATACTCCCATTGTTTCTACATTTCCAACACTGTTTTCAAAGTTGTGATTTAAAACCTAGACACCTAGATGATTGCCAAGAATTTCAAGGGTGGTTAAAATTGTGCTTACCTCACAGCAGGGTGGTAAGGTAACCCTGTAGAGGTTTATTTTCTGACAGTTCATTTCAAACTTGTCTGGAACTTGTCTGACTGTCTAAGTCTGTGCTCGGCCTTAATGAGATTGGGTATGTAGAGGCATACATCCCTCACTCCCTCAAACCTAAGGGCCTAATAGACCCATATATGTCATTTTTTCCCATTAGACTCATGTGTTGGTGCCTTCACTGGCATCTCATGGCAGTGTAGTGACAATGTCATGGACTGTCTCATCATCCAACAAAATAACAAGTGTGTGTTGTCATCTCAGTGCAGTGATGAAAAGCTGATAGCTTTAGTGGCTGTGTTTTTGACAGACGTCCTGTCAGCTCAAGTGGTGATCACCAGGGTGAGCAGTGGCCAGAGTGATTTCTAATGTCTGCCATGGTCTGGGAGCTGTATGGCTGACCTGGCAGGGCGTCTGAAACTGAGAGAGTGGAGCATTTGTTCAGCTGCACCCTTTTTTTGAGTCTCCATCATCCTCCTCACGGTTTCTATTATAATGAGGTTGACAGGTCTGTGATGTGGTTGAGCCAAAGCCTGCGACTGGATTCATCAGAGTTCAGTTCTGGTTAGCAACTGGACTGCTAGCATTCTTATAATATTTGAGTGGGTCATTTGTTGGATGTAATACATTGAGAATCACGTTCCAACATCTCACGGCACTCCTTTTATGTTTTTAACGTTTTTGTAAATGGCTTTAATCACTGCTTCAACTACAGGTACCCCTCTTAGGACAACATGCAAAACAGCTTCTATTGCAGGTATCTGCACACGAGCCCCATGAACAGCTGTTTAGTTAGTCACTATATGACTGCTTGAAACAGTATATTCAGTTAATTCATAGGCTAGAGGAGAAAAACTGTCTCTTTCCTTCTCCCTCTTCCACTCTGCTAGATCTACAGACATATGCTGCTGCGTGTCCTGTTTCCCCTGTGCTTTCTTCTACTAATTTCCCCATGCTCTCAGAGTCCATCACATTACAGCACCTGCTCAGTGCAGTAACCTTTCTCACGCTCACCAGCTGTTTGCCCTGCAGTCAAAAGAACTGTCCTGGAAGGTGAAATCTTTGAGTATGAGACCCTTCCTGAAGTGTCCCTACCCCCTTCCTTTCTACAGCACAGTTATTTTTATAATACTCCAACTCCTTACTAGACTGAGGGGCCACATACTTCTGTATTCTGATGTTCATTATAGAGATGCTGTTTTGTAATGGATGAGACTATTGTGATGGCCCAAGTCCTCATTAGCACTCTAGCAGGGATTTCACCCTTGAAGTGGTAAATGACTGGCGAACCTCTGCTGTTGGCATAGACTAATTAGCTGCTTCCCATGTTTCTGTGTGGCCCAGTGTGTCTCCAGTCAAGTCTGAAAAGGACATTAAACTAGGCCAACGTGTGTAATGTGATGATGGATGGAGGCGACGCTTGGTTACCCCCCTCTCATCTCTGGGACGTCGGGTTGGTGGCGTCCTCTGCCAGGAGGGCAGGTGAGGCGGTGGCTACAACCTATGAAGGTCATCGTCGGCCCAGCCTTTCATGCTATTAGATCTGGCATCAGGGCTCATTATTGTGACAGCCAAACAAATCTGCGGTAATGTTGGGTCCAAATGAGGCAGTGTGAATTAGACTAGAGCAGATTTAGCGTGTATGAAGGTCAGGTGTGCCCAAATCTGTCAACCAATGTGTGACAGTTATGTGAAGCATTTCCAGATTGAGGTGCTCTGAACAGTCGCATGAAATGCTGTTTGTGATCAGGTACTGCGTGTACTATTTGTGTTGCTGTGGGCTTCTTTGGACTTGATAAGCATGATTTATTCATTTATTACATTTTCACTTCTTGATTTACATAAAACCATGGCCAGTTGAAAATGACACAGGAGAAATTAAAAGTACATTGGTGGAAAAATAGTAATAGAAGGGGGTCATTTGTATCTGCAGGCTAGAGGACCGTAAAAATAGGACAGGCTTGATTGCACATGGTCATGGCGTGACTGCTAATATGTTACCTGAGTGCACTCCTGTGGCTGTCTCTCATGGTGCCGTCACACCAAATTTTTCTCCTCCCCAGTCCTGGAGAGAAAAGAGATGAGATGCATTTGTCTCCTGTTGCAAATTGATCCCACCTTATTTGTTTTCGAGAGTTCAATTCAGTTGAACTTTGCCCTGCAAAATGCAGCTAATTACCAAGACAGGGGGGTGGGGTTGACTTTTTTTCTTCAGGATGTATTGATTGTTTATACAAGTTCATGGTCCAATTAAGCCTTTGATGAATGGGCGTTTCATTTTCAACTGGCAGCTTATGCGCGCAACTTGTTATTGCTATTTCCCTTCACACCCCCATAAATTTCACCTTGCTAATTGAAGTCTGTCCGAATCTCAAAAACAGATCTAAATGAGTGCAGAATCTGTAGGCAATGGACAAGATTTTAGTATTGGATGTGTTCCAGTTTGCCTTTTGTTGTCCGTTTTATAGTCCAAGTAGTATTGACCATTCACATGGGAGCTGGCTTTGGTTGCATACAGTCTGTGTAAAGGGAGTTTGTGCCAAACAGCGGCATAAGTAGGCCTACATTCAACAGGAGGGACTGCATCACAATCGGTGTTTACAGGAGGGATGTAACACCTGTGAGCATCTCTCTCTCAATCTGCAGAGCATGTGTGATTGACAGTAGATGGGCGAGCGAGGGCAGATTGTCCGATAGTTTATATTGAATAAATGTATAAAATGCTAAAATGGGTCGCTAATATACCATATAAATAAATATATGTGTGGGAAACACTGATAGCTGTCATCTGGATATCCTCTGGCTGCACCAAAAGCTCTGTAACAACGGCCGTTGCCCCCAAGGGCTAAATCATTGCCAAGCCAAAGCCAATTATTTCCGAGATTGGGTCTGTCTACACCTTAACGAAGAGGTGAGACTCTCTTACTTGAATGTTTGGCCCTCCCATCTGAATATCCTCGAGCTGCAGATGAAACAGGCGCCTTGAGTCAAAATTAGATACTACTGAAAGTAAAAACAGATTACAGTGTGTTCAGCTTCTCATATCAGCCCCTTTGATGAAGCTGAATTCTGAACTAAAACAGAATTTCCTGCCATGCATCCACTTATCTACATTGCAGCGCTTTATTAAATTGAAAACAATATGGTATATGGTATTTGACGGATCCATAAATAACAATGGTGCAGTGAGAAGCAGAAAACAATCATATCAGGGCAGGGCAGCAAAAGGAGAGTCGTGACAGGCAGACAAAAGAAGAAGAAGCTGGCCTAGCTGTCGACAGTGAAGCGTCTCATAATTGGTAGTGGTAGCATTATGTATGAATGAGCCTTGTTTTACTGTTGCATTAATGGCTGGGAAGTTGTTCAGAGGAATATTGGGATTGTGTGATGTGAGGATTCCCTCGGCCTCAGGCTCACCTCTCTCACTGAAGAGAGACTGGCTGAGGAGGGCTGCCTCTCATTATAGCGCTCCCATCACGCTGCCAGCACAACCGAAAGGATTATTGCATCCGTCTTACCACAGAACACGGAGTTTGCTTCGAAACTGGAGAAGAACATTAGCCCGTTTCCTGCAATAATAAGTAGACAAATAGGTAAAAAAGCTCAATCAACTGTGAAACTTTTTTTTTTTTTTTACTCGCTGCCACCAACTTCAGAATAGCTGCACCCAGCAAACTAAAATGAGCACCGTTCCATACAAATGAGATCTATCATGTATGATGGTGAAGCAGCAGCATTTAGGATCCCTGACAACTTATTTGAGTATAGTTGCTCTGTAAATTATTTATGCATGCACACAAAACACTCAGACACTCTGTTGAAGGAATATGTAATACATAACTGGGCGTTTAAAGACGTGATTCAGCTCCATTAGGTTATGGTTTAACCAAAAAGAATACAACACTTTCCACCAATTTTGGATAACAACCTTGAAAGGCAAATAAAGCACACAAATTACTAAACAGTTCTCTTTCAAAGGGGGACCCCTGCAAACTTAAACATGCTAATGGTTCTCTAATCGCTTGGATGCCCCCCCCGCCTCATCCCTCCACCCCACACAACACACACACAGGAGCTCATAAGTAGTCATTCTGTTCTTCCTGCTGGATCGATGCACTGGGTTAATGGCAGGAGGGCTTGACATTTTCAAGTCCGTTACACCTTTTTTGTCCTACTGATTTGAGAGTACGGCGCCACTGTCTCCTCTGATAAAGGCAGCTGATCTCCAAGGTGCAGGGGACAGACGTGGAGGCTCTGCTGGAGGGAAATCTGCATGCAGTGTTTATCTGCGCGGTGAAACGTGCTGGTGTTAGGCTACCAGGGAAATGAGGGCTTTACTGGTCATGCTTAAACAGGATGTATGGGGAGCTGTGACATCATCTTTGTGTTGAGGTCATTGTGGCTGGTGGGCGGAGTGTGTGTCAACTTGAGAGGAATTCTCTCTCCATGGTAGTTTACTAAGGCCGGGTGCCAAGCCGGCTGCTGTTTGTTGTTCCTTTTCAGCTTCTCGTCACTTTGGTCCTTTTGTCTCTGGGTGGCTGGTTAGTTACAGCCATCAAAATGGAGCTTGTTTAAACTACATATATGACTACTCAATGCTTTGTGCCAAGAGTAAATCAAAGACAGGTGCAGATTCGATGTGGTTCCTGAGAGGGTATTTTAGCAGAAATTGAACTTGTCATCAGATGCTTTCCTGAAACATCATCATTTTCCGTATTAAACGATCCATGATTTGTAGAAATGCCGTTTTTGTGCACACAACCGAGGACGCACACTCATAGCTATGGTTCATGCTATATCCTTGCATAACAGTTGGAGACAGCAACATGCCAAGAAATGTTATATTGCACCAGCGAAAGCAGGAAAGAAGAAGACTGCTAGCTGCTAACAAACATGATAAAATATTTATGGCTTTTCAAATGTTTTATGAGGAAGTATATACATTTAACACATTAGACCTGAATATAAACACAACTTGTTTTAGTATGTTTACTGGAAAAATCCACAGACTACCTTTTAAAGGGTAACTGAACTGTAAATCTGCAAATTATGTGCACATTCATTTAATTACACTATCAATTGATCTCGCTCCCATTTTAAATATCTTCCTTTTAACAGAGAGAGAGAGAGTTAAGTATTTCTATCTTCGAGACCTCCAGTAATCTGCAAAAATGTAATGATGTTCCCCGGCACACCATGACCTCTAAATTCAAGCAGATGCTGGCTGGTATAGATGTGAAACATCTGTTACTTATGTATCTATGGTTCTGTGAATTGTGGCAGTCCACCAGATGCAATAATCTCAAAGATTTTCATTAGTGTTAAGTCACTATCTCCAAATGAGGTAACATAATTGTGACTGCACTTATGGCCCACTGATGATGCATGAAGGTCTTGAAAAGTTGTTGCTTTTCATAGGGGGAGAGTTCAACCACTACCCCTTTGTTGTTGTTGTTCTGTTCTGAGGGTCAAGGGGACACTCGAAAACGAGAGGTAGAGGTCAAAATTGGAAATGGGATTGAGCCTCAGACTCTTGCTTTGATTGATGAAGCCTTCTGGTTATCATGTGTCCAGACATTGGTGCCCTTTAAACATGAAATAACTGGGTATCTTAGAAGGCACACAGAAACAATTTGTTGCCTTACAGTTGTTTAGAGACAACATGTGCTCTGAAAGGTCGTGACAGGAAAAGAAATGTCTGCCGCCCACAAGCAACGCAGCACACTGGAGCGAAATGGGCTTTGCTGTTCTGGTCCCTGGTTGTCCGCAAAGCTTCACTATCTCTGTTTTGTCCCTCTTCACTTTTCCAACAGCAGCATGCTATCTGCCTGAAATTAGCTGCCTGGGCCATCTGAATGAGGCTTGTGACAACCTCATTACACGACCAGAAGTCAAGAACGGGAGATTGATCAGACTCTGAGCACATCCCATCCAGCGAGTCAATGAGCCCCAGAAAGCAAGACTCTCTGTTCGGCCCGGCGCCCAGTTTGTTTGCACTGTAATTACCCAGGTTGTAGTGGTGCCATGGTAGACACAAGCACACGCAGGGGATTCACCATGGGGAAAACAAGCAAAGATGCACACCTTTGTCCAACAATGGACTCTAAGCCCTCAAGTCCCATTGTCTTAGCAATGATTAGCCAGACCAGAGAGACGAGCCCAACGGGTCACGACAAGCTCATTTGTATCCCAAGCTATAGTTTATTAGAGTGTGTTTTTTGGTGTGCATGTATAGTTTTTTGCCGCTCTGCCTCTCTAATAGATTTCCTGTTGATATGAGCCTCGTCTCCTCTGACTCTACTTAACTGCTAGTTTTAAATGAATCAGGGATCTGAGCTTTGAGCCTTGTCTCTTTTAATTAACTCCTATATCAGCACAAGTGGATCAATGACTGGAGACACACGTGGAATAAGCATGCCTGTTTCAGAAAGCCGAGCTGAGGCTGTGAGGAGGTGGGGTGGGGTCAAATATGCGGCAGGGAGGTGGTGGGGGTTAAGGCTGCCTTTTGCTGCCTCAGCGCTTTAGAGCCGCCTTCATGCCAACCAATCATTTTAATGATGTTTTATATGGTATTTCTGTGAAGACTGAGGGTTTTCACCAGATAATCCTATTAGAAGCATATTGTGAAAATGTGGCAAGGCCTGTGAAATATGGTCAAATTATCATATCACAGTTTTGACTATGAAGGGGGGCGTGTTATGTAGTACAGTGGACTGACCGTGCTGCAGCGCTTCCACTGTATATGATGGAGCGTTTACATTCACACACACTGTGAGACTTAATCTTATATGCCTTTTAGTCACAGAGCAGCTACACATCATGAGGGCAAAATAACCTCTATAGTCATCCATTTCACATATCTGCTATAATTGTTATAATATGACTGTACAGTTGGTGCATTTAATGAGTTTACTCGCTGTTGGCCACATCTAGTGCATAATGAAGCTATTCACTGGACTGTTGCAGAACAGAAAACTGACAAATGGCTTGTCAGTTCAACTCTACAATGAGTCCTAAAACCCAGAAATAAGCATTTTATGCACCTACTGTTCCCTTGACTTGATGTCAATGGACTTTTTAGATGGGTTTTGAAATGCCTTAAATGAGGTCTGTGGTTAATACAAGTGGTGAAATGAGACTACAGAAGACGTTGGGAACATTAAATGTCATCGCACCAATCACAAAGACTCATTTACCTAGTAGTCAATCTTTAGAAACTGGCTCTAGTTGCAAACTATTCTAGCTCTAACTTTCTTACTTGTAGATTAATTAATTTGGCAGCACTATGGTGCAGTGGTTAGCACCGTTGCCTCGCATCAAGAAGGTCTCAGGGCCTTCCTGTTAGTGTGGGTTTCCCCCACCATCAAAAACATGCACGTTAGGTTGATTCAAAATCATAATAGAGGATTATCTTGCTGAACAAAACTTGTGCGTATCTAATTCACCCTATTACAACACACTGTACCATAAACATGATTTTGAAGCTGTTAGTTTAAGGTGAAAAAGTTACATAATGTTGCTTTAAGATAGTTTAAAATATCAATTGAAAGACCAACCTGACAAATCCTGGTACTTTGCACTGCTTCAAATCCAATATTGTCAATGTGGCATAAATCAGTCTTGCCCATTGGTTTGCAACATTGACCACAAAACCAAAACCAAAGATACTGTATTAAAATCTTCACCTCAGATCATAATCTGTATGGAAAAAGACAAATTTATATGGCAACTTAACAACAGGCCAATCCATCATGGCCTGCTCTAAATCACTGTGCCCTGCCTTCTAAAGTGCTGTTCTGTCCTCCTGCATGTGAAAGTCAGTGAGGACTCAGAGGGGACGATGTGTGAGAGATACAATCTTGTCTCTGCTCAAAGGCACCTCCGGGAAGCAGGGCAGTAAGTAAATTGCTTATGTAAATAGCTCTGCTGCAAAATCCCTTGTTGATGAGGTCTCTGACGTGACGGTCCGACACGGAAGATTTTGAAATTCTTTTGTTTTTTGGATTAAACGAGCACTTAACTCTTGACTCACAGCAGTATCAGGGCATCGGCTTAAGAATGGGTATCCAATAATTACAGCTGCAGCGCTACAGATATGGTCGTGTTTGAATAAAACGATGGCGACTTGTGGTTTCATTAGTGGTCATTGAGACTGAGTGCGTTTGTTAATAAAAGCCGACATCCGTAATTGTTGTTCTCGGTCATTGAGTTAATGCCACGCTGTTTGTAGGAGCTCATCTTTATGGTGCAGCTGCAGCGTGGTATTAATAAGCATGACATTCGTGTCAGGCTAATGCTAATTAGCACTATCAGCATGGTTGGGGAGGACTTTTCCCTTGAGCTCTGACAGTGTTTCCAGACTGTGACTGTTACTTGAAAGGCTCTGAGGTCTTTTGGTTGCACACTTAATAGGCTGAGGCTGTGCTGCAGGTGTGCTATATATGCTAGTCCACTTCTTAGTTGTATGACAGACCTGTCAGAGAACCAGGAAATGTCAATATTTATTTATTCATGTTTGTGCACGTGCTTCGGCATACACACTCTTTCTCTCGAGTGAGATTGAGGAAGAAACTGTTGACCTCCAAAGCGCCCGTGGTTTCCTCATCCCCATTCCACACACGGAGGTCAAAAAGCAACGGACCGCAGAGTCCCACGACCTTCTGCCAGAGAAGGTTAGCGTCCACCCAGCTGCCCGCTGTCTTCTTCACACTGCTGTCGGGCATGGATGTGTGTGCGCATACCCTGCAGGCCTTGCATCAGCTTGAAGCAGGCACACACACAAGCTTCTCATAACTTCACACACATAAAACCTCCTTGTTCTCGCGGGGCTGGCTGTTGTCAGTCAGCTGTTTGTGTGAACGCTCGTTCAAAGCCTTTGATTTGTAATGAAGCTGTGAGCAAAAAGACGGGCAGCGCGGAGAGGTGGAGACACTCGACATTTCCATTCTCACTATACTGTTACTCATCTTTTGCCAGCTAGCTAGTGCTCCACCAAGCTATAAATAGGATTGAGGAGATGGTGGAGAGGAGACTTTATTGGAGGATGCATTTCCATGGAGACCGTCTTCACTGGGCCTTGGCTTTGTGATCAGAGAGACATTGTGGAGGACAGGATTCTGGGCTAGTTTAGCTAAAAGTATTTACATTCTCTGTCTAGTTGTCAGGACGGTGTTGCCATAGCCGTCTGGGGAAGCCAAATTAGAACAAACTTGTTCCTCTCTGCTGGTTGCAGATGTCTGAGTCAACTCCAAATACTGCAGCAGAAGCAGCAGCAGCAGCAGCATCCTCATTTCTGCTTGGGAAACATCACGTAATAGGCTCCGGCTAACCATTGTGTCACTCTGTCTTGCTTAATACCAAACACACACACGCAGGCACATGCACAAATAGTATGCAAAGCAAATACTGCTCCCTCCCTTCATGCATGCAAAATATCTTGTGTGGACAGACTCTCAAATGGAGATTGCTTATTTTCATAGACCCGTCTCTGATAGCACGTCTGAGGGTTTTGTATCGCGCTGGAATCCGGCACGAGGCATGTGAATGTGTCTGCCTCACTATGATTGTGCTTCACATGTCCAGCATTTGCTATATTGAATTCTTTGCATGTTTCTGCTTCAGTTGTCTCCCTCTTCTGCTAATGTGGCTAACAGAGTGTAACTGTTGTCTCTAGGGTAAGTTCTTGTAGCATTGGGCTACAAAAAAAGTGCTCCGTTTCCTCTGTGCATATGTAAAAACTCATCTGATATACATCTCTCTGATCCTGTTATTTCCGTCTCTCCTGTGGTGTTTGCCTTCTGCCGCAGGGCCCCACAACTTTCCCTGTTATACGCTGGGAGAAGACAATTATGTGCTTGTCAGAGAAAGGTTAGCGAGTTATTCCTCCACACAGCCGCTGCGTGGAGATCAAATACTTGTCATTCAGCCAGACAGTTCCCAGGTAAAAGCCTGGCTGTTATTTTTTCCCAGGGAAAACAGTTAAGCAGTGAGGAGGCAGAAGAGCTGAGCTTAGCATCAGAGCGGATCAGTGATGTACCTCCAGCTGAGCCTTCAACTCGCACTGCCAGAACCTTTACCGACCGGGGGTCCTGAGGGGAACCCTGGGGGAATCCCAACCTGGACATGAACTGGGTGGGAAGGGAAAGGGATGGAAGGAAAAAGATGGTGGTAACGGAGAGGTGAGAGTTGAAGAGGAGGTTTTTGGCAGGTAAAAGCAGCACAATTGCTTTTTTGTTTTCAGCCTCGGGCAGCGTTTCTAAAATGTTTTGTAAAACCAGGTATTTTACAACAACGTTAGGAAAACGTGAGAAATTCTCCTTGCAGAAGGCCACAAAGTGCATGTACATGTGACTAACAGAGGCTGATTCAGAGGCGAGGAGAGAAGTAAACAGGTAACTGGAGCTTTTCAAAAAGTCCTGGTGCTGCTGTTGCCTGGGTAACACTTTGCACACTGAAAATGTCCTTTATCCAACAGAGAATTGAAGGTTATCCATCTAATTGTCTCCTGCTCTCTACCTCAGATGCAAAAACTCCATCTCATCTAGCAGGATACAACACTTGCATGTACCCAGGAGAAAGCCATCCTCACGATCTGGCTACTGGGCTGCTGCACTGCCCAGCACTCTTTCCTCTTTTCCATTCAGTCGCCTCAAGAAAATGTGACGCTACAATGCACAGGCAGTTTTCTGTCTGGTTTTGAATTATTGAATAGCCGAGAGGCTTTCCTTCAAATTTATTCTTCCTCTGATGCAAAATTGAAAATAAATCATTTTGTCAAATATAGTTTGAAGAGAATTGCTGCTGCCCAATTCTTTATCTTATTTTGAAATTGTCACGGAAAACCCATAGGGAAAAATGCATAAAGCCTGATCTCTGCAGTCTGTTGCTTTATTTCCATTTGGTTCATAAGTCTTTCCGAAGCCTGTATTCAGCTGACATCTTCCTACACACCAAAATACATTTTGCATGTCTAAGGCAGTGGGAGTGTCGGAGTAGGTTAGGTTCAGCAGTTGGGTTCCTCTCACACAGCCTCGTGCAAACAGACTGGAGTTCATTGATCAGAATAATGGTTACTGTGCTTCCCAGATTCTGGTGGAGCTGCTGCTACACAGGGCAAGATGTGTGGGGGGAGGTTCAACATTGTGATACGATTGTTGTTGAAGTTTCCTGAATAATTTGTAAATATGTTGAGACATTATTTATTTTCTGTGCTGAATTATGCTGATTATTTGTTGGAATGGCCCAGGGAGCACTTTGTGATGACCATCATTAATAATAAATCGATAGTTCAAGCGGCAACGGACAACTTTTCAACCTTTTTTCCCTCCTAGATTTTCCCTGTGGTATTATTGTTGGCGCCACTATTGCAAAGACAGTGTTAGCAACATGGATACTTCTAGTAGCCTGGCTAAAGTTTAAAGCAAAAAGCAAGCATAAGAATCCCAATTTGACCTTAAAACCCAGATCTCAGTGCTATGAAAAGCAGAGTAAAACACCCTGTTGTATTAATAAGTAGGCCGGTTACTAATTGAGTAGAAGTGGTAAAGGGGAACACACCACAACGGCCAACACCGGCGCTGTCCATCAAGTGAATGCCCGTCCGTTCACTCTTGTTTCACCTCGGTTTCTATAGCACTCCCTCTCACCTTCTTTGCCTCCTCCATCAGCTGGTTCTTTTTCTTTTGCAATGTAATGTTTCCACAGTAGTTGTCCCATCTTTATCTGGGGATAGCGACCAGCAAAAACAATGCCTCTTCCTGTTTTGCTTGCACAATGGCTGACGCACTTCCTTTTTGCTGTAATTCGACCTTTAGTTTTGCGGCCATTACGCTGTGCAATCAGTATTAACTCCAGAATAAGTTAAAGCAATAATATCGTCTATTGCCAGTTTAACTAAACTTTACTTAATAGTTATTTCACTGTAAATAAACAATGAAATGCTTTAGAAACCATATGCTGGTGTTGTGATTATTGTGATAATCATGATCTGATGTCCGATAGTGTGACATGATCTGTAGGCGTGGTGTGCCCTTTGATTTGGGACGGGTGTTCACTGGAACTTTTTCAACTTCACGAATCAATTGTAGGCTGTATAAATCCCCTTTTTTTTAGGTAGAATTTATGTCTTCATTTCCAACTAGTCCTGCAATTAAAAGCCAAATCAAAGACCAATCACTGACCGATGGCCCCTGCTTCACAGTAAAAGCCTTGCAGTGGTTTGCTGATGGAAAACGTTGGATGTGAAGCAGGAGGAGCAGCACAAAGTGTCGAGTTCGCATGAATAATATCCAACATACGGGAGCTCTTAGAGCAGGGCCATAATGTTGCAGGTCAGCTGGTTACTTGCTGATGTGTGGGTGCAGCGAAGCTCAAGTGTGCTGAAACAACTCGGATACACTGTCGGTGAGAGGACAAGCCCTTCAGTCAAGAGTTGTGGGTGGAGGTGTTGGGTAATCCTATCCGTCAAAGAAAATCTTTAAAATGTAAATGTAGTTCTTAATCAGCCAATAAATATTCTGATATCTGATTTTTAAAAGGGTTACTAGATCTGGAAAGCAGTTAGCTGCAGTTAGGATGTCACCCGAGTGGCCTTGATGGTATATTTGTGACACTGCGTTTTGAATTTCACAGCCAATGCAGCCGGCTTAATGTTTTTCACAGAAAGTAGAGTCAGTGCAGCTACTTAGAAGATTAGGGCTGAGTGAAATGCAAAAAAAATCATATTGAGATTATTTTTGACGCATATTGCAACATTAGTAACAATTTTGGTTGGAAAGGTCATTTTTGTTTTTCATTATTGCTAAATAAAATCGAAAAAATATGTGATTTTTTTTTTATCTGTATCTGGGGTCTGTACAAGAAAAAGCATGTTTCCTTATGTCTGGAGAAAATGATTTGTATGCCAGGGCATCTCTGTAGTAACACAACACTTTATTTATAATGGTATTCTGCAACACATTTTACCTTTTATCCAAAAAAATTGCCGCTTCTGTAATTTGGATATTGCTCTTGGCCATATTGAGAGTTTGATAAAAATCCAATTAACTGTTCAGCGCTATTTTGTAATTCATTATAGTAGTAATAATCTGTTAAACACTGTTGTAATTGAATTTGACTGGTTATCTTTCTATGTGTTTGCATTATATGTTGCTGAAGGACAAAAATGGTAAAAAACCAAAACAAAATCACTGCCCTCTCTCATACGCCCGACCACCTGTTATGTCTCTTTTACAAAGAAATTGTCCTGAAGAGAACCGGCTAACCAGCTATCAAAGCCGCAGTGTCACCATAGTCAAATGACAGGCCCATCAAAATTTGATTGATGTGTTTGTCTAGAGTTACAGTACAGGGTGAACTCATCGTTGAAGCTGAGCTGCCGTGTCTTGAAGCCGGCCTCCAAAAAAAGTAGGGTCACTGTAGAGGAGAACAAGGATCTGTGCTCATGGTTGTGTAGCCTGAGGGACCCTAATATCCCACTGATAATCAGAATAATAGTCCAATCAGAATAAAAATGCCTCATGTAATCACCTCAATGGTAAATAGACTTCTACTGACTACCCAAACCTTTACAACACTTGTCACATTGAGCCATTCACACAATGATGTCACAGGCTGCCACGAAAAGAGTATTGTGTTGCAAAGATACACACTGAATACCTGACCCGTCCCAGTCTAAAGCGTCCGTGCTAGTGATGTTACCAACACTTCCCTGGTTCTCCAAACTCCCGGTCTGGACTGCTAACTGCACCGCTAACGGAGCTAACTAACTAGCACAGCTACAGTTAGCAACAGTTACTCAAGTTTTATGCTGCCCTGTATTTGTTTTGAATTGGAAACATGATCAGCTCTTATATATTGCACCTTTAAGGATTGTTGAAGTGTTGTAAAGATGAACGAAGCTGGAATCCACCGAACCAGAAACACAAATATTACCCCCATGACACGGTGCAGAGCGAATGACTGTCACAGAAAAGTGTGGGGCAATTTAAATGCGCATTTTATTGGATCACTTTATTTAGCGTCCATGTAAACAGTGAAGTTGGAATCTCTAATCTGAATGATTGCAGTCGGATCGAAGAAATATTGTCCATGTACGCGCAGCTAGTGTTATCCGGTGTGTTCGTACAGCAGCTGACTCATTTAAACAGCTACTTGAAACGACCCTCGTACCTTTTTCTGCTGGCTGTGTACAATTTCTGCCACTTAGTTTGGAAACCCGCCAATACCATATTTTCCTTAATATATACAACATTTGGCTGTGTTAGTCCATTTTAGTCCTAATTGTGTAAACAGTGAGTGTCGGTATTGACTGTAACATTTTAAAGATTGAAAATGTGCCCTTTTCAGTAGCGATATCATGATTTAATGTGGCTGTTCATATAGCCCAGTGTTGTGCTGGTAGGTGGTTCTTGCTATTTGTGGCTTTCACAGTTGCTAAGAATGAGTGCACTGTTATGATCACACACACACACACACACACACACACACACACACACACACACACACACACACACACACACACACACACACACACACACACACGTACATAGACCAGCACAGACACACACTCAGACAGAATTTTCTCTTGCTCAGTCCCTCCTCTCCTCTCTGACGCTGATGATGTTCACTCCGGCTCCCTCTCTTTCTCTCTCTCTGTCATGTGTATGTGCTTCCTCCCCCTCACACCCACGCTTCCACTGTCTGTGCCGCTGATCACCAGTGTTATCGCCAAGGTTTGGAAGGGATGTGTCTTTTGTATGAGAGAAAGCACACAGCATTTTTAGTTTCCCCTCCGTCCTTTGGCTGTACCCTTGTCACCGCAGTCTGCTTCCAAATCCCTTTTGTCCTCTGTATTCAGTTCATTCTTGTCCTGCAGGATCTTAAGTCCTCCCTTTTAAAGAGCTAGTTGGACCAGCGAGGTCTTTAAAAGTGTGATAAAGTAAGCAATGTTTGTTCTGACATTTCCAGGCCATTCCAACAGCACCAGCACTGTTATGGTGTTGCTCTCTCTGCCCGTCTGAGCTTTATTTGTGCAACACCTGGGGCAATAAATCAAAAAAATATTTTTATAGTAGATGTAGGGCTTTATTCGAGCATGTATCAGCCTTCTTACCGCCTTCAAAGCCCTCCCATCCTGTGCTATAGTCTCCCCCTCTGCTTTCCTTTCTTTGTCTGTTCCCTGGCTCTTATAGTCCCTGAGACACCTGGGGATGAAGCTGCTTTGTTGCCGTATTTCATTATGAATGAAGGCAGTTTTCAGCCCGCCCATTCATCTCTGCTGCAGCAGGAGACGCTAAGCTGTCAACCCAGCTCTATGCACACTCCGCCTTCATGACCCCGTTTTGCGTATATGTGTGCGTATCCCGCATGAACAAGTGGGGAAACAGGCAGAAGGTCTAGTACGTGTGAGTGTCTGTGTTTTCGCAGGTGATAAATGGTGAAGGCAGACACTGACCATGCAGCCCTCTCCCCTCCTGTCTGCGTGTAGCCCTGCAGCACGGCTCAGGTTGTTTCCTCGCCCAGTCCTGCAGAGAAGCAACCACACACGAGCATCCACACACAAACGTCCTTCAGAGAAGAGGTCGACATGCGTGTTCACTGGGATTCTGATCGAGTCTATAATGTGGTTACTTTGAGTCCTTCACATCCCCTCGGCTTACCTGGACAGCTTGTTTCATCCATCCTTGATCTCCTGTCTTTATGTGTCTGCCCATTAGGAACATCCAGGGAAGCCCTCGTAAACTGGATCAATTCTCCTTAACCATGAAAGACTTTCATTGGACAGCGGTCACTCGGCAACCCCTCCACTCCTCTTTACCCCGCACGTGCAGGCACTGGGTATCAGGGTGTGCTTAATGTGTTGGCAATTTCATTTAACTCTCCTTCCCTCGCTCCTATCTCACTCTCTTCATCTCTCCTCTCGGTGCCCAGTGATTGCCTGCAGCCTCCCCACTTTCCCCTTCTCCAACACCACCACCACCACCCCCCCATCTCCCTCGGGCGGACTGCCTTTCTCCGACGAGTGAGGGAGATGCGGAGAGGGTGAATGAGCAAGGCGGGAAGAACTGAGAGGGCAAGATAAGGAAATGGGGAGAGATTCTTGGATCAGAGCGTGAATCACTGAAAATGTACAATAAATGTTGGCCACACTGGTGCGGAGTCATTGAGAAGTTGTAGTTCTGCCTGACGACAACAGGACTTCAGAGAGACAACAGCGTCTGCATCATTCTCTCAACATGCAACATTAAATAGCTGTGTGCTTTTGAACACATATGAACAAGAGGACATGATGTAGGAAGAATGGTTGTTGTGCATCTGTGGCTCTTTTCTCTATAGGATGTCTCCCATCTACCATCTGCTGTACTGGTTTACTAACTCGCTTAACTGGCAACAAATGGGCTCCCCATTCATTTGTCTCTCATTAATTAGCTCTCAGCAGCTTGCCCATCCGCTGAGCTGATGTGATCAGCCGTGTGACACACATACACACACACACACACTCGTGATGTTCTGACACCTGTCTGACCCCTCGTCGTGTTATTTCTGTAACCGAGAAGCTTGTTAAAGTGCTGCTGAAGAACCAGTGTCTATGACTATGACTTAAGCACAAGACCAGGTTTAAGTATCATTTTTAGGTGTTAGGTAATGAGGATAGTTATTTTGCTTTTATAAAAAGTTCTCCGTCTAGATTCACTGAAGTGCTGTGATGTGTTGACTTAATTTAAGGTGTTATATTTAGACTTGGATCGTTTGGTTATTCGTAAAGCAGGTGCTTGATATTCCCACTCCCTCCCCTCTCTCGTGTTTTAAAGGTCCCTTATAATGCTCATTGTCACGTTCATACTTTTATTTGGGGTGTCTAATAGAGACATTATTACATGCTGCAGTGTTTGAAAAACACATTATTTTTCTCAAACTGTCCTAATCCCTATTCACCTTCTGTCTGAGCTCTCCATTTCAGTGCCTGTCTCTTTAAGACCCTCCCCCCCTGCTCTGATTGGTCAGCTCTCACAGGCCTCTGCAAGCACTGGTCACTGTGTCTCCACATCAGCTCCACTGTTTCGTATGCAACTACCACCATGCTGGGGGCGTGGCAGAGGGCGGTGACTGTATTGTTGTGACATCACAACGTTGCAGAAGTCCTGACGGCTCGTTTAAAAGTACAGTGTCTGAATACAGGCTTTGTATTTAGTTTTGATACGTTCACAGTATTTCTTCAGCACCCAGACCTGCTTTGCAACAAAAAAAAGACATGTAAATCTCACTTTCTACAGTGAGGGACCTTTCAGAATTGATTTGTGCCTTAATTTGGAGGAGTGTTACCCTGCGGTGACTCAATCAGTGGAGTCATCAAGGGTGTACAGCACATTACCTACTGTGTCGGGCATTATTTTCAAAATTAAATAGTTGAGGCTAATGGGCTCTTAGGTAGAGGATGCTGAAAACACACAGTCTGATGGCGCCTCTCCAGAGCACCCCCACAGGCCTATTCCATTGCGCCATTTTATGCGGCGGCTTTGCATCTGTGACATCTAAGATTAACCATTAGCCAATCTGAGCTGTGAGATATGTTGCATAAGGGGACATTTGAGTCTTCTGGCTGCTTGCTGATGAGTCGTTTCCAGTAATTAAAGCAGCTGAGGATCACGTCAGTTCGAGCACGGGGGGAATGTGCAGAGGTGACGAAATGCTGGAGTCTGGCCCTGGCTCCGGGCTCATGTAAACACTCCAGTACTTTGTTGCCCCGGATCAGACGACACTCAGGTGTCAAACGCAGCAGACTGACAACATGTGAAGCACGACTGATAAAGAGTTGGTGTGACTGGAGCTACCCGAGAGGCCGACGAGCCCTGCAGAGTTTAGGCCTGACGTGTCTGTGATCGGTGGAGATTGGTCCCCGAGCAGAAGCAAGCTCATAACACACCGTGCCATAAGTCAATCAGTAAATCAATACGTTTCAGCCTGGGGTTGCTTATTTTCTCACTGTGACGAGGAGTATGAAGCACGTCTCTGTCTGTCTGGGTCCTGAAAGTGTCACACGTGATGTGGATGAGCTTTCGATACATCAGACATCTAGAATGAGAAGGATGCCACGAGTCTATGTTCTTGAAGTGTGTCACCTGCATCTGAATGCATGAATTTTACCTAGCTGTGTCCTCAACATGCCTTTCTCTTGAGCTAGTGCAGGGCAGTACGACTGATGATGATAATATCGGTGTTTACACAGTTTTCGCGCCATATATCAGCAGAGCAGGGCTGCAACTAACGATTATTTTCATTATTATTAATCTGCTGATTATTTCCACGATTGATGAAACGAACGCTGAAATGTTTCGTCCATAAAATGTAAAAATGAAATGAAATGAAAAATGCTCATCACAATTTCAGATGTGATGTCTTCCAATTGCGTCTTTTGTCTAAGCAACCAAAAGATTGTGAAGAAAGACTAAAGAAAAGCAGAAAATCCTGTATTTAAGAGGCTGAAACCAGCAAATGTTGGACATTTATGCTTTTCTTTCTATTGAATCTATTAATCAAGTGTTTGTTGCAGATCTAGAATAGTTCAACCAGAACGACCAGAAGCTTGAAACTACATTAATGCATACAGTGCGTCTGTATGCTTTAAATATCTCCAGATATCCCAGTTGTGGTATCCTCAAAGCACCATACTGTCTTTAGGCTCTTAAAAGACAAACTACATTTCTAAAACTTGTGGTACACATCTTCGTCGACATGCTATCTTAGTTCCAGGTCTGTGAATCTTCACCCTCATCTCAGATTTTTACATCGATTTCCATTCAAATTGGTTGACACTTTACTTAAAAATATCAAGCTAATGTGTGATCAAAACAATAGTTGCGGTGGCTGGTTTATTGCTCAGCACTCACTACTCAAGGTATTGAAAAACTACACATCTGACTGAAAATATGATGTTCTCTTCTGCTGGCTGGGTGATGATGTGGGATGTTTTCCTTTTTGTTGTGTTCGAGTTGCTGACTGGTAAGCAAAAAAATAGGTCTCCTCACTGTTTGTTGCTTATTGCGTTTTATCCTCTAAGAAAGGGCACAGTCAGTCAAGGCTTAACCAGCTGGCGTTGTTAGTGTCAAGAGAATAAAGAGGTGTGTTTTGAGTGTGTATGCGTTCTGTATGATCCTACCCGGTGGGTTGAAGTTGGTATCTGGAGAGAGCAGCTGTTGTCCTCTGTGGCAATCTAATCAACAGAAATAGACGGGACCTCCCCTCCCCTGGTGGTGCAGAGAGGCCGCAGCGACTTCGTTCATCTTTCTATTTTCAGACGAACAATTTGTCGCATATCAAATGACATTTACGCCTGTGGGAATTTATCATTAGCATATAAAGAACAAATTTCAACTTTCAGCTTTGGCTTTGAATCAATATTGTATTTTGTAACCTTTAACATAGTGGCTTAAATTTATGTCCTGCTGTACATGAATGTATGTGTGCGTTGGAAGGGTCAGTGAAAGGTAGATCTTACCCAATCAAATAGCCCCAATAATATGAAACTGCTAGCGAAGTAGATGATGACTGGTTGCTCGATGTCAGTGGTTTTGAGGCAAGTCCAGGTGTGCTGAGGGATTTTGTTACAATCAGCTGTTATTATTGCATCATACAGCTATGCAACAGGTAATGAATGTGTTCTAACTCACTATATCAGTCCTTTGTACAAATTTATATCCTAATACTGAGGAAAAATTCCATACCCTAAAAAATCCTTTCAAAACCTTTCAGGGACCCAAAAATAAACAAGCACAGAGTGATTAGATAACATGTTACAGAGGTTATTGTGCATGGATTTGATTACAGGGGTGCCTTGAGATTTTGGCTTGCCCTTTGTTTGAAAACCACATGGATACAACATGTCGGGTGCTTTTGGCAAATGGGACAAAAGTTCAAATCTGAAATTATTTTTAGTATATTAGTGAATATCATTAAAGTTAAAGTTGTTGAATAACTTTAAAGCTACTACAAGGTACTTTAATATTTGTTGATTTTGGAGGCCCCTGTGGACAGAAGTGGTTGCGTTTCCATCGTCAAAACCACAAAATATCATGCTTCTTTTTAACTGGCTAACGTACTACTCACTGTGACTTCACCTGGCAAAATATAAACACAGGCTCTTCCAGTCTGCACGCTGTCCCGGTGGCAAACTAATAGAAGTAGTAAATTTTTCTCTCCGATGGTCTTGTTTGCTTATGGAGGTCATATAGAGGCATCGGCATTAAATTAACACTATTTCATAACCAGTTCAAAACTCCTTGTGGTAGCTTTAAAATAATTCTTCATTTGGTAACACACAGATTAATCAAGTTGATAAATTAGATTGAAGACCTGAATACTCCTTGTTTCATCCTCCTCTATAGTCACCGCGAAAAACACAAACAAAATGGGGAAAGGCCCTCTCTAGAGGAACCAGTGTCTATTTTGTCCGTTCGGGGCTACTGTAGAAACATAGCGGTGCAACATTGCAGACTCTGTGGAAGGGGACCTGCTCTCTCTGTATATCACAAGGCTCAATCTAAAGTGGCGTTTCAGGTGATTATACACTAATGAACACATAACTTTGTGTATCATATTCCATTTCTGCCAATAGATCCCCCTAAATCCTGCACACTGGAGCTGTTTAAGTAGCTTTTTTAAAGTTGGTTCAACAGTTCTCTTTATTTATGTTGTGTTGTTTATTTTTGTTCGCCTCAGGCTCCCAGTTATTGCACAATAAGTAAAACGTGTAGTGCTTTTTGAACGGGAGCTTATTGACCCAAACAGACACATTATTCTGTAATTGTAGTTGCTGCTGCTTGAATTCACTGCCAGCATGAAAATGAGTCAGTTTTGTTGCCTTGGCAGAGGCCTAGCTTCTGTAAATATCCAACACCACAGCATCAAACAAATGCCGCTTCTGCCCCACAGTAACAAACCTGAGGAGGACTCTCTTGCCAGGCCCCTCCCTTGAGTTGTATGCCTGACTTGTCATAGATAAGAAAGGGGCAATAATCCTGCGGCAAAATGCTATCTTACTACCAAGGTCCATTGGCCATCTTAATGTTGAGGACGGTGTGTTTGAAATTCTTAAAAAGCTTTAGTTTGTGTTGAAAAGTGAGAGCCGAAGAAATAGAAATGGCATCGATGCTTCCCATCACAGAACCTCTCCAGGGTGGCCAGTGTTTGAGCTGGACTGGTCCTGAACCTTTGCAGGTCTGCATGCTGAGAAGTGAAAACATTAAATAAAATCATACTTTAGTCGTCTTTGGAATGTTTTTATCTGAGAGAAGGCCTAATTTACCAAAGTGTTTCTGGTTAAAAAAAACTTATATTCATGATGTTAACACTGACAAGACCTCAAATCGGCTAAATACCAGCTCTGTCCTTGCTTGTCAAATGTAATTTACTGGGACTGAAAGTCGTTAAAAGGGAAGGTAATTGCGTGTGTAATAACACGTAGAGGGAGAAGGTATCACACAGACATCCATTCATAGACTGCAGCTCTGATAGCGGAAAGGACACAGCAGATACGTCATTAGAGAATTACTGCTGTACCCAAGCTTCTCGTGCCAGCCTTCTTATTAGAGGCCGTTAAACTGATTACTATTGATTAATTAATGTATAGCTTTCATTTACTGGCAGCGTGGTGGCTTAATGGTTAGCTCTGTCATGTCACAGCTGGGGGTCCAGCAGCCACACGGGTCTGTGTGGAGTCTGCATGTTAACCTCCGTGTCTGTGTGGTCCTCCTGTCGCAGTCCAGAAACAGGCAGGACTGTTGAATTGGCCACTCTGAATTGGTCATAGCTGTGAATACAAGTGTCAATGTGAGTGCTCTTTCCTGGGTGTACAATGCCTCTCAGCCAATGCATGCTGGGAAAGGCTCCGGCCTCCTGTAGCACAGGGCTCCAGCCCCATCAAATTAATTAAATTGACTCAAATTGCCCATTGTCAGCCCTTTCCTTAACATCGTACATGTGATCAGTGTTACTGAAAACATGATTAAACATTTAGAGTTTCAGCGTTTTGACACTTGTGAAAGGAGATTTTCTATAGTCAATATAAATACACGTAATGCAGGATTTTTGAAAGAACTTAATCAATACAAAGCTCAAACACGGTCAGACAAACTGAGTGGTTAAAAGCACTCCTTGCCAAAACATTTTTAAAAGCGGGTGCAGAAATTAAATATTTGTTTTGTTTCGTTGTTGGCACCTGCAGTCTTCCACACATTTCCAAACTGTGTTTTCGCACATTTTACTTGGGATCGGAGTAAATCCTGTTCAAACGGTTTTGTTTTTTACAGCCTTACTTAATGCACTGGTGATGGTGGACGGTTATGAAGATGTAATCTTAATGCCTGACCTTTCTGTTTGTTAATCTTTGCCGAAGAATGCCGAGAGCAGGTTTCTGGAGTGTCAAAGCACAGACTGAGCAGCTTGTGTTTGTCCCCACAGAGGCTGAACTAAACAAATCCACATACATGAGTCTAATATGGGAAGTTAATGGGGTGCACTCGATGTTGCTCAGTGTGTACAGTCAAGGTGCTCTCAGTGTTTATAATTGAAGAGTGTTTTATCTCTGTCTTACCTCTCCTCAGTGCTGGCAGGCAGGGAACATTGAGGTGTGCACACTAACTTGAAGGTGAAAGTATTTTAGTCATCGCCAGCTGCCGTGACCCTCTACCATACACCTGCCTACACACACACACCTACACTCTCACACACACAGTTGAAAATATCTCTCTTTACCCAAACAAGCTCACATCCAGAAACATCAAAGCAGCCATATTTTATTTTGTGCGTATCCTCTGGTATGATATCAGTCAGCCTGTAAACAGCCTAATTCAGATAGTGAATAAAAGACGTGCTGCTAATCTTGGTTTAGGTGTGGAGCAGCTGCAGGCTGGTCAGCTCTTTCACCTCTGATTGACAGTCGCAGGCAGCAGAGGCAGCCTCACACACACACACACACACACACACACACACACACACACACACACACACACACACACACACACACACACAGGAAGATTCACATGATACTTCCCCCCCCTCTGTCAACTCACGCAACCCCGACCACATGGTTTGCTGGAATTGCAGCAAAAAGGAAATTGCCCCGGCCTGTGACGGGAATAGAAAATAAAACACAACAACCACTTTCACGCCTCATTATTTTAAGCCTCTTTTTAGCTCCTGATGTCGGCTGTTTGGAAAATAGGGGGTTTGATATTTTCCGTTTGTGTTGTGATTCTTCCCAAAAACGCTCTGTTTCCACTTTGAGCTAGTGATGATGCACCCCAGCTTGACACTTGTGTCTGTCTGTGTCTCTTTCTGCAGCAGGAGGTACTGCCTTCTCCTTTCGCCCGCCAGACTGTCAGGAGAGCACATGGCCTACGGTCAGCAGCCCACTCCACACTCTTCACCCAGCCTCCCACTGCCCTGCCTCCACAGGTTAGTGAGTGTATGCGTGCGAAAATAACAGACTGCCTCATTTTTGGACGTGAATAATTTCCGTGCTGCTTGGCCTCCGGAGCAAATCCATAGTTATTAGGTCAGTTGTGTGTGTGGCTCATTGATGTGGAGCAGCAGCAGCAGCGTCAGCACTTTCTGACGCCTTCATCACCCTGTAGCAGTTCTTAAAGTCATTCGGAAAGGTCAGTTTTAATATTGTCGAGGCCAAGATTTCAGATTGCTTTACATATCTGATCCATATCGGCAGCTTGTATAGTGGCAGTGAATCTTACCTGCGGCGTTCCGCACTAAGAAGCTGCCAGGCACCCGAAGAATTTCAGGAGCGTTATTCTTGTTTGAGTGCTGAAAGAAACCCAACATTAAATACAAACTTTTTTCTAGATTTAAATTGATAATGTCTATTAAAATTCCTGTCACACAAATCCTGATAATCCTTCACCACATGTCCCTGTTTTGACTAAGCAATCTGTTGTTTCTCCTATTAATTTCCGTTTACCTGCGATTAGCATGCAAGTTCTGTTTAGCCTAGAATCCTTTGAAGGTTGATGAGGTCACCGGGCGGCAGCGCCTCGATAAAGCCATTAAAAGGAGCAATCTATTCAAATGTATTCAAAAATCCCAATGTTCAAAGCAACCGCTCCACCGGGGTGTCGTTGCCTTGATTCAGTGTTGTTGACATGGAGCAGCGTTTGCTGCTACATGAAGCCCATCAAACCTCGATACGGCCTGCAAATCAACACGCTGACAATTACGTATGAGGATTATAAACGGCAGCAAGTTTTGCAATTGCATGTGTAACAGCGGAGAACAAGCTGTTTCTGTTTGATGTGAAAGCAAACTTATCACAAGTGTCCCACCAACACTGCTGTTAATAGAAGGCAAAAATTACTGCAAGTAATGAGTCATGCCTCACAGGGGGAGTTTATTCTTCCTTTTTTAAATCAGTACAGTTAAATTAGAGCTACATAAGTTATCACAATAGACTTAATTGACTTGCAGATGTTTTATAGTCTCTCCACTGGCTGCTGCTCACACGGCTTTCAGATGGAAGTTTGTTATCTGACAGAATAGCGTAATGAATGGGTCTGTGTGATTGTGTTCATGTCTCTCGCTGGGCACAGTAGCGTGACATCAATGCCAAATTAAATCTTTCCTCAGTTATAGATTTGATTGATTATTGCCATCTGTGTTGGGATCACATCGCTGTGCAATCCGGTTTGATTTGTCTGTTTTCCTGCAGGGTTGTGTTGCAGTAATAGAGTTGCAACAAATTGCTGAAAGTACATTTTTGTCTGTTAGTGTCAGTGTAGTTTGATGGTGTGGTACATAACTGGAATCTACAGTACTTGTGGAGAGGTGTTTCAGAGGACATTTGTGATGCAAATAGCAGTTGATGGGGTCTGCTTAGTGGACACGTTTGAAGCTTTTGATCATATCACATCATCCTCATCAGCAGATGGCGTTTACTTTGGCTTCTTTCAAGATTCAATGACTGATTCGTCACACACAATTTTTTATTCATATATGTACAGTGAAATGCAGGGGTGGTGCATAAGATATGCTAAAATGCTAATGCGCAACAAGCATTATTGGAATAATGGCAAGAAATAAGGATTAGAATAAAGAAATATGAAGGATAGCATTTCAAATTACAAATATATCTAGTATAAGTATTCAAATGTTGGAGGTCATATTTTCATTTTCATGTAAAATTCACTTGTGGTCACTATATATTTAGATTTTTTTTATATTTCTAAATGCTCAAACTGCTCAAACCACTTTGCTGAGCACTTGAGGGACCTGTCATCCATGTTCCCTTGAAAAGCAGAGTTTCAAAGATTCTTTTAAATGTACACTGACATCAGATTGTTTTGTCGACCACCTTTTTCTGAGGCCACCGGTGATTTTGAAAAGGTAACTTGTAAGCCAACGAGAACATGAAGTCCTCAACGTGCTCAGGAAATTTTTGCATCTACAGTTCCATGACTACATGACTCCATCTGGTGAGGATGGTCATGTTGTGTTTATTTAAGGATCTGTATCTCTAGGCTTCCTCCAATCATGCAAATAGAAAGTACAAACATTGAAACAGTCAAACAAGCTGTGCGGACACACAAACGAGAGAAATCAAGAATGTGGTTAATGTGGAGTACAAGCAGTACAATTATACATAGAATCAGAGAAAACAGGAAAAAAGAAAGGAAAAACATTTAAAGAGGTCATATTATCCTAATTTCCAGGTTCATACTTTTATTTGGGGGTCCTAGTAGAAAAGGTTTATGTACTTTAATTTTCAAAAAACATTATTTTTCTCATATAGTGCATTGCTGCAGCATCCCTTCTCACACTATCTCTTGAACGCATCGTTTAAGCAACAGTGAGACATCTCGCCTCTGTTCAATCTTTGGTTAGAGTTGCACATGCGCATTACTTAATGGGCAGGATGTAGCCAATCAAAGGCAGAGTAGGGCGGGTCATGCCGAGCAAGGTAGTGTGATCTAAAATAACGCTACTACAGCAGTAGCGACTGTATGTCTGCTGACACAGTGTATATATATTTTATAATAAATATATAAAAATATAGATTTATTTAGGGGTTGTTACATAGTGACGTATATAAGTATGTAAGTAAAGGCTTGACTCCAAACCTGTGGGAGAGAGCTAACCCAAGAAACTGAGGACATTAAAATACTGTAACGCATTTAGGTATATACAGTATGTCATGACTGAGTGTGTCCTAACAATCACAAAATGAACCTCAGGCTGTGATTGTTTATCTTGGCACAAGGTGTCAAATCAGATCAGTGTCCTTCCAGTAGAACATGACGAGCAGTCACAAGATCCGACGTTAGGACTTCTCGGCACCACCACTTTGTCCTTCGTCTCCTCTCCAACTTGTCTTGGCCGGACCGCGACTCCTTGCACTTGGTATTCCTGTGAGTAAGGTCCAGCTAGAATCCAATAAAGCAGACGCATTATGTTAAAAAGATCAGCTCAAGGTTAAGTGTGTGTATTTTTCACCAGGAAATGCGCTCGGCCCCACCAACAAGCTTGCACGGGATGAAAATTTTATGACGAGAACAGGATATTTGTTCCTTGAGTGCTCGCAATCCTACTGCTGTGGATAGCAGTGCATTAGCTCAACCTCCTCTTCTTTCTGTGTGTGTGTGGTTACGTGCATGGGAAGAATGTGTGTTCAGTGTGCTTTTGCTTGTGTAGGTGCGTGCAAATGTATGTGCCATTGGGCTTTATGAAATGGAGAAGGCAGGTCTGTGCAGGGTGGGGGTGGTTATATGCTGAGAAGCGAGCAGAGGCTTCCCTTGGACCGTGTTTACGTTTTACTGCAGCGGGCCGCTCGGCGAGTTATTGGGGGAAGGTCAGGGAATGAGAGCAGAGTAAATGTACACATTACTTACGCTGCTGGGAAGTAAAAACATCAGCAGTGGGTTGTCCTAGCGAGGCCTTGTTCACAACGGGAAGAAACAACAGAGCTGAGAGGGAGCTCGTCGATAGTCCCGAGCGTCCCTCTCGCTGCCACGTAGCCTCCAGAGGGAGAGCTGTTTGTTCAGAGGGCAGGGGAGGGTGGAGACACGGGAGGCTCAGCAGGGAGTGTTTGCCTTGCCAGGGCTTGTTGTCTTTGCTAGGTAGAGCTCAAAACGATATTGTCATAACTGCAGCAGGAGAGGGATACATCAGCAAAACAGTGACACCGTACAGAAACTCCGGCGGAATGAAAATCAGGTTGCATAAACTTGTTGGCCTTGCAAACATCGTCTCGAACTACACCTGCTCGACGTCTGGCATTTGTGTACTGCATTTTTTCCTGTCTACAATTCACTTTCTGCAATTTCTTTCTTTGCACTGACATCCCTCTCCCCTCACACACTCCTGCATTGCTGCAGTACAGACACTTGTCTCCTACTTGGCTTAGCCAGCGCTCCCTCCCTCCTCCCTCTGTCGCTCCTTGGCATCCATCAGTTTAGCTGCAGCTTCCCACGAGGCCTGATGGGTCACGGCTACACACACACACACACACACACACACACACACACACACACACACACACACAGAGCCATTCTGAGCAGCACTATCCATGTATAGACCTCTCGACCCATCTGCGACTCAGCCTCCTGCAGATGGGAGCCGTGACGAATTTGGAGAAGTTGTCAAATGTCCCGGCGACACACGAGGAGAGAAAAGCTAAAAGAGGAGGAAAACGAGTTGTTAGTTCCTCACTGGAAACTGGCCAATTTGTGTAAGTCAATGTATAATAGTAGGCAGGGAAAAAAAATGCAGGGAACATCAATGGAAGGAGATAAGATAGATGTAAAATAAAATAAGGGTGGCGGCTGATAAGGGTGTAGTTTTAGGGTAGAGCAGAGGAGGTGGCGTTGCAGTCTGCGGAGTTTTTAAAGTCTTGACAGGCACTTTGAGCCTTCGCTAAGCTGAGTCTATGTCAAAAGGATCTCTTCTTCTGCCTGAGAAAACATCTGCACTGTCTTGTAATGTTCCTCCTGAAGGGACTGAAGACATTGATGAGTGGAAAAATAACTATTCAGCCAGTTTGAGTGTTGCTCTTTCCTCTCTTTTCTCAGGCGGATTTTCTCAGTAATCTACACTTACTTGGGCAATCACACATTGTCTAATCTCTGGCAGGTAGGTGTAGTTCAAGAACAGGATGAACCCGTTCAAGCGGTGAGCTCAATGTACAGGCTTGCATCAGTGTGGTGAGGAGTTGGGAAATGGCCGGTTACTGAAAAACAATGGCCGCTCTTTTCTCCAGGAGGCAGGCGCGTTACGAAGATACTGCCAAAACTAACGCTCATTTACTCTCAAACGAATAGTTTCGTTTATTGAGCGTCTCCGTCCGTTGTGTGCGCACGCATCCTCTCCTTTTATGGTATCATGTCAGCAGGAGTTTGTGCCCTGCTCTCCATTTACTGTGATTGGCTATAAATTGTTCGGAGATGCTGGTCCAAACTTGTAGCTCGTCACCCTGCCAATCCGCGTCAGAGAGGGATCTAGTTTGTGTTTGCAGTCGACAATCACTTTAAAACTTATTTTTAGCTGTATGATGTCACCAACGAGCGAGGAGGAAAAACAGTGCTGATAAAAGACATAAAGGCTTTGCTCAGGTTGTCTCAGTGGTTCATAAATCCGCTCTAAACGAATGATATTATCATTCTTCTTTTATAAGGCCATGTACTGCCCTGCCTTTTCCTACTTTTTATTCATCTGGACCAGAGGCAGGACAGGGAGAAAGGTAGTGAGGAACGTGAGTGGAAGGTACTTTGGGTGAATTGAGGTCAATTGCTGCAATTTGAGCCACAACCTGTACTCCGTCTCTGAGTCACAACTCTTCTTCACACACAGAGATAACACAAATATTTTTAGATTCAGTGTGACTTACACTTCCCGAGGATATCATTTTCTCCATTGCCACTAAACGTCAATAAATTGGTTTAGAAATTGTAGGAAAGAAGATGTGCCCCTAAGAACTGCAGAACTTGCCTGAGAAACATCACCTTTTTAAGTTTTCTTCACTGTCAAAATAATCCGGTGAAAATTTTCTTTATATGCATGAGTGGATTGCAAAGAGGAACTGCTGATAGTAAATTCGGCACACGTTTAATGGTTTCTCGTGTGGCTCTATCGATATCGTAACACACAGATATGACATACAGATTTTTACATACATATTTTTAATGGTGAAAATTCCCCCAAATGATACTGGCTGTAGTTCACACACTTATGGTTCGTAGGCAGTCGTGGATTTGCATTCTGGAAGCGTGGAAGTTTTGAAAGAAGGGCTGTTGTGTGTCCTGCTCCTAGTTTGCATACAGCTGAGTCTAGCCCCGACTCGCAGCCTTTGGAAACTCCTGAAAGACTACGAAAACAAACCACTGTCAAGTTAAAATGAAGTCGGATTCAGCAGTTGCACGGATTTCTCGCCGAGAATGTCTTCAAAAACACATTTTGCGTCCAATCAGGTGCAGCCAGGAGCTTTTGTGTCGTTGTAGGAGGGTGTTGGTCAAGTGTCTAGTGCTGGGCCTCACGTCCAAAAACGCCCACATGGGTATGATTATTCCTCAAGTAGAGGTAAGAAGAAGAATAAACACAGGCGTGACCAAACCAACAGATAATGAATCATTATTTGTTTTACATTAGTCAGGCGCAGAATGTCACGTCAGTATTGTTCTTATATTTCCTTCTCTATCCGTGCATATACAAGGGGCGTGTTTGTCACGATCTTACAGTGTTCCTTAGACCGACCCTTTCTCTGCTCTTAGTTGAACCTTTTGAATGAGACTGCAGAACTTAATGGCTATTGTTATACCCGTGCCCTATCGCACACAAACACACCCTCATATACCTGAGTTGCAAAACACTCCCTTTGCCCTCCTAAAACCAGAGCAGTTTACCTCCAGCGCTCTCTTTTTGACTATGATACAGTAGAGAGCCAATATGTAAAGGTGCAGCCAGCTAACCTGAGGGCAGGATCTAATAATGGGAGCTGATAAACTAACAAAAGAAGATTGATGGGACTTGCCAGCTTGTGCTGAAGGCCTCTCCTGATTGTTCTATACAGCCCTGACTCTCCCAGTAGGGCAGGAGGAAGCAAAATCTGTAGATTCAGAAGTCTTAATGTGCTTTATTGTCAGTGTTTGGCAGAGAAAGGAGGAATAAATGAGGGAGAACGCAGTTGTTGCCATTACCGGATTGTATATGTGTTTATTTGCATCTCTTAGTTTACAAAATTGCACCCTTGCTGTTAACAGATGGATTTCACCCACTACAGACGGATGTAATAATCCTCCACTCCACCTCTGCATCTCGAGAGCACTGGCAGACTTGTTCAGCTGCAATTAACTCTACAGTTAATTAGCATGTTGCTAAGTCCGTCCTCATATTGTCTGCGTGGAGTGGCCATACAAAGGGAGAAGAGTCTTCACAGTTGTCATTTGTCGGCTGCCATGAAATAAATACCAACACAAAAGCTCCAACTGAACTTCTCTGTGTCAGAGCGATGATGAATTCTTGCGTCGTCGAGTTTGTTGCCTTCGAATCAAATTGATTATTCCATCATGACACACAGATACTGGGCGGCTTAGTAAAGCTTAAAGGTACCTGTAAGGCTGAGATACCATCACTGTGTCTAATTACATTATCGATCTATTTGTGTGTGTCTCTGTGTTGGTATCTTTCGCAGATATTGCGTGAGTAAGATTGCAGCAGAAGGGGCGCTCGGCTCATGTTGAGCTTCTTATTTCAGCTTACATTTTCAGACGGTGAGCCTGCAGGGTGAGGGAAAATAAAGGCAGTCTGAATATTGCTAAAGATTGGTAGAAATAAACAAGCAGTGGAGTCGGGATATAAAGGATGGGACTGTGAAGAAGATTGTGTTACTCTCAAATGAAATATCATCACTCTGACAGTCTCGGTCAGGCTTTATATGGAGGTCATTGAAGTAAGCGTTAGTAACTAGGTAGTAGGGCTTTTATAAGGCCTCATAAGATGCTTATTAACATTACTTATACTGTTAAAGGACCAACAAAACTTTTAAGACTGCTTAAGAACATTAATGAAAGCCTTATGAGTTTTTATAAATTGTTATAATAGCATTACAAACACATTTATTGGCTTTAACCAACTTACCTGTTATGTCATAGTTGTTGTAGTTTTTTCATTGCTTCATTAAGATTAATACATATTTTATGATGAATTTATTAGCAGTTAAATATGCTTTTTGCAGCCACAGGATCTGAAGTCAGAACAAAGCCTTATCGAGGTTAATAAATTCTTTATTATGGGCTTATCAAGGTTTTTTTTTTTTTTAGGTCGCAAGACATGCCGCAGAGGCTGAAGCCCCTACAGTAATGATTCACCTTCTCAAGTGCTTATAAATGCCTTATATTCTAACAAGAAATGTGTTTTGATGCCATCAGTATCACGCTGGTCTTATTAAGGTTAATAAGCATCTCTTAAGGACCTTTAAGGGCCTTATTACATTTAAACTAGCACATTGATGTTCAGTCCTTTTTATGAAAAAATAGTTTTTAAGACTCAAACGTGTAGTCATGAAGAAATCATTTTCCGCGGATTCCAAAATGAGTGAACATTTACAAAGAACAATAAAGTTTATTCATTTGAACACTGAATATGTTGTCTTTATAGGTCAAAAAGGATTTGCTAATGATTGCATTGTGTTTTTATCTACATTCTGCGCCGTGGCCCAACTTTTTGGGGAATCTTTGCTGTACATCATCCTCATCTCTCAGTCCGTTTCTGTGATCGATCAGCAAACCAGTATGGAGAGTTTTAAGAAGGCAGCAGATCCCCATTCTGGACTTTTTCTGCCAGAACAGAGTTTTAGGAATCTGTTTGAACAAACTCACTGATGTTCACACCTTAAACTCTCATTGATTGTAATCTGCCCTCAACTTATCAAAGCCAGTGTAAAAGGCATGTAAAAGTTTATGCTACTCTTATCCACCTGGGTGATCGACTTAATCCTCCTTACTTTAACACTTACAGCAGATATCATCAACCTTTAATGTTGAGTAGGGACGGGGGGAAATTAGTTCAGTAAAGAATTGTGATTTTTTAAAAACTTTTAGGATGGATGATGAAATGAAGATGTACATTCCAGCCACACGTACCCCATTGTATTCAAGATTCAAGATCAATTTAATTATCATTAATCAAAGAAATATTGTGTGTGTTGTTATGATGGAGCCCCATATTGCAGCAGGACGACCTGTATGTGGTCGAGTGTGGGTCGATGCCACGTGGAGTTGACGCTTTAATCAGAAACTGATGCTGGAAGAATGCAACAAATTCCCTGCGGATGTTCAGAAACTCACATTCTTGAGATAAAACTGCACCTCTCAAGAAACATCTTGTAAAACCCTATTAACTACAACATCAACATTATCAGTATTGTTGTATCAGCCCGTGTTAATTTGCCTGAAGGATGCAGTGTTTCTGAGGAATATCAAAAGCTTGATTGTGGTTGTTAAGACAGTTATTAGGTAAAATTAATGTTCTGTAATCAATATGCAGTAATAACATTTCTTGGCTGGTGAACAAAATGAGCTATTAATTCACAAATAGCTCCGTAGCAATTTTATAGTTGTACCTCTCTAATCCAAGGTGTGTTACATAACATTATCAGCATTTCCAGCTGGGCTTAGTCACTCTCCTACTCACTCACTATATCTACTGACTCAGGTTTGCAAAAGTTGGCAATTAAACGTGATTGTCATTTCAATATAATTCTCAAACTGCCTCAACTAATTCCAGTCTTCTATTACATGTTTATTTATGTTTTAACTTCTTGTTTTCTCCTCTTCTTTACCCTCCTCTCTTGTTTTTCTGTCGTCTTTATATCATTATAAAGGGCACATGCCACTCATAGCTGCTTTTATTGATCAGTTTTCTTCTCTTGCCCACAGTCTGTCGGATTAAAGGCCTTGTTATATTGTGAGAGGACGAGCTTCCTTCCCAATAATCCCTGTGGAGTAAATGTGCCACCCAGACACAGAGCAGCTATGTGCTGTAGCAGAAATCTGAATACGAATAACTTTCATTTAGTGTATTTTGACCTAAGTTGTAAATGCTCTAATAAGCTTATCGCATATTTATGGGGGGCTCCACCTTACCCGCATTACTGCTTTAACCGCATTATGACTGCAAGATTATTTATATGTGTGTAAATGTGGACACTGTTGACGTCTGCAAAACGATGAGTCAGCAGAGAAGCCTTGGCCTTTTGAAATTTGAAAAGATGACATTTACAGCTGATGTTTGGGATAGAAAAAAATATTGTCTGTATAGTGTCACAACATTTCATCTGTGACTGAAGATTCAAAATACAACAAACCAAAAAAATAACCCCCAAAATGAAATCACCAAGGCAAATGGAAGCACTGCATTTTACAGGTCCAGAAATATTGAGGTAAGTAGGTGGTAATTACCAAGTAACATATTTGAAGTTCCATACCACTAAATTATCACAATAATTACTTTAAAATATATTGAAAATTACCCCAGTATTAATTAGAAATAATTATTTGATATTTTTCAACAAGCAGTTCATAAATAAATGGTAATTTCTTTGATACATTTCCAGACACTTCAACCATCAACGATCAGGCTCTCCTCTTCCTCTGTCAGACACTCTCACACACACATGCACAGAGTTCCTAGTCGCAGGTATTTAAAGGATTGTAAATATAACCCTTTTTTCCTTTTATTTTCGAATGTGTTGGAAATAAAAAAAAATGTCTCAAAATATAAAAAAGTGACATTTAACTTGAGTTAATACATAGTTATTAAGCCTCAATAGGCAATACAGGACTTAAAAACAGTCGCATTTCACTGCCTTGTTCATAGTATTCGATGTAGCTAAGCAACTGACCAGAGTATACCATCTGCTTCCTTTTTACAACAGCACATGCTTGCCCAGTGTACGTGAATGGCCATGAGATATGCGTTTTCAGGTTGTGTTATTATGGACACTCGCCTTGTCAGAGATATATTTTTTCTGAAACCCTGTTTACGAAATAACTGTGTACGTGTGGACAATGCCTTACTGACCTCCAAGTTAGACAAAAACTAGCAGGAAATAAAAAATGGCATGATCAGCAGAGGTTGAGCAGAAACCAGTTGGAAGTTATGTTTTAACGATTTACTGGAAAATAGCTGAATATTGTAATAAATAATATTGGTGTAATTTTCAACATTTTTGAGGTGATTATTGATGTGATTATAAGAAAATTTCAAATGTTACTTGGTAATTACCACCTACTCTGTATGAAATTGGTGGACTTGTAAAATCAAGTTTTTATTATGTGTTTCAAGGTGTATTTTTGTGCCATCAAAGGACTTTTTTCATTCCACTTAACGCCACCGCTGTTTAGCAGCTTGACAGAAGTGACAGCATGAGGCACTCAGGCACAGTGATCGCAGTCAAGCTGTTAACTAATTTGTAGTAACAGTAGCCCTTGGAGATTAACTTAACACACATATTACCAACATCTGTTACAAAAGAGAACCATGTTTGGCTTGAAGGTGCCTGAATCACTTAAATTATCTTGGAACCATCCATGGGAAGCGAGCGGCGCTGCAGCAGGTAGTCCGCTCTGGGAGGCAACATGACGGGGTGCCCTTGCACGAGCTCATTCGCCAACATCTGAGCTGGAATCCTGCGGTGATGAAGAGAAGGAAACGAGAGGGAACAATAGCAGCGGGGGGTCGAAAGATAGAGGAAGCCCTAGGGAAAGATGGAGAACTAAAATCACATTCAAACTGGGAGTAATCGAGGAGGAAGGGCGGCACAATGAGCAGCATTCTGATGATGAGGATTAAGATAGGGTGATTAAGAGCACGAGGACAGAGAGATACAGAGACAGAGCTTTTGTCTGAGTATTAGAGAGGCTGTCTAGCTCGCTTTAATTTTAGGTCATGATGTCATTTAGGGGGAGATGAAAGGGCAGAGATGGGAGGAAGAGCTGGAGGCGAGATGGGAGGATTGGGACAATCTTGAACAAAGTCTTTAGCGATGCAGTCTGATCCAGCATTGATATTAGCTGACTTTAGTCGACACTGTTCAGTATCATCTGTCCCTGCTCCTTCTCAGTGTGTGGTCTCTGCGAGTAAGGCTGGGGTGTTTTGTTATGACTCGTGGAAAAGGGACCGTCACATCACTCTCAGGCAGGAGGAGATGAGATGCCGCCCAGGACCCTTTGAGGTCCGAAAGGCTGGGCGTTTTTTCTTATTTGACCGCTGCGACTTCCATTCCCCCGACCCTGCAGGTGGGCACGGTGACGGACAGTTCAGACTGTGGCCCACTTTCTGCAAACTGCCCAAAGTCTGTGTGTGTGTGAGCGCGCTGTTCCCCACCAAGCCCCACTGCACAGTACCTGTGAATATTTTATGCTTGTTGTGAATGGCCTGGAGGGAAGCTGTTGTCATTATTAACAATCAGACAAATAGGACCCAACAGGAAAAAGACTCGCTGTCTTTTGAAGATTACAGTTTGCATGAAAATCACTCTCTGAACCGTCTTTCACTTTCATTGTTCTAATACGGACATGATTTAACATTCAGTATGGCTGTGGTGAAGACAGATGTGACTTGTGCTGACTCAGGAGTAAAGCCTTAGCTACACCAGAAAGTGGCAAAGCAGCGATCGTCCCTGTGTGCTCGTGAATAGGTGATGGGTGGTGCTAGAAGCTTGGTGCCATTGGGCTAGTCAGTAGACAGTAACATATATCCCAGCCAGTAATGTTGTTTTATGCTACTTTTCTAAAATACAACCGGGGGGGGGGGGGACCATTGCAGCAGTGGTACGTTGCAGCAGTGGTACGTTGAATAAAAATGAATGACTGATGCAGCTAGTAAGCAATGCTAGCTTGTTTTGGACTCTGCAGCTCTCAGTGCTCTCAAAGGTCAGGTTTGTTTGAGGTCTGAGGTGTTGATTTAAGTTTGTTTACCAAAGTTTAATGTGACGCAAAAGATTTGCACAGATTTTCATTCCTACCTGGGAGAATCCAAGAGAATTGCTTGCACCATTTCCTTGCTTTGGGTTAGCAATGCCACACTATGTTCTATCTAATAATGTGTTTTGTTCATAGAGATATTTCTTAATTTAATTCATTTTTTGACTTTTTTTTTATATTGACATTTTTGATCATGTCCTAATTGGATAAATTCCTCCTAAATAAATTGGAGTTTTGTATGTAGATATGTCAGAATATCACGTTGTGGTCTTATGGCACTCTACCCTTAAAGCTAGGGAAATGTATTACCTCTACTAGTACTATACGATACAGATCTGTCAATATTGATTTAATGCTGCTGTGGGAGAACATTCATTCTGCTGCACACTCGGCTCAAGATGTGAAACATTCCTACCCTGCCCACTCCTTTATTTAAACTAGCAACCACAGTAAGGGGAAACTTTTGTGATTCATTCACATAAAAGAGGCACTGATGTAAAACAGTGACTGACCACCACAGAAACCAGTGTTCAGGCAGATATTGTTATCCTCCTTCTACACTATGGTTCCCCACTGAAACTCCTAAATGCCTAGCAGTGGGTTGAGCAGTGAAAGTGCTGTGGTCCTCGCTGAAAATTGGCAACGGCAACGCTGGGACTCGTTTTGTATACATCCTGGAAAAAAAAGCCAACCAATCCAAATCATGTTTGTCTGTCACGCTGACTTTAAGCAGAAAATTGCCATCATACTTAGAAAAAACTGAGGCCATAAATCAAAGCTCCTGCTACTATAAATGTCCACACGAGGAGAGCTGTGTGTTCCTGTGCTCAGTATGAGTCAGTCGTTGTGCTGCAGCTCCCCTCGGCTCCTTCAGCAGTGTCTGGTCTGCTCTGTGTCTGAGTGGCATTCATTAGCCCAGTTTCAGCTCTGGCATTTCTTCATGCCATATGTCCATGTGGACCGCAGCAGAGTGAAACTCCGACAGACCCGCCAACGCAGCGCAGAGGGCAGAAAGTTACAATTCTGTGGATTCAGTTTTCCAGATTTTTTACTGGTCCTCTCCATGGACCAGCCACTAGTGAGGCCAGACAGCTAATGTTGCAGATTAATAGTTGAACATGGAGCTCGCTGGGGTCGAGCATTGATATTCGGTCTAATTTTAACTCTGCTTTCACAGACTTTTTTACAGTCCAAGTTGTGTTCAAGGCATCAAGGCCCTTAGGAAAGAAACTAGTGCTGTCAAAGTTCCTCAAAAGCCGCATTCCCAGGCCTGCATCTCCATAAATAACAGCTGCTGCCATGAATGTCACCTCACATGCACTCAGAGAGCAAAGATGCAAGCATCCAGGGTCAGGTTCTGCATCAGGGGAATATTAGTCCAAGTACTGGCTGCTTTTTGACCATTTATGGTGGCAGCTGTCATTTTGACCGAGGACATGCAGGTTATCACAACCACCCCAGATTCTCTTCTGGTTCTCAGTGTGCAGGGAGAGAATGGATTTGCTTTGGTTAGTTTTAGGCACAAAAACCACTCGGTTATGGTTAGGAAAACATATTTTGGCTTATAATACCTCTTTAGGTCACCCCAAACACAGCTGGAGATGTCCATAGGTCTCCTTACAAACACCCGGTTTTGTTACCACACACACGGCTGGAATTTTTCCAGCGGTCTCATTAAAAATTTCCAGATCCAGTGATGTCATTCTTACAAATGTTAAAACACAGACTTGAACTTCAATCACTGGCTTGGTAGCTTCGTTGCCTCTAACTATACCTCATCCCCTCCACATCCCGACATGAAAGTCAGGTTAAGAACATGAACTGTGATATGACAAAAATTTGAACGCTTCTGTGGTTTGCAGAAACATTAACTGCTAACATTTTACCCTTCTCTTCTGTCCATCCTGACGTCTGACCGACTGTGCTAACAGTCTTTGTGCCACCACTGTTCTGTCTACTTAGAGAAAATTGCTCACTACAAAGTTTAGAGGACGCCCCCCCACCCCCCCCGCCCCCCCGCCCCCTGCCACCTGCCTGCCTTGAAATTTAAAATTTGACATTTAACAGTATGTTTTTGTCTCAGCTGACATTTAATTAGTAAGTCCTTCAACTGAACAAGACCAGTGAAAAGCTTTGTTCCTCTTTCTTCTACCTTTACAAATACTTAGATTTTAGCCTAACTAGAAGGTGACTGCCATTTGTGTAACTCTCCAAGTAATGGCCACATTCACCCATTCATGAACACATTTATGCACTGATGGCGGAGGCTGCCATGCAAGGAGCTGACCTGCTTATCAGGAGCGATACAGCGCTTCCTAACCTAACACACACTCACATGGGATAGCCATCGATAGCAATCTGGAGTTTAGTATCTTGCCCAAGGGCACTTGATCATTCAGCCAGAGCCAGGGATCAAACTCCTGACCCTCCTATAAGTGGAGGACCAGCTCTACCACAGAAAGGATGTACTCAAATTTAGGGCTGTTCCAATCAATCAGTCAATCAGTCTTACTGAAGGGGACGGGAGGGGGTCATGAATAAGCATCCACTTAGAAATCATTGAAAAAAAGACGCTCTTCATAACTTCAGAACTTTCCTGGGAATGATCACATTTTAAAGTTTTCTTTCGTATCAAAGTAATCCAGTGATGTCTGTCTGTACATCTGTGGGGAATTTGAGAACAGGAGCTGTTAATACATAATTCGGCATACTTTTAATGTTGCCAATTTACCAAAATGAAAAAAAAATCAAATAATAATATACAGGCTTAAAACTGATCCAGCCCAAGGAGTAACCCACTGAATCCCTGCAACATAATAGGCCTACATACATGATGTACTGGCTAACACAGAAGGACTGGTGCCAAGGGCATTCAGCTAATGGGGATCCTTTTAAATAAATAAATAAATAATACATCCCCAAAGGCATTATGGGAACTATAGTTCCAACACTTCAATTCCTGATCCAAATTTCCCAGAGGCCAAATTGACATCTTCAAATTGCTTGTTTGACCAGCGGCAAAAAAAACCAAATCAATGATAAGCAACTTTAAGCAATAATCAACATCCTTGCCAAAAAATGTTCTCTTGATTGATGCATCAATTAATTGAGTAATGTGTAATAACCTGGAATCTACAGCTTTATGTACCTGGATTGAGACCTCAACAGCAAGATGTTGAAAGTTGTTTTGCAAACAGAATAAATATGATAATGAACCATGATTAGATGAGCTACAAGGTACAAACTTCGTATATCTGGCTCTTTGCCGTAACATAACTCCGGGGGTCAGATTATGAAAGCGAGGCAAGAGATGAAGCAGTAGAGGGAAAAGTGGAGCATCTGGCACCCTTCAGCATCACAGATGAGAGATAAATTGGTGATGACCTAGTACTAATGCGTGTGCTCGGAACATGATATTTTATTCAATGTGGGTTTTAATAAAAGCGATCATGAACTTTGAGTCCTGGAGGGGACGTTTTTGCCTCATGAATCTTTCGTAAACTTGTTGTTGTGCCTATTTAATGCGCCAGTTGTGTCTCGCACCTAGAAATCCATGCCGTGTGACAGACTGTCCCGAGGACAAACCTTTGAATAAACCTCGATAGAATATCGCTGTTTTTCTGTTCGCCTAAAGCAGCTTCCGCGGGAACGACTGGTGCAGTCGGTGGTCACAGAGGACCACTGCGCTGTCTTGGAGAGAACGAATGGGAGGTACTTTAATTCCTAATTCTAGTGTTTTATCTTCCACTATATTTAATGACTCTAAAAACAATGGTGAATGTTGGTGCAAAATGTAGCTCTGCTCTCACGGTGGTGTTTGCAAAGAGGATGACTATAATGGTGGGAACAGGGAAGTAGAGATGAATAGAGGGCTTCTCGGTGAACTAGTGTTGGTGGGAAGAGAAAGATAAAAAGAGGACGATAACGAGTGAACAGTGCCTATTCAGCAGCATTGATCGGTGTGTGATGTGAGCTGCAGCCCTCCACATTTTCACACTCTTGAGGTTTAATCAGGGATATAGGATCACCAGTCAGATCAGGGCTCGCATGGCGTGCATGTGCACGGCTGGATTTGCATGCCTTCCTCAGACGTCTCAATTACTTTGAAGCCACAGGAAGTGGAAAAGAGAGGGAGGATGAAATAATGAAAGGAGAGCAAAGAGAAGTTCCTTCGTCTACTGCAGGTGAGGGGCCGAGCGTTGCGTGACCTGCACTGAAATTAACACTGACACAAGCAGCTAGTGCCATCTGGTGTGGGAGCAATCAAAGAGGGTCTGAGCACATACACACACATATGCAGACACACTGTATATATATGCATTATGCATGCAAACACCATTTCAGTTTCTGCGCTGCTCTGATCTCAAAAGTGACCTGAGGAAGTTGGAAAACGCAGACGCCGCCCCTCAGCCTTGATTGAATCTTTCGAGGAGCGGCGCTGTGTTGAGCACAATGGCTGAGCGGGTCTTCTAAGCTCAGGCGTGAAAGCCTGCACCGCTCTTTAATAATGCATCAGTTTCCAGTGTTGTTGGTCCCAGGGAGGGGGTGGAGGCTTGGTGTCAGGCTTGGCGAGGGTTTGAGGGTCCAACTGGCCCTTCTGAAGCAAGCCCACGTGACGTGGAGACAGATTCATTCCCCATCTGAGATCTTATCCCGTGGATTAAGCAAGTCATGAGTTGGCATTAATTAATCAAAGACGGTCCGGAGCCTGAAAGCCAATTTATTGAAATGGAATGAAAGATTACGCTGGAATTATTTATATCTTGCTGTAACTGGCGTGGAGGTTTTGATGTCTGAAAAAAGCTAATCAGGGGGAAGGTTGTTTTCACTATCAACTGCATTGCAGTGGAGAGGTCAGATTGGCTTCCGTGGGGCGCGCTGTGCTTTGTCACGGCTTCCCTCCCAAAGTGTGAGCGCGGAGATTACTTAATACTGTGGCGTTCAAGAATACGACTGCAGATTTCATATCTGTTAATGGCTTTTACCAGACGAGGAACACAACCCAGAGAAAAGGCAGCATTTTCCTTTCGTTACATAAGCTCGTCGGCGCTGAGGCGGAAAAAAATGACAGTGATTACAGTCACACTGTACTCAAATCTACTTTCTTCTGTAGCAACTGCTGAGTGCCCCTCTTATCTAGGTGTGTGCGTGCTTTTGTCTGTATTTCTGAGGGGACGGAGAATGCGTGTGTGTGTGTGTGTGTGTGCATGCAGGGGATATTGTGTGGTTGTGAGCGGGAGCAGCTGTGCCTTTCCTCCAGTTAACCCCACAGTGGGGAGGTGTGGGCTGCAAGGAGCTGAGTGGGCAGGACCTCGCCCTCCAGAGCAGAACAGAGAGAGGAAGTGAGGTAAAGCACAGCGATAGACACATCAGGCTGACTGCACCACAGCAATATGACCTTTAAATATCAGCTGTATGACTTATAAGACGGAGGCAGCTGTGTTTTTGTCTGTTTTAATGCCTTTTCACTCAGTGTGAAGGGATTTTTGGAAATATATTGCATGTAGTGTATTAATCAGTGACCTAGTCAGTTGAAAATGAATTAATAACAATTTGATTATTCTTTTCTTCATTTTGCATTGCTTTTTTATATATTTCGTTGAGCAGTGTACTTACACTGTGCTCAGTGTTAAAACGCAGAGAAATCCATAATCATATTCAAGGTGACGGTGCGTTTCATTTGGTCGTCTCTCGCTATAACCTCCGAGAGGGAGTCAGAGAGCGAGAGGGGAAGGAAGTTGGCCAACAAGACTAAACCAGTGCAGAGTTTCCCACGGAATGGCTGTGTACTTGTGGCGTGTGTTTGCTCACTACCACCGAAGTTGTCTGCTCTTTCGTCATCAGCGGTAAGTTTTATAAGGTCGCCCAAAAGCCACAACCCGTGTTTAATGATGTAGCCGATCGAAACCAACGTGCAGCGACCGTCATCGAAACAACCAGGTGCACTCGCATGTTTGTACAAAACGAAGGCATTAGTGTCTCTCTCTTTCTCTGCAGAGCGTGTGTGATTGACAGTAGACGGGAGGGGAAGAGCGAGGGCCGATTGTCATCAAGTTAAAGAACGAATGAATACAAAAAAAAAAGTATAATATTAGTATAAAATGCTAAAATGGGTCGCTAAATATACTTGGGCATCCGTTAATACACCTGAGTGGACCGCCCAAGTACAATACATGTGTGGGAAACACTGTATTACGTGAATTAGACTTCAAAATGTTCACCTCCTCTCTGGACATTTCTGCCTGAGTCATGTAGACAGATTTTCATCAGCAGTGGTTGTTTCACAATCAGGACAACAACTCCCCCCCTGATTCCAGGCCACTTACATCTTTTGTTGTTTGTTTTGATTGAGAGATCCCTGGCAGCAGAAATTACACACCGTGCGTTTAATCGGTCACGAAAAATAATCGTTAACGCCTTGCAGGGAGGCATCAGGAGTGTCCCAGCTAAGGTTTTCTGTGTTCATTTCTGATTAATCAAACTCAAAGCCCATGTTTAATTGTCTAGACATTAATCCAAACAGACACTTGAGCAAAATGTCTGAAACAAAAGGTGCTCTCATTTAATTTCACTGATTATTTAATTATTTCTTGGGGAAAATAAAGCCTTTCATACATCACTGGAAATGAGAGCAACAGAGAGTTTTTAAAGCGCCACAGTCAGCAGACTCTTAATGTGCTATAAAGGGTAATAAAATTAGAAACACAAGGATACAAAGAAAACTCAGACATCTCACTGGGCTAATGAATGAGAGCCATGTCCGCACACGCTCCTTCTCCTTCTCCTTCCAGCAGCTGATAGTATAGTAGACGCGGCGTATTTCCAATTTAATAGCTCATAAACCTCATTCGCCTACTCCAACTATCCACATTGAAATGGTCCTTAAAGTTGAGTCAGCAGGTTGTCACGGCTGATTATCGGTGATGTACTGTAAACTCTAGTCTTCTCGCTTCCAGTTCCAGTTATATAAGAGTTTCATTTCTTTATTCTTACACATTTGACCCTCTGCTATGCTTCAATTCTCAGGGGAATAGCTGGTGCATTTGGTCTTTTTACTTCTGCATCAGCTGTCAAGTTCTTTGGGTTCACTTCTTGAATGAAGGCAGGATGCTTTCACTACCTGGCCCAGGTCTGTCCTTCGCTCCAGACTGGACTCCTATAGATCTAAGCCAGCGTTATGCTTACAGCGACCTCCCACTGACCCCACCTTGACCATGCGCTCCTTCTCCAGCGTTGTCTGTCATAGCGTGATGGAGCACCACACCTCTCCTTGGAACTAGCCCTCATCAAGCGACTGGGCCACTGGGAAATTGATCCCAGCTCCTTTGACTGTAAATCTATCCTCGCATTACGACTTTTACCTGTAAAAAGAATTGGAAATAAAAAAAGATAGAGCATGATGTTAAAAGATGCATGTGTGCAGCGATGCTTAGTATGACTTTATTATACACTCTATTGACATGGGTGAGGTGTATATGTTCATGATTGATTTCATGAATGACTTTGTGCGACTACCCGCGTTATCTGGCCGGCAGCAGCGTCCCGGGACAGCACATTACCACATAGATGGATGCAGTCATTGTGTAGATAAATGACAGAGGTTTCCACTCCCCCAGAAGGGCACCATGAAATGGGAATTATGTCAGTGACATTATTCCTCAGTGCTGGTGTCTGTAGCGCGCATAGATGCGCTTCAGCCATGCCTGGCTCCCACTCTGTGCTGTGTGCAAGGATTTTCTGAGGGAGAAAAGATTTTAAAACTGCTGTGTCATTTTGTGTTCAGTTCCAGCCATGACAGCAAAGCCAACAGAAGCTGCAGTTGTGATTCTGAGGCTCGGAGGATTAGAGAGGTGCTCGACTGATTCGACAATAAAAACTAGAAACTTTTTGATTGAAAATAAAAATCCATGAGTCAGCTGAACTGTTGCTAATGAGTGAAAACTAGTTAGAAGTAAGCAATAAGGTCTAGTAAAGTAAAGGTAACAGTTTAAATAGTTAGCTTAAAGTAGGCTAATGGATACATTAGTTAGCAAACAAAACTGTTAGAGTAGTTAGTTGAAAGTAAGGAATAAACATTTGAACTAGTTAACTAAAACTGTTGCTTTAGCCGTGCTAAAAGTAGGTTAAGATAGTTTGAGTAGATGCTAAAGGTAATGAATAAATAGTTAAAATAGTTTAGTTAGCTAAAAGTAATGAATAGATAATTGAAATAGCAAATGAGAGTATCTGTTGAGATATTTAGCCGTGCTAAACGTGGGTTAATGGATGAGGCTAAAAGTTGAATTAGCTAAAAGCCTAATGAGTAAACAGTTAGGTTGCCTAAAAGTAATTAACAGGCTAAACAGTTGAAATGTCCAGCTTCAGCCTCTCCAAGTGGTAGTCGTACAAATGCAAACTTGACCAAACAGCCCAAACATTGACAGTCCATATATATGAAAACATTATTGTAGACTAACAAGATAAATCCACTTATATATCTAGTGTTAATTAACACCCAGTTTACATCCGTTCAATCAAACACATCCGGAACATGACGGGTGGTGTCAGTGGAGGGGTAATAGAGCTGATCTGTGTGGGTAAACATCTGACAAACCAGATTGGTGCCATTGATGTGCTGCCTACGCGGTGGTTGTTTGTGTAGTCAAATAGAAAATTAACATGATAACAACTCTTAAAATAACCCAGTTTCTTTTGTTTTCTTTAGTTCCTTTGTTTGAGCAACACCGGCAGTAGAATCCAACCCCAAAGCAGCTCCGCTAACACTTTATAAATCTGTATGGTGAGGAGGAGGAGGAGGAGGGGGACCCTAATACAATTTCGCACATATCTGTACATACATAATGTGGACTGAAATGAGAACAAGAATGTCATTACGTTGCTAGAATTCGACACGGCAAAGCGAGACGGCTGCAGATATTGGAGATATTGATTGTAGGCAGGTCGTGTGAAGATTCCCCTCAGTATGAATGTTTTTCGGGGCACGCCTTTGTGAGATTGTTACAGTCGTGCTGTTTGAGGATGATTATTCTTTATTACCGATCAATATCAAACCTCGTGGACGTGTTATGTGAGAGCAAGGGGAAGGACTCTGTGTGTAGCTCGCAGCCTGGGCGGCTACTAGGAGAGCCTTATATTCTCTTCAGTGTATCAAATTCATTTCATCTCCCACGGCACACACTGTATGATCCCTCAGGTCCCTGCTTACTGCGCATTCACCCCACTGAGAGCCCCATTTCAAATTGAGGAGGGGTTTTTAATTGAAGGGAAAATGCACACGTGGTCTGATGAAATGCAGCGGAAGTTAAAGCGCAGTGCAGATGAGAATTGAGAGGAGATCAAAAACCAGCACATCAGGATTCAGCGTGAGTAAGACGGAGATGGAGGGAGGGAGATATGGAGGGAGGGAGGGCGAAGTCGAGGGGCAACCCCCCTTTCTAGACGAGGGATTCCTTTACTGCAGTGATCAGCAGTCCCCCCCTCCTCCTCCTCCCCCCTCCATCCTCCCAGCAAGTCGACTGCTCCTCTCCTCCCTCCCTCTGCTTTCCCTCACACTCCCGGCTTTCTCTTTTTATCCTCCTCCCTCTGCCTTCCCCTGTTTCCCTTCATCCCTTCCTCTCTCTCTCTCTTTCCAGCCACCATCCCCACTACACACACACACTACAACAGTCACGTTTTAGTGGGGAAGGCTTGTATGCTGCAGGGTACAGTATATGCAGCACATGGGTAGAAATGCAAGCGCACTCGTGACTCACACCGTTTTACTCCAGCCTTCATTTATCTCTATCGCTCCCCTGCTGCTCCTCCATTTATCCTGGCATTCTTTCCCCTCCTCCCCTACACCCCTTCCTCTCCACCGGCTCATCCGTCCGTCTTCCCCGCCGTCCTCGATGCCCGTTTCCTTTCTTCCTCTCCCTCCCTGACATTGATTCCAAGGTTGCTGTGCTATTGACTGCTGCTACGCTGTTAAATATTTCAGGCAGCGTTTCAGTGGCTGTGCGCCGAGGGAGAGGAGGGGAGTGGACGCGCGAGGGGGGGATGGTGCGGGGGGTTGGTGGTCTTCGCTCAGTCGCTCTGCAACTACCGCTGACAAACAGGCTGGCGAACAGACGGGTGGACACACACACATACACACACGTATACACACATGCCACCTGCAAAGACACAGAGGTACATTCTCACGTACATGTCATTCCACAGATGGAGCCCACACACACACACGCCAGAGCTATATTTGCATATGTGTGTGATACCGCTCTGTGGCGGGGTGCGTGGGCCGGCGCTGGTGATGTTGTGGGTTTATCGCTGTGAAATCTTTCCTCCTGGCCTCAAGCAGGCGAAGTTAATGAATGAGCCAAGCAGCAAGCTGGACGGCTCTCTGCAGACTGTGCAGTTATTCCAGACCAGCCAAAACGCCTTCCTCAGCATGTCATCTGATCAGCAGCCTAATCACTGTTTGGGCTCTGCTCGGTACCACGGGACAGTAATCAGTATTCTCACTCAGGACACACACACACACACACACACACACACAAACACACATTTCACCGCGGAGTTACCGCAGTGTTCAGTCATCTTTGGCCAGATGGTGTCAAAAAAAAGAGAAAGTTTTACAGTCCTGATGAGTAGACACACACACACACACACACACACACACACACACCCTTGTGGTGGCACTCAGTTTACAGTAGAGCTCACAGTGCAGGTCCTGCATCACTGCTGCAGTGGGAGCAGTTTCGTAAATGTTTCCTTGAGCTTGATCCTCGCTGCTCCCCTCATTTGCAGATGTTGATAAAATAGAAGACATTAGAAGAAGTTGAGTTTTCAGGAAGTTGAGAAAGAGCAGCGGAAAAGTGATGAGTCAGCGAGGCCTCCAACTGTGGACCCTCGCTGAGCCTCTGAGTGGTGGGTAGTCAGTGTTGCAGTGCCTGCACAGCGAGAACGTTGTCTCTTTTTTTTACATAACACAGGCAGCAGCCGAGATCCACAGCTGGCAGCAGACTGGTTAGCACTTCATCGCTAATTAATGTCATTCTAAGCCACAGTTATCATTTGTGCTCATCTGCACTGGATGTTAATGATGAATAATCAGTCAACGATTAATCACAGAATTTAACCAATTAAAAATGTATTAAGGACAACTGGACAAAAAAGTCATTTGTATTGTAATGTGGATTGGATTTGGTTGGGCCTGCTGTTTAATAGTGATAGACGGGAGCTCCGCAATTTAAATGAGGTCTTTATTTTGTGGTATTTAGTTTATCATTCATGTAACTTGATCTGTTCTTTTAACTCCTAGTGTCGCCTACTCTGATTCTGCATCAAACGTATATCAAGTCAGAAACATAACACATATTAATGATTAACCAATAATCGATCGATAAGGCAGCTGACTATCAACTAAAGAAATTGCTTAGAATTTGCATCCCTAATCTAAACATTTATCCCCTCCAAGTTGTCACTGCTGCACTCGCAGTGGTCTGACCTGTTTGGACTGGCGGTCTGGAAGCCGGATCAGAACACTGCAGAGTTGTGATTGGCAATCACGTTCACTGATTGACAGGCGGGACATTTAATCAAGAGACTGGCCGCTGTGTTTGTCAAGTTAATGCAGGGATTACAGGAAGCGTCACTGCTGGCCCGGCCCTGTCACAATAAATATTTTCAGTTTTGCAGTGTTTGTTTTATAGGTCCAGTGTGTAGGATTAAGGGGATATAGGAGCAAAAATGGAATATAGTAGTATTCAAAATTATGTTTTATTGGACTTTTAACTGGCATAGACTAAGACTGTGGCAGTAAAGTTCAAACAGCTGACAGTTACCGCAAAGCTGACTGAAAGAATTGTGAAAATCTCTGCCTGTGTCACACATCAGCGTCACCTCGCTGTCTGCAAGAAGTACAGTAGAAAAAAATGATCTCCACTCGCTTTGTTCGTGCCTATATCAGAGTCAGCCAGGTTATCTGTACTGTTGTTGAACAATGGCATAGAAATGCTATTAGAAATGCCGCCTTCTTCAAGTGCTACTATAGGTAGGCAGGTATCTACAGTGCTCGTGTTAAGGTGGGTGCTACACATCCAGAAAGCAATCCGTTTGCTGTGGCAGCATGTACACATAAATGCACGGGTCGGGCACGTATACACCTACTCTCCTCTGAGATATCTCCTCACTCCATAACTGCCTGTGTGGAGTCATAAAGGAGAAGTTGTGAGTGCTGTTGTGGTTTGGCTCAGCGAGGGTCACAGATTGCGCTCATATCGTAAATCTGACATCCCCGCAGTCGTACGCAGAGAGAGTGAATCAGACCGAGGCCTGCCGGATGCTGAGCGTCATGCAGTCAGCCCCGTTTGACACAATGTGCCTCCAGAAATTGAAGCGTTAATGAGCGTGTGTGGGATTCGGGACAATGTACTGTACACACATTTTCTGTGGGCACATTAATAAGCAGAAAACTGCTCCACTCCAGGCACGAGTTGTTAAATATGAGGGCGCAGTCGGCAGAGAAACAGAGCCTTGTTTGTGGCGCAGTAGAGGCAGATTTTCTTTGTGCGTGTGCACAGAACTAAAACTTTAATCAGAAAATCTGTGTTTTTTGCCCCCTGGCATTCTCTCTTGCTTGATTTCCGATGTCTCATCCTCACCCCCCGATCGCATTGTGTAAGTGTGAGGAGATCCGACAGCCTGTCTCATGCCTTTAAAAGGCTCGATCGCTGCTCTCCAGAAAACGTGACGAGCTCTGTAATTCGAAACAAATGCAGCGCATATGGACACTCCTACTTGAACAGCATAGAGTAGCAGAAAAGAAAAAAAAACACACACACACAAGGGTTTCCCCAAGCTCTGCTGCTCTGTTCATCTTCCTCCCCTCCTCCCTCTCTCCCTCCAGTCCGTGACACAAGTGGAGAATTCGTGCTCAACCACATTGTTGTTATTCAGGCTGCATTTGGCTGCCTCCTTTCTGTGTCTCCCTCTGTGGTGTTTCCCTTTAAGTTGTGGTGGTTGTTCCTGGTAACTGGTGTGTTTCGGATGTGAGAGGCTGTGAGTGTGTGTTTTTATGTGTCATCCCGTTGTAGAATATTTCCATGACTGGGACTGGTCTGTTAACATGCGCTTCTTGGGTGTGGCTCGAGCCTGCATATGGGAACATTGCGAGAAACTGGAACAAGGGGAAGCCATTTTGTAACATGAGACTCAGTCATTCTCGCAAATAAACAGAAGAGAGAAATAAATGGAACAGATCAGCTGAGGGTCACACAATAATAACCATGCTGTTGCCCTTTTCTCTTCCTGTCTGCAGGTTTGGAGGGGCGCCCCCTCATGGCATGGCCAGAGACTGTTGTGTTCCTCCGCTGCTTCAGATGGTAAGTCCTCACCTCCTCTCACTTCATTCACTTTATTTAAGGCCATGCGGGCTGTATCAGGGGGTTTCCCCCTTTCTAAAGAAAAAGCACAGATCCAGCCTCTGCTCCTCGTCCAAGACAAATGAGCTCTGCCCCTGAAGAAATCGTGCATTGATCAGACAGCAGAGGCTCATTTGGAGTTAACAGTCATTAATATGGAATCTGTCTCGGGGTAGCATCTGCTCGTCTGTGCGAGAGGCGGGAGAGGCGGGAGAGCTGGAGAGCGTGAACGGGGGGAGGAAGAGGGAGTTGGGAGGTGGGGAGGGGGGCTGCGAGGGGAAGGCAGCAGCATTGCAGAACATGCTGATTTGATTTTAAAGTGGGCATTAATATCTGTAGGGTTGGAGCAGAGATAGGCACATGATCCTGTGATGACAGGACAGTGGAGGACAAAGGGAACAGGTGCAGGAAGAGAACAGCTCACATACTCGGGGCAAGGTTTCACATTATCAACATAATGAAGCAGTGGGTGTGAAATAAAAATGTCTGCACCTCTGCGTCTTTGAACGCAGTCAAGTCGCTCTTGAAACTGAGCCCAGGCAGGCCGGCGCAGCCTGCACCAGCCCTCACTTCTTGGTGCGAGCCCAAGCAGAGATCTGCTGATTCACTGCAGTGGTCCTGAGCAGGAGGCACAGCAGGTTGTTGGGTGCAGCAACAAGGCAGCTCGGATCACCTCTGCTGTGGGCTCACAGCCCTCTGCGTTGATTCATGGCTCTGTCATCAGAGGCCACTCAGCATGATAATAGTGTAAGCTGTGCGGGCTCATTATAAGCAGAGTTTGGTTATGGACCAGTAGAGCCCGGTTACAGACCACTATTAGTATGCAAGAAAAACAAAGTGTCACTGAGCAGAACAGGGCTCAGCTGTTTGGGACAAAAATTCCTCTTTTGGTAGCACTTTAAAAAATGCAGAGACACACTAACTAAATCAGCATGAACTGCAAAATAGTCCTGGAGTGTGTATGTTAGTCCAAGGTGGACTGATTCCTTCAGTTTCTCTTATTTTCTGCTGCTATAAAAGAAAATCTAGCAGGGAATGAAGAAATTTCAACATGAACCGCAAGGTCTTTTTCGATTGTCAGTCCCTGCACACGTGCATCATTTAGAGGTCTTTTAGCCTTTCTGTGGGAATCAGAGATATCAATAGTTGGCATCAACGAAAAAACAGCACGTCTCTGTGAGTGAAAGCTTTCCAATATTTTACTCTATCGATCTTCAGGAGCTGACAGTGGAAAGAGTGCTTATTTTTGGCAAAACAGAGTATTTTCTGTGTCTGCATGGGTAAGCCCGGACGTGTTTTCTTCTCAAATGACATTTATATATGTGTTGAGTACAGGTTACACAGTGGAGGTGCACAATCAGAATCCAAGTAGGAATTACAAACAACTCTTGAATAAGTAGCTGTTTCAACTTGCCTTGTTGTAGATATATTACATGTGGCTACAGCAGTGAGATCCTTCAAATTAGGGCTGCACAACATAGTTTTAAAGTAGTATATTGCTATTATCTTGATGAATATTACAATTGATTAGTGAGAAAGATCGTTTTTGAATCACAATTTTCATTTGCACTGAAAAAATCACAATGATGTGACATTTCTTGGGGTGTATACCAAACAAACATGTTCTCTTACATCTGGAGAAAAAGATGTGTTACAGTGCATCTCTGCAGCACTACACTCCTTCATTATAATGCTGTTTGTCACACATTTTACCTAATTATCAAATAGATTGCAGCTTCTGCGATTTGGCCCTCTTGCGATTTCAATAATATTTAGATTCATCGTACAGCCCCACTTTAAATTATCATAAGTTAAAGGCATTGTTCCCAGTAAACTATTTTGCTTACCAAATCCTGTTGAAGCACCAAGAAGGTTTCCATCAGTGCTAAGAACAATTTGCATCGCTTGAAGCGCTTAACTATGAAGTAGAGCTGAACAATATATTGTTTTAGCATCGATGTCGCAATGCGCTATAGTCACATCAGAGGATGCGCGGATTTCCATGACTGATCTACAAAAGGTCTGTCTGGTATTACATTATTTAGTCAAATTTGAGGGTTCTTGGATACATGGGAATCCCTTGCTTGTGAGTGACGTGCAGATTGTGCAAACACAGCGAACCACCGCTCGCAATCATTCTTGATGAACAGTCGATCAAAGCAGGACTTACTTTGATAAAATGCACTCGCCTACAAAGTCACCCTCAGTATTCCAGATTGATTTATTATTTCGAAATATAGCTATTCAAGTTATCTGGTTAAAAAAATCCTGGTTAAGCGGTCAAGTGTCGCAATATATCTTAAAGAAAACCAAAATATAGAAGTGTCAGTTTTGTGCAATATCGTGCAGCCCTATTATGAAGGCTTTGGTTTCCAGTTGCGTTATTGTTTCCTGGACTGCTGCAGCTCTTAATATTTTAGTCTGCCAGCTTTGTTGGTGAACTCCAACAACAGGTGGAGCTGCTGTTGTACTGCCCCCTGCTGGGTGTCAAACTGCACTCCTCTGTGTTGTCAATCAAACTAATGCTTCAATTTCGACTAAAAGTGAGCTTAAAGTAAGCGTAACACCGTCGGGATGTCAGAAGCCGTTTGTGTTATAGTCAAGTTAGAAGCAATAAAGTTCCAGACGGACGGTTGATATTTCAGCATGAGTAAGTTATTTGCTTTGCTGTAAAAGTTCAGAAGCTGGTGATCCTGAAGATGCCAGGATGCTCAACAAAACAAGCAGTTGACCGCTCCTTATTAGATTGATTCAAGAGGGAGCAGACCACACGAAAGCTCATTTCCATGGTTCAGTGAAGACCTTAGGGTGTCATTTTACATTTTCAGCTTGTGTGATACTTGTCTGCCTGTCGTTTTCTCCCCTCTCGCAGAGGTGACAGTGGTGTATCAGAACGGGCTGCCGGTGATCTCAGTCAGTTTGCCGTCCAGGCGAGAGCGCTGTCAGTTCACCCTCAAGCCTCTCAGCGACTGTGTGGGAGTCTTCCTGCAACAGCTCCAGGCAGAGGACAGAGGCATTGACCGGGTAGCCATCTACTCCACGGGTACGTTCACAAGCACAAGAGTTCTGCACACACATCACCGCCACTGTATCCATTTAGCCCGGCAGGTTATACATATGCAGGTCCTCGCCTGCTTTCAAGTGTTCTTGTGTTTTGATGCCGTTAAGTGTTCCCGTAGCTGTGGATTTGCATCCGAATATAATACCACTGCACCATGAAATGATTTTTCAGCCCTCTCTCTGTACAGAGGGTTCATTATACTGGAACAACTGGCACTTGTAATCTTACTCTGAGTGTGTAAGTGCATCTGCTTCTTACCTCTCATGAAAATCAGACGGCAACATGCCTGATTATGAAGGGATGTTAAGGGTGTTTGAAGGGGCTACCGATCGCTCTGACCACCTCCCCTCCAATTTGTCTCCCTCTCCAGATGGAGCCAGGGTCGCCTCCTCCACAGGCATAGACATCCTGCTGCTGGATGATTTCAAGCTCGTCATTAACGACACCACACACCTCGTGCGGCCACCGAGGAGAGGTGAGGACGGGCAGAGAGAAGGCAGAGCCCTGTGCTGTTTGCTCTCAGTAATATCCTCGCGGTTCCCTACCAATAAGAGGAAGAGGTGGTTTTATTGCCAACAAGTGGCTGGTATTAAAGCCTTGTTTTTGTTTGTTTGTTTGCCTTTTGTCTTTGTGTTTGTGCTTCAGAGCTGCTGCCCCACGAGGAGGCAGAAAGGCTGAATGACGTCAAGTTTCTGGTGCAGCAGCTCTACACCACCCTGCGCATCGAGGAGCACCAACTCGGCAAAGAACGCGAGCTGATTGGACGACTGGAGGACCTCAACTCTCAACTCCGCCCCCTGGAGAAGGTCTTACTTCCTGAACACTTTACATATTGTCGTTGGTGTTCACTGCTAGACACACAAACCACCTCAAGGTTTTTTACCTTGCCATCAAGAGCTGAACAGGAAATTAAACAGAATGTGACCTTGGAATGTTTAAAGATAATTAGTTTCTGATACCAGGCCTTGTTTCATTCAGCCAATAAAAATGGCTGAGTAAAGTTGTTGAAGTTGTCATCCTTCAGTTTATCAGAACAAAAATCTAATTCAGAATCACAAAGATAATGAGCTACATAGTGTTTTATTGGACAGTGTCATCTGAAAAGTAACTAGTGATTAAAGCTGTCAGACAAATGTTACGGAGCAAAAAGTACAATATTTGCCTCTGAGATCTTGTGGATTAGAGTTATAAAGTTGTATATAATGGCTGTACAAGTACCTCAGATTTGTACATATTACAGTACTCGCGTAAATGTACTTAGTTACTCTCCACCACCGTGTATGAGTCAGGGCTATTAATTTGGGACCTTGGTGAAACCATGAATTTGTTATCTCGAAATCATTTGGGATCACAACAAATGATCAGACGACACAACAGTTAATCTCATAATAATTACATCTTAATCTGGATACAAATTGGAGTTTAAAAGAGTTATTACAGACGCTCTCAGCTGAAATACTTTTGCACTACTTCCTCACGAGGTATTTGCTGACTGTCTGCTTTCTTCTGTGTAGGTGAGGGAGGAGCTGAGTAAGAAGGCAGAGCGACGTACCACCTTGGCGATGTGGGGCGGCATGGCGTACATGGCCACCCAGTTTGGCATCCTGGCCAGGCTCACCTGGTGGGAGTACTCCTGGGATATCATGGAGCCCGTCACCTACTTTATCACTTACGGCACAGCCATGGGCGTATACGCCTACTTTTTGCTCACACGCCAGGTAAGACGCAACCAAACCCAACAAATACACAAACGTAAAGTGATGTCTGAAGAAATGTTGCTCAGAGTTTGCACTGAGTCTTGAATGTTTGAAAAATGCTTCATTTCAACTGTTAAATAAACAGCTGGTAAACAAAGACAATATACATCTATTCCAGTGGGTATAAAGGAATGCTGCAAACTTTTTTTTTTGCAATTGCATTTAACAATTTAGATGTGATGATAAAGGCTTTCGAGGGTCTGTAAACTGATTGATTTAGGTCCCTTGAACTTTCTGTGACTGAGGCTTCTTAAATGTGTGTTTATATTCTTGTTATTCATGTATTATCTTTTGGTTTCCAATTGTTGGCTGTCGAAATATGCAATCTGAAGATGTTACCTCGGACTCAAGGAAGTTGTGATTTTCACAGTTTTCTGTCGTTTTTTTGGACCAAACGATTAGATGATTCATCGATTTGGTGTTTCTTTGTGCCAAACAATGTGATTTCTTTATTTTTTATTATTGAAGCAAAATATCCATTTTCCATTAACAAATACACAAAAGAAAGAGAGAACGAGAATATAAAGACCCTTACCACCTCCCGCCCACAGCCTTGGTATATGGTAGAAAATTCTCCCTTGCTCACAACAAAAAAATAGAAGGTATAAGGTCCCAGTGTATGTAAATCAAGTATTCATTGCAACGTTAAGAAGACACTGAGAGCACTGAGGGACAGGTTTTATTCTAACTTACTTGTCAAGGAGGTTTAATGATGGCAGTAAGGCCAGCAAAGAGCCCCGTATTTTTTACACAAAACAAGATCTTTTCAGGTAACTGTAGGATGTCAACGACGTTCTGATTTCCAGTTTCGTAGGAAAAACTTTTTGCCAGCTTTGGCTACGAGTATAACATCATTGATTCTCTTCAACATTATACAGAAACTCTATAGAACATTACAGTTGACTCCTTTACCCTGGATTTGCAGCTCCCTCTGCACTAAATTGTAAAACTTGTAGCTATTTAAAAGGCTGATCTTGTGACACTGTTGCCCTACGGACTTGAATCCAGTATTTATAAATTACCACCAGGTTTTAACTCCAAGGGCATGGAGTCCATTTGAAGTTGGATTTCTCACTAGTGTGATTTGGCCGAAGGACTCGGAAGCTGAACATAGAGGGTATCTGATAAACTGGCTCCTCTTACAAAGTGCTCTGTCTGTCTCTTTCCATAACCTGCAGGAGTACGTTTACCCCGATGCTAGAGACAGACAGTATCTGCTGTTCTTCCACAAGGGGGTGAAAAGGACACGCTTCGACATTGAGAAGTACAACAAGCTGAAGGAGGATATCGCTGAGGTACAGTTGCTCGGTGAAGGCTGGATGTTTTGTGATGTAAAACGAGCACAGCAGACACACTGGGGATTCACACGTTTTACAGTTCAATACTTGGATTTGTAACGGCTGTACGTAGACCTACTTTCATCCTGTTCCCCACCCGCTTGCCTCTCATATTTTTTTTACTCTCTCTCCTAATCCTCGTTCTCCAGGTGGAGTTGGATCTGAAGCGTCTCCGGGACCCGCTCCAGCTCCAGCTCCCAGTTCAGCAGCTCACCGACAGTAAAAATTGATGGGAAGAGCGACTCCCTCCTCTCTCAGCTCCTGCAACCCCCTCTTCCTCTCTTCCCTCCAGCCGTCCAACACCCTTCTCCCTCTCACCCTCCTACCCCAAACTATTCCCTCCCCCATCCCTCCCACACCCAATAATCCCATCCCTTTCTTGACAGTGGGAGTTAGTTTTTTCTTTTTTTTTTCTTTTTCTTTTTCTTCTTTTCTTTTTACTTTCTTGACTGAAAACTCCAGTTGGAATTGCAAGTGAAAACCGCTAAAAAAGATGAAGAAGGATGGTGAGAATACCGGGAACTGAAAAACTCTCACAGCCGAAGGATGGCGAGGATGATGAAAAGGACAATGATGATGATGACGATGATGGGATGACACTGGGCGCTATGGATACGCCTCAAGTCTCCTGGAGGGACAGCCTGCAAGGAACTCCTGGGGGCAAACAGGAATTATCACACCTCGAGACACTCCAGAACAGAGGACACGCAGAGGGGCAGTCACTGTTGAGTGTGTGTGTTTGTGGGACTTTCAGGGCACACTGGGACACCGACCCTGGCCACTCCAGCAGTGTAGTCCTGCTTCCTCTAGCAGTCAAACTGTCAACTCACACAACTCCTCTTGGTTGGGGGCAGGCTCCAGGGAGAGTCTCTATCCCACACGTTAAAGTTTACAAGGAAGTCTGGACTGCAGCCGCATCATCAGGAGGGACCTTCAGGGGGTCTTCCCGCGGCTGAACTCTGCTGCCTCTCTCTCCCTGGGCCACGCCTTCTCCAGGTGATGGACAGCTGTCCCTCCCCGCGTGACCTTTGTCAGGATCCTGTCTGGACTCGCAGGATGCAGGCACGACAACGACGACGCCTCGCTTCCTCTTCCTGTTGATGTCCTGTAGCGGCCCGGTCTGTCTGCGCAAGTCTGAGAGTACTACCGACAACAACATCACTGTGTGTTCTTTTATTCCAAAAAAAATATTTTGGCACTTTTTATTTTGAAAGCCATAGTATATTTGTTATGAAAAAGAATATAAATATATATATGTATACAATCAAATAAACAGATGACCAGAGGCTAGTTTTTTTTCAGTGGGGGGAGGAACTCTCTTACAAACGTCATTTCGTTAGCATTTACACCCGCTGAAGATCTCTCGAATATGAAGGAACCCAACGCACACTTCACACGCAAAGAGCAGCGGCTCCTGTGCATGGCCACCAAAGGGGAGGGGGGTTGATGGGGAAGCCGAATCAGGACGAAAATGGCTTTAATTTGATTGGAATTGATTGTTTTTGAGCAACAGAGAATATCGGCGGGGATAATGCCATGCTTGACCTCTATAATCACCTCATGAATACAGATTGCTGCGGAAATGCTTAAGATAATGAAGGGGCTCAAATGTTTAGTGATCAAACCCACAGGCATGTAATGGCTCAATCAATCTGATGAATCTAAAAAGTACTGTTGGAGATAATGACCGTTTCCGGAGTTCCAGTGACCCGGCCTTTAGCTTCGCTGCATGCGACGTGCATTTCAACATCTGAAATTTTTATAATTCTCCCTAGAATAACAAAAGGCTGCACCTCCAAACAAAAGAAACGTCATGATTCACAGGGGCTTTTCTCAGAGTTTTCTCCTCCCACTGTTGCTGTAATGCCCCCCCTGCTCCCGCGATGGCAAGGCAGGGTAGACTGCATGCTGTGGTATGCCCTCAGTAGAAAAAATTGTGAATGTGTAGGAGCATTATTGCAATTTTTGTACTTAATTGGACACTTTTCTTTGCCACATCTAGCTGAAGTCTCATCTCCCTCCTCCCTCCTCCCTCCTCCGAAGGTTGTAGAAGCCATATGTTTTTTTAAGTTGTCCATTTTGTTTGGGATGGTCACTGAATTAAACCTTTGTCCACTTTAAGTTTCTCTGTTCAGGGTGAGGATTGGTGGCCCTTCTCTCCGGCCCAATTCATGCCTCCAAAAAAAATAGTTTGTTTTCACTCTGAACTGCTGTCGATCACCTGAAACGACATGACGTCCCTGCACATTGGTCATCTCCTGCTTGTGTGGACAGTTGTCTGAATCCTGCTGAAGAGATCCTTGTGTTCTACTGCAGATTTTCTATTAAAATGCATGATTTTAGGTCAAATCAAAAGTTAGCCATGCAGATCTCGAGGCAGGATTTGGTCTAATCTGCTGCAGTGTGTGTGTGTGTGTCTGTGCGTGTCTGTGCGTGTGTGTGCGTGCGCGCGTGTGTGTGTGTTTTGTCTCCAAGGGAAATGGTGCCTTTTGGATGATTGATGATGGTGTTAGTTAATGTAGCAATTTGATGAACAGCAGTGATTAGATCATTGAGACAGTTAGTCTCTTATTGAGATGCCACCTTCATATCAAGGAGGGTTAAATCTGAATGTTTGCAAGTGGAAATCAACGCTGCTGTGTGTCCGTGAACGTGCGTTTGTTGACGAGTGCGAGTGCGCCAGGGGCAAAGTTCAGATCACCATATTCATGACTCCTTTGCCACTAATCACTGCCTTGTCAATAAAGGTAAAAAAAAAAAAAGAATAAAATCCGCCCACACTCCACTTCATAGCAGACATTCGCTTTAAACACATCATGACACACACACACACACACACACCGCACACACAAAGTGATGCCGGTGTTTCCTTGGAGATGTACCGTGGGAGGTGAGAGAGTCGAGGCCTCTGTCTGCAGTCCAGTCCTCCCCTCTGCTGTTTCCACACTCCTCTCCATCATCACCTCCTCCTTTTTATCATGCCATCCACCGTTCAATGCCTTTCGTTCCTTTCCTTCGTTTAATTTTCTAAAAACAAAAATATATCAAATATAGGGAAACTTTATTATAAAGAGGGTGTTGCATGAATGTATGTTTACATGAGAAATTATGTGAAAATAAAAAAAAGATGATTTATCAGAAAAAAAAACTGCAAAGATAATTTAAAGAACGTTGTTTGTAGAGATTCCTAGCTATAAAGGGGCAGTGGACAGGGCTGCGTCTTTAGAATCTGCCCTGCCAAATCTGACTTAAATCTCAGCCAACCCATCCCATCTACACCTTATTTACTCCATCAACCCCTCCCTCAGCTATACTCCCCACAGTGAATGGAAAAACACCCTCCATCCTCGGTGCACCTATAAAGGAGGAGACCTCTTGACCTCAGCTTCTAACATCCTGGATTCGAGTCCAAAGGTAAAGTGTCAGGCGCACTCTGTTAGCATATCGGGGAACACCCCATTCTCATCCACCCTCAGCCTTTTTTCCTCCAAATTCACATTATTCTTCTATGTTTTGAATGTGTGTTCTGTTTTGAATACCTTGTTTGTGTGCATTTACAATAAACTATGTTTAAAATGCCTAAAGAGTGATGCAGAATATAGGATTGAAATGATCTTGTACTCCATTCTGACCTCTTATTTTGTTCAGTTTTTCTTGTCTTTTTTTCTTCTGTTGACATATGATGCTGTAATGTTGGCAAAAAAGAAAATGTAAAATCCTGTATCATTTATGAAATATGTATAAAAGAGATATGTAATTCAATTATCAATAAAATCCTTATCCAGTTTTTGGAGCCAGTGGTCCAGTTGAGGTTTTTTTTGTTCCCTGTGAAAGATGATTAATGGACATATTACTGAAATTTACAAGAAGCAGCCTTTCAAGGTCTTGACCGCCTCCTCCGGCTCTCCTTGGCCCCCAGCTCTTCCTGTACAGGACATCCTATGAGATAGACCTGTGTGGATAAACTGTTTGTTGTATACAGTAGGTACATAAAACAACACATGGCTCCAATGGTCTTGAAACTGTATTTAAGTGTCAAAGTTTACAAAAAGGCAATGGAGAAAGGGCTTCCATCTTTTCCTTAGTAATTGAAATAATTTAGTAGGCTAAATTAACGCACGCACACAAGTATGCTGACTGTGCTAAGCTAGCAGTTCTCTGAGGCTAAGCATTGTCTGAGCTAATTGCTAAACATCAGCTATTGTGCTCAAAGTGAGCACGCTAACGTGCTGATGTTTTAGCTGGTGACATGTTTACCATATCCACCATCTTAGTTTAGCGTGTTGGCATGTTAACATTTGCTAATTAGCACGAAACAAAGTAAAGCTGTTGTGCAGGTGTTTGGTCATAAACCAGAGTATTGGACACATTGAAATTTTGATCTTGATTAAAAGTTAAAGGGTCACTCTACCAGTTTGTGTTTACAGGTCTTGGAGAGTGCTACAGCATGTGTGGAAAGAGTAGAACGAAGCCTTTTGTGGCTCCAGAGGAAGCTGCATGTAATCAGATCAATTATCTCCAGTGATGTCACTCAGTGGCTCAGTTGCATTGTGGGTAAAGTAGGCCTCGGTTTGGAAAAGGAAGAAGAATGTCTTGAATGAAAAAAGGTGATATCTCTGGTTCTGCTGTATCGATTCTGATTTGTTTGTTAAAGTGTCCATAAACAGTCCAACAGTGTTAAAGGAGTCCAGTGCTGGACCTGCATTACCCACAATGCAATTTAGCCACCAGGTGACAATACTGGAGGCAATTATCGGATTCAGTGCAGCTTTCTCTTGAGCCACAAAAGGCTTTATACTACTTTTTTTCACTTTTGCAGCAGTATTCCCCAAGACCTGTAAACACACTTTAATGTGTGAAATTACCCTTTAAACCAACCAGAATCTTTTAACCTGGTGTTGCAGCGCATTTCACAGCAATAAAAGCGAACGCAATTACAAAACTACATGGCCACTGTCATTAAAAATCAAACTTCTCCCAAAAGATAAGAGACTATATACACTATACGACTTTCCTATTGGTTGAATCTGCTTGTGCCAGAGAGAAATTCCTCCAGGAGGCTTAACAGGTTCTTATTTCCAAGAGCAATCACAAAAGTAGAGCGGCATGTTCCACCTCATTTCTCCTAACAGCCTCCTGGATTAATGTCTCCACTCATTTAATTACATATAAGAAACAAAAACTGCAAGCGTCAGGTTAGTTAGAGTGGTTTTGAAATGGAAAGAGCCGAGCTTTAGACATTTTCTGGCTTGTACTAGTAGTCAGGTAATGAGCTAGATGAGAACATACTCACTCTCCTGGCACGGCCCCTCAGCAAGGGGCTGCCGTAAATCCTGAGTGAGCAAACCTCGCCGTCGCCTCCAAGTTAAAGCTGCTTCAGCATGACAGATTAATCAGATGGGTTTAATACTGCTGCAGATTAGATCATTGCTCGTTTTTACACGCCCGTTAAATCAGGAAGGAGGAAGAAGAAAATATCTAATACATGTAACATTATCGAAAGCCAAAATCACACTTTTTCACAGAGTGATGGCAACAAAAAAGAAGATGTTTGGGGAAGTTTAAAGGATGCATATTATGCTAATTTTCAGGTGTATAATTTTACTTTGGGTTACTACTAGAACAGCTTTATTTGCTTAAATTCTCAAAAAACAGTCTTCTCACACCGTCCAGTGCTGCAGCTCTGTATTCCTCCTCAGTCTGTAACGCTCTGTTTTAGCTCCTGTCTCTTTAAGGGCCCCCCTCCTGAACACCCAGTCTGCTCTGATTGGGCAGCTCACACATGCCCGAGCCAGCACTGCTCACCATGTCTCCAGTCGGCTCTGTCGTGTTTTCAGCTCCCAGTTAGAGTCACTTCTACTGTGAATACAGCAGGAAGTTATGCGAATGTGTGACATGGTGACAGTGTGATGTCAAGAAGTCACAGAATTAAAGGCGGGACTACTTTTAAACCTTCAAGACCTTTTATGTGCACAAAACTTATATAAAACACTGAAGGAAATGAAAACAAAACAAAAAAGCACAACAGGTCTCCTTTAAGGTTGTGTGTGAGAGGATGGAGAGTGTGAAGACTGTCCAGTCTGAAACAATAGGAGGATGGTCCTGTCACTGGACTTGGGGAGCTGAGGGTCAAGGGGTCAAGGTGAGGACATGACAATATGACAGATAAGACGCGACTATTAAAGACAGGCTTACCCTACGGGTGAACCAGAAGAGCTACACACTCATTTAAACTCTGGCCTGAGCTTGGACTATCAGTTATCCAACACGGAGAAAACACATCATGATGTTTTTGGTGATTGTCAGTCTGCTGCAGGAGGTTCTTGCGGTTGCAGGTGTGGGTGAGTGTAACATTTTTTATGTTTTCCCCCAAAATGAGGAAGTATCTTTTATATTAAGACCAGCAAAGAGTTTGTGTCTGATGTGTCTCCATTTTACAATAAATTAAAGAGTATTCAGTGTTTTTCTCATTGTCAACAAGACCAAAACCAACTACATCTGAATCCATTATCTCTGACTTCCCTGATCTATTTGTTGTACTTAGTCCCAAGTCTGTTTCTACTGAAGATGTAAATCTTAAAAACGAGTCACAAATATCCTTTCTTTATCTATTTATATTTGTTAAAGGCAGAGTATTTTCCCCAAACAGCTGGGCACTGTAACTTTCAGCACATGTTCCTCAAACCAGGGTAAATAGTACATTTCTTTGGGACTATTTTCAGCGGTGGATTAACACACATTTGTGGCTATATTGTGTTTTTTCAGCAGCAGGTTGGTGTATGTGTGATTGCTTCACAATAATGTAATTAATTAAATTAATAATTGTGTTTCTATTCGAAAAAAGGAACTTGTCATCCAGTGAAACAGTGCGGCTCATGGATGTGTTTTTAATAGTTTCTCCCCCAAACGATCTCTACACCTTGAGCAAATATGGACTATCGCCAGCTTTCTCTTTTAACATAAACTACATATTATGAAAGAACAATGAGGTTGGACACCGTTTACTGTGGCTTTCATCTTCATCTGTCCAGATGAAGTGGCTGGAGTCTGACTGGTCAGGCGCGGCTCCACATTCCCTTAATAGCCATATTAAGTTATTCAAGCCCCATCTGTAAGATTTAACGCCCCCATTACCATACACCCGCATGAGTCAGCGATGTCCTTTGCCCCTTCTGTGCTGGAACACAGCTGGTCAGTCGTACGTCTCCAAAACCGGTCGTTTATGCTGTCAGTGGATCCAGGCTGCGGACTGATCCTTCTGCTGTTATTGGAGCAGCAGGTAGTGAGAACATAGAGTAGTGGCTGGAGGGGGGAAATTATGTGTGTGGTGACATCATTTATGATTAAGATATCCACACAAAGTCCACACAAATATTATTTCATAGCTTCCAGGAGGCCAAAGTGCAGCCAGTTTAATTTTTCTTTGGAGTACATGTTCATGTGTTTACTTGTGAAAGCAGATATGACCTTGTGTGTCACACAGAAAGCACTTTTCGTTCATGATCCGGGAAAACATAAAAGTGGATATTTTATGTAGAGCAATCCAACTAAATGGAAAGCCTAGAGTTTGGTTATATCGGTGGTTACTGCCCCAGTAAAGTGTTATTGTGGTCGTTGTCATGCTGTCATGTGTCCTGGCTCTGGCCTGTCACTGAAGAAGCTTTACTGTCGGGTTGATCAGCCTCCTGCCGTGTCTTCATCCCTGCTGATTGTCAGTGATTAACACCGGTGCCAGCTTTGACCAATCCCATCATCCCTCACGTCTCCTTCTTTTCCTTTTGTTTTACATTTACCTCTTAATTACACCGTTGAGAGGGCATGAAGAGAGGGAGAGACTATTGATTGTTTTGCTGCACTTTGTTTACTCCGCTCATTCAGTTGTTCTCTTGATTCTGCAGAGCTGGCTGTAGTGAAAAGAGTCACCGTTGACAGAACTTGTTGGATAAAGGGGTTCCTGGTGGATGGCTTGTCGGATTGTAGTTAAATTAGAATTGACTCTGTGTTGCAGTTTATCTTGTCAAAAGGTTTGCTTCATGGTAACAAGTTTGCTCAAGTGGCCAGTGTAGATGTTACAGTACCTGGAGGGGGTGAGAGATATAGTGCTTGTCTATGAACTGAGCAGAAACTGGAACCTTTCCCAAAGTAACTAATGGTGTTAAAAAAAGTGCAAAACTCCAAGCAGGCAGGTGGAAGTAACAAAAACAAGCTTTATTGACAGAGCTGGATTAAAAAAAAAAAAAAAAAGGGAGACAATGACAGAGCAGCCAACTAAAAGCAAGACTCAAAGAGCAAAAACAAAAGGAACATAAGCAGGATTGGGGAACAAATGTAAAAAACACAGAGAAAGTGACAAAGGGTGATGGAAAAACAGAGTGTTAAATACACGAGAGAGGGGAGACGGGTTAAACTAATTAGGGGAGTCAAAAAAGGTGGGAAAAGACACAAAAACAGGAAGTGTAAAACAGAGCATGAGACATGATGTAGCACAAAATACAACATGAAACACCTAAACTGAAAGCCAAAGCCTTGTCATTACCTTGAATTAACAGCAACGCTGAGAGGACACTTCACCATCATGCAGATATGTGGTTTTTGAAACAACTGCTGTTATTGAAATGACCTCCTACTAAGAAAATAGCCCCAATGTATTGAGCTCAGGAGACATGCAACAACGATCCCCGATCAGTCTCAAATTGGGGTCGTTGTGGTGATTTTAATTTACTCTTTCAATCTTATTTTTATTCTCTGAGCGCACCAGAAACCTTTGTCATACCGATGTGGAGGAAGAGATTTCAAAACCCGGAATGATGAAAGATAAAGTGAGAAGATGAAGTTTCTTTTCATAATTGGGTGAACTGACCTTTTCATAATGAAGGAGTATTATGGGGAGATCTGATCAGTAAAAATAGCAATACCACAGTATGATACTCCTATAGAAAAAGTGCGAGCAGCAGCATAATCTTACAGTATTAAGTAAAATAGCCAGTCCACATCCCAAGTCCACAGCTACTTCATATTGCATCCCTGTTTTGCCACTTTGAAGCTCCAGAATTTTTTGTGGACTATAAAACACTAGATTTTTTATTGGCATTGTGTCGATAATGGCTGAATTTTCATTTCTGGGTGAACTTATCCTTTAACTTTTATCAAGGCATCATGTTTGGTAACTCTATCATATGTTCTGAATGTGGCCTACAGTTGTAAACTGAAAAGTAACGGCTGGTTTTGAGATAAACATAGCAATGTGGAGCCTTTTTAGACTCTATACATTGTTTAGCTTCGACTCCTTCTCTGGCTCATCTTCTTGTTCATCTTTGCCTCAGCCCTGGACCCCTGCTCTGCCTACATCAGCCTGAATGAACCCTGGAGGAACACAGACTTCCACGTCAAGCAGACATCTGGCGTGCCCCTGTGTGACAGCCACGTGTCTGGAGAATGGTACCGCTTCACTGGCATGGCTGGAGATGCCATGCCCACCTTCTGCATCTCTGAGAATCACTGTGGCACCCACGCTCCCATCTGGCTCAACGGCAGCCACCCTCAGCCCCACGAAGGCATCGTCACCCTGCCTGTCTGTGCCAGCTTCAATGACAACTGCTGTCAGTGGAACGCCAGTGTGGATGTGAAGGCCTGTGGCGGAGGATACTTTGTCTACCGCCTGCCAAGACCTTCAGTCTGCTTCCACGTTTACTGTGGCCGTGAGTGAGCTTGTCTATGAAGTCCATCTGTTTGTCCTATCACTTCTTTCTCTGTCTCTTCTCTATTGTTGTGTTCATATGTTTGTGTGTGTGTGTGTGTTGCAGATTTCTATGATATATGTGATGAGGTGGACTGCACAGGTCCCAGCTGTCCTGAGTCTGACTGTCGCTGTGCACCGGGAACTGTCCTGGGACCAGACGGACAAACATGCCTGGGTGAGACAGGCAGAGAGGGAGGAAGAGAGGGGACAGATAGGTTGAGCAACAGACAGTGAATAACAAGAGAATATGAGAGTCAGACAGCCTGGATTTGCAGTATGTTCACTCATTGTTTTGACATTCTTAATTCTGAATAAGCTGTCTTTAGGCTACTCAAATATGCATGTTTGGTTGACTTAATGGGATCTTCAGAATATGATAATGGGATCAAGTGATTCATCTTGAGATTTCCATTTCAAAATTAATTTTGTATTATGTAAGTTTTTGTCTGCATTCAGTCATAATGAGGAGGGTAAGCCTAAGTGTTTAACCCAAACAATAGTTTGATAAAAAAGGATTTTGACTGAAGACCCACTTAGATTTGATTAAATGTAACTTTATTGTTGTAGAACAAGTACCAGACCAACGATGAAATGCAGTTTATCATCTGGCTATCAGCAATCCTTTTCTGGAGCTTTCAACTGCATCTCAAACTCCATTTGCTCCATCCATAGACCATATTCACACGGCGGCCATTTTGCTTTGACATCTCGCTCTGAGTGGGAAGCTCAAATGAGGTTCAAAAGTCCTATAAATGTAGGAAAACTGACAAAAGTGCTGAATGGGTTATTGAATATGTTGTTTTACTTTGAAATATGGCCTGAGGTCCCTCCACATTTTCACTTCCCATCATCTATTCAGCTGCTGCTCAATCAAGAAGAGGTGAAATGAAAACAGTTGGTGAGTGTGATGTCAGAAGAAAATGGCCGCTGCGTGAATATGGTCCATTGTCTTGACATTTAAACCTGGCAACATTTATGCCTCCCATTACATTTACTTTACTATTTTAACAGTTTATTCATTACTTTTGTGTAATTTAAACTGCTGAGACTTTCAGCAATCTCTTTAGACCGTTTAGCCTACTTTAAGCTAACTCTTTTTCTTTAGCAGTTTACACGTATCCATCACTTTTGGCTAACTACTACTTTATGCTAACTGTCAAAAGTTTACCTGTTACTTTTAGCTCGCCATTTGAACCATTTATGTGTTACATTAGCTATTTCTATTTTTAATCACTCATGTTTAGCTATTTCAATCATTTATTCATTACTTTCAGCTAACTGTTTCAAATATTTGTCAAATTGTTGCCAGCTGTTCAACTTCTCTGCTGGCTTGCTAACCATTTTTTACACACACTTAATCATATATGTATATATATATATATATATATATTAATCAAATATGATACTTCACAATCCCCACAAAACACACAGCTCTAGTGTACTGTAGATCTACCGCAGTTCTATGACTGCTTTTCCAGCCATCCTATCTAGTTTCTGTGACCTTTTCCTGAACTGTAAACAGGATGTGTTTACATACTCTCAATGATAAGATAGATCACAAAATAGGAAGGATGAGCGCAAAGCCTGATCAAGGAAGCAGCTAGTGACAGAGAGATTGAAGGCTTTTGTATTTGCCGACTCTCCTCAAGGTGAAAGTTTGAGTGTGTGGGTGTGTGTGTGTGGTACACTGAGGGTACACCTAATGATGGGTGACAAGGCACGCTGTGGGAACCTCGGGAACTTAGCCTGAGAAGTGCCATTATCTCATTATTCACCCATCAACCAAGTCTGGCGTTCCCTGTCTTATAAACGACTTCTTCATCCTTGCTCACTCTCTCTCCTCACACTCTCACTTTTGTCCCTCTTTTTATTATAGCTCTCATTATTTCTTTATCAGTCCTCTCAGTATTAAAAATGCAGTTTTAAAGTCCTTTAAAGTGGATTTATCATCATCCTCTCTGGAGCTCTGAGAGAACTGCCTTGGGGTGATAAACTCCACCCATCTCATGGTACGGAGTCGATTAAAACAAAACTGATCTGATAATAATATCTGACCCAGGTGTGGTGTGTGTCCTATCTTCAGATGTTAATGAATGTGAGAAGAACAATGGCGGCTGTGCAGAGGTGTGTGTGAACACCAAAGGCTCCAGTCGCTGTGAGTGCGGGCGGGGCCGTGTGCTGGACAAGGATGGACACAACTGCACAAGTACACCCGTGTTCTGATATTTATATGACAATCCAGTCAATGTTGTGAAGATTTAATTAAACCACGGTACCACAGGGTGGGCTTCATCTTGTCCTTTTCACCGTGTGGTCCCATGCAGAGATGGCAGGCTGCCATGTTCACAATGGAGGCTGCAGCCACGACTGCTTGTCGCTGCTGGACTCCTATCAATGCAACTGTCCCAGAGGGCTGGAGCTGGGAGAGGATAACCACACATGTGAGGGTGTGTACCAGTGTGTGTTAGTGCGTGAAAAGGATTTTGAAAGATTTTGAAATGAATTAATCAGACAGCAAGGCAAGCTGACATAGAAATGCATGCTTGCATTAATAAAAAAATACGCTGATTATTTTCATTATCATGTAATTTATGCTGATTACTTTCTCAATGATGAATTAATGAATTAGTCTAACATTTTCAGAAAATATTTAAAAAATGACCAATTTACCCATAATCCAAGGTGGTGTCTTATATTATCACATAAAACAAAAATAACAAGGGGAAGCTGGAATGAGTAAATATTATTAAATTTGCTTTAATAATTGCTTTAGGAGTTATCATTATCAAAAATGTGCCAATTAGTTTCCTCATCATCACATAACCAGTGTAATAACATCCTGCTCTTTTCAAATTACAATCATGTGAAACAGAAAAGAACAGCAAACCATCACATGGAGGGAGGTGGAGCCAGTGAAAGTTGGCATGTTTGCTTGAAGTGAGAACAGTTAAAGAAAAATTACTAAAATCATCAATCAATCGTTTTAGTACTGATACTACCCCTGGGAGTTACCAAAGTCAGAAATGTACAAAATACAATCCAGATCTTCCTCTAGTGCCGCATTGTCTTGGTTTCTCTGATTTTCGCCAACAAACAGATTGTGTGGCATGTATTCATTTAATCACATGACTGTGGGATGATTCTTTGCTGCTCTTTGTTGTTGAATCCATGCACTGTTTCATGATTTGTGTCCCAAAAAATAGGTCTTACAGCTTTGTCTCTCTTTCCTGCAGTGCCAGTCCAGTGTGATCCCAGCTTAATTATCGTGTCAGTTCCGAAGGACCTTGTAGGAGGATTGGAGCTCTCCCTGTCCAACTCGTCTTGTCGAGGTGTCTCCAATGGCACACACATCAACCTCAGCTTCAGCCTCAAGACCTGCGGTACAGTGGTGGAGGTCAGAGGTTGAGATTTTTAGACTGAATGTGCTCGAGGTTAAGTCGCTACGGTTAGGGCTTGGAGAAATGTTTCATTATCGAATCACTACATTACAGAGTGGCTTGTGTGACCGTTAAAGCACAGTGAACTGAATGTTGACCCCCAGGTGACAGATGACAAGATTGTGGGCACCAACCTGGTGACAGGCCTTCCTAGGAGCAGCCCAGGCAGCAGCGGGGACCTGATAGTCCGCACCAACAAGTTAGTGGTCCGTGTCACCTGTGAGTTCCCCAGGGAATATCAGGTGTCAGACGAATACCAGGCAAGTCTGCGCAGCTCAGACCAGGTGCTGGCAGGCCACAGTGAGGGAGACTTCTCCTTCTCCCTGGAGCTCTTCAAGAACGCAGAGTTCTCAGAGCCGTACCGCAGCCCGCCCCAGCTCCGCCTGCACGACTCCCTGTTCTTTGGGGTGGAGCCAAAGGAGAGAGTGGAGAGCCTCTCGGCACTGGTGGAGAGCTGCTTCGCCACGCCGGGGCCCAAAGCTGACCAGGCACTCAAGTATTACCTCATAAAAGATGGGTGAGTGGTGTGGAAGTGACTTTTTTAATGTCACGTCTTGTGCTGCATGATCACACACCTAATGCAACCAACCAACCAACCAACCAACCAACCACACAAACCATCTAACACATAGATGAAAACATAACCTCCTTGGTTGAGGTAGACAATATGATACATCATATAGAAGCATTACAATTTGCTGCCTAACAAGTACTTTTTTAAAACTTAAGATACTTAAAGTACTTTTTCCCCCCAATATTTTTGTACTTTTCCTGACGTAGATGCAAGACTTTTACTTGTAACAAAGTATTTTTTACAGTGCATTAGTACGTCTTTTGCGGATCTAAATACTTCTTCCAATACTGTGCCTAGTTCATGATAACTTTTACATCTGCAGTTGCCAGGCACACACAGAGAGAAATGTATGTTGTAGTACCTACAGTATGTTTGGTTATACTAAGCACCCACTGTAGTTGACCAAAAAGAAAAAGTGTTATTTACAGAAAGTCTACATGATATCAACAGAAAAACCCATCGGTACAAAGATGGTAGAGTGGTATAGCAATGACCACTCAGCACCAAAGACTTCAGAATCCAGATTCACTGAAACACAAATCATCAGTCAAGATCTTTGTCACATACCTCGAGTGGTTTGTAGCAATGCAAAATAGATTTGATTTTATGTAAGATATCTGTCTCTTTCACCCCAGTTCAGTGGTTATGGCTGGAAGTTTATTTGTGGTACTCACAGCACTGACAGTTTCATTCTGCAGCAATGTGTTTATCCAGAATCAGCGTCCCTGTTACTGAGCTCTTCACAGAACAGACTGTCATCAGTTTTCATAGGCGCTGTTTATTTATAAGAAAGACGTTTCAATAAAAACCTTTGACAGTGAGCTCTCTGGATTTCAGATGCCAACATAGTCTGTGAGGATGATTTCTGGAGACATATGTGGCTAATAAATTTTTAAAATGTCATTTATCCAAGCTGTGAGCTCCACAGATGAAATCCCATTCGCCTCCATTGTGTTGGGGAAGAGGCAGAAATCTCAGTGACAGATATTGAAAAAAACCTGGGCAAATAAAAACAGAACTGCACGGTACTGTATATGCATGGGTAGATACTACTAGAAGTAAGAAAAGGCTTTTGTTGTAGTTTGGGTGAACTGACCCTTTAAAGTGTCTTGTTCATGCACACAATTAAATTTGCAGAATGCTGTCTTGTTAATATTAATACACCTGAACCGCATTTGGTCCCACAACAAGAACAGTCCGTATAATAAATGTCAACAGGATCAGACCCAGCTGCTGTGTTTCCACAGAGCTCTTGCATCAGCTGCTTGAAAGTTAAAGGACAGGAAATCTCCACTCTTTCAAGGAAATGTCAGACTCTGCTTTATGTGGAAGGAAAACAAATATTGTGAGCACAAAAATCGAAAACACAGATGAGCCTTATTATCTGGGGAAGACTCACTTTTGGCCGACCACTTCTCCTCTGAACCCAGAGTGAGATTTCCTCCCGGGGACACCATCAGAGCAGGGCTATTACCTATTCTGACGATTTCCTATTAAACATACAACAGTGTTTCAGGGCTTCAGGGCAGCTAACCTTGATGAAGAGGCTTGTTAGAACTATAAATGGATCACTGAGCACTGTGTTAAGACATTACTTGCATGCATGACTCCGTTTTCCCTCTTTGGCTTCCTCTTCAGGTGTATCTCTGATGAAACCGTGACACAGTACTCATCGAAGGACCAGCTCTCTAAGCACTACCAGGTCCCTGTCTTCAAGTTCACCGGCAAGGACAACCGAGTGAGTAAGAGAGGCATGCTGGGAGCCAGCTGGCAAGTGTGTGTGGGCTTATGTCTATGTAACACTATACTATAAGGACTGCCTTTACAGAATTAGCTTTCTCTGTGATGATGTACCACTCCATCTCTGCTAAAAATTAGCTTGTCTCCTCCGTTCACAGCAAGTGTTCCTCCACTGCAAGGTGTTGGTATGTGGTGCAGGAGACTCCCGCTGTGCTCAGCATTGTCAAGGGCGTGTCCGCCGAGAGGTACGGACCGGCGAACCTCAGGAGCAGCACACACTGAGTGGAGGCCCCATCTTCATCCTGCCTGAGCCATGATGCTCAAATAAATCCATATGCCAGAGGTGGAAGAAGTACTCAGATCCTGTACTTCAGCAAAAGCAGCAATGCAACCGTGTAGAATTACTCTGTAACAAGTAAAAGTAGTGCATTTATATCAGAGACTGACGGATATATAATTTGGTATGTTGGCCTATCAAAGATATATCGGTTTTTGTGTATATGTTATCCAATATGCACAGATACGGAGCTTTTTTAGAGATTATAATGCAGAAAAAATTGTTTGGGGTTAATAATAATTATTACATTTCCAGTTAATTTTACTATTTCAGTGCATTGATGTCAAGTTTGGTCAATAAAGTTTATTGTTTAACTGTATTATATCCTGCCTCCATTAAATATCTGTGTTTGACAACCACATTTTAGGGATGATTGCAAAAAGTGTGTGTATTTCGGCCAATATATTGATATTGTAGTTTTTCACTTTATATCAGCATCAGCCCCAAAACTAAGTCTTGGTCAGCTCTGATTTAAGTACTAGCATCAAAATATACTTAAACTACCTAAAGTAAAAATTCTCATCATGCAAAATGGAATATTTCAGAATAATGTATATCATTGGATGACAATTACTGATGCATTAATTTGTTCATCATGTTAAAGCAACATTATGTAGAAACTGGCATTTTTTTGTGATTTGGCGCCCCCCACAGTTTCTGAGTGCAACACCACTGTGGTAAATACAAATCACAGGTCTGTAACAATCTGTCAGACGTAATGTAGGTGCTAACTACAAACAAAACTCATTGCGTCACAACAATGTGAGGTGATGGGGGCAGAGTGGCTGAGACAGAGACACCATTCACCCTATTACACGACACTGTACAATCAACATGATTTTGAAGCTGTTATTTTAAGGTAAAAACGTCACATGATGTTGCTTTAATGTTGCAGCTACTAACTACTTTAATATATAGTTTATCTTCTTGGTAGCTTGTGATTTTCCCCTCAGGGATCAATAAAGTTTTATCTTAATCTATAATATTACATCCTAATTTTTTAATTATATTTTGTATTACTGATTTAAATCTGCAAAGCAATTGGTAACTTAAATCAACAATTAAATGAGGTGGAGCATAAAGTGCAATATTTGCCTCTGAATCATAGTGGAGTAGAATATAAAGTAGTAAAGTACAAGTACCCCAAAATTGTACATAAGTACAGTATTTGAGTAAATGTATTTAGTTACTTTCCACCACTGCCATTAACACAAAAAGCCAGAAAACGCCATGAGAGACTGGATGACAAAAAGAATAACATTTAGATTAAAGATGAACTGACCGTATCAGTTTATTTGGTATTTAAAACACCAAACAGATAAACACAGAGCAGTCTGTTGTGTTGTACACATATACATGCAAATGGACAAAACATATATATATATGTACATATTCATATATATATATACACACACATATATATATATATGTATGTATATGTATATATACACTCCTCTCTTCTTCACTCCGGTGAGTTCCAGTGTCAGTTACAGAGCTCTAGCTCACTCAGATTCTGCTTAATACATCCCAGTTTGTGTCTTTGCCACTTTGCCCGGCAGCACAATTCACTGACATTAAAGTGAATGACATTTCTATTAGAAATCATTCAGAGGGGCCACAGTTCATTTGTAACAACTACAGCATGACTGATGCTTTTCTAGGTCACACTTTGAGGCATTTCTCTGCCTTGATTACAGCTTAAAGATTTAGTGGACTTATAGAAAGGGGTGAATATTTCACACCACATCACTGATTTGAAAAATACACGTGGAACATCCACAAATGTAGTATGATACATTTGCTCAGTGAAATCGATGGCGGGGTACACGTCACACATTCCAGCGAGGTGGAAAAGAGACACCAGGGTGCCGTGCCTGGAAAATATGCATCCGCTTCATCGCTTTGACAATTAATCTAGAATTAGTCATGTCGGTTAAACTGCAATCAGTAGTACACTTACTCACAAAAAATAACAAACAACTGGCTAATAACTTACATCAAATAATATCGTAGTAGCTATAATATGCATTACATTTACATGACATTAACAGAATTAACAGATAAGTGGAGCACCATAGTGATTATCTTGTGTCTTTCTATCTAGAGGAAATTAATCCAACTGCAATATCCTTCACATCAGGCACTTTGTTTGGAGTCACCAAACTAATTTATGGTAATGGAGTCATAGAGGCCTAAAAAATGGCCAAAAATGAAATGGAGTTCGGAGAGTACAGCATGCATAAGCAATTAATGAAGATTCTGAAAGTCAAATTCAGATACCTGTTAGTCCTGCCTCTAAATTAAACCTGCATTGCCCATTTATGTGTTTTTAAACTCCCAGGTTCAAAGTCTTCAGAGGGCTCATGTGAAGTATCTCATCTTTGAAAAAATAAATATACAGTATAATCTGTAGAAATGTCCATGACTCTGTTGTTTGTCAGTGAAAGCACCCAGGTGTCCATAGTGTTGTGTGTCACAGTTCATCCCTCTCCTCTCCCTCACAGACACACGCTGCCCTCTGGCTGTTCATGTAGGGCCTGCAACCAAGAGTCCACACTGTGTTGAAGAGAGTGTCGGCCATCGTTTCACAGGCTGATGAGAAGAGACAGAAATAGAGAGAGGAGGGAGGCAGAGTAACAAATAATTGAGTTGTTTCTGGTGGTCATATTCACACCACAGTTTCCACAGTACACATCTGGGAGAAGCAAATATGTACAAATATCTCACCTTGTACTTTGTTCACAAAGCCCAGACTCTTATTAAGGTCCGAGCAGATGTCATGCAGACACAAGCGAAACTTGGAGTCACAGTCGTACTTGCTTGTCCCACAAGTGTCGTAGCACACGTCGAGCTGGTTACAGCACTGCGTCATAGCGGGGATCCCCAGGTCGAGCTGTCAAATGAAAGAACATGTTAGAACAGTTTACTAAAACAGGACCAGTTGTTATGGTTGTTGTTAGCTCTACTGTATGGGCGTATGGGGAGAGTTCACCTCAAAACTTAAAATGCATATTCTTCTCACCTGTAGTGCTGTTTATTCATCTAGATTATTTTGTTGTGAGTTTTGAAGATATCAGTCGTAGAGGTGTCGGCCTTCTCTTGAATATAATGGAACTCAATGGCACCCAGCTTTTGGTTCTCAAAACACATGTACATTTGAAAAACTCAGCAATGTCCCTTTGTTAGAAATCATGACCCGGTTTGTTTTTGTTGCTTTGAGCACCACAAAATCGAGTGCCATCATGTTCATACATTCAAGCAATGGCAGATGACTCCAAAACCCACACCAAAACAACCCAAATTGATAAACAGCACTACAGGTAAGAGGAAAAATATGTATTTTTGATTTTGTGGTGAACTTCTCCTTTAGCCATGTAGTTGTGGGCTGTGGTGTTATGAACAGGCCACCTACAGCAGCATTCACCTGGAATCCGACCAGAGAGGAGCTGCAGCCGTCGGGCGCTGAGGGCTGGTAGCCGGGGCGGGGTTGAGGAAGTTCTCCTGAAAAAAAATTCCCGGAGAATTTGCATTTAATTCTTGAACTAAAGTGAAGGCGTGTCAAGAAACTAACGTCATCATGCCCTCCTAGTCAAGGAACCAAAGTATATCTCTGTTCTTGGTGTGTGTCGTTTCAGAGATAAGATGTGACTTCTGTTTGAGAACATCTGTATTGATTGTGTAACTGTAAGTACATCCACCTCTCAGACTGATAACCAGAGTGTTTTCATTATCAGCAGCCTGAGCGCTGAGTGAACTATCTTAGATCACAAAATAGGGACAGAAAAAAATAGAGGGATTGATTTAGTGTGCTAAGCAAATAAATACTGTAGAAGCAGGAGGAATACTGGATGTGGACAACATAATAATCATTTGAAAAGCTAACTGTAAACCAGGTACACTGATAAAAATGTTTGTCTTTCTGAAAACAGCTCAAACACATTTTTATCTAGCTAACACTGAACTCCCGAGAACCCTGAGGACACTGAAAGACTGATGGCCCTCAGTTATAACATTATTTTGATTCAAGAGATTCACTCTTACCGTATCTGCAGCGGTATTGACACACACCATCTTGCCCGCCCACCAGCTCCACCAGAGACTCAAAGTATCCGTGCACACTCTGGAAACCACTTCTAATTGAGTTGAGGCTCCAACTGTTATCTTCACGTGCCAAGGGTCTGCCCGGGGACTGGTCTGTCTGAACTGGTCTGATTTCATTCTCCTCCTTCTCCTCCTCTTCAGAAGGCTGATCGTGGGTGACAGCTTCACCAGTAACAGCTTCCACAGCAGGGGCGTCTCCAGCAGGCCTATCACTGTCTGTCACCGGCTCTTCGGCTGTTGCACCATCTGCCACGGGGACATCCACCTGACGGTCGTCAGCTGCTGGGTCATCCACTGCGGGTATTTTAGCTGGTAGATCGTCACCAAAGAGGGAATCAGCTGCAGGTTCCTCAGCTGCAGGTGAATCAGCCACTTTAGCATCTCCACCCTCTTCAGCTGCATCTACAGAGGCAGCTTCCACAGCACCATCAGCAACAGCAGGGGCCTCGTCCTCCTCTGCTTCAGCCTGGTAGTGGCCTAAAGTGGCACACATGCCCACAGACACGCAGAGAAGGAGAAGGGCAACAGTCCGAAGCAGCATGGTGTTGAACTGGTAACGATCCAAGCAGAGGAAGCTCCCCAGAAGGAGAGTTGGTGTTAACAAGGTGAGAGGAGTGAAGAGAGTGAGGGACAAAAACACACTCTGCTCCTACAGGCTCTGCCAGCAGGAAGGCAGACTTTGACCTGTGATTAGGTTGTAGCAGACAGCAAGGCAGCCTGTCATGTTGGGGGCAAAGGTCATCCCCATATCAATCCAAAGAAGGTGTCTACAATTCCTCTAATCCTCTCATTCTCTGTGATTCTTGAACACGTCAGATGAGTAATTTCATCAGTTTAATTCACACAGCTGTAATTGGATTTTAATGACTCAAAAGTCACATGGAATTTTTCCCTCTGGGCTCAAGCCCAGAGGGAAAAATCCTCTTTGTATTCACTTTAACACTCTGAACATCTAATGCTGGCATTTCAAAGGCTGTGGCCTTTATCAAGACATCACAAACTTCAAACCATCTTCACTGTTTTGATAAAGGTCACAGACTGACACCTCAGCAGAGACAAACCGAACATTATCTTATTCATTTGGCATGTCTCTGCTGCCCTCTGCTGTCTGAACAGTAACATGCTCCAAATGCTTAGGTCATCGATATTTTTGTCCTATAGTGACCCAGTCCAACAACAGAGGTCTATTTTACTGACACCAGTTGTGACTTATGTTATTCAGTTGCTGTTTTTCTTCCTATGCCTTATACAGGGGGCTTGTTATCCTCTTCATCTTCTGTGATATCACGTTCACGCACAGCAGTACAGAAAAAAAAGGTTTTTTTCCCCCGCCTTGACACACTTCTCTTTTCAATTCATTAACATTCAAGTAGCTGCAGGGGGTACATACATCACAACTTATGTGATTTCAACCTTAAGGTAGAAGTTGTTCATACTGACAAATACTAATTGGACTGCCCTGGGCCACTAAACCAACATATGTGAAATGTCAATTGACGTCCTCTTTAATGAAACACCACATGTGCACCCGAGGCACTTTTATAATTTAAGGCTTGAGAGTGGCGGTAGTTATGCAGCAAACAGCAGAACAAACTAATTAAATACAATCACTCAAAGCTGGATTTACGTATGTTAAGTATTAAATAAAACTTTGTAAAAAGGATTGAGTTTTTCTTTTTTTCTTCTTTCTTCTACCTCACCACACTTCAGATATTGTACTTTTTATTCGACTGCATTAATTTTACAGATATAGTACATGTTGTGTAATACCACTATAATAACAGTTAATATGTGATTATGATATTACTTACAAAATACACGACTGTCTTTTATGCATCCAACAGTGGACAAAGCAGCTAGTTTTAGCTTTACCTCAAACATTTATAACATTGAAATACTGCTTAAATGTCTCACTAGCAATATTAATCATAAAATACTGCATATATTACAGAAAAACACAGATAAGAGGGCCAGTCTGCAAAATGAGAACTTCCTCTTTTAATTCTCCTGTACATGTTACTGTTAAAGGTGCAATATGTAAGAATTTTAGTTTAAAACATTCAAAAATGTACTAAGATTTTTATGTCAAAAGTAATCCATGTACTGTATTGCAGAGATATCTATTGAAGTAAGCATGCTAATTAGCTAGCCCCCTGCCACTTTGTACCTTAAACAACACCAACACCAACCTCCGTGCTCTGAGGTCCCAGTCCAGGCAGAGTCAGCTAATATTACTAATTAAAACTGTGAACTGGCACTATACAAATACTATTGATTGATGAGATTGATATTACTGTTAACTGACCTTATTAGCTAACAGAAGCTACAATTAGCAGCAGGTGATAAGCTGCCCTCCATGTGTTTGGACTATGAATTCAACAGGTGGAAAATTCTTACACATTGAACCTTTAACACGTCTGTACTAGTAGTTAAAACTGAATCCAGGACATGTAATGGTGTATTTTTTACATTGTGTTATTGTTTGCTTGCTGATGCTGGTGGTAGATTTATGCTCTGATCTACAGTGTTATATCTGTTAAAAAGATTTTTGACATGTACTAAACTGAAAGGCAATGACAACTACAAGGTAATCTCGTGAATAAGTTGCTTGCTGGTTTTCAAAGACTCAATTAAATACTTAATCCTTTATCTTATTGCAAATCACACTTTTTCTAGCATCCACCATCTGAATTTGAATCGTCCATCTCATGAGATGATACCTTGGTTTACTTGCTGATGAAGTTGTTCACTCTGTTTGCAGATGACAGCGTATTTCGTCCCACAACATCCTAGTGGCAAAAAAAAACAAACATAGGAAAGCAGTCATGATTAAGAAGGAGTCACAAGTCTCCTTGTCAAGTGTCCCATATACAGTATTTGCATTATGAGATGTACCGTCTTATGGCCTTGCTTGCTTTCTCTCTGTTCAGCACCATGTTGATCTTCTTCTCCAGATCCTTGAGGACAAATTACAGAGTAAAAAACAAGACCCACTATCACATAGCAGGAAATGCATTTAAAATTTGCAGTGCTTTAAAAATGATGGTATGGTAGAAAAGAGGTCTAACTCCTTTGCCTTGTTGGTGGTCTTCAGACGGTCATTTGAGGCTATCAGTCTCATTATCTCTGACTGCAAGCAAACAGAAAAAAACGCATTATCAGCAATCACTCGTCCACTCTTCCTGTTTTAATCTCACAAAGGCACAACTGATGTTTGATGTTATGTAAAAGTCATAGTCTAAGTGTGAGTGAGTTTATCTCGCGGCACCTTTAGGTCTTTGATTCTACTTTCTGTGGCCGTGGTTGTAGCAGTGGACACCAGCTTCTTCTCAATCTCCTCCTCCAGCTGTCGGATCTCCCTCCACGTGTTCAACACCTGAAGCCTCTTGAACTGGATGCTGTCAGAGCAGCCGACGGCACTGTCCGGCAGCTCTGACAGAGATATATCTGTCCAAACATAGAAAGGCCGAGCATGAATGCACTGTAGTGCCGAGTGATATATCTGTACTTGTTCATACACACTCCTGCAGGCTCTATAAGGCTGCAGCTGCCTCGCTGAAACTACAAAAGTCTCCTTATGCCTCTTGTCATGACAAAGTGCTTATTTGTTCAGTCTTTCCACATCAGATTTAAAAGTTAGCATGTGCTGTTGCCCTGCAGAGTAATATACAGCAAATGCTTGGATGTGGTTTACCAGTGATCAGATACAACAGATGAAGTCTTAAGACTCACTCTTCATGTAACTGTCCTCTGGGCCTTTGATTGCTGGAACGTTCTGTAATTCATTTCGTACTCTGGGGTTAAAAAAAAGAACAGCGTTGCTAAAATTAATAAGACTTTACAATTTAAGTATGCTTTGTTTTGTTGTTCAGATCCTCAAAGTACCGTTTATTCTCCTCTATAGCTCTTCTCGCCGCCTCCTCCAGCCTGCAAACCTCTTTTTCTGCATCCTCCAACTCCATTTCCCTTACTTTGCCACTGCCAAGAACGAATGAAGTATTCTGTGACACAACAACAACAACAACAGAAAAATATAAAGACTTGCCTGGTTTGCCACCAATGCAAAAGATGCTCAAGAGCAAAGCTTCTTCTCCTCTGACTGTTGCAAAACTTTTTGAGGCTCAATCTTCTCAAGTGGAGCAGTTTAAATGTCTGTAATGTGCAACTCTCTGGGCCCCATAAACATATTCTAACATAAGGTTATACTCTTTCCATTGAAAAAAGATCCCAATGCCAGCAGTCCTGAGTTCAGTTTCTAATGGATATGTATGTATAAAAATGACTGACAAGGCTCTCCGACAAGACTTGCTTTTGACCAAACTATAGGTGCAGTTTTGTTAGATTTTGTAAGGTATAAGCACTATTTTTCTTCTCGTAGAAGTCTTTCAACCTTACAAAGTATGAAAAGTAATTTCCACAAACTTTTTTTGTGCCCAAGTTTGATAATTTATCATAGTAAACATGAAGCCAATATGTTAGTTTGCTGTCAATCAATCCACAGAATAGAATCAATGTTTTTGACAGGAGGCCAGAATGTCCCATTCATGTCTCAGGTCTTCTTCCTGTTTACATCATGAATACGTATATTATGGACAGTGTGCTTTACCGTGTCAGGTAGAGATGACTGGGAAGCCATCAGGTGGTTGACGTACAAGTCATAATCTGTCTGGAAGAAAAAAATAAAACATTACTTCACTAGTTTGGAAGTTTTTTTTATGTTAAATGAAAACTTTACTGAATGTGTAAACATTATCATGTACTTCAATAAACCGCTCATGGGCTTGTCACATGGCTTTATTTTAATCAACACAACCTCATGGACATGACAGAGTACTGTACAGATCTTGTGTTTGAAAAATCTTATCAAAAAACAAAACAAATCCAAGCTACTGTGACATTAAAAAAAAAAAAAGATTAATTACATGCACAAAGTGTGTTTGTGTCCTCATGAAAGAATAATCAAACAAACTCACTGCTGTAGTTTAATGTTGTCAAAAATACCAAGATTTCTGCTGTATGATAACCTCACTGTCTACTTGTATAATAAATAAATGTCAAGCAATGATCAGTTTGATCTAATTTCAGTTTTGTTTATGTGCAAAATACACAAACACGTATATACAAAGCAGTGTGAGCAAAGCCATTGTGTGCAAAAAAGAGACTTGACCTGCTTCCTGGCGCATCAGGACCAGGTTCCAGTCGTTGCTCTACTTCCGCTTGCTACACCAGGGACTACACTCTCTCTTAGCTCTAATACGACTGACGGCACATGCTAAAAATGTGCTAGTGGGTACAGAGGAAATGGAAAAACCTTAATTTCCCTCAGGATGCGTCCAAATACTGGCGAGCCTTCACATACATCATCAAAGACGTCACTGAACACCACAAGGCGGTCTCTGCTGGGCCAACTTTGCGCTGACAGCTTCTTCAGCTCCTGAGGATGACAGGAACACACACGCACACACAGCGTTAGCAAGTTCAGATGTGCGTAAGAGTCGGTGCGTGTCTTTTTTCATGCACCTTCTGCCAGAGTGTTGAGAGGGCAATTTACAATTGCAATTTCATGAAAAACGAACCTGTTAGAAAGCCTGAAATGAAAAAAAAGTGCAATTACAAAACTAGATATGTGATTTCATGGTTTGTGCGACCATTCTCACCTTTTGTAGTTTCCTCTCATGCATTTCAGCAACATTTATCCCAGCCCAGAGGTCTTGCTTGGCTATGACTTGTCTTCCAAACCTATGTTTCGTCTTTAGCTGGCCTTTATTATTCAGGCCTTCCTGGTCAGAGTAGCTTGAGCAAAACCTCTGTTTTCCATCAGAAGCCTGATCTTGTCTTGACCTGGAGACGTCAGGCTCTGCTGAAGGCATGCTTGACTCCTTCATTTCGTTCTCCTTTACAGAGGTCAGTGCTTTTGTGTGCTGGAGTGTCAGAGGGTTTGGGGTTTCTTCATGGCTCTGAGATGTTCTCCAGAAAGATGACATTTTCTCCCTGTGAGGCTGAGTCTGGTTCAGGCTTTGGGGCCCCAGATGACCTGAGGAGTAGGCCTGGACATCAGCCTTCTGACCAGCTTCAGCAGCCAGCAGCAGTCTGTGGATGTCACTCCTAAAACACTTGGGATTACAGCTGCTGGACATGGCTATGAAGGCACAAAACACAATATAGTGAAGGTTGTTAAAACACACAAGGGCACTGACCTCACCAGAACTGTGATGTTTCCATTAAATACATTGAACCAAATGTGAGATTTAATTTCTATAAACTGCATTTAGTTGCACTGTATAGCGAATTTTGACAAAGTAAATCAATGAATGATGGCATGCATTAGGTGAATAACAATGACCTCAGCAATTTTGTGTCTGAATAAGAATGAGCTGTCCGAGAAACACACATTTGTGACAACAAACTGACGGGAAGGTTAACTTTTTAAATCCAGTGGGATTACTGGAAAACTAAATTAGGTTTATTAGCTAAACTAATTAGCTATAGCTAACCACACAGCCGTGATACACCTAGCAAAGAGGCAACAGTTCTTAGTATGTTTGCTTTTACATGGCTTTAATATATAATTAATAAGTAGCTGAAGCATGTGGGTAATTCAGACATACAGAAAAGCTAAATAAGCTGAAAAATAACCTCACCTGTCTGATAATTTGTGATAATAACGACACAAAACAAACTTTCTTCTTCACGGACACAACAGCCTGCTCTTTGCTCGGTTGCCAGGGAGACCGTAGCGCGCATGCATGCGTTGCGTTCAGTGTCCTGATAATAATCGGACCCGTGAGATACGAGGCGCTAAGTCCCATCTGTACATGGCGAGGGAGCAAAGGGTGACGTGTAGGCCACAGTGCAGAGACAAAGTTCGAGTCCATGTTAATAGAAAGATAAGCATTCAATGATAAGCATTTAAATATATACACTACTCAAAATGAGTTAAGGATGTTGGAATATTTCCATTTTCTGCTACTTTACACTTGACAACATTTTGGAGGCAGATAATTACGGAAGTTGGAGTAAAATGTCCATTATCTACGGAAGCCCTAAAGGGCCATGCATTCATACATTTTATTTCCTCCGTTTTCCCGTGATAACGAGTTAATTTCATTTGTTTTCTCGAGATCTCGAGTTATTATCTCGAAATAACAACTGCCGTTTTACCGAGATAACGGGATAATTTTCTCGAGATCTCGAGATAACGAAACTTTGTTTTCCCGAGATAACGATATAATTAATTCGAGATCTCGAGATAATGACTGTGATATGATAGGCCTGAGATTATGGAGACGCCCGGGACCTCGTAGCTGGTCAGCTATGTAGTTAACGATGACATCAGGCTCACTTAGATTGCGCCGCCGATATAGCTGAAGCCTTGCTAACCTTCTTTTTAGATTATGCACACTAATGTGTATATTATCTGTAATAGCGAGGCATAATGCTATTTCAGCCTGTGTCAGGCCTTGATTGAAAAGATATGTGACGTGGTGATCGATATGCTCCTGCTCCTCTGACATTGCTACACTGAATGATGTTTCCTGCAATGATTTAATATACTACACTATCGTTTTGTTTTCTCAAGATCTCGAGAAAATTATCCCGTTATCTCGGGAAAACTGCAGTTGTTATTTCGAGATAATAACTCGAGATCTCGAGAAAACAAATGAAATGAACTCGTTATCACGGGAAAACGGAGGAAATAAAATGTATGAATGCATGACCCTTTAGGGCTTCCATAGAGTTGTTTGTATTTTACTTGAGTATTTCCATTTTCTGCTACTTTACACTTGACAACATTTTGGAGGCAGATAATTACGGAAGCCCTAAAGGGCCATGCATTCATACATTTTATTTTCTCCGTTTTCCCGTGATAACGAGTTAATTTCATTTGTTTTCTCGAGATCTCGAGTTATAATCTTGAAATAACAACTGCCGTTTTCCCGAGATAACGGGATAATTTTCTCGAGATCTTGAGAAAACAAAACGATAGTGTAGTATATTAAATCATTGCAGGAAACATCATTCAGTGTAGCAATGTCAGAGGAGCAGGAGCATATCGATCACCACGTCACATGTCTTTTCAATCAAGGCCTGACACAGGCTGAAATAGCATTATGCCTCGCTATTACAGATAATATACACATTAGTGTGCATAATCTAAAAAGAAGGTTAGCAAGGCTTCAGCTATATCGGCGGCGCAATCTAAGTGAGCCTGATGTCATCGTTAACTACATAGCTGACCAGCTACGAGGTCCTGGGCGTCTCCATAATCTCAGGCCTATCATATCACAGTCATTATCTCGAGAAAACAAAGTTTCGTTATCTCGAGATCTCAAGAAAATTATCCCGTTATCTCGGTAAAACGGCAGTTGTTATTTCGAGATAATAACTCGAGATCTCGAGAAAACAAATGAAATGAACTCGTTATCACGGGAAAACGGAGGAAATAAAATGTATGAATGCATGGCCCTTTAGGGCTTCCGTAGATAATGGACATTTTACTCTACTACATTTTTTTTTACTTTAGTTACTAGTTACTTTGCAGAAGGCATACTGCATAAGAGCCAAAGTAGCACATTTTAAAATTAATTTATTTTATCAGCAATCGCATAAAAACACTGATTCAGATAGCAGGAAAATGCTGAATATCAGATCTAATGATAGGCCAGGCTGATAATCAGTTGACCCATAGTATACCTTATGTAATTTACTTTTACATAAATGTTTTTTGCTTGCAAACTGTCAGTACAGATAAGACAAAGGCAGAATCATCAAAAAATAGAAAAAAGTTTGTCTTAGTCATCAGGACAGAGAAGATGTGTGGGTACTCTCAGGTTGAGGGTTATGTAATTTAGGATTTGTTGTGAGACTGAAACACAGTGCATCACTCATCAGGCTTCATCTTAGTCACGTATGTCATTACTAGACTAATATTACACTATCACACTACATTATTTATTGATTTATTTATCTTTGATTACAGAACCACTCTGAAAGTCAGCAAAGTCATCATTGTTGCTGCTGATCACAATTAACTAGTCATAAGCTAAGTGGTTTTGAATTGAATTGATTCTTCTGAAAAATAATCGACTCCAACAAATTCTCCACATTTCCATGTGTTTTCATCCTGTGACAACCAAATGTTTCCTGTGACCTGACTGAATGCTATAATTACCAGACAAATATATATTGTATACGGGTTATTCTTGGAAATCTGGTCACTGCAAAACTCCTGTACATGCTTAAATCAAACTATTATCTAAATCTGGTTATTCACAATAATTGGGTTAAGTTTACAAGGAAATACACAGCAGTGAGTGAGTGTAGCCTACAGAGCATGAGAGGGAGAGAGAGGAGATGGAGAGTAAAACTCGGCCTCGGGGCTCAAATGGCCAGAATATGAAAGCACCCAGATGGCAAAGCTGAGCATGAGGGGAGAGGCTGTGTGACATGTTATGCTTCATTGAAACAAGGAGGGCCATACAATTGAGTTTGTGTTTATTTGCATCCTTGTGTCCTCCATTTATATTTGATCTAACCATGTTTAATAAAGTAATGCAGTGGAGGATGAAGGATTAAGCTCTCAGAAGTTTGCTTCCCAGAAGTTTGAGGATGCATCTGCTGATGACAGTGTAATGGAAATACTAAAGTTCATTCCCAGATTTATGCCTTACATAACAAAGATAATATCTAATTTTAGAAGGTCAGTGATTGTTTTTTGTAGAAACCATAGAGCCAAGGCAAATTGATAAATGCCAGAGATTACTTGATGATTTATGGGTAATTCAAGAATTTTCAAAGTTATGAAATGCAACTACTTTACAAAAACAATCATCTCAGTAGTTTGACTGCTATTGGATTTAAATACAAAACTGCAACTCCATCAAGCAGGTATTTATAGATGAGCTATTCTACCATGTAAGATTCATAAAGGGGGTTAAAACCTTCATTTTCATTGATGATATTCTATATTCACAGAAAACAATATCCCCCATATACACTGTTTAACAACTTCAAGGCATGCCAACTAATGAAAATCTTTAAATTCAGTGATTTCTGATAAAATCCTCATAATTTTTTCCACTGTATTTCTGTTGATCATATCATGGTAAGAGTTTACAGCATGCATGGCTCAAAAGGCAAATGAGTAAGGAATGGATCAGTAATGTTGTAATGAGTTGTGATGAGTAATGAGTTAATCAACAAGAAACTCAACTCTGGTGATTCCAGAGACATTATAGAGCAACAGTGTAAAATTACACTGCATTCAAAATCTTGCTTAGGTTAAAGTACAAAAGTAGTAGCATTAAAATGTGCTTGAAATACTAAAAGCAAAATACAACTTGTTTCTGCACTATGTAAGTTCAGTGAGAGGGTAGGATCACAGCGTTACATACATGTTTACTTCAACATACAAGTTTTCAACACAGCATTGTTATGACATCATGAGTTTTGTTTGTAGTTAGCACCTACATTATGTCTGACAAATTGTTACAGACCTGGGATTTGTATTTACCACAGTGGTGTTTCACTCAGAAACTGTGGGGGGCGCCAGATCACACAACATTTCTACATGATGTTGCTTTAATCTATAATAATACCTACATAATTTATTTGTTGACTTCTATTTTATATAAATAATGAGCTGGCAAATTAGGTATTGTTTTCAAATAAATGTAGTGAAGTAAAAAGTACAATATTTGCTTCCAAAATGTAGTGGAGTGGAAGTATAAAGTAGCTGCCGTGATGTAACTGCCCTCTTAGTTTAACAAGAAATTAAGGGAAGATATTCTCACTATTGAAAGTATTATTGTTTATTTATATTTTGACTTTCAAATAAAGATGCCTAAAGAAGAAGAATTGACTCACAAATGAACCTGACAAAGTGTGATGACATGCCGGCGAATCAGGAGTCAGGCACTGTCACTGACTCTGTAGCAGTATTAATAAAATAATATCAACAGTAAAATAAATGCAAATAAACAGGTACTTCGAACACAGAACAAAGAATGATCAGTCACAGATGTGTGATTTTCAAGTATTTAATAAAAGTCATTTGGGCTACTGCTCTTACATTTACAGTTGAGACATTCCGCAATTATTCTGGGTAACAGTAACATGTTGAGACCGTTTTGTTTATTTTAACTTTGTACAAAACAAAAAGGCCAACATTATTTTTCTTTGTATAAAAAATATAAGTTAATTTAAATTTAACTCTAATTAAGAAAATAACAATAGTAATAATAGCAATAATAATAATAATATCATCAATAATAATAATAATAATGATAAAGATCATAAGCTAAACATAGTGCAGACGATGGGATATAACTGGTGCTGAAAAGTAGAAGGGACAGTGCAGTGTTATGGACTTAACCATGTTCTCAGGTGGGGTTGGAGGGGGTAAAGAGACAGTCAGAAGCTTTCTCTCTCTCTCTCTCTCTCTCTCACATACACACACTCACGCGCGCGCACACACACACACACACACACACACACACACGCAAACTCACACACAGTGTACACACCCAGTCAGAAAGTGCATGACTGCCGTTCAGTTTAGCACCATCAGAGCATACATCTCAGTCTGTACAAACTAATTCCTAGATTGTACACAGTATACACCTATTACTGTATATGCAAAATTATATATAAACTTCAGTTTAGGTGCAGGCTAATTGTTGCTCTTGGTTGAAGCTTACTGGAAGCAATTCTGAAAAGTAAGACAGAGCACAACATGGAAAGAAAAAAAAAAAAAACTGCCACCACCGAGGATCTGCAATCAAACAAAAACATTCATCAAAATGTACATTCACACCACTGGGGGCCACAGTACCAGCCGTAAAAACAAATTATTTGAGCAGTAATTTCAGTCTTGGAGGGACGACGTCCACTGGAATGACAGTTTCAGACAAAACGTTTGTCTTTTGGAAGATCTCGGAAACTCATTTGGAGTCCAGATGTACCCCCGTCAGCGTGAAGGAGGAGGACTTAATTCCTTCGACGGGTCGTGGACGTGAGGGGGAGAACTTCTGTTACACGCCTCCGAAGAGTCAACCAACATTCTCGAGTTGCAATCCCAGAGATAGACGTGTCGTGCACTTTAGCTTAATGTAGGGAAATATGAAGCTGATGAGACTTCTGTCGAGCTGCAGCGTGATGTGTTCAGTGTCATAAATGTGTCACTTACTCCACCCTTCACTGTTTATACTTCGCGCCTTAACCATGTGGGATAAATGAGGGTGCTGTCTGGACCTTACGTAAGGTAGGCCACATGGAGAAAGGTTGTTGTGGCACTGCAAACAAAACAAATATTTGAATTCGCCGGGACTCTCATCCAACTTGTGCAGTATCCTCATTTTACTTGTGTTTTATTCATAGAAATTATTACTGTTTAATGAGAAGGAACCAGATTGTAGTGTAAAATAAGTCATGATGCGATAGTGGCGTGAAAATTGTTTTAAGAGTGGAAATTGGATTGTATGCAGTCCTGGCTTCACGGATGCTATTTGTGCATCTTGATCTGATCCTGTTAGTCAGAGGGAAGTTGTCGATGTGGATGCAGCAGGTTCCTAAATGCCAGGCGGGGGCTGGGGGCAGTGCTGTGGGGTCCACTTCAGGGAGAAACATCATGACTCTCTTGTGACTGTGTTCACAAGTGTCGACATTATCTAACTCCTCTCGTCACAGTTCATCCACGTTTAGTGGAATATGCTGCGGGGGGATTTCTGCCATCTCCACCTAGAATAGGCTGTATATCTTTATTCAAGTACTGCAAAGGATTTTTGCTCAAAAAGTAATAAAAAAAACATTCTGACATCCACCTTCTCAGTGAGGTGGCAATACACCATACATCTGCTCTACACATTCCTTCTGTCTCTGGGAATACCTTGCTGAAGTAGTGCGCGTACGATAAACCTACCACAGAAGGCAAACAGTACCATTAAAAAAACAAACAAACGAAGAAAAGCCTGAACCGACAACAAGATTTCACATATTCTAGCCTGTGAAAGGTTCAGAGTAAGGCCTCTGCAAATACAAGACCATAAAAGAATCAGCTCAAATAATAATAATAATAATAATAATAATAATAATAAAAAATCATAAAACAGCTAAAATTAAACAACCACAGTCCATTCTACCAAATGAATTCCCAAGCTGAGTGGATGTAGGGTGATGGGTTGAAGTCCCTCCCCATCGGCGGTCAGTCAGTCTCTGGGATCGGTGAAACCGTCAGTGTTGACACCTCCGTCACCCAATGAGGTAACTGTGTGTTTTCAAAGTCATGACGCCTTCAGCTGATCCGTCTCCTGCTCACACAGGATGCGGGTTCCTCCCCCCTACAGAGTACCAGGTCCGTGGCAGGATTCAGGTTGTATTCCTTTGGTGGGTCAGCAAACCATTTGGTAGTCAGTTGTCCACCTTGACGGGGCCTGAATCACAAGGCCTGCTGGGCACGATGTCCTCCACCTCTCCTCGCGATATCTTCTCCCACTGGCCCAGATTCTCCCTGCAAACACAAAGCACCGCCATCAGATCCAACAATCAGATTTTAACAATTAAGGCTGTACTACTAACGCAGACATTTCATTTCTTAGTGTGCAGACGTCACTTAATCAACTTCATCAATAACAGAACAAAACTATCTATGACAGTTACTCCAAACAAAATCACAGTGTGACTAAGCGATAGACACAATTTTTAGCATTGGTATCTGTGACTGCCATTAAAAAAAATACATTGGTGCATACACTGGTCCAGCATTCTTTCTCTGTCTGTAGTCACCACTCTGTGGTCTCAACTAATAATATGATTGGTTACATGTAGCCTGTCAACACTATCAGAATCTTCTAGTAACTAGCAGCTAAAGTTATCAAATAAATGTTGTGGACTGGTGTTAAGTAGCAGAAAATGGAAATACTGATGTAAAGTACCTCAAAATTGTATTTTAAATTATGTAACATAAAATGGAAAATGATGCCCACTTGATAATTATGGTAAAATAAATAAAGATTAGAACCCAACCTATATATTGCTTAACCAATATTATAATCCCATATTGGTCTATCACATATATATATATCGGTATTGGCAGTTGGCATATATGTTATTCCGATATTCAATAATTTGAAAACTTTGTTTTTTAGAGATAATAATACAAAAAAAGATGCTTGGGGTAATTTACAAAATAATCAAAATCTCAGTGAGGTTAAGATGGTAAACTTCATTGTTAAACAAGTGTCTGAAAACAACATTTGAGGGATTATTGCATAAAATGTGTGCCGATCGGCCGATACATCAGAATGTTTTAGTTCCTAATTTTTTAAAATAATAAGAAGTATAAAACAATTTGATAATAAAAGTAAAGAGAAGACAAAACAGAAAACAGAATGTATTGCATAAGATGGAAAATAATATAAAGTTAAAAAATAGCAAACATAGAATGCATAAAATCAAGTAAAATAAATGGTAATCATGTTAGGCTAATAATTGTCTTTTGAATTGATTAAATCAAGCCGTTATCAGATATGTGTTTGTTACTTATCCACTGCTGCACAGTAGCTACTGATGTGGCCGGCTGGTTAGCACACAACATTGTAACACTCTGCTGCCACAAGGGTGTGCATCTGATGTTAAAAATAATATGGACATACTACTGCTGGAGACGGTCTTTAAGTAAGATGGCTGTAATTATGCAACTGTAGCAGTGATGTTGAGCCAGAAAAATCCGAATACCAAGATGACCAGGAGGTCAAATTATGGTTTTTGAAGAGATCTGGATAGAGAAAGCGCAACAACCGACAAAACAACAGCTGCATTAGACCAAACCCAAGTGTAATAAACAACTAAAATAATTTTTTGTGGAAGCGCTCCCATCACTTCTCGTTGTCATGAATGTAAGCTCTCCTCTGTGCTATAATCAAGCCTGACATACGAGTGCACAAAGTGCTGCCCTTTGCTGCCATTCCATTCAATTAGCCGGGCCTGATGCAGTTTACACGTCTGTGGCTGATCCCACAACAAGCAGCCGGGCTCCGCGGGGTCTAGGCCTGCTGCCCACCCAGAGCCCGGTGCTGACGTACAGCCGGGGCTTAAATATTACACTGCTCACTTTGTTTGCATTCCCCACAGATCAAGGTCACGACGTTTAAAAAAACAGAGAATTATCCCGGAAGGGCAGGCAAATGGGCAGTGTGATCCCGTTGGACAAGCAGAAATTACACATATAAATACTCTTATTGAATGCGACATGCACACTTACAAACACGCAATTTCACACGTGTTAGGAAGAACAGCCGTTTCTTGTTTGTGAATTGTATGCTGCATTGAAATATGTTCCTCTGATTCTGTTTGCAGTAAATTACATCACAAGTTTGCTTAATCCAGCACCAGGACAGTTGCATGTGTGTTTTGTTTGTATTTTAAGTGGAACGAATGGAATGTGTGCCTATACACACGCTCACACACGCACACTCCTTATCACTTCTAATCTTATTTGCCTGGCTGGATGAGGCGAACACACGCATCACTTGTCGCAAGCTGCACTCAATGCGTTTATTGACCATATCAGATGTGGAATCACCTTGACAGTACTGCACGAGGGAACTCTTTGGTTATTTTATGTTTCATAATAAAAAGTTGAAATCAAAATACTCACAATTACAATTTACAATCTGTCTTTTGCTTGGCTTTTTGTCAAAACACACAGTGAGAGACGAGACATTTCCTTAGACTTTTAAACTGCAGCTTTGGATACTCACTTGCAGGCTTTTAGAAGAGGATTGGATGGAGGGAAGAGCTCCGATAGTGTCGTGTAACATGGAATCGCAACGGCATTGTAGAATCCCACCTGAAGAAACGACAAAAAAAACAAACAGAGGTAAGTAGGCAGGAGGAGCAGATTTTTAGGAACAATATGAGAAGAATCAGAAAGGAAATGCAACACACATCTAATGATTTTAACTTCCTCTGTGGTCTGTGATGTGTTAAAGAGGGGTGTTTGTGGGGGTTTATAGAACAGTAGCCCTATGAAAATTGAAAAATGACATTTCCAGAAAAAACAAATATATTGGTTTTGTTTTGATGGGTCAACAAAAATCCTTATCCTCCTCATTTGAGGTTTGACATATGTATGTATGTCCTGCACACACAGACTTAACAATAAACTAATACAACTTCAGAACTAATGTAGGCATCAAGTATTTGGTGACTTGTAAACTGTGTCACTGTAAAATGCACATCCTGTATATTAACTGAGTTACTGTGAGGGCCCTGCACACCCACACAGGTATTTTCAATTTGTCTGGTTGATTAGAGCTCCAGTCAAAGGTGAACAACTAAACTAACCAGAGAGTGAAGAAGCTGTCAATCAACATCCACCCACACAGCCTTGAAGTGAAGTGAGTGAAAACACCTGTCTGTACTGTGAGTGTGTGAGGGCTTGACACTGAAGGAAGTATCTTCTAACATGGGTTTTACCTGTATTACTATTTCAAAAAATTTTTGGTTGCTGTTGTATCATATTGTTATACTATTATAACTTTAATATAAATGATGTAATTGATTAAGAGTATTTGTTTAAAGGTCTGTGCAGACTTGGATCTTTTATTTATTATTAGTTATTTAAACAACATATATCAGTTTTTCTTATTTTCCTCCTTTAAAAGCAGGATGTACTGGCATCCCTCTTTTAGTTATTCTACATCTTCACAATGTGACGTAGAGAGCAGTGGTGAACAAGTAACTAAGTACATTTACTCAAGTACTCTAGAGTGTTTTCATTTCATGCCACTTTTTACTTCTTCACTGCATCTCCGATGGAAATATTGTACTTTTTTGTTTACTAGATTTATCTGGCAGCTTTAATTACTTGTTACTTTACGAATCAAGATTTCCCACAACCCAACAGTTTATAGAAGTACAGCCGATTCATCAACTCGTAGACTGACAGCAAATTAATTGGCAACAATTTGGTAATTTTTAAGTCATTTTTCATACAGAAACATTTCATGGTTTCAGCTTCACAAATGTGAAAATGTGTTGCTTTTTGATCATTTTAATGTATTTTTTTTTTAATTTTGAGGTTTGGACAGTTGGTTAGGCAGAACACTGTGAAGGAGTTTAATTTGAGGTAAATGTGACAGCAGTATTTTCCTAATTTTTACAAAGCAAACAATTGACTGATTAATCATCATTCAATTGATGATTAACTGGTAGAAAGTAAGAACGTTTAAAGACACGAGTCAAAGTGTTGGTCTTACTTGGCCTTGGGGAACCTCGTCCTTCTTGTCTCTGTCCATCATCGGGATCGGCTGCATCCCAATCTTCTTCATCTCATCTCCCTGTGGAGGAACAAGAAAAGACAGAAGTTTCCTTTTATTTTTGCATACTGTGGCAATCCTTCTGACCACCACACAACACCATTTTGTGCCTCAAAAAAATACTGAGCAGCATTTACAATCGCTAACAAAGGTCTGACTGTTTTAGGAGGCACGATCGTGACACTACAAATGTTTCAAATCCAGCAGAATCTCACTGTACCTCAGCCCAGAACTCAGCATAGATGTCGTTGGCGGTCAGTCGTGTGATTTGCCATTTCTTGGTAACAGAACACAGGTCACATGCTGTCATCATCAGACCAATCACACGGTCCCTGGAGGAGAGCAAAGCCTCGTTATAGCCGAGTGGAGAAACTCAATGTGCCGTTTATGTGCGCCAGGTCCGAGTTTCTCTGTGTGCTGCTACGAGACCCGGGTATGATCCTGACCTGACCTGTGCACCGGTGCGAGTCGTCGTGACCTGACCTGTGTGAGTGGTTGTTCAAGTCCAGCGCCTGCGAGCCCAACAGCTCCGTCAGCTGCTGGTGGTTGTTGAAGTACAGGGCGAGGTCCGTGGCGATGATGGCCTTCCGGATGATCTCCAACACCTGCTCGTACTCGCTGGAATTCAGGTTGGAGAAAATATTGTGCCCTTCCAGCTATGAGAAACAAAGAGATCAATAAAAAAGCAAAAGCTCCACTTATGAGGCGTTCAGCTCAGCTAGACTACAACAGGTTGTAATCTCACGTTCATGTCAGGGTCCACCGCCTGCCAGCAGATCCTGGACGTTACACAAGAGGGCACTCAGAACTACAGAATGATCCTTTCAATGCATTGTGTGTTGTTTAATGAATTTACATGTTGATTTAAGTAATTCAACTGTTGCAGGGTGCATGCATGTATATAAGAGGACAGTGCAGTGCAGCTTCTCTTACACAGGATAAACAAAACTGTTGGTAAAGTTATAAACCCATTGAATCCAGGATTTTTTATCGAAGTTGCTCCAGTCTTTGAAAGTCACTTCTGTGTCAAATATGAGTTTCTGAAGCTTTGTGTTTTTGAAAAATATTCAAAGCACCGTTTTACAGTGTTTTTAGCGGCCATCTGTGTTTATTGTGGGCTTTAAATTGTGACCTGCTTTCTCCTTTGTTAGTGAAGTTTGTTCACATACGGTGTCATTATCGACATCCTCCACTTGCTACTGTACGTTGGATAATTTTCAGGGTTCATACCTTTTCCATAGTCAGATTCAAGCACTTTTCAAGCATTTCCGAAGTGCCTTTTCAAGCTTTTCCAGTACCAATAGGAAGTTCCAAGCAGTTCAGACCTGAGGTAATTTACATATTTAAACATATACCTGTACATGCAAAATGATTATTTAATTATAGAAACCCTTCACTGATTATTTTGTATATTTGTTTTTTACCTGTGAATTTTAGAATTGATTGTAAGATTTGACTGCTTGTTTTCAAAGCCTTGGATTGTCTGACTCCTACCGATACTGTATCTGTGGGTCGCTAACTCCCTATGAGCCTGATCGCTGCTTGAGATCCTTTGGCAGACAAATGGTTCCAAAGTCTCGACTCGTGATCAAAGGTGACCGGGCTTATGCAGCTGTGGAACTTCATGTCTGGGGATCTCAGGCAGGCAAATCTCAGTATCTTCCTTTAAATCTCTTCTTATAACTCACTTTTATCATGCATTTTTTTCTTTACTGATGGTATCTTTTGTTATTTTTAAACTTTTTATCTTGTTCCTACGTTTAGGGGTCTTATTTGCTATTATTACATGTTTTTACTGTACTTTTATAAAGTTGTTTTTGAAAGGTGCTATATATATATAAAGTTATAATAAATAATAATAATTATTATTAGCTAATAAAGAGATATATTGTATACAATTCAGTTGCATATTAAACTGGGTTTACAATAATGTGTAGGGCGGCCTGTGGTGCCATGTATAAAGAATTTGGCAGCAGTTGTAGCAAAGCTAATGTCAGGCTCATCAGCCTCACCCTCTGATTAATCTGCTGGTTTCTGAGGTAGAGGGTATGTCAGAGTCTCCTGCTCGATAAGTTATATAAAAAAATCCACTGTGGTTCACAACAATGTCTTCACACTTGGAATAATAATACAGATAACTGGCTTTTATGTTTTAATAATACGTAGTTAGCTGACTAGTTGGATGGGTGCTACACAATGAATTAGCGTACAGTTAGGTTAGCTTGCTCATCAGCAATGTTGGATTCATGTTAATATGTAATTTTAGACACACTTTCAAAATAATATCAACCAGTCATTTGGTGCCCTCCCCCTGCAGTAACTCTGTGGACCCCCTGTTAAAGGCCCAGGTTCGAGTGTTCACAAGGATTTCCAGCACCATGTGAACCCTGTGTTTGTGGTTCTTTTGCCCATCGTCCTTAGGCAAGTCGCCAAGAGATATAGTACAGAATTTATACTTAATATTAGAATTTAAAAGATGATAACTAAATAGAGAAATGTAATTGTACAGTAAGTCCTGCATAGTGGAGCTCTACCTGTAGGATGGAGACGGTCTGAGAGAAGTGGTGTTGCTCCATGGTGGAGGTGGAGTACAGAGCAGCCAGCGGATGGTCAAACTTCTGCAGGTACGTGTTGCTGTACCCTCGGTGGTCCAGATCATGGCACAGGCAGGCTATCAACAAACCCTTCTTCTGTAAACCAGAGTGGGAAGACAAGAAAAAAAACTCACACAGGATCCCCAGGTGTTAATCTTGCTTTTAAATTATATTCATTTTTGTCTCGGAGCAGTAAAACCCAGACCCAATGAGGAGCAAACCTCCAGCTCTGTGAAAATCCCAGTTGTTTTCTGCAGGATGGCGTACATACAGTGTGCCACTGTCACTGCGTGCTTCCAGTTGTGGTAGGGCACACGCCGGTAGTTCTTTCGTACAGACATGGTGAACCGACACAGCTTCTCCAGCTCAAAGCTACACAAAGAAAGAAAGGACGGTTACATTTTTAAACCTGGGCTCTATATTTACATGTTTGGGTATGTAGATGATCCATATTCACCAAACGCTTTGGAATCAGTCTGGTAGATCACCTCAGCGGGTAGCTGCACACCTGCAATGTCTGCAACGTAATCCTTTGGGGCAACTCCGACTGTCAAAGCTACATCCACTAAAAAGTGCTTGTTTTGCTACAGACTGAGGTTGTTATTCTACAGATATATTCTGGATAACATTATGGAAATTATTCCTACTGAGATAGACCTTTTTGTGAAAAAAATGTAATTGTTTTTGTAACCAGAAACACAAGTCTCACTGAAGGAGAAACATTGCTCTGAAATATCATGAGCAGTGAGTTGTTGCAGGAGGATAACGGTGGAGATGTGAGTCAGAGTTTACCTAGAGGAGGGGTGCCCAAACATTTTCCCTTGAATGGCCAGATTTGAAAGTTAGTCGTGGACCACGTTGTTAAAATGCGGAATGGTACCCTACGGAAGCCCAGAGAGGCAAGTGAGAGAAAAAAATCTGGCTATGCATTTTCCAAGTCTAATCCTTGTGTCATGTTTTGCTTTTCACTTCCTCCCTTTGTCCTTTTCCCGCCTTTTTCCCTGTTCACCTGTGTCTTGTTAATCAGTCCTGTCTATTTAAGCCTGTGTTTCTGTGTATCCCTGTCTCAGTCCTGTACCTCATGCTGCTTTGGTCTGTACCCTTTTAGTTTTGTAATTTTTTTGACCTCTTAATTCTTGGAGTTTCTTGCTTCCTGTGTTTTTTAACGGCGACCTTCTGTTCTTGCATTTTGACTTTTGGATTTAAAATTGTTTGAGTTTTGGACTTTGGACTATCAGCTTATTATTAAAGCTCGCTGTTTGTTTTGTTTCTCTGAGTCGTTTCTGTATTGTTGTCGGACACTTGACGTTGAAGGCCGTGAGAACACTTTTATTCAACATAACTTTGACGGTCATAGTTGAGGCGATCTACTGGACCGATTCCAAAACTTTTGCTCAGTGTGAATCGTTTACACACCGAAACGTGTAAATACAGGGACCAAGTTTAAAAATTTTGGAATGACCCTTTAACTATGAATCATGAAGAGCTTTGATAAAGAACTGACATGGTCATGGCGATAGCGACAGCAACACCATACCTGGTCTTTCCACAGGAGTTATGAACCATGTAGATAAAGACAGCAGGCCAGATCTCCTCAAAGGGATTAATGTCAAAGTGGAACCTGGATGAGAGCAGAGTCTTAAATTAGCACGTACAGCACACAGGGACAGAGGAGGGGACTCGCCCAGGTCTGGACTCTGTCATCGTCCCTTCCACAGACACATGGCTGTAGATCAACGACACTGAGGGACACTAGTGACTGAGTCTGCACTCACATTTCGATCTCTTTATAAATGGGTGCAGGGAGGTTGAGCTGGGTAAGGGTCTTCCATTCTTCTGATGTGCATATGCTGTGATAAGACAGTTTTTCCATCGTCACTCTGTAAATGCATTCAGAATGCCGGATCCTGTGGTACATCTGCAGAGAAATCGCAGAACAGGAGTTAGTCTTCAAAATGTCGACACTCCGGCGCTCTTACACCATCTCCTGTTGAAATCCCAGTTGGAATTTCCATAAGGGTCAGACAAAGTTATCTGCAACAGTCCCGTATCATATTTTATCTGCGTGTCTCCAAAAAGTGTCTCCACATCTGGTTTTTATCCCTGTCCCCGTCCCAGGCAGGCAGGTACATGCGCCAAGCCTCACACCTTCCACCACAAATCACCATAAATCAGGAGCCGGGCCTGAGTGAGTTTCCTAGAGACGCAAGGCATAAATTACAGCGAAACATAAATCCTGTCAGTGGACGGATGCAGACTGCCTGTCTTAAAATATTAACACGCCTCATCAATTTTAAAACCAACTTCGTGACGCTGCTCCTGCGTAAGTTTGTCGCACGAGATGATGGTGAGTCAGGCCCCACAGAGAGGAGAGGCTCTGACAGACAGACAGACAGACAGACAGACAGACAGACCACACAATGCAAGCTCCCAGAGTTAGCCTGATTCCATGCACTGCCAGAAAATAAGCTTTAATTCACATTTTGGAGCAAAGCACACTTTAAATAGAAGCTGCTGGCACTATCTTTGTCAACCTTGGAGGAAAAATGAAATTACTACTCTGACAAATAGAGAAACCTGCAGCCTAGTAACAGCTGAAACAAGCCTTCCAGCTATAAGTAGGAATTTAGGACGAGGATGAGGCCACTACGTCAAAGGTGCAGTTATCTGAAAATAAGCCAATCAGGAGCGAGCACTCATGGCCATGAAGTGTTATATAATCGTTTCGCGTCATCTACCTACACTGCAAAAGATAAAGAGCAGGCTCATGCAGACAGACAGAGACAGACAGAGAGGGTTTCTGCTGTTGGAGAGGATCAGTTAGTCGTTTTTTTTTTTTTAAACAACTGAATTCAGTTTACTCACGTTTGCACAGTGTAAGGCCAGAGCACAAAAGACAGCAAACATCTTAAAGTTGTTCTCATCTGTTTTAGTGAAGGCACTTCCGCTTAGCTTGTTCACCATCTGCACCACACCTATAACGGTCCCCCTGCTCACGATGGGCATGCACAGGATGTTCCGCGTGGTGTAGCCGGTTTTAAGGTCCACCTCCCTGTTGAGGAAGACACACAAAGGATATAAGATACCACTTTGATATTCAGCACAGAGTTCATTTAAGTTTATAATGTGAGGCACACATAAGAAGAGCTGCATTTTTGAGTGTTCAGTGTTTTTATCCTAAATACAGGAGAATAATCATACATAATGAATAGTGAGTAAAAATGGCTTATCACAGGGTCTGTTGGAGATTACCGGTTGAACCGTGGGTCTGCATAGGCATCTGGGATATTTAAGACTTCCCCTGTCCGAGCCACTTGGCCAGCTATTCCCTTGTCTATAGAAAACCTACAGGGAGAGAGGAGAAGAGAGGAGAGGAGAGGAGAGGAGAGGAGAGGAGAGGAGAGGACAGTTTGTGCTGGGTTGATGGGTGAAAATCTGCATTACAAAAATCAATAATGTGAAAATCAATGTGAAAACCTGATTTAAAAATGCAATTTTAAAGAGTGTGCAGATGAACCATTTCTACTCAGAGAGAAGGATGATTATGTTCCAGTGTAACTCTGAATATTAATGGTACAAAATCAGCAGGTTGTTTGATTTTATCCCTCGTTCTTCCATTGATTTTCTATCACTGGACAGCTGTTTTGTTGTTGACCGTGTTTACTGTAGACTATAGCGAATAATGTCTTCTAGGTGCAGGGAACACATTTTTGGATGTGTAGAGAAAAAAAAAAACTTATTTGAAAATTAATATCAACTGTAATACTTCAAAATAAACTATGTAGTTCTGGGGAAGAGATTCTAATCAGAAGAGAAAGATCTTCATCGACTGATTTTCTTATGCCGATACAAACTAAATAAACAAACAAACTCTCTTCATTTCATGTCTGAATAAACTGAATAAACAAACTGACCTTAAAGGACAACACATTTTAATACTGTTTTACTTTGTTTATATGTGGCGGACCCTGCCACATTTCTAGCTTCAAACAGTGTTCTGGGGACCTTATTTTCCTCTGAGAACAGCTTGTTTATTCAGTTATATTTCTGAGTTTGTATTATTACTTCATTAATGTTGTAAATATTAAAATTCTGAGTTTGAATTTATTCTCCAAAACTACATATTGCCCCTTTAGAAAAATGTATGACTGTAATATATGAGACTTGCATCAAAGAAGAAGAAGACACTGAGAAAACGACATATAACGAGTATATACTGCACTCTCCTGGAGAAAAGCTTAAATCTTACACACCTAATTTCTTTGGTTTTCCTAAAGACAGGTTTGCCTTCTTTCTCCTCTCCGATATCAAACAGGTCAGAGTACAGTTCTTTGTTGTTGTGATCTACCTGGAAGAGTGCGCACCTGTCCGCATTCACCAGGTTTTTTGCATATATCTGCAAAACAACATCAGGGACAGAACTTTATCAGTACATGAGGGTTCAAAAAAAGCTAAAAACATAAACCAAACATTGAAAAACAAGTCTAGCAACTTAATTAAATCAGATACATCACTGCAGTTTTGATAGTTTCTTTTGGATGGAACAGTTAAATGTAGAATTACATCACACAGACACACACAGTTCAGGTTCAGGTCATTACAATTCATTTGAGTGTTTGAACCAGATGACTTGAATGACCTGAGATGACAACACAGTCACAAGGCAACAAAGTACAGACAAACACGGAGGTGGGTTTCAGTAAAAGAAACAGGAAAATCATCTTTGACACACTTTTAGATTTGCAAAGCAGAACAAATACTGCAAGCTGAGACACTTATAAACTTTAAAACTTAAGATTATTTTAGATTAAAGATAGTCTAAACTTGTATTTAGTATGTCCTCTGTATGTGTCTATTATACTGGTAGTGAAAAATTATAATAATCATTCTAAGAAATTGTATAACTATTATTATTACTACATGGTTAGGATACATTAGCAGTGCCCCTCAGGTAATGAGATGGCCTGTTTTCATATCTGTATCACAGCAGCATTACTTCTCTTTTTAACACACATAAGCTAGCACACACTCCCAGGATGTGTAGCCTTGAAGACAATGTGAATGAACACATACTTGCAGGGATCACACTCACCATAATATGTTCAAGTAGAGAATCTATTGCCACAATGTTATCAAAGTATGTTCTGTGCGAAAAGAAGAAATGGCGCATTGAGATGTTTGACAAATGGGAAGCTCTGATGATGTTCACATTCAAGACATGAAAGCTGTGTTGCCTAAAAATTCAGTAATTTCTTTCGGTAACACTTTATAATAAGGGTACAAATCATATACTTTATTACTGATTAAACTAACAATATACAACAACTGGACTCACCGAAACTCTTCACTGCGAAAGAAAAAGAACCACGCTGATGGACGAGGTAAAGAAGGCGAAGAGGGAGAGCGATAGAAGCAAAGTTTTAACTAGTGAGTGAACGGACGGGCATTCACTCGATGAGGAGCACCCCCGTGCTGTGTTGAAGTCTGTAGACGATTCAACACCTGCATTCTTTCTACTAGATCAGTCAGTAAACTGCCTCCTTATCAATACAGTGTTTAACACCGGGTTTCTAGGTGAAGTTGCGATTCTTACAGTTGTGTTTTTATCTTTAGATAGTAGCCGGGCTGCGAGCTGTAACCATGTTGCTATGCTGCCTTGAAAAGTTGTCTTTTCCCTCTTTAACTGAGACATGACTCATTTTGACTGAATGCAGGAATTCATGCAGGGTGCATCATACATTTCTGTTGCTCACCGATATCACATGTGTTTATGTGAATAGTTCACACTTAATAGATCATCAGTTAAGGAATGTAAATTCACAATTATTACATTAATTGTGTATATTTTTTAAGATCAAACTGGTCCTCAGATGCAGATATTTACATATTAAACATAACTGACTGATATATGGTATTATTATATTATATATTCATCGTATCATTGTATATGTCCAATATGCGCCATTATAAATACTTTCTTTAAGAGATTTTAATGGATAATTTATAATCAATAAATTCCCAGTTCAGTACTGTTACTGTTTTGACATTTTAGAAAATAAATATTGTAACCTGTAAAAAATCCTGCCTTGGTAAAATATCGGTCAGGATCTATACATAAATAAACTGTTTTATAATCGAAATCCAGATAACCTGATGCATATAAATGAATGTATGCAGTAAATGTGTATTAATGTTTCTTAACTGATTATCTGTTAAGTGAGAACCAATCATATAAAGTCATGGTAACTTGATCATTTATGAACACTGAGCACCAGGAATTCATGATACGTCCTGCATTTATTCATGCCTTACTCATCATGAGTCACGCATAAGTTACGCTTTACTTAAGTATAGGATTTGTACCCTTATTGTGAAGTGTTAACATTTCTTTTATTGTGTGAGCAAAAAAGTTTTATTTAACCTTTGACCTGACATGAGTAAATATGAGACTAACTCTCTTCAGACTAAAGTAAGAACATGGTGTAAATACACTTTAAATATGACTTCATGAGCAGAAATGTACACTGTCCCATCAGCAGGCCTTACTTTGACACATCTAGTAGGAAGTCATTGAGCTCAGTCTGTTTGGCGAGGCCTCTGCACACCTAGAAACAAAGAAACAAAAAGGTCATGACCCGACACTCAGACGCTTCACAGGCTTCTCACAGGACATACAGCATTCCCCGTGTACTGTAAACAAACCGACTTGCTGTCTACACACTTGGCTGTGGGCCACCTTCATGACTTTCAGTAACAACAGAGTGTTTTGCAGCGAGCAGCACAGTACAGCGCGCTACAGTGCTGCACTGCTCGCTGAGGTCCACTGTGGCCAGTGCTGCAGTGGGACGCTGCCTCTCTGAGGTGTTGTGCTATCTAACAGCACTGGGGCGTAATGACGTCTTCGGGGAGCTGTTTGTTGAATCTATGGCTTAGTTGATTGGACTGGGCCCAGTGACAACCCAGTTCCTGTACACAGTGGATTTCCCCATTAAAAACACCAGTGCAGAACCAGAACAAACAAAGTCACCCAAGATCATAATAAGTGGGACGGGTTGTTCCAAGTCTGTGGTGTTACAGTGTTACAAGTGTTACAGCACAGTGTGTCGGCTGTTATGTGCAATTCTAATTCAAAGCAGTCCTCTGTGGAAGTTTGCTCACCTGTACTTGATGAATGGCAACCGACGCCCACGCTAAATTAGCTGTTGCAACCTGGAAAAGAAAGAGAAGCTGAGCTCCAAGGGACTGCAGCAAATGCACAATTAACGCACATTATCACACATTTTAAAGGTTCTTATCACATTTCCTCTCTTGTGTATTTCAACGTAATTATCTATTTACAGAAGAGACAGTTAGCCTACAGATCCAGAGTCACTCTGAGGACACAGACTCACACCTGTAGCGCTGCTATGCTGCCATGTCGAGGCTGTTTTCACACCTGTAGTTCAGTTCGTTTGGTCCGGACCAAGGAAAGAAAATTATACTGTTCACGCTGACTTTTTACAAACGAACCAAGAAGAGTAAACATATAGTTACACAGACTGACAGGTAACTCATTTGGCAGTTTTGGCAATTGTCATCCTGCATCATAAGCTCACGATAAAGAATGGTATGTACATGGAGTGGGATGCAGCACACCACTTATAACAGCTTTTGGCCTATTAATCAGGGAAAACACCCATACTGACATGTATACATGCAACCATGAATGATTTTATATACATTCATATATAAAAAAGTTATATACACAACTTAAAGGCTACAGATTGATTATAGATTGCTTCCTGAACTGTTCATGATCAGCAGATGGATTTATAGTAATATAGCTTTTGAAATTGTGTTAAAATGGCATATCTGATATCAAACCTCCTGTGGTCATGGATTTGATTGACAGCTTTAACACCAGCCCAAGTGAACCACACTAACAGGGAAAACACAACGGGGTCCGTTTAAACCGAACCACACAGGTTAGTTGTGAAAGCACCCTCAGTATTATGGATTAAAATTTAAGCAAAGGAAAATTTAAGCTGCACTAACAAGTATTTTTCTATGAAGAAGGAGCCAAATGACTAATGACTGTAATGTGAAAGAGGTCTCCGCCAGTGACAAATCCTCAGAGAATCATCACATGACTTTTCAGTTCCCCTCAGCTCTACAGACCGTTTCAGTTTCTTTCAGCTCATTGTTTTGGTTCAGTCTCTCTGCTTTCATCAACCTCTCTTCCCTGCAGCTGTTTGGAGAGAAAAAGCTTTTGATAAACAGACTGTACTGAACTACAAATGACTGCTAATGTTGCTCTGTGTCTGCTAGATGTGTGAATAAGCAGATGTTTGCTAACATGTTGTTTGGTAACATTGATGTCAATGATATGCTAGTGGTGTGTTTACAGCTTGCTGTGCTGCCTCCAAGGGGTAAGACTGAAATTTCAACCAAACTAAATTTAACAAAAAAACATAACTTTATATAATTTTAAATATGCTGTCAAGAGATTATTTATGCAAAGTTTTAAATTTAAAATTTGAATCTTCAAAGCTTAATCATTGTAACCACTTCTTGCTTAAACAACCTGTATTTTAAATAATTTTCCAGCTCATCGCCCTGCCATTTTTCCAGAAAGTCCTCGGAGACAAACAACGTTATTAAGTATTTTCCACAATGAACTGAACCCCACAAATCTAACAGAGATCTTAAACAGATCCAGATTAAGGTGAATACCAGGCTAACTGCAGTTCCAGCCTCCCACTCTTGGTGTGTTTTGTCTGGGTCAGACTGACCTCCTGGTGGCTGAGGTTGAAGGGCTCCTTGCCCCAGTGCCGATGCAGCTCCAGGATGGCAATGAGGTCCCCGATGGCAGTGAGGATGGGAAGGCACAGGACAGAGTGAACATGGATCCCTGAGTCCTGCCCTGTGCCGTCGGGGAAGCGCTCGTCCTGCAACACACAGGTCAGTGACGGTCGTTATCACCGGAAGTGCGCAGGAGTTTAGCAAAGGAGGTCAGTGTAGCTGGTATATCCACTGATTTAGATGACAGAGAGGACGAATCCTATCATTTGGCCCTCAGCAGGGCAAACATTTCTGTAACAGTCTCTGAAGCCCTGCACACCAGCTGATGATGTAAAGTTTTAACTTTTAACTGTTTCTCAACACACAGAGCACCTTTGCTCATATTTTCATGAATTTTAGAGCCCACCAGAGCTTTGGACAGCTTTTTTTGGCCATGTTCTCTTGTCCACAGTGTGAAGTGTGAATGAGGACACTGGGCCTCTAGTTGGAAAAGTCCCCCATCATTTATTAAGTAAGCACTGCAGTGCGCAAGTGCAGAGCACTGCAAAAGATGGAGAACTACACAGGAAGCACCCAAAATCAAATTCAAAGTATGTTTTTATTTTTAGCTTGTATGTGCTGAGTACATAGGACCAGATGGTGACTTCATGAAACATATGTACAGTATATAGAGCAGAAGGAGATCTGCAGTCAAACATTACAGCAAAGCAGTGAACTGTTCCTCTGACGGGCACTTACTGACCTGTGTCTCTTACAAGCTAAGAGAGCGATGGGTATATTATGGAAAATGTGCAAATCAACATGTTCAGGATTTAACATCATGTGTTGCTATGGAGAAACTAACATACATTATGACAGGAGAGCTTGGAGTTGGAGTAGTAATGATCAAAAAAGCCCAAGACTGGGGTGTAGCCGCCAAAAATCATGATTTCTTAACATTGTAATTGTCACGGTCCTGTCATTTCTGTGTTTTATGTGTTTTTGTGGGTTTTTGTGCTCCTGTGTTCCTCCCTCCACACCTGCACTGCATCACCTAGCCGAGCCCTGCTCTCTTGTTTCCTCCTGCACCAGTCCAGTCATTTGTTTAGTCTTTGTCAAGTCATCTGTTGTGTTTTCCTGTTCCTTCCATTCATTTTGAATAAAACTTCATCCATTGATCTTACTGCATTTGGGTCCAACTCCTTTGCTCTCAGCATGACAGTAATTAGTGCAACATCTGTATATTCAGCCCTGTTGTTTCATCTGTTTTTATTTACTTCCTATTCATTCAATATAAAATGCCATGATGGATAAATCTGCACAGCCTTACCCCCATGATGTCCTCTACTAGCAGTGTTTTGTGAGTCTTGGCAACATGAGCGGCAATGGTTGTCCCAAATGCGATGGGGCCGGAGGGGATGAGGCTTGGAGGGCCGTCCTTGGCCCCCGTTGGAGTGAACATACATAAACTCTATAGAGAAGCACGGACAAGAACAGAGAGGGAAACAACAATAGAGAAATAAAATATATATGTAAAACATATACACAACTGTGTTAGTGTTCAACATGTACTCAGCAAATGTCCTCTGCACTTACATTGTTGCATTCTCCCAAGAAGTAAAGTGCAAATCCATCAGCTTTTGTTGCTGTAGAAGTGAGGGACAAACATGTGGTTTAAATACAGTGAAACAGTCCATGTTATATTGTGTTATACTGTCTAAAATAAATGTCAGATATACCTGAGAGGACACGTGTGATAAGGAGACAACAGTCCAGTTACAATCTAAAAACAATCTATTAACAATGTCCCACATAACAACGAGGGCACTCTGACCGAGGGCTTTGACAACCATCCAGTTCATCTCATTCCCAGTCCGCCCTTCCAGTCCCATTTCACACTGATATATGGGTCATGTTATCACATAATGTGGCAACAGAGAGGCTGGTGGAGCATCAGATCATCAAGAAGTTAATGAGAGGTGTGGTTTGGGTGAAAATGATCTTTCTGTCTGATTCTTTTAACATTATAATACAATTTAAGATATCCGACTTTGTCTTTCCTGATCACTGTTCCTGTTCACATTTAACAATATCTGAGTGGAATTAAGAAACATTTGAAAATAATACTGATTGCTTGATCATATGATTAAATTATCCAGTTTGTTAGATCCTTTAAACACTAATTTGATTTTGGTCTGTCAACCTGAATAAGGAGAAGAACTGGGACTATTCATTCAGGAGTAATTCTTACTGCTTATCGTATGTATCTTACTTCTGCTCTCAAAACAAATGTTCTGCTTGTAATATCTTGAGTATTTAATCCCAATCTCTTGAGGAGATGTTTCTAATACCATCGTCATGATCAGGTTTTTCTCGTCCACATTAAATGCACGCTCTCAGTGTCACTTTCAGGTTGCGGCACCAGTGTGATGTGAACTGAAGCTGAGAGGATCAAAATGCTGACTCGTGTCGACTTTTACCTGTTTTGATGATGTTGCACAACTCATAGAGCAGGAGTTTGTTGTCTCCTCCAGTGTCCAGCCGCTGCTCCATGTAGCTGTTGAGTTCGTACACCACGCCCTGCATATTTGTGTCCTGGTACTGCTGGACGCAAGACACACAGAAGTTGCAACTCGACAGCCTCGCCATAAACACCCAGATTGAATTTCAAAACTCAGCAAGCACCACGACAAAGGAAAACGTGACGACAACCTGCAGTCTGTCCTGCATCCGGTCTAATGTTTCTGAAGCGGCTCCCAACTAACTCGAATGGGATTTTTTTTTTTTTAATGAATGAATGAAAGAGGATTATCTTCCTGCCATTCACAAAAGCAGAGCCATTCATCACAACATCCTCCACCCCACGCTCGCACTCCCCTTCACTGCTGCATTCTAGCCCAGGGATCCCCTCGCGGTCCCTAGAGGAGGCCACCGGAGCCCCACAGCTCTGATTAGAGCTCCTCTGCTCAGCCTCACCTCAAAAGTATGGTTATGTAAGAGGCAGACCTCCTGCCTTGTGCAGGGCCAGAGAGCCGTCTATTTCTGCGACCGGCAGAGAGGGTGAGGACAGGACGGCAGGGAGAGTGGCGTACTAGAAAGCCTCCCCCACGGGACGCCTTCTATCCTCCTACATCCTGTTTGCACAGACGTATGGATGACGCACTGAGGGGTCGAGTGGCCCTTGTTTTTTTTTTTTTTCCTTCTTCTTCTGTGTGTATGTGTGTGAAGTCCTTTCTGCCCAGCTCCGGGGCCCTGCTGTGGGCGCTGACACCTGGCCTCCTAAGGGCGCGATGGTGTTAAGATGACAAAGGTGTGAACATACGTATGTGGAGCACAGGGGAGCTACTCTTTCCCAAAACTTTCCAGCCAACTGTCTCACACGTGCCGAGTGTAGCCATTCTTATTTTTCTTGTTAATTATCTATATGACGCTGACCTGAACACTCACAATGCCTGGCCTCCAATGTCAACATCACTACAGGGATGAATTTGTAAACTATTTCAAGGTTTTATTCACATGTTTTTTCATATCAAAGAGACAAAGTCACAACGTCTTTGTTCAAAAGAAAGTGAGCACAAGGACAAACAAAACTGTTGTCAGAGAACATAGTTAATGTGCATGTAAATGAAGTGCACCAGGACATTTTTGCAGTTATTAAAGGACATCGTGTGCTATGCTGCCCTTGAAAGAGTCTGGCCATAGTGTCCATTCCTGGGTAGGACTGAATCACTGAGGTTAGCTTTGGGATTTAGGGGGCGAGGTTATAAAGTATTGAAATATCCACAATATATGAAGTGACATTTAACAAAATCAAGCAAAAAACCTACCCTGCTGACTTCTTTAGCTGATGTGTCATCTGTAAAGAGAAAAATCACAAAGTTAAAAAACAAGTTGAAACAAAGTTCGGTTCTGTTTTAGGATCAGATCTGATGTTGTTAGAAGGTGAATGAGACATAGTAGCCTTCTGGTCTATCAATTCTGTGAAAGATTTAGTGTTGAAACCATTTTACATTTTAAGAATCGATATGAATCGATATTTTGACATTTTTTTAACACTAATAAACAACCATGATGTGAGACCTGTCACTACAGTGTGTTTTAAACTGGTCCACAAGACCAAATTGAGGCAGTGCATGTGAAACATCACATTACACATCTTACGTGACTGGCCACCAAAACCTGATGTCGGAACCGGTGTTTTCACCACAATGCCAATTTAGACTGTATGAGGCCTAACTGATGTTAGACGCCAAGTCAGTGTTACTATGCAAATGTAAATGTAGTCATTGCTGAAAAAGAGCAAAATCAAGTTTGTCTGCATTAAGAGGCAGAACGACAGGGTGAGCCAGACAGAAATCTAAGATAAGCCGATAACCTTTATTGATCTCCAGTGGGGAAATGTAGTTGATGCAGCAGCACAATGACAGAAATAAGTATTAGGATAGAAAGTAAATTAAATTAATAATAGAGGTATATAAAATTAAAATAAGAAAAGAATCAGAGCATTTGCAGAAACAAATGACTAGGTAGTCTCGCCTGGCTGTAAGAGGGCTGGGTGGGTGTTCGTGCACCGATGGATCACAGAGGCACAACAGCACAAGCAGCAGGTAAGCAGAACCATATGTTGCCCTCACTACAGTAGACAGGTGAATGGTAAATGAGCAAATACATATTCAAAGCATTAATACACATGATGAATAAATTATGAATGAATATATCATGTACTGTTGACGTAGGTAGACATTTGCTTAAACTATGTTCCTTATAAAACAGAATTAAGAGAGGTATTAATCTAACTTGACAAGTGCAAAATTTTGTGGCCTCAAGTGCGAATTCCTGGTGTGATTTCAGGCCGTTGGAGAGACAGCAGACATATGACTATTGTCTTTGGACGCAAACACTGAAGTATGTGATAATAATGAAAGCTTCGGCCAATCATAACAGTTGCTGGACTTATAGTCTGGGAGCGGGTCTGGGAGCGCTGCTACTTGAGATGAAAATAAAAGCATTCACACAGCGCGAGCGGTTGTTCATTACACACGCGTCAACAGGACACGAGAACAGTAACAGCTCAGATCTCTTTGGTGACTTTTCATGTGATCAAACCAAGCGGATAAAAAAAGAAAAAAACTGGGCAGATTTTTAGAAACATCTACTGAAGTGCTGACTCGAGCTGGTCCTCCTTTGAAAACGAACCTCTTTGTACATGTGAAGAAAGAAATTACAGCCAGCTTCATTGTTTGTTGTTTTAAACATTCCTCCAGTGTGCTATGAGTTTCCTAACTTAGCCATGAGAGCTATTTTAGAGTGAACCCCTGGCCGGGCATGACGTCAATCAGAGGACAGAGAGCTGCACTTGAAAAAGACTTCAAACCCCTTTGAAAAAAGGAAAAATACACACAGAGACTTTTTTTATAATGACTTGTTGAGGCCAACAATATTCCGACATGAACGCCTTTGAAGGGCACATTTGACAAATACAGCAGGATACCTAGTCTGCATTTTTATATTACAAGAGAGCGACTTGACACCAGCCATTTTACACAAATACTATGATAGAGTCAACGATTGGATTATTGCTGCAACTGAGCTGCAATGATGAGTCGACTAGTCGACTAAATAACCGTTGTGTTGATAACTGATGTGTCGTTGAAGTCATTTTTCATGCAAAAATAGCAGAAAAGTCTGTTTTCAGCCTCTCAAACATGTCCTGCTTTTCTGTTTGATATATTAAATTGAATATTTTTGGGTTTACAACTCACAAAACAAGATATCTAAAGATATCACCTTGGACTGTGAGAAAGGGGGAAGGATATTTTTCACTGTTTTCTGACATTTTATAAACCAAACATATAATCCATTTGTCTAGAGAATAATCAGCTGATAATGATGAGCATGAAAAGAATCTGTAGTTGCAGCCCTATCGGATAATATATGTATGAGTGTAATATTACTAACCAGATTATTTAATCTACAGCATACATTATGTACAGTGCAAAACACATGTGCACATGTCCGGGTAACCGCAAGCTATGAGCAGCAAGAAAGAAAGATTTTTTTATCCACCGTGACCTGAACTCTCCGCTCTCTGCCCCCTCCGCCCACCTACTTGGCTGTCAAAGGGACAAGCAGCACTGCCCCACCTCTTTCTCCCTCTCTCTCCCTCTCTCTCTCTCTCTCTCTCTCTCTCTCTCTTCGCCCCCGCGACTGAGCGCTCACTGCGAGGAGGGAGGAGAGGATAGGTCAGGACTGACAGTTCAAAACCAAATTTAAGAGGACAAAAACACCGACACCCTGGTCGATAGGCGATGCAGCTGCAGTGACTGCAAAAATTTACCATGCGATTGCAACGGGTTGCCGGTGGAGGTTTTCACTGCCCTGAATGTTGATGTTTATCTCCAGTAACCAGTTAATGATTTCAGGAAAGGCACATTGCTGTTGAGTTTTTCAATTGTATATTTTTGGCGCTCTGAGCACCACGAGCTGAGTGCCATCTAGGTCCATTATATTCAAGAGAAGGCAGACATCTCTGTGTCCGATGTCTCCAAAACTCGGCAACTCACACCAAAACAATCTAGATGTATAATAAGACTACAGTTAAGAGGGGTAATATGTGTTTTTAATTTAGGGGTGAACTGCCCCTGTCTGGTGTTATACTTGATTGTGGAGTCAGCTGGATTATTTTATATGTGATTTTGCACATGTTTTCAATAAACAATATATTGGACAAAGATTATTATTGACATTTCATTATCATATCACTCAGTCCTACATGCGAGCCTTGCCATTATACAGGCATTCCCTCTGCCAGGGCTTGTGGGTCCCTCCCCAGTAACCAAAGTCAATCCTGGAGGAAATGTTCACCAGGCACAGTTTGAGGTGTTGCAGGTCCAATTACACTCTCGCAAACCGCCTCTGTTGGCATCTCATGTGTAGCAGTCCCAGTGGAAATGAAAATGTTTAAGGGTGCCAAAACGACAGGAAGTTGTTGTACTTGCAGGCTATATACCCTGTCAGGTGAACCGCAGAGATACGAAAGCAAGTGCCCTTTAAATGTGTTGTGCTGAACCAGTTGCCTGGTTGGACCAGTTCCAATAGTTTCATTAAAGTAAGCATGCACGGCCGTGCACACATTCAGCAGGTGCAGGTCCAGCATGGCTCTCATTCCTGGTGTTCCTAGAAACCAGAGCATAGCTAGAAAATATAGTGTGTGGTATGTTTGGCTATGCTCTTTCACTGACAAAAAGTGATTTCTACTATAGAAAGTCTATAACATAAAATAGGCTCCAAAATATATCACATACACTATATAACAATGTGTGTGTCCTGCTATTCTTTTGCAATAATAACATCTATGTTTCATCAGGTATGAGTCTGGGGATTAACCCTGAGGATACAGCTGCCTCTGGGGCAGAGATGGAAGATATGTATACAGGTGTGTGTGCATGTGTGTGTGTTTTATCTCCATACGATGTGGTCAGCCGTCAGCCGGGGACAGAGACCAGCATCCTGTTGTAATGCCATCCCATATTTTCAGGGACAATGCTGTGCTTTCAGTAAACAAAGGAGGAGAGGGCTGACATGGTCTGAGAAAATACACTGCCAGCTCAAAAGGCAGTGAAAACTAAACACGACTGTCTAGAAACCAGCAGAGGCTAAACAGACCTACTCTAGTAACTTTATCACTCCATTCAAACTTTTCCCGACCTGGAACAACAGTAAAAATGTTTTTCAGGTGTGCAGCTGGGACATACAGCTGCAAGTTGGCAACTGCCACTCATTCAGGCTCAGGGGTTGTATGTTTAGTGGTACTGGCTTAGCTGCTGAACAACAGGCTCAATGGCTACGTACTGTAAGTGCAGTGCATCGTTGTTGCTAACCATATCCAGCTAGCGTTACATCACGTCTCACTTCACATGCAACACCTAACATTATTATAATAAATGCAAACAATGAACATGGCTATCATTGGTACTCACTGCTGTCAAGCTAGCGTGTTAGTATTTGCAGGAGACGCACATTGTTTCTTTATCATTCTTGTGCCACTAGCTTGCTAATAGGCTAGCTTTAGCAAAGTATCCGCCTAGTCTTGTGGAAGACTGTAGTTCAATCATTTCATACCAGCTGAATGAAACATTAAAGGCTTATTCGAGGCCTGTGATGGCCACAGATAGTTTTTTGTGATTTCTTGATTGTTGTTGATATGTTAACAGATTTTCTACAAATATAACAAGGAATACTTGTAGAATAACTCACAAGCTTAACATATTTTGCTAACAGTATTAGAGGGGTGCATGGTTAACTGTAATTAATCATAAATCATAATTAAAATTTTTTTGCGCAAACTATGAGCATATTTAAAAAAAAACATTTAGTTGTTTATTTTTAGTTTCACAGAAAGTCCAGTTTTAGTAGACTACATTATTTATTTTCATCTTGCAGCAGTGTAACAGTTCAGACAGAGGAGCTGACCATTTTTGGAAAAATAGAACAAACAGCAAAGCTGAAATGAAATGAATGGATCAGTGTGAGGTCAGACAGGACAAACTCTTTCCTGAATCCTGGTGTTAAATTTGATTCTAGTTCAGACACCACGATAATAATAACAAGCGGGTGAAAGCCTTTTCACACCACACAAGGATATCTGTGCACTTATTGATTTCATGGTTTGTGATGAAAGCTCCTGAATGTGGGACATTCGTGCAGCCGGCCAAAAAAGTGTGGATTTCTAAATGGGTTCAACCAATAAAGTCATCAGTTAGTCATGAGATTGTGTAAAAAGGTGTCGAGCAAACAGTTTATACAGTATAAACATGTTAACATGCAAAAAAAAAGAAGATTCAAACTGAACCAAAGACTTTTTTGACTGGTCTTTGAAGAAGAAGAGGAAGAAGAAGAAAAATAGACATCGGACTTTACCCTGTACCTTTACCCAAGTACATACACGCCGACACACAAAGTCTGCAGTTCACACATAAGCACAAAGGTCTCTGGTGAACTGATGGCGATAAATGATTTGAGGAAGCACACAGAGAATATCAACAGCCTCGGGCTAAAGCCTTTCACCGGGGAAAAATCCCCCAGTCAGCTGGGTCTAATGTGCACAACACTTGATGGGCGTTCTATTGATCTGCTGCCACAGACACACACCCACACACACACACAATCACACACACACACGGGACGGTCAGCTATAGCAGTGACTCAGCAGTCAACATGTGTCGACCCAGTCCTGCATCAACCTGCAGCTCCCTGTTTACCTCCACTTGTGTCTCTGTTTAAGTGTGTGCTCTTTAAGCAGAGATATCAATGAGACTTCCTGTTTAAAAAAGCTCTGAGTAACAGTCATGTGGTTGTTGTAATTTTTGGGAAGCTATCATCGACTTGAACTTTCCAGCATTCAGATGATACTTTTGTGTGTGAAATGACTTGTTAAGAACAAAAACGTTTCTGTTGGCCACACCAGCAAATTTAAACTGCTTTTTCCACCCAGTATTTTAAACAGTATCCACTGAGCGCTGTGTGGGGCAACCTCCCTCCTCCCTCCTCCCTCCTGATGGAAAGCCCTGCAGGTGAGACAGCGCTTATCACAGTGGTGGGATATGAGGTTCTGCTACACAAGCGCATCTTTGTCTGTTTGCCACTGCCATCCAAACACATCTGAGACACAGTATCAGCTGCTTCACAGCTCGGCCCAACTCTTGCCCTCTGGAGCCCAGGCAAGAAAGACTTCTTCCACAAACGTCTATATTTTTATTCAAACATGGAGTCTGATTTGTCAGGGACAATCAACATTTTATTATTACTCAAATTCCAAGTATCTGTTTTACAGCCTCTTACGAGTGTGAGCTGCGTTTCTGTTTTTGTAATTAGAAAAGGGAATTAATATGTGAGAATGTCAATGTCAAAATAAAATACAATTATCAACAGAATGGGAATAAAAAGCCATTTTGACATTATGTTGTCTAAGTCTATGTATTGTGATGTTGCGATGTACTGAAGTTAGCATGCTAACCAGCCAGTTCTGCCAGTTCCGGTCCAAAGCTACTTTGCAAGCAGTACACTAACACTCCCCTGGTCCTCGAGCTAAGAGTCTCGATCGCTAGCTGCAAGGCTAACTGACCTAACTAGCTAAGGGCAGCTACAGTTAGCGGTTACTCTGGTGATATACTGCCATCTATTCATTTTGAGCATGATTTTGACAGAAAGCCAATTCTTACATGTTGCACCTATAAGGATTTGGACAAAACAAGGCATCTAAAGCCTGACCTGAGCTTTGCAAACATTAAATGGCTATTTTTCACTATTTTCTGACATTGATTGAACAAAATGAACAGATAATTCAGCAATAAAAATAAAAGAAAATAAAAATAAGTTAGTTGCAGTTCAAGTTCAGATATAATCTAATTTAGAGAGATAATATTGAATCTAAACTATGCTTCCTTGTTCACAAATTGAGGTAATGAGGGACTATGTGAGAAGAATAAATTCAACGCAAAACGTGAAAAAATAATAAAATAAAAATAAATTAAAAAAGTATGAGCATTGCATATTGTTAAAATTATAGCAATGATAATAGACATGTACACCATGCGGACTTTATCAACCACTCTGTATGAGCAGAAGTTGTGAAGGTCTGACAGACAGCCACAGTTACATATTCACTGTGTGTGGTGTGTGGTGTGTGTGTGTGTGTGTGTGTGTGTGTGTGTGCACTGCAGCAGGCACAGACGAGTAACGAGGGGCCTCTGGACGGGAGCAGCAGAGGGATTTATTAATTACCCCATGACAGCGTGTGGTGTGAAGTAAACATTGCCAGTGGGACAGTGGTCGAGAGAGGTGTGATGGTCAAATGACATCAGCAGGGGATTCTGGGAAATAGTGTTCAGAAAGAGGCCAAAGTGCTCTGTGACACACCGAATCTGCCTTCACAGCTGAACTTGATACATTAATACTAAATACTACAGAGCAAGAAGGAGAGCAACACAAGGAAAGTATATCACCATATAATATAATATCACCACTCAGCAGATTCAACGCAGTAACAAGTGTGCAAATGCAAAGGCTAGAAGTGGAACAAAAGGCTGTAACACAACCTTTGCACAAACACACCCTCACACACACTTGCGTGTATGTGTACAGACAGACTGATCTATGTTATCCAGTGCAGCTCATCACATGATAAGTGAGAACGGGACAGGCTGCAGGGACTGCTTCCAGGAAGCAGCGGTTATCTCAGTGACGATCACATGATGACAGGACCTGCTGCTGCTGCTGCTGCTGCACTCGGAAAGGATATAAGATCAATCTGATCTCTCAAAAGTATCACTACAGGACACAGAAATACATCAAGAGCTACTTTGAGCATAAAAATATATCCAGGAAAAGTCCAGCGTCTTTCAAATAAATGGAGTAAAGTGTCAAATAAATCTACAAGTCAGATCATCCCAACACAGTGACCATTCAACCAGTGAGATGAACCAGAAATTAGACAGTGCTCGTCATTTGAGTGGATACAGCCGCTGAGAGGCTTCAGAGTGGTGCTTAAGTGTCTGCTCACACTGGTCTGACACAGGAAGTGGACTTACGTTACTGATGTGATGTAAAGATCAACACAAAAAGAGACACGGGGCATAATGAGAGAGCTGTCAGGCTTATTACTCACGTTCACACCCCGAGTCTGGTTGCCTCATGAGCCCATCTTCACAGACCTAGTGGCTGAACATTGCTCAACACTTAACCGTCCAATTTGTAAGAAGGTTGATTTTTGAGTTTCATTCCCAACGTGTCAAATACTGACTCTTTGGGATGAGTGTTGAGCTGGGAATGAGACTAAAAAGTAACACCTTGGTTTAGACCAACTAAGCAAGCCCAGTGTGAGTCTGGTGTGGTCAATACAGAATACATAAAGGTCATTTTAATAATATTTTACATGACAGTCAAAACTGCAAGGTGGAAATATGTCTACTGTGGGTAACTGTTACAGCTCTAAACACTCAGCACCAGATCATCATAGAACTGTAGTAGTAGTGTACAAATGTACAGTAAAGCTGCATATAGCTCCATAAGCTACATTCAAACTAACATCCACACCAAAATAACAACAATTCCAAATTAACGTTGGTGATAGGGAGAGAAAAATCCCAAAACTCTTACATGATCAAAATCCCAGAAATAGATGCACTCTGGTGGTGGTCCAGTGGTCCCTATCTCTCTATTCCAAGAAATATCTATTGCACCCACGGTCCATATTGATGTTGGCTCCATCAGCCATTCACTGACAATGACTTTTAAAAGAGAAAAAGTGTCTGCTCTTGTAGCAGAGCAGCATATTGCATATCTACATGTGACCTACAGTGTATTCATCAGTAGATGATGGTACTAGAGGTACGCAGGTGGGTAACTTTGGCAAATGCTTTTTACATACAACTAGATGTTTGAGTGGTTTTCATGTCAACGTGGCAAAAGCTGCAGTTTGTTTCTGACATTTTCTCTAAAAATAAAAAAAATAATTGAATAAACTTGTTGACTGAGTAAAACTGTACTGTACTAATGCTCATGTTTACTGTGCTGTATCGTTTTCCACTGGTCCTGGTCCTCCACTGTGTTTCATCATCCAACGTATGGATGCCGGTAACCATTTCACCAGGAGCTTTAGGTCTATCAGGGGATCACTAACATAGTTTGTCAGAGCACTTAGACTGTTTTATACTACCTTCCAGGCAGCCAGCGGTTAACAAGCAACATGAGAACAAACTCTGAAATTCAAAACTTGCTTGAATCCATGTGAATGAAGATTAATGTCTACTTTTGATTTTTGTTATTTTTGTTACAATTTTCCAGTAATGAAGTTCATAGGCCTGTCAAAATAACTATGTATTGCTGGATGATGAATTGTCCACAAATATTTACAACAAAGACCATTTTATGCCACTAATATAATTGGAAATGTAAAAGCCCTTTCAAAGAGCGATGAATTTTTTATTTTTTGATATTCAGACACTGGAAATTGAATGTTGAAAAAATCAAACTATGTGTAGTAAAAAAATCACACAACCATAACAATAAATAAAATGTAAAAAAACAAAACAAACTTGTCTGTGTACGATAAGTCGAAAAAACATAATCAGCACTTTTGAGTTTCTGCTCAGTGATAACATTGACTTTGTTTACTGCGATGAGGTGCCAGACTCAAATTCTTTCCTGCCGTACTGAAATAAATGGTAGCCAGTGGCTGAATAGAGAGGTCAAAACTAGTGCTGTCACAACACTGGAACTCCTAACTTCAATACAATAACATACTGACACCATGTTTGGCACCGCAGGGAGAAACTTACATACATAAACATTTTGTAACGATCATCCAATCCAAAATTATTGGGATTCAGGATATAATCCCAATTATCATCAAAATGGCTTAAAACTTAAAAGGGCATAGCCATTTCACTCACATTTTTCTTTTTCAATATGACAAGGCTCATGTGCCATGTGTTCCCAACATCATCTAAGTTTATTTATTCGTTTGGGCGCATGTGTTAGCTCGCTGTCTGAGGGAAAAGTGAAAAAATGAGTATTTTAAACTGTTAAACAATCAGAATTTTTCGCAGTAAACAAAATTACTACTTAAATTACTGAGTCTTCGCAAAGCATGGGAAAACCTTGACCCTTTTCACTCTAGGAGTTTTGTTTCATGACTCATATGATAACTGAAGACAAAAAAAAACATTGAAACATTGAAACATTAGCTGAAAGTTTTTCGCCTTTCTGCTCTGCGATGAAGTTTGGTGAATCAGCGCTCGGCCCTGCACAGGCTCTGAACTGAGCGAAATCAGTTATTCCTACTTGGCGCCGGTGAGAAGGATTAACATGAAGGTCTCTATTTGGTACCTGTCAACCTAAACACACACGGACACACACATACGTACATACTGTACACAGGAAATGGTTTCACATGCAGGCTCAGACTCCAGAAATCAACGTCTGCATGGCAGCAGTGAACACGACTGTCTGTACATGAAGTAGAAAGCAGCTCCAAAATGTGACAAATCCATCCTCCGCCAGTTTCCCCCTTCACTTCAACACACCCACACCCTGAGCCAGCACTACCCCCCTCACCACCACCACCACCACCATCCCTACCCCTCCCCTGGGCCCCCTTCAGCCGGCTGCATGTCTCTGGAGGTCGCCTCTGACGTCAGCAGCTCGACTGGGCCGAGTGCCAGCCCTGTGGGCCCTTGATGGATGCGGTTGGTCTGAGAAACAGTCCGCTGTGTGTGGAGCGCACGGCACAGACTCAACTCGGCCCGCTCAAACACATCTAATGACCCGTAAACACCCGACAGGCCCGCTCCCTCTGCCTCTCTTCTGTCTATCACACACACTGACGATTGAAGGAGACACATGTGAAGATGAGTGATTTGTACTGCAAATGGCCGGGATAATAAACACAAGCCGCAGAGGAACACTCTGGTTATTCTCTGGTCTTAAAGAGAAAAAGGTTTCAGTTGTTCAGAGCCTGACGTGGCTGCAGATATTCAGGGCAGCCCGTATTTGTGGTTTACTAGTCGGGAACTCTTACGGGATTATGTGAGCAAAAAAAGAACAAACATTTAACCAAAGCAAAATATTACAACTCTACGTCAATATACTGAAATCCGCTGATCCGATCATTATGTCACGGTGATCCAGAGTGCTGCAGCATGTTTGTGTGTGTGTGTGTTCCCATGTTTGTCCCTGTGTGTCTGTGTGTGTTTGTGTGTGTGTGGGTATACCTGCAGGCCTGCTGCTGGTCTTCCTCTTCAGCCATCTGTCCAACGTCTCTGCACTCACGCTCTCCAACACAAAGTCGTCCAGCATCTGCGGGTGCAGGGAGAGGTAGGCCTTCACTTTCTCATCTGTCAAGCCTGAAAACACAGAAACAGGACGTCTTTTAGATTGCACAACTTCATTCCTGAGAAAGTAAAAAGGAATTAAAAAAAATAACGCTGAGAAATCGTGGAAATGCTAGAAACACGAGATACAAGAGGATGGGAATCAAAGGCGCACAGTGTTCCCGACAGCCACCCAAACAAATGCACAGAGTGGAGACGAGCGAAGGTCATCTCGCTCTCTTTACTCTGAGGTGAGAGCGGCGGCAGCAGCAGCAGCAGCAGCAGCAGCAGCAGTGCCTGGGTTCTAGCTAAAGCTGATAGCCGGGCTAGCTCACTTATGTTTACTGTAAAGCTGCGTCTCCAGGGATAGGAGCCCCCAACAGAGGCAGCAGGATAAAGGAGGACTCGATTGTGCTTAATAGGCAATTAGGTTCTTGAGAGCTCGCTAAGTGCTGCTGTTTACTGTCTTTGTTGTCAGGGAAAAAAGCCATTTGCCAGACCATTGTGAGGGAAAGTTGTTTTTAATACACCCGCTGGCGTCTGAGAGGCCGCCGTGATCCCCTCGGAAACCATCATGTTTAGGTCACTCGCGCAAATGGAGTGTGCGTCTGAGACAAAGACTTGTAACTGAGACGTCATCTCGTCATGAGACCTCGAACTCAACGCTGACATTAGAGGCAATCAAAAGTAATTCTTCCAAGAAAAGAAAAACAGATCCTATACAGCAGTGCTGATAAATTTAGATTTGTGGTATGGTGCTGGGTAATTGTGTCTGTTATCAGATAATAAAAGAAAGAGCGTTGTTGTATTTAGACAGCCCTGATCATTTTTTTATACCGCTTTCTCACGAAATGCCTGGTTATCAGCAGCATCTGTGTAGACTCCCTTCAAGTATGAATCACAGGAGGACATGCAGCTGGAAGGCATGTGTTCTGCTGTCAGACACACAAACACACACGCGGAATGAAAATATCACTAAGTGGGGCTGTCTGTCTGAAATCCTGTACGACACCAGGGTGGTGGATGACCTGTACGAGGGAGGGCGGCGTGGGCTTTGACAGTTGTGTCAGATGATGCAGGAGCTCGAAGCATCCACTTCAGCTGCAGGTATCTCCTGCATGTCCATGAAGAGTGTTTAAGACTCGCATTTGATAAATAAGCTTTAATTTGATTTGATTTTAGAATCAAAGTGCTCCTGACTCTGGTAAACAGTCTGCTGCTATCTGCGACCTTTGATCTATTCCCCCAGAACAAATCATTTGATCTTCACTTACGATGGATCATCTGCTGTGTGTGGGTGTGTGTGTGTGTGTGTGTGTGTAGGTCGAGCAGGCTTGTGGTTGCAGGCAAATAAGGCAAACAGAGGTGGGGGTGGGGGTGGGGTGGGGGGAGTTTGGGGGATGGAGGACGCTGCGGTCTGACGCTGTCCAGACACGAGACACAGATCTTCAGGAGCGGAACGCCTCACGAGACTCCTGGCCAGCTCTGACGCACATCGGCAGAATACGGCTTAATAAATCAGAGAAAGGAGGCGGGGGGGGATTGAAGTGAGCTGCAGGGGACAGAGAGACACACAGGGAGGAGTAAAACGGGAGCGCTGCAAAAGACCCCGACGACTTTGTCCTATTTGAAACACAAAGGAGGTACTGTGATTAGTGACACTACAAAAAAAACTGAAAAGACAAGGACGCTGTATCAATTTATGAATACAACTTTTGTGTCGACGGGGCTCTGAAAAATTATTTAGCTATCATATGTGTGCACATGAACAAAAATAGTCAAATGTTCTATTTCCACAGGGCAAAAACAAAATGCACTACAGTGATTAAAAATTTGCAGTGGGTACATAACGGTTGATATAATGGAGTTCTGGCTAAGACCCTGTGCTTAAAATTGCTGACCCACACTAGGAAAAACTGAAAAAAAAACGGGGACTTAGTGGCAAAGAAAGAGCGAACCTTGGCTGCCTAGAACAGCCACTGTTTATTTGTGACCCCTATTTCAACCCTTAACCTTTGTTTTGGCAGATATTGCGGTACAAGAATGTGAAAGTTACAGTTTTTATTGACATCACAAGAGGACAGAGCTCAATATACTTCTCAGCTAATCAGTGTCAGGCCGGTTATTGCTTAAGGCTCAGCATATTCTATATTTCTGTTACTGTCAACAAGTCACATGAAAAGACCAAAAGCAACAAATCTGTCTGTGGAATCTAAAAACAGGTTACAATAAAAAAATAAATAAAAGACTCATACATTATCTAACAGCTGGGCACTGTGGTCTTTATCAAACATTAATCAGACAGGAGTATATAGCACATTTTTTGGGGACTATTTTCAGCTGCGTATTAATACACACTCAGTGCTCTGATGATTTCAGGCAGCAGGACCGTGTTTCTGGGATTGATTTAAACAAATTCACGGTGGATAAATGGGTCGAGCACAGGAGATTGGGGTTCATGTCCCATGTGGAACTTGTTGATATACTGTAGTATCAGCTTATTATTTTTAACTTAGTTGACTTCTTATTCTTTTTTTATTTTCTGTTTCTGTTTGGTTAGGTTTGGGGCCCTGACACACCAAACTGACATCAAAGAACTAGTGGCACTTTAACACACTGCAAAGACTACAGCGGATGGTCAGCTAGCTTGCACGTCCTGCACCTGGGTAAGAGGAAAAAGCTCTCCATACCACCAGGTAGAGGTAGTCTGTGATCATCATTCAACAAGGGAAACTGGAAGACTCAGGACCGCAGATGTACAAACTGCAATCGTTATGGAAAAGCAGCAGAAAAGTGGCAAATGGCACTTGTGAAGAGGCGTAGGCGAATAAATAGAGAAACAGTGATAACTGGTGAACTCGTTGATGCTACAGTGACAGCCTCAAAGAGCTTTCCCTTTTCTGTTTTTCTTCTCGTGCACTGATTCGCTTATCTGAACAATCAATCAGAAGGATTTTTCTCATCGACATGCTCCCCCGCCAATTCTACTCGCTCAGTCAGCTGCCAAGGGCCGGCAAAAGCTGACCAGTGACGACAGTGCGGGACAGATGGCAAAAACTAGGGCCACGGACGCTAACCAACAACCCGGACATTGGTTAGGTAAAAGAGAAGATTATGATTTCAGTTAAAATCAAGCCACGGTGTCAAAAACACATATTAGGGAGACTACTTACTCCCATGTACGTATTTTCCCATCTTTTTACACAAGCCGCAAAGCGATGACATCAGAAAAATCACAAAAACGTGATTGGTCAGCTGAAATGATGGTCCTGGAGCAGCACTGATTATGATGTTGTAGAAACAACACCAAAATGGCAATATAGGATCATTCCACCCGACATATTCTTCAAAACTATATTAACGGAAGCATTCAAGGGTCGACTTCCTCTTCAGTAAATATAAGAGCAAAGATGTTTGAAAATGTTAAATCAATTTTACACATTTTCATTCCTTCAGTGACTGGCGGCAGTTTAAGCTGCGTGTGCATCACATTTAGTTCAGGTGAACTCCAGATAAATGAATTTATCTGTACTGGTTAAGAAGAAGAAATCACTGGTTATTGGAAAAAGTCAGAAATGTAAATATCGTCAATCTCTATTAAAGAGCTGTGGAAAAAGATGCCAGAGGAATGACTGGTTTGACCCAACAGCCACTTTATTGCAGCATGATGGTGATTGATGGCACTTTTTTTTTTCTCAACATTCCTGCTACTTTCTGTCGACCTTACAGACTTTCCCTCTGATTCCTTCACAAATCTTTCGAGCCACGGCTCAACATAATGCGACCGCAGTGACACTCAGAGCTGTGGGATATGCGTCAGTGTCCTGGGCCTGTGACTGCGACGGCTAATCAAAGGTGCAGCCAGATCTGTCCCACATGCTGTGGTCCAGAATGGTTAACCCCACTGGGAACCACATGTGCTCACTCAATCAGGAGAGAGAGGGAGAGACTGCTGTGGGAGACGCAACGGCTTGGTCACTGGTTCGACCAGAGTTTTTGCTTTTATTTTGTCAAACCTCAATTAAATTTCCCTTTCCCCCGTGGCCAGCACTGCTGAAAACAATGTGGTCATCAAGATAAGCACTAAATGTTTTTAATTTATCGACTTGGAGAATTATCTGGGCCAATATTCAGCTTTTTCTTTTTTTTTTATCGGTTTCTGTGTTTTTTTGTACGATTGCAATATAAAATAAATTCATTTAAAATGCACTAATTTGGCCCACCTGAAACACTGTCTTATTGGTTACACGTCTCTATGTAACTGTACTTAAGTACATTTTAGTTATCAGTCTCCTGGATGACTAATAATCAGTATTGTTGTTGGTCACTTCACATAATAAACACAACGTCTGGCACGTCGAACACAAACATGCAGACAAAACTGTCATGGTTTTGTTTTTTGGTTATTTCATGTTTTATTTTGTGGTTACATCCTCTTGTGTCTTCCCTCCTGTGTTCCTGGTGCTCCTGTCCTGTCTGATCCCCTCACCCCACACCTGTCACACATCAGTCTGTTCCCAGTGTCTCTCCACCTGCACCTCATCCCCTCATTAGCTCTTTTTGTATTTAAGCCTGTGTTGTTCCCTCACTTGTTGTTGGTTTGTCTGTTCTTGTCCTTGCGTCAGTCCTGTTTTTTAGTCCGCATGTCTGACGGTCCTTGTGTGTTCCCTATGTTCCGGATTTGTTCCTCATGGTTTTTTGGTTTGGTTTGTATTACATGGTACTTTCCTTTGACTGCTTTTGTTGTTGCCAGTTTCTGTTGCCTGCCCTCTTGTTACTTGGATTTTTGCACTTTATCAGCATTGAAGCTCGCTTTTTTGCCTGTGTGTGTGTTGTGTGTGGGTCCATTCTATGTAACTGTGACAAAAACATCTGAATCTTCATCATCTAACAGGCTCTTTTTAGACTCGTAACATTTGAAGTTCTTCAAAATCTTTAGCCAGCGTAAAAATTATGGTATTCAGATTAAAAGTGCTACTATCTTAATGTTAAAATAATAAAAGATAAGTAAGTCTTGCATTCAATTGCTACTAAAGTAAAAGACCAGAAGTATTATCGACAAAATGTACTTAAACTATCAAAAGTAAAAGTGCTCGCCTGCAGAAAAATGTCCCCAGTGACTGATTTATTATTACGTATGACTCCCTCCAAAGGTCACAAGATAAATCTGGGAGGTGGTGAGATGATTAATAGAGTAGGAAAGAAGACAAAACAAAGCTTTGCTTTACTCATTTGTATTCCAAATCTTTGCTTCTTTGTGAAAATTTGGGCCCCAGACTTAGTCTTTAAATGAAACCATCTGAAAGGTCTAAAGGGAAAATCTCTCCAGACGTGAATCATGACAAGGGGCTCTCACTAGACACTACTTTTTGTCAGCCAAAAAGGTTGAGAACCACTGGATCTGTCTCTCACAATGACTTGTATTTTATACATCAATCATGTTTTTGGTAGTGGAGTTAAAAGTACCCTGAAATGTAGCATAAAACAGAAATACTCATGCAAAGTTTGTTCGTACAACTACAAATTACCTTAAAATTATACTAAGTTGCTTCTCACCTCTGTGCTTAAATGAGTCAAACATTCATTGAGACAAACGTATAGGCGGGAGGCCATGTGTTGTGCAGCATGTTTGTGAGTGGCTGCAGCCCAGTTGGCAGAGATTTTGGTGCCTGACTCAGACTTGGGCTTCCTGTGTAAAAACTGAAGCCTGAGTTCATGCAGTGAGGTATTGTTGCATAACACTTATCTTGACTTCAGCTCACCACACCCTGGGACTGGGGAGGGAAGGCCAAACCCGTCGCAGTCCATCTGGGTCTCACATCCACTGCGTTTACGGCACGGGCTGGGCATCTATACATGTGTGTCGGCACCAGTTTGTGGTGTTAATATGGAATTTCAGGCATCAAAACATCCTGAAAAAAGCTTCCAAATAGTAAATCGTTGGGAGTTACGTTCTAAGTTTATGAGCGTTTTTATGAAGGAAATCAATTAGGCACGGTCTGCTTTTATATGGAAAAGTAAATGGCTTGTAGAGATACTCCAAGTAATTCACTGCATCGTATAATAAAATGTGCTTTTAATAAATATTTCTTCACGCAGCAACTTTAAAGAACTGAAACAAGCATCAGCATTGAAACCTGATAGAGTCGGTTGTGATGGGATATCATACACAATCACAAGTCACAACAAGAAACTTTGTGTGTCAACATCTATCAGTGGCACATAAGAGGGAACGCCTTAGAGTATTTCTGATGCTACATCTCTTCATAGGAAGCGCCTTCCGAGAATGGGACAAGAAGAAGGGAAGGCCTCATTTCTCTCTATGTAACCGCACGTCTGTCCCTGTTATACCATTTACATTTGGTTTGATTCAAGTCTGCACAACCTCTCTGTTTCTGTTTTGATGCCACACCATGCTTTATATCATCACTTCAGTCTTACTTCTGAGAGCTGAGGAACAGAGATGGTGACTGCAACGGACGTCATCAGCAGTGGGTCCACTTCCTCTTTTAAGTTGGAGGATTCTATTTTGAAATCTGAATTTCTCAACACAAGCGTCAGCAAGGAGAGAAAACTCACATAGTAAGGTTTCCTTTTGCGCCTAAAGCAGTGCTGTAAGGATCTCACAGTCATTTCGGTGAAACTATGAGTCTTTATGATCGGTTGATCTGTCAATTTTTCTTTTTTTTTTCTCTTTTGATTCATTGAATAATCTTTTTTGTCCATTTTGTGTTAGTAAAAAACTCAAAGAATGTTCACCTCCAGTGGTTGAACTTCTCATCCCATGGCTGTGATGTCTGGGTGTTGACCAGGATGTTGTCACATCAATGTTGGATGTGGTTACAGGTGCAACAGAGCGCAATTCGGAACTCACGCATCCGTCACTGATACTGGGGCTTGATGTTGAGTTACCGAAATGGAGCCCAGAACTGGTGGACTCGGTGGGTGGTGCCCCCATGTTTGAAAGAAATGCAGCGAAATAGCCCTTTGGATGGTAGATAAAACAGGGTACAGTGCCATCTCTTTACTATAAATATACCACGACTTTCTGTGTTCTATTATACCCATAACAATAACATTATTAATTAATAGTAAATGTATGATTAATTAAACTGAAGTAAATAGTTATTTTACTTTTAACAAACAATGGAATACTGTATATTTTTCAAACAGTTGTAAAGGTTAATGAACATCAATTGCAACTTTATATTGACCATCCACATATTGTTTATAGATGAACTGCACAGTATTTATTAACCATTTACAAAGTATTATAAACATCAGCTGCAACTTTACAATAAACACTTGTTTAATAAATGTTTATAAAGCATTGGATTGTTTGTTAACAGTGAGATGACTATTAAAGTTTAAGTCACCATAAATTTAACATTTATTAATGAAGTGTTACCTATTTTTTCATAAACTGCAGTGGTGATTAAAATAAACTTTTCCATGATAATCATAACATCTAATTAGATCGAATAGAAGAATATAGAATAGAATAGAATATATTTGATGTGTAAATGTGAATGGTCCATAAGCGTCCCACAGCACTGAGCATATTTCAGAAACGTTTGCCCTGAATCAAGCCTGTCAGGTTCACTCAGGTAAAACTCTTTCCCCACAATAGACATTACACAACATGGGGTGAGGGCTGTTTAACAAGGCTTCTCAACTGAGAGAAAGATGACGAGGCATTGACTTATCTGGAGGACAGGTGGTTAATGTAGTTGAGGGCAAAGGTGTAAATCACATGGGGAACAGGGGGGACGCGACCCCACCATCCTGGGAAAGGTATGACTCAATATCACTGTAAACACAACTATGTAATTTCAATAATATTAAGAGGAGTCACTCTTTATGTTTGGTTGGTGTTTGCTAGCGAGCCACAGTAACCTTAACCAGTGTTTGCAGTAAGACATGTAGTTTTCCTCAGCTGGCAGGGGGACAAAGTGTTTGTTAGAAGAGTTACTTTTGGTGCCTTTCTCAGTAACTGCTCTTGAGAAAATTTTATGTAGCTGTCTCATCCAAAGTTGATATTAGACCATGGTTAAGGGTGATGTGTGACTTCATTTGACTTTGGTTGTTATTTGGGTTACAAGTCATTAATGTAGAAAAGGTCAAAAATGGATACAATTGGTTTTTTGCTTAAATCCTGCAAGAATTAGAGAAAAGTGCAAACTCTGTCAAGTAATGTGAGGATTGATTGATTGAATCCTTGCTATCAAAGATTGCAAATTCCTGGAGGGACTGCCAAAACAAAGTATTGCTTTAATAGAAACAATCAACTCACATATGCATATCTAAAGAGCTGTTAAAAACAACAACCAGCTCCATCTTATCTTCATCTCTCATCTCTATTCCCCATGTAACAGTAAGCAATCTGTGAGACGGTGCCTGAAACAGGAGTGAACGTGTGTCTCCGGCGTTCCTGTCGGACGATGTCGAGTGGCGGCAGAGGCTGACCCCGGCAGTGCCGATGTTTAGCGAGCAAGATGTTCCTCCTCTGCAACACATAGATGAAAAATGCACATGAGAGAAAAAGGGAAAAGACCACTTCTCTCGAAGCGCACTCCTTCTGGCAGAGAGTCAAGGGCAAGCTGCCAAGGTACTACTTTTCACTTTCCTGACATGAGGCTGAGGCAGGAAAGGGGAGGGAGGAGGGGGAGGGCCGCGGGGTGCGTGCGTCAGCAGGTCCGCCTGGGACTCCCTTGCCAGGAGGTGGGAAGAGCATGTGGTTCTTATCTTATCTATGGGAGGGCTGGAGCACGGCGTCCAACGCTGACATTCAGTTCGCGGCAGAGAGGGAGAAAAAAGAGGCAGCGCCAGAGATGAAAACGCTTTAACTCCTCTCCCACCGCTCACCTCATTTATTCATTGAGCCTGTGCCGGTGAACCTGAGTATGTGTGTGTCCGTTTGCAGGTGAACACACACACACACACACACACACACACACACATATATATATATATATATATATATACACTCCTGCCACATTCCACAGCAGTCAAGGGTGAGGTGACCGGTGCGGCTAAATCAATACAAGCAGTCAGTGAAAGGTGTCAAATGAAGAAATCGCTGTTTCACCCTGGACTTTAACTGCAGTCCCATCACTTCTAGAGACACGCCCCCACATGGAGCAAACAAACACCGCTGCACAAACATGCAAGCTCACACCTCATGCTGGAGAGAGAGAGAGGGAGAGAGAGGGAGATTTCCATGGAAATGTAATTTGCATTATTTCCACTTCCATGGTCCAGGTCATGAGACGTAAAGGCTAAGGGCTATAAATGGCAAACTGAGATGTAGATAAGGCATGTCCCTTGATCCACAGTCTAACAGTGTGGTCACGGGCAAGCAGCAACACTCTTGACTGCAGCTGCAGGCACACAGCAGGCCAACCTTCACCTTCAAGTTACAAACACAAAACTTTCTTGTGCATTTCCCCTCAGTGAAAGGAAACTGAACGGCAGCCAGAGGTGGTAGATCACGCTGCCGACAACAGCGACCTGCAGTCGCTACCTCGGAGTCAGCATCTCAACCGACCTGGTGGTTTGATGTAACGCTGCCCAAACCCTCCTCCTCCTCCTCCTCCTCCTTCATCCCCAGAGCCACATCACTGATCAGGGGTCATGTTCCCCGCTCCACATCTGGACTGATGCTGAACTCTGCAGCCGCTCTGCAGAGGAGCCAGTGGGGACCTGGTGTAATGAGAACCACAGATCCTTGCGTCTTCTCCGCTGCCGCGTTCTTTTATGAGCCTTGACACGAGGACAAGTTGTAAAGAAATCTAACATGCATGTGGCCTTTTCCCATCAACTCAGATACCAACCCCGGCGACGAGCCGACGAGGGGGGTCAACGGACGCCTTGAGGAGAATGTCATCTGTTTCTTTCGCCGCTCAGATCGTGTACTGTGCCCTGGCGCCGATCCAGTCCTGCACGGATCTCGAAAAGGGGGTTCAAACTGCGTAACAAGCTCATTTTCTTTGGCTTGAATTTCCTGAGAGTTTAAATAAACACAGAAGACAAATCACACCGCTCTCAGCCCAATCTGGAATTACTTAGCCATTCAAATTTTGAATTTAATTTTCATGTTCCAATCATATCAAGCGGTATATGTTTTGATATATTCAGTGACTGTGCTGAGAGAGAAGTCCTCGCTCAGAGAGAGAGAGAGAGAGAGAGAGAGAGGGCATGCGGAGGGGCAGGAAATGTCCAGCGTGAGCACTTCCTGCCTGACAATGCAGCCTTCTTCACTGAGTTAAGCAATTCGTCGACAACCAATTGGGTTTTGAAAAATTCCTAAGAGATCACATTAGGGCTGACCCAGACTGACCTCTGATGCCGACCAGAACCATCCACAAAACACACACGTAAGGATGTAGATTTTCACGCAAGGTGAGGCTACAAACAGCTATAATATCCCAGAATTATGGCAGCAACCAGGGAGTGAATGAGCCGGCATGATGTCTCTCCAGGGAGGACTGGATTTGCTGGAGGGTCCTGTAACCTGTCCCCCTTCAGAGAGGGCAAAAAATAATAGGAGGATAAACATGCCAGTGAAAAAAGCCCTCCACTCCTCTGTGTTGGATGCATTTAAAGTCATCTTTCACATGTTTAAAGGAGCAGTATGGAGAATTTTTAATCAGAAGAGAAAGATCTTCATGACTGGATTTTTTATGCCTAAACAAACTAAATAAACAAACTCTCTTCGCTTTCATGACTGAATGAACTGAATAAACAAACTGACCTCAACACAACTTCGTACTGTTTTGCTTTATTTATATGTGGCGGACCCTGCCACCTTTCTAGCTTCAAACAGTGTTCTGGGGACCTTATTTTCCTCTGAGAACAGCTTGTTTATTCAGTGTTCAATGTTTCTGTGTGTGTATTATTATCTCATTAATACTGTAAATATTAAAATTCTGACTTGGACTTTATCTCCAAAACCACATAGTGCCCCTTTAATATTTGCATAGAGCAGTTTATGTCCAGTAAATGATGCAGAGCAGATAGGCGTGTATTCTAGTTCGGAAATGTTCATGTGTCATAAAGCCTCGGATAAAGTCTAATCAAATTACTGCCTGATCTCACATCGGTCACAGGAAACATACAGCGAGAAGGCAAATAGTGAGTCAAGTTAATCCTACATTTAACCCAGATTTACTGACAGCTGTAGCGTTTGAAAAAATAAATAAAAGAGCAGCATAAATGTGAGCTACGATACTCACACGTAATGAATTCGAGCTGAAATTTGATGAACTTTTTATTGAAAACTTTGAAGAGACAGCTGAATGTTACTACAGTAGATGTTACTTCACTCGACTCTGACAGCTGTTGTTTCGTAAACCCAAAAAAGTGTGGAAGCTTTGAGAAATCTGACATTCTTGTCCTTTTTTGGTCAGCACGAGGAGGACGGGATACCTACATACTGTACCTCAATAATACATTCCATGACTGCAGTTTACTGCTATGTGTGTATTTTGGCGTCCCTCACTCAGTTAGTATCCCAGGCCCCTGAACTGCTAACTTGTTATTACAGGGTCGCCACTGCAGGTCACTTGAGGTGCCACTGAAACAACTGGAGCCACTGACATGAGTTATTCATGTTACACACAGAGAGTTACGATCGCAGACAGGAAAAAATTACAACTATCCCCAAAAAAGAAGAAGTTCCCACAAAGATTTAGAAGCAGATAAAATGCCAAAATATGCAACGAGGGCTGTAAATTCACCACTGAAATAAAAAGAGCTTATTATGGGTGTGGATATTTCCTGGAGTGATTTACTAATGCAAACTTTTTGCACATTTTTTCCTACATTTTATTATGATTAATAATAAAAAATAATGTTAAATTGAGTATTACATCTGCCTCTGGCACTTAAAATCATATTGGAGTCAAAAAGCTAACATAAAAGCCACTATCATATTTTCTTAGTTTATTATTTTATGATTATCAGTAGCTATGGGATTATTTGAATAAATATGAAAATCACGAGTTATCATAAAATAAGAATAAAGCCTTTGTATTCTGTTAGTAGTAATGTCAACCATAAGCTCACATTATTACAAGAGTATTTTTAAGATTTGTGTTCCTGAAGCAGATTCTTCACTTTCTCTCCTCACTCCGGCTCAGGCTGCAGACTTGGCTCCGCGCTCTGATGCCATGTCTCACTGCAGCACCGCTCGCTGTCCCCTCCATGACGGACCGGACCGACTCCAACAGACGAGATGGGAGCCTTAATGACCTTAATTTAATTCAAACGAGACTACGCTACATTTTCCAACAATTGCAGTCCTGCCCGGTCTCCCCTCCACTGAAGTCCCCACCCATCGAGATCAGCTATCAATCTGTCATTCATAAAGTTGGGAAGACACATGGGCGAATAACGTCCGCCAGCACGACTGAAAGGCTCAAGATTTTCACGTTTTGGGTAAACCTAAGCGATGTTTTTTTGTTTTAATCTTTCAAAAGTGTTGGTTTTTTAAAAAAAATACCTACTTGCACCCAGGAAACAGTCCGTTAACCTTCTGAAACAGCTTGTTGAAGACGGACCATCTTCCATTTCGGATTGTGAGCGCAAAAGCAGAGAGGAGCCACGGAGAAAAGTGCGCCTCTGCAGCTGCAACTTGGTGCGTCTGGGCAAAACCCAAAACTATTCCAGTACGCGTTGACTTGATGGTGTCCTCAATGCTTCAGGCTGTGCACGGTTTAGGAAGGGCAAGAAGAGCAGTGTGTGCTGCCCTCCTCCTCCTCCTCCTCCACCTCCTCCGCCTCCACCACCACCACCAGCGCTATGACCCAGCACCGCTGGCCGAGGTGTAGCTACAGTCGGCCCGCCTCCTCGGCGTGGTGGCTCCGTTGTGGATGTGCAGCAGCACCAGACTGGGGGAGCAGAGACGACGACGCATAGACACAGAGAGATGGGAGTCAACACACACACACACACACACACACACACACACACACACACACACACACACACACACACACACACACACAGAGGGAAAGACAGGAGCGCGCCAGAGTCAAGTCAGCCACAACAACCAAGCACGACTTCCTCGTTCATTTTCAAAATAAAAGCCAAAACATTCAACTCTTGGTGGTGTTCAGGATATGAAATGAACAGTCATATTTTATAAAGAATTTGAGCAAATTAAGCAATATTATTCACGATGTTCCTCTAGACAGACGTACAATTTTAATTCCTGCGGATATTGGCACATTTTTAATGTGAGGTATTCCTGCAAACCTTCGCACAGACACCAAACACCATGCCAACACGATACAAAATGTGTGTCTGTTAACAGTTAATATTTACTTATTTAAATATTTCCATGTTTTCCCCTACAAACCGATGCATTTGTTTTAATTTGAAGGCTACATCCCGAGTGTTTCCGGTGTTCTTGCGCGCTTGACGCGTCTGGAGAGCGCACTGTTGACGCTGCTGTTCCTGTTCCTGAATTTGGCTGCTGAAAGGGGCCGAGCCACACGCTGCCCAGCGCTCTCCAGAGACACGCTGCTGTTTCCTGATCCACGACTCGGTGGTCGAAGAGGAGACGGAGACAGCCTCCACCTCCACAGCACGACAGGAGGGCACACAGGAGCGTCAACCATCACACACCAAGACTGAAAAGGGGCAGCACTGAACAGGGCTTTAATTGTCTTGCTGTTGTGCCCTTCAGCAAGGCACTCATCAAGCATCCTTTTCTGCTCTTGAAGTGTCAGCCAGAGCCAAACCATGACCTCTGACCTCCCCAGCAGAGAGAGATCAATCTGCAGAGTTATGTTGGATATCACAATACAAGATTTTATGAATGGCTTGTGTCCAGCGAGCGCCTTCATTCAGATCAGCCTTTCACAAACAGAGCAGCATGCCTGGTGTCAGGATGACAATCTACATTTGAACACAGACTTTGATTCTGAGGCATGAGAAAAGCTTATTTAATGAACAAAAACCACAGAAACAATGTGAAGGCAGGAACAGCCTAATCACCGATCAGACCAAGGTCTAACTCGTGTCTTATCTAGCTGGAGATTTAATCGAGGTTCTTTTGTCTGAAGCAAACAAGAGTTCTGCCTTTTTCTGGATCACTGTAGATATTTCAGCCCCCGACTTCAAATATCTGCAGAGACTTGCATGTGCTAAAGGAATGTATTCAATTGATTTATTTCACCATGCAGGCTCAAGTCAGTCGTACATTTACATAAATTATAATTGTAAATATCGCCTTGAATTGGAGACGTAAAAAAAATCAATGCGGTCCGTTCCTTTACTCTGTTGCACATCTGCAGAGCCAGTGAAATATTTAGAATCATAAAGTTATAATCCTGTGATAATAATAATATCCAGTCTAGTAGTGATGATAATAAATATAATCTAATTAACCTCAAATTCAGGTCAACCAGATGAATATTTTACATTGTGCGCTGACTGGAAAAAAACAATGGAAGCTGTAAACAGAGTGCTGAAGCATCATTTGTCTACAAAATGGCACAGTTGAGATGTTAGATTTAGTTTTTCTCTTCTTGTCTTTTTATTATTTTCAAATTAAAGTGTTAGTGGAAGGATTTCCTGTATCGGTTTGAGCACTCTGACGTCTTAAGGCCACACTTTGTTCCTGTAACTGTACAGTTCCTGCCTTAGGAATGCATCACCACTCATGTTTATATTTCCACTGATAATATCCATGCAGAGAGGAGACACGTTAATTCATTTACGGGACATCTGCAGAGAAAAACAATCCCGGCATTCAAGTCATTCTGTGCCGTAGCGACACGTATACAGCACTCATACAAATCTTGGTTCACGTTAAACACACATGCATGTGATAACTCCTGTTTGAATCTGTTCCAAATTAAGTGAGCTCCCTATCTCTGCAACCTTTGTCGACGTGTTATCAGCGCTCACGCTGCACCTAAACAGCTCTGAGTCGGCAACGTGATACAGCATAAAGAGTGCCAGACTCCCTCACGGCCGCAGCAGCATTACATACTGATCATATCGAGAGAGAGGGGGGGAGAGGTGTGGGAGCTGTGGCGGGTTACGTCAGCATGTGCGCTATCAATCACTGGCATTCCTACACTCTGGAGCAGCTGGTCCATTCAGAGGTCACGTATAACATAATGGATTCTCTCTGACACACTCTGTCGCCGCTTCTTCCATTTTAGCTCGGTGAGAGAAGCCCTTCAGTGGAGAAACAACTTGCGTCAGCTTATTTCACACGTAGGACGCTGCCTGTTTGATTCCTTTAAGTGTCGTGGTATTGTCTGTCTGATTATATTTCCTGTTGCCCAGGTATTTAGGAGGTGATGGCTAATAAATAATAAAGGTGAAATAAAACCATCAACATGAAACACATTGTCAGGCTTTTTAATGTAGGATACATACAGTATGTATCCTTTAGATAGTATCTTGATCTGAAAGATTCATCTACAAGCTCCTAAGGACAATCAGGACATTTTACTCTGAGTTATGAAAATTACAAGGTTAAAGGGGCAATATGTAGTTTTGGAGGAGAAATTCAAACTCAGAATTTTAATATTTACAATATTAATGAGAAATATTAAACTTTTCCATAACTGAATAAACAAGCTGTTCTCAGAGGAAAATAAGGTCCCCAGAACACTGTTTGAAGCTAGAAAGGTGGCAGGGTCCATAGTGCACCTTTAAGTAAAAAGGAAGTTGGTAAAAAAGAAGCTCTGAGTTGACGAAGCTCTGTCTGCTCGTTCAGGGCTCACCTCCGTGCATTCAGACAGAAAACAAATACTTAAAAAAGTTCCCTGCGAAGTTCATGACTGGACGTTTTATGAGCTTATGTGAGACGGATATGGATGTAGAACTTATAGCGAATGCGGTAGATCACAAGGGAAGCCACGACTCTGCCTGTGACCCACCAGTGAACCCTTCTGATCCGCGGCTCTCCGAAGCGGCAGACCGACCATTTTTGGATGTAATTAATACATAACAGGAAGTAACTGACCGGCCTGACCTGTAAAATCAAACAGATATTATAACTATGTTTAGATGTGTCCGCCTGGTATGAAACATGCTTAAACCACTGACATGAATTGTACTAAGGTGACGGCTTTATCAGCATAGACAGCTGTATTTTTTTTCTTTGCACACAAATGTATTCTGTTTGATTGTATGTATATATGAGACACAGGAGTCTTATGTTAGAGAAAGATACAAAAGCCACAGAATGATCCTAGCAAATCTTGAGCTGTCAGATGTTTCCTGGACTATTTTAAGTGCACAAAGCGAGCTGCACTTTGTTTGGGACACGTTGTTGCTGGAGAGCCCGGCATCTCTGGTGGGCAACTAAAGTACTAGTTTATCAGCTCGCTACTTTGACCCTGACATTTAAAGACCATGATCAATATTTCCATCTAATTTCAATTTAATCCAATCCAATCCATTTTAATTGAATTGTGGTAATATTCACAAGACAACCCTCAGTTTTATGGCTTCTTCATTTAATATAATTAAGTATGTTGCAATACTGGAATTTCCCACTTTGATACCTCACAACAGTGAAGACATTACATTTTGGATTTTTATCAAAGGCTTAAAGGAGACCTATTATGCTTTTTGTTTTTTCCTTTCCTTCAGTGTTTTACATGGGTTCTTGTGTATGAAAGTTAAAAAGGTCAAAGTCCACACCAACAGAAGCTCCTCTCTCCCACAGAAAACACTGCTCCTGAAACACCTCGTCAGTAGTCCCGCCTTTAATGGGGACTGGAGACAAGGTGAGCGGTGCTGGCTCAGGCGTGTGTGAACTGACCAATGAGTATGAGAAACAGGGCACTTATATGCATTGAAGAATTTAGGCATGTAAACTTATTCTAGTATTAATCCAAAAATAAAATGATGAACCTGAAAAAAGCGTAATATGTCTCCTTTAATATAACAAGGCTATAGGATGACGAAGTACGACTTTTCTTGGCTGGTAGCAGAGATCAGCAGATTGGCTGTAGTGAATATTAAGTATCACACTTTAGAAAGTGCAGCTGGTATCAGTGTATCGATAAGCAGAAAATGAGTATCGAAAACGTCTCAAATATTCAGAATCAATAGGTACGATAAATGGATATTTTTGACAACACTACTCCTGACTTTATAATTCTGGTAACTTTTTTTGATGCCTCACTAAAGTGAAAGCGGCAATTCCACACTGTAAAAAATAGTTTGACAGTCCTGCTTTGTGTTATTATCTAAATGTACTGAAAGTGTCAAAGGTTTTACTATTACTGATGCATTTATGTGCAAGTAGCATTTGCTGTTGCAGTTGGTTAATACCGAGGTAATTTAGAATATTTCATAAAAGGCTGACACTAATAATTATTTTCTTTAGACATTAATTTGGCTGATTATGAGTTTGCTTGTTCTTTACAACCAATAATCCAAATCCCCCAAATTATTCAGTTTAAGATGAGGAAGAGCAGCATCATCCTCACATTTGAGAGGCTGGTTTCAGGTCTAATTATATAAACTGTTTATCATATTTTATAAACTCATCATGTACTTTGTGCTGTATGTAAAACATTAATTTGCAAAGTAACTGAAAACTAGGGCTAGGAATCACAGGGTAACTCACGATACAACGCGATGCGATTCGCGACATGTTGCCCAGGTAACGATAGTGTCACAGTGTAGCGATTCTTTGATAATCGTTACATCACAAGACAATCATCAAATGATACATAAATATATCTAACGGAAGAATACAAAATACTCCTAAAAAGCCAAAGTGCATGAATTATGTATCTATTCACTGCATTGTGGGGTCAGTTTCATAGAAATTCACATGAAATGAGATAGACAGCATAAAAAGACTGACTGTCTCTTGTCCATGCCCATATGTGCCGTCACTCCAATGTAAAATAGCCATAAATTGGCAAAAGGCCAAACTGCAAAACACAAAAAAATTTTGAAAGGAAAGACAACTACACATCCCTAAAATCTTTTCAATCTGTGTGTTTTAAGTTTACAGATATTTACACTATAAGCAGTCATGAAGAAGTGACTCTGGTAAGTCCAGTTGTCAGGGGAGTCTGTCTGGAGTGTCCGCATGTTTTAATAAAAATGTTAATATTTGGCATCAGCGCATCAATAGTCGTATCGCAAGAAAAAAGATATACAATATATTGCTGTATAGCTGTTTTGTCCCACTGCTACTAATAACTATAGCTGTCAAATAATTTGAGGAAAAAGTTGTACATCTGAATGAAATGTTAACTAGAAGAGTAACATGGAATTAGAAATGTTTACGTAAGCATAGCAGTTGAGGCCTGGTTGACTGTGCAGCAGTGAGAATAATGAAAGAAGTATATATTTACAGTAGATCACAGGCAGACACACAGGTCAACAGATGGATTTTGGGGCTAAATCTGCGTCACACTATCTTTTTCCTTTAGTTTTTCAGTTACAGTTGGAATAAATGAACTCAGCACCACAGACCCAAGAAAACCTCAAAATGTCCGCCAGGGCTCTCTCCGGCTTGATCTGTATCAATTTGGACAAGCAGTGCAGCACTCTTTTCTCTGTCAACATTATCCTGCCACCAAATCCCATATCCATCTGTGAATGGATAGCATGTGTGTTACAGAGAAATTTATGGAAATCAAAAAGGTGATGATGAAAGATGCTGAAATCTCATCTGTCTTAATATGGGATGTGTGGGTCACATGCAGCAGGTTCCTATGGCTGTTGGTGAAAGAGCAGCTTTAGTATTGTCCGCTGGGGGATCAACAGCTGACTGAAGAGTGAAGTGCTCGGCAGCCATGCTTAACTGTTCTTCCCCTCTCGGCTGTTTTTAGCAAACATCCTCCTGATGACTACGGCCTCTGTCTCCCAACAGAAGAGCTGCACATCTTCAGACGTGTGTGCGCTTGTTCACACACAGCCTCGCCCCCCTACCCCCACATTACAGACCTCATCCACTTAAGCACATTTCTGATTCAAAGCACTGTACAAGCTTTTTGCACGCTGCACGCACACACACACACACACACACATACACACACACACACACACACACACACACACACACACACACACACGCCCCAGATGTAAGTGAAACATTTACAGATCACATGCAAGCAAACATGAACACATCTACACACGCACAGGAGTGTACTTGCATCCACACAGGCACACACACACACACACACACACACACACACACACACACACATATCACATGCGGCAGACACACACCACAGAGACTTCCAGTCCCCTCCCCCCAACTGAATAGTCTGTTCTGACAATCCACAGGACAGCCGGAGCATTGACGTCAGAGGCAGGCCCATGAAAATACAGGGTCCCTGGGGGGCTGAGGGAGTTATGCACATCTTCACAGCTTGGCTCGCAACTAGTTCAACAACCAATGAGCATATTACTGCCTCTGTTTACTCTTATTCGTTGGAAAATGCTATAATAATAAAAAAAGAAAAAAGGTTCCACATTTACACAGAGCCTGGCATGCACACATTTGCATGCGACTGCAATGCGGATCATCTGAAACGTGACGTCAATGGACGTCACTGCACTGTGATCCATTAGGACAAATGTGAGATAGGTGCATAATTTAAGTTAATGGAAATACAAATCACAGCACATCATTACCTGCCCTCTGTCGTCTTAATAATTGCCATTTTGAATAACGGCTGTCAGACTGTAGTATATTAGACATGCCCAGAGGAAAGGTTTGTTGCTCGCTCAGACATCCTCACAGTCCCCAGAGAAAAGATGACATCTTTGTTTACCGCTCAATGTTCTCAACCTCTTTCTGTTTTTTGTTTTTTTTTCGTCTTCTCACACATCATTGGGACATCAGAGCCATTAATCTCATTGTTCACTCTTGTTCACCTCCTCTCACCTTTCCTGAGATTGTCTATGACAAAATTATGTAACATAGTTACTGTTCTGCAACCAGACACAGTGTGTGTTGCTCTTGTCTTAGCTGTGTTCTTGTACAAAATGATCCTGCAATGATCATTATATTGAAAGAGTATCAGTTCATGTGTGTGTATCTGTGTATGTGTGTGTTAATATATCAGAGACAAGAACAAAAATGGCAGGGGGTAAATATATAATAAAATATTGTTATATTTTGAATACAGTAATCCTAAATACAAGTGCACAAATTAGTAGTAATAAGAAGTTGTCCATTGAATATACAGATTTTAACTGTACATTTGAATTGTCCTAAAGTGAATAACTTTATAGACCACATCACTGCAGACCATTGAGAGACCACAACTGGCCTGTATAATTAAATTATATTTAAAATAATCAGCAAGTCACTACATCAAACATTGCACATGCTGTATACATTCACATAAAATGAATTGCGAGAGTCTGACCTCACAAGATCCAGTAAGTATTAGTAACTCTAAAGTGTTTCAGTCATTAGCTTGTAGCTTGTCAGCTAACAATCCCTTTGTTGCTGTTGTTTCTCAAATAAGATGACAACCCAGACCAAAAGGGAGAATCATCCCAGTCGCCAGGATAAAATGTTGGCAGTAAACATTTCTGCAGCCTACTGATACGTTCACATTTGTACAGCTCATAGGTCTACATACCATGTTGACACTTGTACAAAATTTGTCACGTCACATTCGCATTACATTTTCATGACCTGACTTTTTTATCAGGAGGTGGAGGGAATGCTGGTGGAGTTGCAGGGAAAGGCTGCCAAGCCAGTGACCGCAAGACTGTGTTACAACATTTGTAAGTGAGAAACTACTGGATATTTTTAAAGAGACCTAGGGATTTCCTGCCGTGTTTTTATCGAGTTACTACAAAAATAGACTGGGAAATGTTGTTAAACTTTGCCAAAAGAAACCCACTGGCACTAACCTGAATGATCTTGGCCACGTTTTTATCAGATCAGAGTCACTCAGAGGGCAGAAGCCATTTTTGGTAGACCCTCATCACCCTCTCCATGCAGATTTTCGACTATACTTGTTATTTTAATGATGACCTCCTGTATGTTGTATGTTTTATGTATTTGCAGGAACGTACATTGTCAACACTCAGGCGACTGGGTTGGGAGAATACAAAGAAGCATGAAAGCAGTGGTCAGAAGGCTTTTCTATGCATTACATGTCTCCTGAGATTATTCCTCACTCAGCCTGTCTGAGTGCACATGAATTGGTGTGATGTCATCACTGTGCCATCCAGAGGGTGTTGGGTTATCAAAATTATGACCGTGATATTTATCACCAAGGGGACGGTCACTATCCTGGTTTTACCATCTAGTCAAGGGTATGTAGTATGTAGTATGTATGAGTTTTTTAAAAATAGCTCAAAGCGATGTGATCTGGGGCCACTGTCACTGTAAATGCAACATCGATAGGTTTAGCAAGTATGATGTTTTTGTGTGTGGAAGTATTGAGTAGAAACAGACTGATTTTCTATTCAACCAGATGATCTGTGGAATTTTTCGGTTATGCAACAGAAGCTTTTACGGTTGCCTTCTTGTTGTAATAAAGCTGAACTTGGATCCAAGCTCTCAATGAGATCCAAATGTACACTTAAAATACTCAGGTATTTATAGGTGATGCTCCATCTCTTTTCAGTGCTGCAGCCAATTCTGGTGAGAAATAGGGAGAAAAAAAAACATTCTGTAGTAGCTCATGTTTCCGGCTGCAGATGAACCCGGGCAGAGTCCGCCTTGTGAGGACCATGAGGCTCCATCTCCTCAAGGCAGTAGTCCATCTGAGCATCTGAACAGCTGCCACATGTACTAACTTGCATGCTTCTTGGAGGACTTCCTTCCATGTGGTGAACATGATGACAGGAAATTAAGAGTTGAGTGCAATGGAACCATTAAAAACAAGCTGATTTTTGTCAGCATTGTCACATCAATGGAAGCACTGTGTAGATTACCCAGCAGGGAATACATGCTGTGTCCCCAAGGGCAAGTGTCCACTAATAAAACTTGGCTCTTCAGCTGCTTGCATGTCCCTCCAGAAGAGGCGCAGAGCTGCTTGTCAACAGGAAACAGGCTGATCTGGTGAAGGTTGCCTTTTATGGACTCACTGACAGTAACAGCGTGTTCAGGGAACCTGAGGAGGATGAAGGTCCTAACGTTCATTTGGGTTGGAGCTGATTGGATGACTGATCTTATTTGTAACTCAGTCCTGTTCTTTCCATTATGGTTTATTATGGGATATAGGATTCTGCTGTCTGCTCTGCTTCCTCTGCAGATATCTTACACACATTACAATGTTGCTGCCCTTTACAGCAGGCAAAGGAGGCAGGCCTCTGCACATCCAGCATCTCCAGTATGAGGAGCCTCTGGTTGCAACATGTTCTCACTCCCAACTTGTTAAATGAGGCAGCATGGTCAGTGACTGGGTTAAGGCAACACAACTACTTGGTTAGGTTTAGGGAACAAAACTACTTGGTTAGGTATAGGGAACAAAACTACTTGGTTAGGTTTAGGGAACAAAACTACTTGGTTAGGTATAGGGAACAAAACTACTTGGTTAGGTTTAGGGAACAAAACTACTTGGTTAGGTTTAGGGAACAAAACTAATTGGTTCTGATACCCAACAAATCAACAGTGGTTCAGTCAGTCAAGCCCAAGCAAAAAACAACAGCAACAGTACTTGACCTGCAAAATTACCACACATGATATCTCGGCTTCTTGCACCAGATATGTCAATTAATAAAGCAGATGTGCAGATGTAATGCCCACATCTGACTAAACCCTTGAGTTTGAAATAACCTGTTTCTAAATCTGTTATTTGTTATTTTAACTGTTAAAGTCTTGCAACCCAATCGCCAGAATAAATTATGGCAATGTACATTTTTTGCAATCCAATGATATGTTGAAATTTTACATTTCTGTGGTTTCAATTTTATATTGTGACAAAACTGTGCTAAACCTCTGATAGGTTTAGGATTAGGCATAAAAGCCACTTGGTCAGGGTGAGGAAAATGCTTAAAATACCTGTTTTGGTCGCCACAAACACAAGCTGGAAATTGTTCCGAGGTCTCCTTAAAAATATCCAGTGGTTTCACACTTACAAACGTTAAAACACAGCCTCAGACTGTGGTCACTGGCTTGGCAGCCTTCTTGCCTATAGTTCCAACACCATCCTCTGCACCTCCCGATATGAAAGTCAGGTCATTAACATGTAATGTTATTGTGATATGACATATTCTGTAGGAATGCCAATATAATAATATTGTAAAAGCATTCATTAATAAACAGTACATTTATAGTTAGTCAATCTTTGGTTATTTCACTGTTAACAAAACCATTTGTTTATTGTAAAGTGGCAATTGATGTTTATAAACCTTTACAATTTCTTAAAAATGGTTTATAAAGTATTTCATTGTTTTTTTTAACAGTGAAACAACTATTAACTAAAGTTAATTTAACTATAACTTTACCATTTATTAATGATGGTTATTATAAAGTGTCCCTGTTGATGGCCCGATCTACAAAAACAAGACAAAACAAAACAAAACAAAACAAAATAAAACAAAACGTTGCAATAAACAGTAGTTTTCCTTTATGCTTTATGTGGTCCCTGTAGACAGAAGAATGTGTGTAACATCAGTAACATTTCTAATATTTCAACCAATTCAATTCATTCATAATATTGATCTCTTTTAGTTATTTTGATAATAGTTTATATGTCATTATGCCTTCTCTATAAAATGTGCTTCAGGTCAGGAGGTTCAGGAGAAGTAAAGTGGTTAGAGCAAGACAGACCTTACATAAGAAAATGTTCAAATTCTGTATGATTAATTATTTAATCCCTGCAGGGATTCATCTACATGGAGGTCAAAGGTCAGGGCGAACTGTAGCACCCCTGGTAGCTGATGGGTATTTTCCTGCAACGCTGCAACCTGAAGAAAGGTCACTGTAGACATTTTTTAAAAAAAGCATCCAAACAGTGGTGACGTAGGTTTGTGAGGCAGCACTTGGAGCAGCAGAGCTTACTCTGACTGCAAAATGAAGCGTTTGTAAATTCAGAGCACTGCCAGAATTCCTCTGCCTAAATTCAGAGACGAGTCGACACACTGTTAGCAGACGATGTGGACAACTGTGCAACAGTGCAACTCTGGACAAATGGTATCAAGCTAAATGACCTGTACAGTATAAAAATTTTAATCTACTGCTATGGAGCTTCTTCATATTAAGAAGAGACTTAAACTACAAAAAAACGTGAGACAGATTTAACCCATTTTTGAAGCGCTTTTATTAATCTGTCGCCAATATTTTGTTTATTCAAAGCCTGTTCAGCACATGACGCGCTTAACAGAACGACACTGTGCAGTAGGTGGAAAAATGTAATGACGTGATCCACGATGACCATATTTCATTGACCATTTCAACAGTTTAACTGCAGCAGCCGCCTGAAACAGTGGAAGCCTTCTTCTGCTCGTGTGCCACATGCTGGCAAATTTAATGTGACCGTATAACACCTCTAATGCTCTCAGTGGCTCGCTGTGATTCAGACCTCGCACTGCACAATTAAATTCAAAAGCAAAGGGGATTAACGTGGATAATATGGCGAGAAATAAATGAAAGAAGCGTTGATAAGGTTTCCTATCAACGCGCGGGAGAAAAGAGAGCGCACAACGGACAGGTGGTGCAGATATGTGATGTGCGGAGCTGCGTGGAGCGCTGCAGTGGAGGGAACTGCAGAAAGAAGCACATGAATAAAGAAAAAAAAACATTTAAATGGGTGAAAAAAAAGCTGTGATGAAAGAAGTGTGCAGGGGGGTGGGGTGGTTTGTTGGTGGGTGTATCTGCGTCAGAGCTGGAGCCAATGAAGTCAGAGATGGGGCAGGCTCGAGCTGGAGACGCTGTTACTGCCACTCACGGCACCCGCCTGGGCCTCATGTCCTCTACGTCACAGAGCTGGCACAAATTATGCCTGCCTGAACGTTTGTCACACACACACGCATGCACACACACACACACACACACACAAGGTAAAATGTAATTTATGTGCATTACACTCTTACAGTGTACAGTGCCTTTCAATGGCATTTAAATCAGCACCAGCAGACGTGTATTTTACTCCCTAAAATAAAATAAAAGCACAAAGATTTGACTGAGAAGTGAGGATGATTTTTACAGTTTTCCATACATTATTCTTTGCACCTTTTACAACATCCAGCTGCTAATGATCTAGTTAACGTCTTTGTATTTAAGTAAATGCAGCTTATAGCCCGATAGCTGATGCAAGTGCCAATATTTCCAGAGAAACCAAATGGCTTTTTAGCATCAGTATCAAAGCTAATAAAGTATTATATACGCTGTATTTGTGCTAAATTAAGTCTTTTTTACAATTGGCTCTAAGTGTACTTAAATATTAACTCATTAATTAAGGACCCCCCTCCAAAATGCAGATTTACTGTAGTCTTTGGTAATAAAATCCAATAAAGAAATTAAGGACAGTACAGATCATATAAACAATATTAGTTCTTTCACAACTGCAAAAAAAAAAGGTAAGAAAAATATCACAGACACACACACAGCCCAGCATTTACAACACAACACACACTCCTGCATCTCTCACACATGCAAATCCTGGTTACTCAGATTAGCGGGCAGTGTTTCTGTTGGCACCACTTCTGACCTAGATTATCACATCCGTAATTCTAGAGAGGATGACTATGATGGTGACAAGCATGTGGTCAGAGGTCTGTGGAGGGGAAAGAGAGAGAGCAAAAAAACAACAACAAACATAACAGAACAAAACAAACGCTGCTCGTCGGCTTTGCTGACGTCACTCAGCCATGTAAAACGCTTCACTGTGCAATCTTGTAAAACTGCGGGCAAAATGGGAGGTCAAACGTGTCTCTTCACATGTGTGCATGAGAGCGGGCACCTGCCATTACGTGTTGAGCACCACTGGCGCAAGAGGACAGCTGCAAATGTTATCCAACTGGAATGAAAAATGTAAAAATGTGAATCCTATTGTTTCAGCTTATTTCAAATATATTGTTTTCATCAGGTAAATTAAAGGTCTGCTGGTGTGATCATTTTTTAATCAGTATTTGAGTTAAAAAATGTTTCAGAATTGTATTTATTTATTTTGTTGCTTCTAACACAACAAGGAGAGCAGCAGCTGCAGCTCTGCCGGCAGGAGTCACATCCTATAGGTGATGACGCAAGCAAGGAGACATGAGCCATGACCTCATCAGCTCCCCATCAAACCATCGCTCTACTCTCTTCCTCACACACACACACACACACACACACACACACACACACACACACACACACACAATGATAAGTTACTACTAGCTATAAAAATCCCTGCGCTGGATGCTAACAGCGTCCTGGTCAGATGGAAGCCTTTCAAAAACACAGTCAGATCATTAATTACAGCTGAGTGATGTCACACAGCCTGTCAGTGTGTGTGTTACTTGTGAGGGTGTGTATACAGTCTGGTGCAAGCATTAGACGTGGATGCATCAAGAGGAAATGATCTCTGATACAACAACCCAGTTAACCTTTACAAAATTAAAAATATTTTTTTTAAATGTATTTTTCACATTTGAATACTTTCCTAACATGCTTTTATTTTATAAGGACAAAGAGGAAGAATTAGTGCTTTAATGTTATTATTAATATAATTGTAATTTAAAATAATATGAGAAAAAATACAAAAACAGTATAAATTCTTATGAAATATTCAATTATTACAATGTAATTTCATTGATATACATAACGTGCAATAATGCTGTGTTTCTAATGTAAAAAAACAACAACATTCAAATGTTTAAATTGTAGTTTTTTGATCTTTTGTTTGGTTTAGTTCCATTCAGTGTTAACAGAAGCTATATGGGGAGAAAAAAACCCCACTGGGATTGATGAAAGAACATCATTTTTGTGAGTTGTTATAAATATATTTTGTGTCTCAGAAAAGAAATAGAGAGAGAACGAAACAGAGAGCTCCATACTGAGCTCAAAGAATTCGGGGAGTGGCTGCGGGGACGAGCGGTAAGTGGCTGCCTGCGGCTCTCATCAGAAGCCAAACAAAGTCAGTATGAATCATAGGTGAGAAATATGGGTGCTGACGTACAGGCCTGTCAATCTGTCCGCACAGCAGACATCAGAACGGGCCAAGACGGCCGAGCAGCCAGACGTCAGGTCTGCCTGTTTACTGATAACACATGGTCACAATCTACTCATGAACTAAACACACTAACACACATACACACTCGCCCCGACCCTTACTCACACTTCCAACTTGAGGCTGTTGCACTGTATTCATGCTCAATATTTCAACAACTTTATTTTCCTGATTTATTGTGTTTTACAATCCAATCGTTTGTAATGAGAATGTGTTCAGCACTGCAGTCTGAAATTGTGAAATTAAAAATCAATGACCTCAGTTTAATGTTACAACAATGACTTCACTTCAACAATCAAATTTAATTGTTTTTCTGTTTTTTCCTGCCTTCTGCTACGTCACAAACAGCTGTGATGTTCAGGTAAATCTATCTTTTTTGTGGACCCTTTCATCAGTCACTAACAAGTCTGCAAAAGATAATAATAATTTTAAAAGATGTTCAATCCACAGTTTGCTGGTTGTCTGCTCCATGGTGAACGTCTCTGATGCCGCTCCCTGCTTTTCATAGTTATACTTTAGCCCCACCTAGTGTCTGTCTGTCTGATGGAGGCATCTAGTAAGTTGAGTCAAATTACAGGGAGGGCAAAGGTCAAAATAAATCTAAAAATGTGAAAACTGAAAAAAAAAATACAAATGACGATATGAAGAAATTTTGGATTCTTTCCTTATGCAAATCTTTGTGTGGACGATTGTGACCTGCAACTCACATTAAGACCACTAAGCGGTGTTCTTGTACAAGCTGAGCTCGTTCCAGTCAGTCTAAAGCTCATAAAGTGAAGCGTCTGAGCTACATTGTCCTCAGAGAAGAACAAGGATGAGAATATTCATGAGAACTTGTGAGTGTTTGAATGTGTGTGGGGTTGCATGTGGTTTATACACTAAATGCTGTGTGACGTCAAAGAGCCCCGCGAGCCTCGGCTGCGCTTCCACAGTTTTCAGCATCGTGGGCACAGAGCCAAGCTAAAGAGACACACATGGTGCACCGCTGGAAAACCATGCCAGTGTATGACGCTGAGCTGCTCCTCAGTTTGATCTATGTGGACAAACCAATCCACAAGATCTGGAACTATTCTCTAAACAGTCTGAATTCAAGATGAAAGAGGGACTCTTAACTGGCCTTGGCCGTGCTGACCTCCTGTCTCGCAGGAACAGGCTCTTTTTGTTCCTCTAAAGGCTCCGATTCAAGAAACAGATGATGACACAGTTAATTGTTATCCCACTACCCACCATATAAGTGCCCTGGTTTTATCGACCATCAGTAAAGAGGTGTGTTTAGAGTCATTTCTATGGCTTTACTTGAGCTGCTTTATGGACTATTTGTTTGTTTTGTATAAAACCAAATATGTTCAATACTATATTATGAAGCTGGGGCCGATTCTGATCCAATATCCGTATCGGGGCCGATATTGTTGAATGTATGTGTCTGAAGTCACCGATCCACGTAATGATCTTAAATCCATATATCTGATCAATTTGCCTTTGCACTTTGAAATTCACTTATTACTTTTGAACTCGTGAATAGAAATGTCCTTGCTAGTAGCTGATAATGATTTGCGCTCCAATTGCTTACATTTTCCAAAACATTAAAAGAGTAGCCAGAGCAATTTGTGCTTCTATAACTGTTTGTATGTTAAGCAAATAAATTGCTTTAAAAATACATTTAATTTTTCATAATTTGTGTATATTTTTAGCTCTTTTAATCAGAACTAGATTCCAACTGATACTCAATTTTGGGGGCTGATGCTGATACCGACATTAGGAGTAAAAAAATTCAAAAATTGATATGTCTGCCAATATGTAATTCAGGTCTATGTGAAATACATATTGGCCAAATCTTATCATGGATTAGTTGGGTCATATGCAGTGATGCACCGCAAGCGCTGTGGCAGCGTCTCTTTAGGTGGCAAGCCAATGTGTATGTAGCTCACGTGATGAATTGCAGACAATGCCACCGTCTCCTTTGTCTCTAAAGTAAGTGTTTGAAAAACTGGCGGAGGCAGAGGCCGTGATACATGGGAGGAACGCATGATTACACGTCCTAATTTAAAACACAAAAACAAAACAAAAAACAGTGTGGAATATATTCTGCCTGTTTCCTCCCCGATAGGTGATGGATCAGTGTAGCTGGGCACCTGGTGAAGCTATTTGAAAGCCCACGATTGATAAAGCTAATGTCCTGACAAACCTATGTCAAAGCTAATGCTTAGAGCTAACGCCACTGAAAAAGCTTTATTAGGTCGCCTGCAACACTGATGCATCACAAAATGAAGAGAAAACAAACAGACTGTATTTCTGTCCATTACATTGGTTTTTTAATTAACCTGCATCAAAACTGACATAAATCTGCCAGACGGCGTACATTTAGTTAACACTAATGAAGGGAAATTAGGTCGGAGAGACACTGGAATTTAATGTAACATTATAGAGTTTTATGGAATAATTCATGTCATTAGTCAGAGAAAGGCTAAAGTGAATCCTTTATTTCTTCACAATGGAAAACTTGACCAATATCTGATCAAATATATTTTATATTTCCCTTTAATTTTCAGTGCATCCCCAATGTCCATTTATCCAACTTCATTATTGTGGCACCGTCTGTACTTTCATTGTCAAGTTGACTGAAAGAACATTATACAAGATTACAGCTAAACTTCCTTACTTTGCTACTTCACCTATGACAAAAAAACTATTAAAATGTTCAATATATACAAAGGTTCATGTCTAGCTTTGCACCATATCTACTGTAGGCTCATGGAAGGAGAGCTGGTCAGTTGCACAGCCTTGAGGCTGTTGACCAGCTGCGGTGGTGGCTGCTGGGTGGGGGGTAAGCCCGGACCTGTAATCGACAGGTCCAGGCTGCACACCAAGAGGCAAGACAAAAAACGCTTTGTGGTCCTGATATGAATCTCAATGCCCCTGTTTCTACACCTCCCCTCCTGGCCTCGCCGTGGATATGTGAGCGAACAAAAACGATCTCCATGAGAAAATACGAGCTCAGGCACCCGGAGGCGACAGTGAATGGAGCAGCGACAGTGAAGCACCATAGTGACTGGAGCTAGTTGTCAGATTCTGTTCATGATGCACAACATAGATTTATTGCATTTGTCTGTTGTTTTAGCTCAAACAACAGATCAGATTGTATCATGAAACGGTTTAATTTCATTTCAAGATGGTTTTGTTTAAAGCATTTGGCTGACTGAACTAGACCCACCAGATGAGAAGCATGAGGTATTAAGCTCTTTTTTTACAATGATACCCTTTAACAGTTGCTCTTGGATAAGCAAAATATTATACATGACTTTCTACTTCCTTCAGGAATCACTTCATGGTGATCAGATCAACATTTGCTTTGACAACGTGATGTAAAATGTGTTGTGGGATGTGAAAATCTTGAGTGGGAGGGGTTCTGTGGGTGTGTACCCCCTAAGTAGTCACAGATGCCAGCACAGTCGGAGAAGGAAGCGCCCGTCTCTCCTTCCGCGTTAGCCAAGGGAAACTCTGGTTTGGGCGTGGGCCCAAAAAGATGTGGAGCCAAAGACTGTGATACAAACAGGTCACATCTTCAGTACAAACACACAAACGTGCAGTCCGGAGGAAGCCATAATGTTTACGGTAAGTCCTGCACTGCGTCTTTGAGTTTATATTGCGGTGTTCAAGGGTCAGGTTACTAAATGTTTACCTCCGGTGGCAGATATGTAGATATAAGTGATTTTATTCGTTCAAGTTTTGAGATATCTTTTCATGATATTTTGTTTGTAGTGCTCATTACAAAAATTACAATCCAAAAAGGCAAAATCTCTTCTCATAAGGGTCATCCTCCCAGTTCATGTCATGGATTTTCATCAAAATCATGTTGAAACTTCTATTATGTGTATTGTGTGCACTGTATGTGTGAGGAATTAAGATTAATATTTTGTCAAGACAAAGAGAACAGGATGACATCATCAAGTATGCAACAAATCAGGCTATTTCGAGATGAAACTTGCAAATTTCCAGAGCCTAATGAAAAACTGGCTCAGTTGGTATCACACAGATAGAAAACCTTGATGTCGACACAGTACAAATATCTACATATGGAGTAAAACCACGGAACGTAACATAAAAGATCAAGGAGTAATTAAAAAATCACCTTTGATGAGTTTTTTTTATATATATGCAATGAATGTCAACACTTTCGCAAACAAAAGTTTCAAGGAAATTAAAATAATCCTTCTTGGGGAAAAAAAACTTGGGTTAAAAAGACCCAAAATGTGGATTTTTCTGAAGCTATATTTAGCAAGATCTGTGGCACTAAGTTTTTTATGCAGGACCAAATAACTTGTAGATGTGACAGAACTACATTCATCCTACACAGAAACAACATTTGGTTGAAAGAAAGTGAAAACTAGTGGAGATATGAATTTTTGAAAATGACAGATTCTTCATTCTGGTAAAAAAAAAAGAAAAAAAAAGAGCTGACTTCCTGTTATGAATTTGATTACTGTAACCGTACAGCAACAACTATTTAAATGAAAACATGTTGCCAAGTTTCCTTAGTGTCTCTTGGATGTTGGGGACAAATTTCAACCCAATCCACTGAAAAAAAAGCGCTTGGTGATGTTTACAACACACATACAAAGAATCACAAACATGCTTACATTTAGCTCTGAGAGTATTTGGAGTCTGGCTATAGGATTATACATGATCCCATGAATTTAATAGAAGTTTCAACTTGAATTTCTTTGACAAAATCCATGACATGAACTGGGAAAAGTTCTGGATTTTGAGTGAGTTGGCATGGAGTGACCCATATGTTAATGGGTTTTCAACTTGAATAATGTGATGCAAAGGAAACACCACACTAGTCCTCATGTAAGCCGTTTCCATTGCTACAGCACTATTCATGCACGCAGGCAAGATTCTCTGCTTGAAGGTGATGCTGTTCTTGGCCTTGAACTTCCAACTCCTGTCATGTGTTTGCCAGCATAATAGCAGCCGCGCTTCCGATCGAGGTATTTCAAAAGCTGCCTCTTGAAAATGAGGAACGCTTGAATTTCAAGCAAAAAAGATGAGCTGACCCGTAGTTTTCAAACCACAGGCGCTCTGAGGAAAGTAAAGCATAACGCTCCAAAGAAAAGGACTGATTTTGGTTTATACTGGCCTGTTTACCATTCAGTGATCACGCCACAGCTTGCCCACATTTATATTTTATACTAAATCACTTTGAGCATCCCTGGTCTGGATTAGGACTTCCACATTATTACTGTCACATTACTGTTCAGGCTGCCACTGGGCTCGAGTTTTCCCAGAAAAATGAAGGTCGAATTATGGCACAATGGAAGTATGTCTGCCATCGCACAACCAAAACAAAAAGAAGCATTGTTTTCGGTGCTATCCTCAGCTAATGATGGAACAACTGGGGGAAACTTGGAAACTCTACACTGCAGAAGAAAAAGAATCCAGTTAACGGAGGAGGCAAAGAAGAAGAATAGGGAGAGTGATGGAAACCGAGGTAAAACAAGAGTGAACAACGGGCATTCACTCAATGGAGAGCACCGGTGTTGTGTCTAAGTCTGTTCCCCCATTAATATGTGTTCTCCCACCGAGACTTGTGAGGGTTCAATGCTGGCAAAGCCTGCCTGCTTATCAATACAACCCAGTGTTTTACTTTGACCTTTTCCTCGCACTGAGACCGGGGATGCTACGTCAAATTAGGATTCGTATGGTTGCTTTTTGAACAGTGGCGAGGCTGCTAGCAGTAGCCATGCTGCTAACGCTTGTAAAGCAGCGCCAACCGTAATACCACAGGAAAACACTAGGAACATGTAAGGTTGAAAAGTTGTCTATTTCTGTTTTAATGAGAGCATATCAATCAAGGGGCCAATCAGAGGCGCGGCCAGAGGGGAGGCCAGGGGTGGCACAATTTTCTCAGAAATTGATCGGTCTTGGTGTGCAGTCCTCATAGCTCACCTGTGCAAGCAGCTTCTTACAAACCATCCTTACGTTTAGCGACCTCTAGTGGTCATAGTAGTGTTATATGTATGAGCAAAGGAGGAAGTCAGGTGACGTACTATAAAAAGAAAAAAGTCAAATTATGGAAGTGGCTTAGGTGGTTAACAAATGGGTTACGGCCTGGGCCACAGTTTTCTGTCCGAGCCCGACCAAGTTTGAGAGGGTAGCGCTCGACAGGCGTCCTCTTATTTACGTCCGCACCTGACTCGAGCACGATGCAGTTAATCCTTGCCTTTCATTACCATGATTACAAACATGTACAGTGTAGATGACGGTGAAAAGGCATCGTTCTACGCACAGACATAGACATAAAATAACACTATATTTTCTCTAAAAGAAGAAGAAGTTATTTGATATGACCAAACATGGAGATCATTCTTACATCTCGGCCGGCAGGTTCTGGTATCCATGCTCTACTGTTCGTATGTCGTATAAATCAAAAGTGTAAGTTGTTTTGGGAATCTTTGGCAAACGACCTGTTCAGTCTCTTTGGTATGACAATGTGTTGTGGATATCTGAACATGCCTAAAGCTCTGGAGCCCTTTTATAAAGTTAATATTTATTGTTGTAAAGTCAGTCAAACAACCACAGAGACACAGAATAACCCCTCTGAATTCACACAGTGCATATCTATGAATCAACCCCACCTTACAACTGGCAATCTAGGTAAACCACCATTCTACTTTATATGTGTATATTCTAGTTTCTGAATCAACCGGCCCTTCTTTTCCTGACTGATGACAGCCACACTACAACCTAAGCTGCCCCTGTAGCTCTGATGCCAAAGCTTACATTTCCTCGACTTCCTTCTGCAGCTGAAAATAAAAGTCTGCTCTGCAACTAATGTCACACAAATGTGACTCCGCTGGGAACTGAAGAGAGATTATAAAAAGTAATCCGCAGCAACAAAGAAGACTGTTTACTAGGGATCAAAAATACTTATATGAGTGGAGAGTTGATTGCATGTCAGCCACATGTCACTGTACAGGTTGTATAGACTGTGCATCCTGAAGGCATCACCAAGTTTTGGTGCCTCTGGACTTTGCAACAAACCAGTGGTTCAGAGCTCTGTGTTCATCAAACCTGCGGTCTGGCAACAGTTCAACTCTCACACCGTCATTTCTGACCATGTCTCCTACCTTGGTCGCTGCATCCTGCACGCGGGGATTCCTCAAAGTCCTGGTCGTCAGGACTTTTCCGTTTCTTCGACATTTGCTGCTCCCTGCTCGAGTGATGGATCTACCCACCGCTGAGTCGATATCTGCTGATAACGTGAGACACCTTCAACCAGCGGGGTACACAACACATACAACAGTCTGCGGGAGGCGAGAGGAGGAGAAATACGAATAAATCTCAGTCCCATTCATTCAGATCTCTTCTCTGGTTGTCCTCTTCCCGGCGTGCTGTGTGCGCAAAGTTACCATGTGCTGGCCAGCCGAGCATCTGGAGACGCGGCGAGGCATGGAGCCGGTCTCCTCCTGATTCCCGCCGTAATCGGACAAGATGCTGATGTTTCCTCCGCGGACGCTCCGGAGCTTACTCCTCCTGACAGATGAGAAATATTTACAGCTGAAGTGATTTGTCGATCACGTGCGTGGCGGATTATGCTTGAACGCCGCTCGGATGGATATTACGCACTCGAGGCAACTTGTTGATCTTCATCATAAAAGTGGTTTTCGTCAGTCCGGATGCCTTTTTGTTTCTTTTTGTAAAGTCAATTCATACTTTGAACGTTGTGTGTGGTGTTTTACTGGAACGGTACCCGGCGACGTCAGACTACAAGTCTAATCAGGCACGGATGACGCACAGCCGACACAACGGGAACTCTTGGCTATCTTGAAGAGTATAGACCAATGTAAACGGAGATTGTCTGGACGTGGTCGAGCGCACCAAAGCGTGCGTCCCTTTGGCGACATGTGAGCTGCACACTAAGTTGCGGGTAGAAAATGCTCTGTGAAGGAGGAGGAGAGGATTCCTGGAGACACAGTCGTACAGAAGTGGTGTCGGGGGGGCGCGCAGCAGCTGTAGTACAATACCTTCTCTTTTACAACCCCGCCAGTCCAGCGACGAGGAGAAAACACTCTGTTTGTCCGTGACACTTCTTGCGCAAAACCGCCAAATCCAAGTGCCGGAGTGACACAGAACGAACAAACACGCATTGTGTAGTGAGGACCAGTCTTTGCTTTCACTTCAGGACCCACAGAGCAACTTGAGAATAAGCTGTGAATAAATGCAGCAGAGAGGGAGAGTAGCGGTGTGGCTGCGCGCACTACAGAGGAGGCAATGACGCCACCGGTCTGGCTTTTTACAAATTGCTTGATGGTAGTTTTCCCCTCCGGTCGGCTCGGCTCTGAATGCCAGAGAATTAGAAGAAAAAAAAAAGAGTCAGCTCTCTGCTTTCAGAAGTCACTCACTTCTGCTTTCACACATTCAGTCTCCTCTCAGGAGGGTCACAGATGGGTTCCTGACACCAGTTGAGCAAGGGCACCCCCCCTCCTCCTCACCTTCCTCACCTCCTCCTCCTCCCCCTCCTCTTTTCATTCTCTCATATGCTGATTTATTTATGAACACTCCCGGGTCAGGGGATCATATTCCATTTACTACATCTGGTTTAGATTTCCAGTGCAGCACCTATACTGTGTCTTGGATGTCAGAGCGAATACCTTTTTTTTTTTTTTTTTTTTTTTTTTGTGCGTCTGTGCGCACATCCGCGGCGGGTTTTCTTGCAAAGAGCTACGCTTGCATTCGTGCCAGTGACGCTGGTATTTCGTGGTATTTTCTGAAAGCAAACACGCCTTTCTCTCTCTCTCTCTCTCTCTCTCTCTCTCTCTCTCTCTCTCTCTCTCCCTCCCTCTCTCTTTCTCTCCCCCCCTCCCCTCCCTCATTCACTGCAGCTACTGACGTCAAGACATGCTTGCGTCAATGCTCCCTGCTTTGACAGAGAGCTTTTTTTTTCACTGGGATCATAATGGGATTATTAGGCTTAGAGAAATACCCTGCCTTCGTGGCTTTTTAGATTTTTTTTTTAATGTTTTTTTTTTATAGATGTCCCATTATCTTTTCTTTCTTTAAATATTATTACATTTAACAAGAAAAGGAAACAGGACATATAATTGGCTCATCATAAGGACTGAATGAGTGTGTATCCTTCCACAATATGATGATGATGCTTTTTCCCTCCAATTTTTCCATACATAGTTTATAACAGCAATGGCCATTAAGATCCTACATGCATCCATTCTTGAGTGCTTATTGACCTGAATTTGCACAAAACTGTGTTTACTTAACACTAACACTCATTTTTAATATCTTTATATATATTAAACATATATTAAGCGTACAGGCAGAGGCTGGGCTGACATGACAGTGAGACCTCAGGGTAGCAGCAGTCACTTGTGTATTTGATTTAGCGGATTAGATGTCTGTTCCTTCCTGTCAGTCTGCGGTTTCTGCTTGTACAAGTGGGAGGATGTCATGATGTCCTCATGCACTGACCTTGATCTTCGGGGCTGAATGGGCTCTTGTGCCTGCCTCACCTCACATAACGCCTTTCTATACACTTTCTCAGCTCAACTGCTCCGCGTTTTCTGTCAGTCTGTGTCTTCACAGTGAAATACACTCTGCACATTCACACACACTCATGGGTCATTTTAAAAAGGGACAAAAGGTCATAATTTCACATTAAAATATCCTCTTAGAATCTGGCAAGAAATGACAAAAAGCATACCTTTCTTGCCTCGAAACATTAAACATACTTAGGACTTTGTTCCGTAACATTTTAAAGGCCAGTGGTTGTTCTGTGTTCTATTGAAACATCTGGCAGGACTTGGGGACAGGATTGTTGCCTTTAACTCAAGGTCAAGCCTTTGAGCTAACATGTAGGTCATTTTGCAGTTTACTACTGAAGATTCATCTACAGCCAACTCTTGTTTAGTATTAAGACATCAGGAAGGTCTGATGAAATACATACACTGATTTAAAGGTGCAATATGTAGTTTTGGGGAAGATATTTTAATCAATTCATCTACTGATTTTTTATGTCTAAACAAACTGAATAAACAAACTGACCTTAAAGGGCAACAACTTTGTTTATATGTGGCGGACCCTGCCACCTTTCTAGGTTCAATGATGGGACCTTATTTTCCTCTGAGAACAGCTTGTTTATTCGGTTATGGAAAAAATCCATATATTGGAGTTTGTATCATGACCTCATTAATATTCACTCCCATTTTTGAAACCAGCATCAACCAACCAGCTTCTGCCCCCCTTGCTTCAACCACACCCACCTTCGAAACCTGTGAAGTTTCATAACTGTAACTTATACAGTTGTGATGCTATTACGCTGACAATTAACACCTGGCAAAATACTCAAAACTGCTTTTCTGTTAGTTCCCACTACAATGATGACACACACACACAAAGTGAAAACTCTAGCCCCTTTCACACTGCCTTTCCAATGTGGGAAACTTGTGCTGGTATTCCGCCTTGCCATCTGTGTGGAAGTTACAGAGACATAATGGGGGGACTGGTTCCACCAGCGGACGTAGAAACTGAGCCGTAACAGAGGCGAGATGACCTGTGTGTAAGGATCAGCCGGCAGCGGGGGACAGGGGTGTGTTGGTCTGATGGCGTTCACAGTCCCTGCCAACATATATTATAGTTACAGCCCTGAAAATGCCTATGGTACATGAGGAGGATGTTTCTGAGGATACTGAGGAATATTTGTATGTTTTAAGAACCGAGAGAGAAAAGAGTTTAATTGATTCAGAGATGGGAAGCTGGTCTGAGAGGTTCAGAGATTGTCATGCAGCCAAGCAGCGTACAGTACCTGTTTAATTCTGTTTAGTATCTGGTTACATTATGTGCAGTTTATTGGTTGTTAAGCTTAGTATTAGGGCCATGGTCGTGGTTGAAGGTTGATGATTAGATTTAGATTGCAGTGAAGGATGCAGGAACTGTAGATTCAATAAACTCCCCAAAGTGATCTAGTTCTGCTGCGACAGAGGCTCTGTAGAACTTCTGAAGCTTCTCATTTGATAATGCAGATGTGGCTGCCCAGATGTGCAGCAAACCCCCAATTTACAGATACAGTAGCAGGATGAAGACAAGATCGTACCATTTTGATTTAGAATACGTTGTTGGTCACAATTATTATAAGTTGCTATAGTTTTTAGTTTTTAGTAAATAATCTAAAAATTCTGTTGTGAATCCATTTTACTGAGCTAACCTTGGATTGTTGTCAAAGCGTCAGCTCAGTAACTTAGGTCAAACAGGAAAACAGACTGTGATATGCTCAAAGGTCAATTTCATGTCATGCCAGTACGAACAAGACTTAATACATTTTTCTCACCTTATTAACAAAATGCATGTCTGGGCTTGTGCTATGACAGGATGGTGCTAAATAGATCGTGCATACTGACTGTGGGGTAAAACTGAGTGCAGCTGTGTAATTTTAATAAATAATACAAAATAGTCTTGTAAATGAAAACACTATTAATCATATTTATCCTTATTAAAATAGAAATGTGACTCAAAGTGATTTGGGCCCACTGAACCACTGGAACAAGCAGATACTAAATGCATAGTGTTATGGGAAAAGTGCTAATGACATGTTACGTGTATATGTTTAAAACACATGGGGAACTCACGCGGTTCAAGTGAGTATGACTTAAGTTGTGTCACCGATGTCCTGAAAGAGAAAACTGCCTTCATGTCAGGGAGGTGTGAATGGAAACAGGGTGAGAGGGTAAAAGTTGAGTGTTGGTCTCTGGGGTTTTTCTCACCCTGATGTCCAAACTCTGTAGTCTATACAGTCCCTGCAGTCAACGCCCTCCCCCCTTCAGATGTACAGGGATGTAATTCCTCACCCATGTGTGCAAAATACTCTCAGTGTTCTTCTCTCACAAAGGGAGCAGGAGGATCGGCTGAGTTAACTCAAACCTTTGATGCATATTTTGAAGGAAAAGTCATTTTAACACCATACAAAACAGTTATAACCTATGTTGAAATGTAGAAATAAAAACACTGAACAGTGTGATGTTTTGGGGGAAATTTGTTCTTTTCAGGTGCTGCTGATAGTGAGGGGCCACGAACAGCTGACTGGATGCTCATTACAAAGAACCAATAAAAAAAACTACCAAACAAGGACAGAAAGACAGGAGTTTGGGGATGATCCTTTAAACCAGTGGCCAAACCAACATCATAGAACCAGCGGCAACAAAGGCTGCCACACGTTGCCATGTTGCCACATGTTGCCTGTGGCTCGGCCAAAAAGCTGCACTTGGACACACTGCAAGGACAACCGCCAACGGCCAACCAGCTCATACATTCTGCGCCTGCGTGAGAGGAAATACCTCTCCACACCACCAGATGGTGCTAGGGAAACTGGAAGACTCCGGACTGTGGATATACCACCCGCATTTTTTGACACCTCTCGCTTATATAGCCACTTTTAATTAAGAATGTAGCTGATAAAAAAGTTGCAAATGGCACTGACGATGAGTAAATGGGTAAAATCATGGATACCACAGCAACAGTCTGAAGGGGTTCCTTTCTTTTTCCGTTTCTCTTCTCTCTCTTGATTTTCTTAACTGAACAGCCAGTCAGAGTGATGTCTCTCAGAGACGGGCTCTGCCGCCAATTCAACATGCTCCAAAATGGCTGCCAACGAGGGCCCATGTAGCGAAAACACAGTAAAAACTGGGGCCACAGACATTCATTAGTGGCCCCAAGATTGATCAATGACCGACCGTTGGCCTGGTGTGTCAGGGCCCTTATATTTTTTGGGGGGTCGGTTTATTATTCAGCGAAACAGATAATTTGCACTTAAAACCTTGAGATTGCTTTAGAAATTATGGAAATTTGATCATTTTTGATCAAATTTGATCATTTAAATTCTACTTTTAACCCAATTTTATCTCCAAAAGAACCAATGTACACTAAAATCCTGTCCCTTATGTTGCCGTGGTCCTCCACTGGACCTGATGTTATGATCTACTTGGGCAGATGATATATTTAAAAATACCAATTGGAGGATAGTCAGTAACTAGATACTGTGTATAAGGATGAAATGCATGGGCCAGAGTAAACCACAACATAAAGAGCAGTGGAGTGTGCAATGAGCAACAGGAAGTAAAGCACATTCAAGAATGTCATGTAGATTGTCTCAAAAACAGCCATTTAAGAGACATCGACATGTTTTTAATGACACAGAAAGTTGTGTAGCATCTGCATAGCAGAGCACTGAAATGACATTTTATTTAATTTTTTAAATAATCTGGAACATAAAATCTCAAACAACATCGTCATGGTACAAAAAGCCTGATTTATCTATTTACATGTTACTCCTCAAGTACTTTCTCATTTACATTATAAACAACATTTAAAACCATTTAACATGTTTCAACTGTACATATTTTTCATACTGCTGTGAATATCGTGGAGTATTGCTTAATATAAGCATGTTAATAATGGATTTTGGTTCACAAAATGAAAATGAAAAAGAAAATACATGTTTCCTGCTATGCCGCACAAAACATATGAAGGAAAAAGTCAGCCAAAAATAACAATAAACATATATATATATATATTTTGTTTTTGAGTTAAAAAAATGTCATTTCTAAGTAATTAACTGAAACCAAAGCACATTTTTAAAGCGTTCAAGAACTCAAAGTCTTGGTTGCTTCTTCTTGGATTGTGAAGATTTAATTTTCGGTTGATTCTCCCTTTAAGTCACAGCAGATTAAACATCCTCCAGGCAACATTTCATGGTCGTCTCTCTCCAAGCTTCCATCAGAGGGACGGAGGTGTCACAGGAGTCCAGGCTGAAGGTAGCCGCCCGTGTGGAGAGGTGTCGTACTCGTGCACCTCTGTGGCTGTGCCGCTGTCGTACATGGGAGAGCCAGAGGATGGCACTGCGACTGAGGGAGACAGGCCGGGGTAGTGGCTGCTGGACCCTCGGAGGAACTGTGAGCTCAGGCTGTTGTTCGTCCCCCCGTTCTGGGACATGGGAGTCAGGGGCGAGTTACTCACAGACCACAGGCTGGTGTACTGACTGTAGGGAGACATGGAGAGAAACAAACTAATTAATGATCTCTTCTCAGGATGTTTTAGAAATTCTACTCATGCCAAAGTTAAAAAATAGTGTCCATTAATCATTTTTTTGACGTGTGTTGAGTCTGAGATATATTTATAAGTTACAGCACATTAGATAACCCTCACCCTGTCAGTCAAATTCCTTATCTGTGTTTACTGTGTGTTTTGTCTCTTTTTTGACAAATGAATTACACTTAAAATACCAGTGAAGGGAGGGAGAGCCTGAAACTTTACACACTTAATGAAGTTTTCTGTTTTATGGCGAGTGGCAACCAGTGTTAAGGTCCATTACCACCACATACCATGACAAAGCGAGAACAGGAAGAAATGAAAATGGTTTAAGAGGTGCTGGATTATTTACCTGATATTATCATGTGTATTTGGAACACAATATCAATATTTCATTTTTAAATATCACATCGTGACACCCCTAAGGTGGACAATTAAAAGAAATACAGTTTTTATTGTAAAGTTGCGGATGATATTGCTTAATTAGAAAGTAAATGGTTAATAAATACTGTGTAGTTCATCTATCAACTTTATCTGGATGCCACAACGTTATTTGTTCCTTTTCTGAGTTGTACTTTTATGTGTTGAGTTGATGCAATAAAACTAAACAAAGAGGAAGTACACAAACCTGGAGTTGCTACCAGAGGTGGAGTTGTGGGCCACTGGCATCATGCTGGTGTGTGTTGGCATCTGTAGACTGGACCAGTTATCGTGGCTCGAGAGCATGGACAGACAGGCTGACGAGTTATCGGAGTAACTGACTACAACACAAACAGAGGCACACGGGTTTAATATATTGGTCAGAAATCAAAGTGTATCACTGCATCTGTTGTTCTCTCAGTATGATTCATTATGACAGTTAAAGGTGTGAATATTCCCTCCATACATTCCTCGTCGGAAGCCCAAACATTTACAGCTCTGTGGCTCCACTCACACAAAAGCCAGAGGAATGCAAAGCATCCCCTGCTCAGCCACGTTTGTTTGAGTTTCTTGTTAATAGCCGGGGAGGAAGTGGTGTAATTCCTGGATGTATGAAGGTAAAAGGTGGAGGAGGACACTCACTGGGCGAGTTGGTCCGATGGGCGTAGGGACTGGTGTAGGGGGCAGAGCGGTGGTTCCTCAGGGTGGAGTAACGCTCACAGCCGTGGGATGGAGAGAGGGAGATGGGACTGCCAAACTGGCTGTGAGGACTGGCAGGAGGAATAAACCAACCACCTACTGGCTCCACAGATGAGAAGAGACAAAATGAAGCCAAGTGAGCAGCACAAAGTGTGACATGAAGTCAGACGAATAAATAAACAAAGTAATACTTACACTGAGAGTAGGTCGACTGCTGGTTTTCATTCACATCTTCTCTTATATCTTTGGTGTCAGTTCTGAAAAAATGAAATGATTGATCATATAATTGAACCCATAAACTTGTATATGTCTTAAAGACATCTATAAAATGTGTTCTTACCTCTCCTTTGCATCTAGGAAGGCCTTGGCAAAAGGGTTGTACTTTATTTTAAGAGCAGTTACCTAAAATCCAAACATAAACAACAAAAATTAGAATTGTGGTTTGCCACTAATACAAATCAGAACAAGTAACCCTTTGTAACAAGTGTACAAATCATATACTAAACTACTGAAAGACTCATTTTGAACTAATGTGGGGTGTATCATGAATTCTTGTTGCTGTGTGATTAGGTCACACTTAATAGAGCATCAGTTACACTATGTTAATTCACAGTTGCTACATTAATTGATGTGTGACCAAACATTAAACTTAATGTCAGACCTGCTCAGCCTCTCTGAAAGCAGAACAGTACATGTACACAAACTACACAGTGCCCCTTCAACTGATGATCTATTAAGTTTGAACTGATCATATAAAGTCTTTGTAACTTCACCATTTGTTGGTGGAGCACAGCAGGGCTTCATGATACCTCCTGCACATAAATCTAATTACCATCAGTCACACATTAGTTAATCATCACTTCAGTATATGATTTGTGCCCGTATCATGAAGCAAATGCTGTGCGTAAATTCCGTGCGTAAATTACGCACACATTTTACGCACAAAGCAGAAAGAATATTGTTCCTTACTCTACTGTTATTTTTTTTTGCAATATTAGTTTTTAAGCTGAGTTTCACACACACACACACACACACACACACACACACACACACACACACACACACACACACACACACACACACACAAAATGTATTGCCCACCTCTTCGTTTTGGTATGCGGTTACTGCAATGAACTGTGTCTCCGGGAAAGCGTGGCTGGTGATCATCCTCCTCGGGCCTCCAACCCGCACAATGTGGATGCGTGGCTCGTACTTGTGTAAGGAATTTAACATTATCTGGAAAAACAACACGAAGATTATGAAGCATTTTCACACGAATTACATTTTGAAATCAAAGCATGGATTTTAGAAAAAACACTGAAAAGACTTGATTTTTTATCTTGAAGACAAAAAATAAACGATAAAGGTAAAATATCGAACCTTACCTGACCTCCTCCGTTGAGTTTATTGGTGAGTTTGACTTTACTAAAGGAGACGGGAGCCTTCATCCAGTGCGCCCCGAAGTTTGGAGAGTCCGGGTGGATGTACACGCAGCTGGGAGTCTGGGGCTCAGGTTTGCCACCAGGGACCCACTCCCCGTTCACATACTTCCACCTGTGGTTGTCCGCAGATACGAAGTCCAGCAGGACAGAATACATGGCGTTCGGGTCCAATCCAGACACGTTCACCTTCAGCACCGGAAACATGCGCCTTGATAAAAGAATGAAAGAAATTAACTGTATTATTATTTATATTTATTCTGATCTATCCATCTATCTATCCAAAGGCTACTGTTATGGTGCATTCAAGCTCACCTGCCATTCTTTGTAACTATCATTTCATTTGTAAGATCCTTAAATTTTTGCCACAGCTCGTTCTCATCCAGGGACACTTTCAGCTCTCTCTCCGTGGGGTCGCCCTTCTCGCTGCCGGCCTGCAGCTCACTCTCCACCGCGCTGAGGAGGTGGTCCACCCGGTACTGACTGGCCTTCCCGGGACACTCTCCGGCGCCTGTGGCCATCCTGTCCAACAGCTCCAGGGCTGAATAGTTGTAATAACAGGGCTAATACAAATGAAATCTGCTCCAGGATGTCTCGTCGTGCCTCCACTCAGACAAGCGGTCATCTGAGGCCGTCACAGACAGCTCTTGAATATATAGTCCGAAGAGGAGCTCCATGTCGGGATGGGTGTTTGGAGCAGACATGGTTGGCTCATCTCCTCTTTGATGTTTGCGGGCTTGACACCGATTGGCTGGGAGCGGCCATATCACCGAGGCCCACAGGATGGCAGCGTTTTGAATAAAGCACTTACACCTACTTTATTACATCAACCTGTAAATATTGACACTTAGATCAAAGCCACACCTGCAGAATCCTGCAAACCCCTCCAGGCTGACCATGGTTGGTCTTCAGTCCCAGGAGGCATTTTCGCTCCAGATTTAGTTCTGATTTCTTGAACTCGTCATGAGAAATGTTGCCTGATTTTTCAGGTAAAAGCAAAAATACTTTAAATGTTGATACATTGTTCTGTCCGGGACAAATCTGGTAAACCAAGGCCTCTTCCAATAAACCTGAAACCCCTTCAGTCCTAACACTGTGCCAGTTTGTGGATGAAAGAAGAACTTCTTCTGATATAATCAATTAATTAATTAATGACAACAAACAGGCATGAAAAAATATACTCAAGCACAACAATCACATTGTTAATTCATTTATTGAGCATTGACAGCTATTAAAGTCTCACTTAAAAGATCGAACTGGTGGCTGTAAATCTTCATTATCGTCACATATCAGGTTTAAGGTTATCATATGTCAGATATCCTACACATGTCATTCTACTGTTACTAAAATCAAGAAAAGGCATTTTAAAATAATCTAAAGAGGCAATATGTGAGGATTTTAGTGTAAGACATTCACAAATGAACTAAAATTATCAACAAAATGTGAAGAAATAACAGTTTTGATGTAGCGTCAAAGACATTCATGTATTCTGTTGCAGAGAAATCCACTGAAGTTAGAAGCTAATGCTAACCAACTAGCTTGTACCTCCCTCTCTCTCTATCTGGGCTTTTTAAACAATAAAAATAAACTCACATGGTGTCAAGAAAAAGCAAAAAAACATGTACACCTGTGCTGCTGGCTACCGAGCCTGGTTCCATTGCCCTCTTGCCTGGCTCCGGTTCTGGACTTCAACCCCACTGGGTCCTTCCCACCCCAGGACTGTAAAACCACCTTCTCCTGGCAGACCAAAACCCCTGTGCTGTAACATCCAATACACTGCCAGTGCTGTGAGCTCCCAACCGGGCAGAGTCAGTTAGCTAATAGGATCGGTAGCTCCACAGCTAACTGAGCTAACTAGCTAACGAATCAGTAGCAGTAAGCAGTTAAGTTACTCTAGTTATATGTTCCTCTATTTATTTGGAGTTTGACAGGTGATCAATTCTTACATATTGCCCCTTTAATAATGACTAAAAATACTATTTTATTACGTAGTGAGTTGTAGAAAACACATGGTTTTAATATAGAAAGATTTAGAGTATCTTTCACAGGTGAGAGACATTAATGAATCAATAAACTGAACATTACAGGTTACTGACACAATAATAAGTGCACATAGTCCCCGTAAAGAGATTCTATGCTGTTGATACCTTCAGTGATCAGTGTCTTCTATGTAGTTTCTCCATAGTTTAACCTCACGGTCAATTATCTAAAAAGGGAACAGAAAATGTTATCTTTAAATAACAATGTAATCTTAAACTCTTAAACCCTAATCCCTTCTCAAGTAGCCTAAATTGTAAGAGAAAAAACAATATATTCTACACAAAACCTTACATATAAAGTAAAGTAGACCTGTTTGTTCCAACTCTTAAGGAAAGGAGGCTACATTAATTCACTTACTACCTGAGGATTAGATAAGAACCAGCAGCCAGCTAGCTTAGCTTAGAGTGAACACTGAAAACATGGGAAACAGTCCAAAGGTAACTAAATTAATTAATTTTACACGTTACATCTTGTTTGTTTAATCTATACAAGCATAAGATCCAGTCAGGTTTCTGGTTCTAGTTTTTGTACCAAACTACGCTAACCAACTGTTGGAGCTAGCTTGACATTAACATAAACATAATGAGACATGAGACATAAAGAAGAATTGATTTTCTCCACTAACTCTCAGCAAATGTGCGTGTTTCCCAAAACTATTGCTTTAAAGGTGCAATAAGTTAGTATTGGCAACCTGGCGAATTCATACTCCAGACAAATAGGGGCACAGAAAATCACCAGAGAAACCGCAAACTGTAGCTGCTGTTAGCTAGTTAGCTTAGTTAGCTGTGCAGTTAGCGATCCTGACTGGGAGCTCAGGGCACCAGGGGTGTGTTGGTCCTGTTTACACTGCTAGCACAGGAGCCTTGGCAGGGGCTAGCTGATTAGCATGCTAACTTCATTAGATACCTCTGCAACACAGATTGATTCTTATTCTGATATTCTGAATTCTTGTTGATTTTTTTATGTTTTAAACATTCTTACCTATTGCACCTTTAATTGAAGCCATACATTTTTTATATTAATAATTTTACCTCTACGTGCTTTTGTTGACACACATCTTCAATCGATAATGGATCAGGTGTTCTACGGCAGCACACTGCTGCGTCCCAAACCGGAGTCTCGAAACTTCTGTGGCTGCCAAGAAAACACCCACACATGCAGAATACCAAGTGACAATCAGTCCTTTGTCTCTAGCAAATTGATTTTAAAAAGTTAAGGTATGCATGTTTATTTTCATGCACCTGGTTGAGGTCTGTCTGCTCAGCTGTTTGGGACATGAAAGTTCATCTTTCTGGACACTTCTTAGCTGTTTCGGAGAGCAGAGAGGTTGCTTGTTGGTTTGGCGCGTCTTCTCTTGTTTGGCGTCAATGACTGGAAACTGGAAGAACAACAACGGAGAAAACCTCTCACTGTTAATTAATGAAAAATATAGAGTGATTGACATCCAAACATGTCACGCAGCAGCGTCATATTCACAAATAACTACTGGTGATTTTGTTCGGTGTGACCTGTTGCCATGGTGGCCTCCAAGGTAAAAAAACAAATGTTGAAGGTGGATAGTTTGTGACAGCTACGTGTTAGCTTCCATCTAGCTACGTGGTGTTGTGTTGTGTTGTGGCTGGTCTGTGTTACTAACCATATCGTGGTCGCCTCGCTCCTCCTGCCAGCGCGGTGAGTCTGTCTCCCTGTCCAGCAGTCTGGACCAGAGTTCACAGCAAGCAGAGAAAAACAAACCTCACTCACTTTAAAGAGCAGTTGAAAGACTCCTTCAATACGCTTCTGATCTCCTGTCTCCTTCACTGGTACTAGAAACAAAACTAAACTTATAGGAAGGTGAAGTTATCTGTGTTGCTCCATCATTTCCTTTATGTTTCTGCTTGCTTACTCACCTTTGGGTGAAAGCCATGTTGGCTAAACAAAGATCATGCATTTGTCTCAGCCGTCTCAAGTAAATCTCTGCTTTCCTGCTCTTCTCAGGAATCTCAGGGATAATCTGGTTTGAGGAAAAGAAGTAAACATGAGCACTTTCCTTAGTTGTCGGGCTTCTGTAACTGAAAGAGGCAACCTAAATGGCCGACCTACCAAATCAGGCATCTTGCTCCGGAAGTTCCTCATAAAATTGGGCTGTAGGGTTGCAAATGTGGGAGCTTTCATCTGTGGGTGGCACATATTACATTCATCCATCATTTCCTCGTTCATTAATCATTTTGTAATTTAAAGAGACGCCCCTTGTATACGAGCGGAGCTATCCGTGGAGTAAAATTCGGAGGCGTCACAGCCAGTGTCATTTCCCACAGTCCCAGTGTCCCATTTGGCGCCTCTCTCTCCTCCTCCAACACCCCACTCAGTGCTAACGGTCACACTTGCCCACTTCCTGATGTGGGGCTGCAGCTCTGTGAATTAATGTTATTGATCTATATGGTGCTGTATACTGTAGATCCCCCGGCTCATTCTCCCGATCCTCATGCAGGTGCAACTCAAATAAACTTCAGAGAGCACATTCAAGTCTGTATTCACTTCGCCTCCATTGTTGCATGATAATGTAGCTCATGAGTGTAGATTGATTTGAAATGTCTCAACTAAAATTTAAAGATACATGTAACATTTCTGCATTAAAGTGTCTGGAATCGACCAATTGTTATATATTTTGTTCAGTTGCTCTTACTTTGTCCCAAACGTTTCCAACAATGATCAAACCCAGAGAAGTCCTAATTTTATTCATAATAACAGCGCCTTTCATTTGGTCACCTGTCACTGTAACTTCCAGGAAAACATCAGATGATACATTAAAGAATGAGGAAGGAGGCCGGCAAACATGACTTCATGTCATTTAGATAAAACATTGTTGGTTATTTGACAAGTGAAGACAACAACTTCCACGAACCCACACTACTGCTATCAAACTTCGTCTTTTGTTTATATCAAGTGACCCTTCTTGGAAAAAAAATGACATACTTTGTGTCATAACGACAAAGTACCTTTGGCTATGATAGGTGAATATACTGTGTGATGTTCATGGGGCTTTAATGCCTACAACAAACAAGTTTGAAGTCTCTGTCTGCTGATTTTCTGATGGTCCAAGTCAGTTCTGGTTTATTCGGTTTGGTCTTGTCTGATATGTGGCCATGGTATCGCCTGCATCGTCAGGTGTGGACCAAAACTGGGCCACAACAATTTTACAATCTGAGTAGCCTATATATTTTATAAGGGTCAAAAGGAAGGTATTATAGATTGATGAAATGCTATCACTCCATGTACATATAATTGTGAGGTAAACAATAAAATAGAGTAGAAGTAGCAGTAATCAAAACCTTTACAACACTTTTATCCTTCAGTTTATCCTTTAATTTGTTTAAGTGAAGAGGCAGCCGGCCTCAGGACATCCAAACTAGATGTAGAAAACTACTTCACTTATTGGAATGATATTACAAGTCTGGTGGTCGTCTCCTGACTTCACCACAGTTCCAACACATAAGTACTGTCGGTGCCTCACAAACACTCAACTACACTGACACCCCGGATGTCAATAGGGGTGACAGGCCTCTCCGGCAGTGGAGGATCTGAGATGTCAGTATGGAGCTGCGGTGAGTAATGCTCCTGCATGCCTGCTAGCTTCCAGCAGCCTTGTCTGACCACTGTTTGCCTTCCCCAGCTCTCCCTCCAGCCGGGCTCGTCCTCTGTTTGCTCAGGCCCATTTCGACACAGAGGTGAGAGAAGAATGAGTCCTGCGTGCTTGTCCGTATATGCTCACCTCAGCACCTGAGCATAACCTCAACTCCAGTGCTCTCACTTCACCAGCTTCTCCTCTGACCTCTGATATCACTGTAAAGATTTGAAATAATGCTCTCTATCCCTTTATCACCATTTAATATGCTTTTTCTTCTGTGGACTATAAGCATGGTGAGCCTTTTCCTTGACACAAGCTACAACTAGACTCTGATTTGTTGCAGATAAGTAGATCGACACACATGTCTGTGCATCAAATATGGAGCTAAACCCAGCAGAAAGTTAGCTTAGCTTAGCATTTAGCCTGGAAACAGAGAGGGAAAGCTAGCCTACCAGCACCTCTATAATGCACAAATTAGCATGTTATATCTCGTAGTGTACCAAAGTGTAAAACCACAATTTGTCATTTTATGCTAAACTAAGCTAATCGGCTGCTGGTGGTAGCTTCATACTATAGACTGTAGTGAACTGAGCTTCTGGGTCCAACAAGTGCAGCCAATGCAGAAGTGCCTTAAACCAGATTTTTTTCTAATGGCCAACAGGGGGTGACTCCACTGGTTGTAAAAAAGAAAGTCAGATTGTATGTAAGCTTATGAGAAAAAGACCCTACTTCTCACTCGATTTACTACCGTAGTAAATAGTTTCTTAATGAGGTCTCAATTGCTATAGTTTCAGGTCTTCTTCATGACAGCATGATGTTGGTTTGGTATATTGTGGCCCCACGTAGAGTAAAATAGACAATAAAGTAGGGTATGCTTTGGGCCATAATGGAAAATACCTCGGTGTATCAGTCGTACATCTTATTGCTGAGTGTATTCTACCAGTTGGGTTTATGCAGGCTGGTCTGAGGAGGCTCCAGGTGTGTTTGCCTCTCACTGCCCTTGTTAAGTGGAATCACTGCCCCTGTGGTTTTGACACTAACCTTGGGAAACATTCGCTCAAAGTCATCCTTGTCCTGGCTGCCACCAAAGATCAGCTCTGCCGAACTCTCCTCCAAACCAGACCCTCCGTCCAATATCCTACACACACAATTAAAAAAGTCAGTTTTACAGCTGAGAGGACAAAAGGTCATTCACAGGATATGTTACTTAACATAATGGAATATGACGGAACAAAACTGTGTCAACTCTTCACAAATGTGTAAAAACATCTTCATCGTCCGGTCAACTTTTCTTGCTGCTGTGATGTGTGACCTGCACACAAAATGTCGGGTTGTTAATATATTCCTAATGGTGTGCTACTTCTCAAGAGTAGCCCTAGTGTGGTGCAGCTCACACCCAATAACACTGCGCACTCGGGTGACAACACACTTTGTCTGCTGGGTGCAAACTGGCCCCGGGGAGGACTCCTGAGCAAGGCAGCGTTTACTCACAGGACAGTGCAGCAGGTAACAGACCTATACAAACCCCACGAGCTGCACAGGATGCAGGTGGAGGAACAAGGATGTGGAGCTCTGCACTCATTATTTACAACATTACTGCTGACATGTTGACAGGTGACACTGTAGAAGCTTGAATATAAAAAACTCTGATAACTCATTTAAGATCTTGCCCAGCAGGACTAGACCAGCCCTGCCATGTACACTTTCCACTCATTGAAATCAACTTATAGTAATAGACATGTTATGTTCTGGTCAATCTAATTTTGCCGACCTGTAATACATACTTGTTAAATTCAACATGTTGAGGAGACCATGACCAGATGGCCACAAAGATAGCAAATTACTGCCTCAACCGTCCAATAAATCACAGCAGCTAATAATAAACATATAAATAGCCACAAAGCAGGACAGATTGGATGAATTGGCTCATTACTTGAAAACATAAGCAAGTACTTAGCCGACTCTATATCTTGGCCCCAGCTCTAATTGCTTTTATTTTGGGTATTTCGTATGGATGCGGGGAATGTGCCTATGGCACCGCCGAGGTTGGGGCGCAGGAGGGAGGGCCGCTGTCTCGCCATGTTTGTCTGTGGAGCGGTGAGATTTCACACTGACGGAGGACTTGTCAGCACAAGCCTTCACTCGCCTTCTTACCAAGCTCCTAATGTCCCCAAGCCTATGTGCTGTTTCATGGTGGCAGCCTCGTACTAACATCATACATGCTCCCTCTAAACAGCGTTCAGTCCTAATTAACAACAAGGCTGACGGCGGCCGACACTGTTCTGTTATACATTCACAACATGTGAGGACAAAGCACACAGAGGGTGATATGAGCAGCTGCAAAGCATCATAAAGGATCGAGCAACATACCTTGAAAATAACTTCTTTTAGTGTTTCAGATAAACAGTGGTCTTGTATAATTTGTGAAATTTGTATTTGAAACTTAAAGGGGCACACTATAAACTGAAAAACAAAGTGTGAGCTGAAGTGTAAGAGAAATCCTGAATTAAGTTTCCGAACACTAAAGCATATGTAGTGCTAAGTGATTATCTCTGCCACTCTTTGGTTTGCCTGTTTGCCTTAAAGCCCATAAAACTTTAAATGAGCAGAAACTCTCCAAACAGCTCAACATCTGCTCGCAGTGCCGGCATGAAGTGACACCACAGGCTCAATTGCTATATCTCTTTTGTAGCGGGCATAATTACGACATTTTCCCCCGGCTGATGTTTGTCAGAGTATGAGCGGCCGTCCGAGGAGGTGAGTTTCCACAACAGCGGGGTCGGATTGTGTTTGGTCATCTCACTTGTACGTGAGTAATCAGCTCTCTCCTCCAGGAGGGTCCATGCTAAACAAGCCTCCAGTGGAGTCGGTGTTTGTTCTTAAAGGCAGCGCAAACAGAGATCCAGAGCGCTCACACGTTTAGACCAGAGGCCTCTGCAGCTGAGCAGCATCTCTCTGCCGGCCCACAACCAACACCAGCTGTATCTTTGACACTTTGACAGACACAGACATACAGTAGAGGTCGTCAGAAAGACAGAATATACTTTAAGTCTTTATTTGCCGAGCATCGTGGTGCCAGTCAGATGAACAAGACGCTGTAAAGGGAGAATTAAAGAATCAGAGGGTCTGTTTTTCAACTCGTTTGTGATTTCAAGAGAAAGATGAGTGAGAACAAGCTGCAGGTAACTTCTAGCACCGGTCAAGCATCCAGAACAAAGAGACGTGAGTGAGAGTGGTTCGTACTAATCTAAAACAAACTCAGATTTATTACAGTGTAGGTGTCCACCTGGAGCTGGAAATGTGGTCCTGGTGTCCTCCGTCTTCAGCAGCACAGGGATGTTTTTCTGACGTCATCAAATCAGATGCAGATCTGCTTCCCAGCACTGTTAACATTAACAACATACATACAAAATCACATCTACTTTTTTCCATAATATATCAAGGGCAAAACCTGTAACTTTGTCAGAGCTGTAACTCAACTCTTCTTCCTGACAGCCTCCAGACTTTGATGCAGCTGTGATGGATGACGGCCATATTTGATGCACCTATAGAAGTCCTCTAAGTCGTGGTGGGAGTTCAGATGTCCGCACCGAGCTAACTGCTTCTGGAGGTCAAAGATCTCAGAGAGAGATAAAGTGACAGGACACTTGGACATCATAGTGATGCATGAGACATAAATCAATGAGAGAATTCATTAGTCAGGTGTGTTTTTCACCTTTTTTGGCGCTGGGACAAAACCTACCAGGTAATAGCTGGTTTTAGGGATGGACTTCAGGTATGAGTCATCGTGCTGCAACTTCGAGACGGCCAACTTCTTTTGTTTCTGAGAAAAGAAGAAAAGAGAAGGCGGCAGACAGACAGGCAGAGAAGGACAGAGACAGAGAGTTGTGGGAATAGAGATTTAAAGTGAGCCTCGCTTGTTTCAGGGGCTGGGAAACAGAGCGCACAGAACAAATGAGAAGTAAACACGCAGCCACAGGAAGCCATTAACTGCAGCAAGGACCAATTAGGCCCCAGCAGGTGTCCTTGCCTTCCCCTGCTTTGGTCCTGCCTCACCTCATGTCCTCAAGTCTGTGACGGAGCCTCTCGATCTGAGCTGAGGAAACAACGGGTAGTTTCATTTGCTCAGCAATTTGAAGCAAAGGATTCCTACTGGAGGGCCTCTAAAAAGTCCTTTATTGCACTCTCTTTGTCCCCCCACCAAGTGCAAGTCATTAGAGAGGACAATTACATCCTCCTGAAGAAGCCCCGCTTTTACAGGAGGGGAAGATAAGACAGGATCTCTCTCATGTTAGACCCCCTCTATGCGGGCACTCTCTAAAGCTTATTGCTCTTTTCACACCCAGTCCAAACAGAGACAGTCAAAATCAAAGTCAACCCCAGCGCAGACAGCGGAAGTACAACTATTCACAATCTCAGGAAGAAAAAAAAGTGAAAGAACGTAAGAAAGCAAAAAAAAGGCAATAATTATTTAGAATTAGAAGAATTAAATTGTGAAATGTCACTATTACTAAACACTTGTTCTTGATATCTAAAACCACTGGGTTCACAGCACTGACATGTTTTACTTTGAAAATCTGACTTTTTGTGGTTTGAATTTCCATCTTAAAAATTTCCAGAGGCAACTTTATACTGGTGCAATTAAAAAACACTTCAAGCATAGTTTAGACCAAAAAAATGTGTTCAATGTCACAAAGCTTTATTTAATGTGGCAGTAATCAACATTTTTACCAGTGTATCAAATGACAATGTGAAAAGGGGTCAACCTACAGAGAATTATCACTGGAATCTGCAGCTCTCCTTAACTTTACAGAGAGATTTACAGTGAGGTTCAGCTCAATGTTCAGCTGTCTGCCAAAAACTCAAGTCTAACGATCAGGCTGATCAAATGGGATTGGTGAAATTATGACACTAAAGTTAATTATAAAAATTTAAACCTAAACATCTGTGCTACTGAGGATAATCTGTCAAATTTGAATAACATCTGTCAGACCTCAGTGTTATCAGATTATGTGTTGTTTGTCACATGATTCAAGAAAGACGTCCAGACGAGTGACTGGAAACCTAAATCTGAATTAAGTTTAAAATCAAGTTTGTGAAATTACAAAACTTGAAATGACCTCATTAAATTCAAACCATGTAAATTAATAGATGGTTTTTTTCACATTTCAACATTAATTCAGTAGTGAAGTATTCAGTTTTTAGTCTAAGATTCAAGTTATTATAGCCTGTCTTTACTTCCATAGGTTGAATAAAAACACTTAATTTTTTTAGATTAACATTACTTGTAAATTATTTGTTTAATGTGCAGAAAGTTCACATTTGACTGAAGCAGGTTCATACAGTTGTTGCTACTGAGGTCACATTCATCAGCAGCGCTCACCTATATACTGCCTACACTGCGCAGGGCAAAAAGACTCCAAGGATTAAGTTGTTAACTGCAGTTGTTGATCGTTTTAATGATATGCATGTCACCTGAGGAGTGAAAGAGAAAGTGAAGGTGTCGAAGTTAGAACAGGGAGGCTTTGATTTGCAGGGTTGTGTATTTGAGACCAGACAAAGTGTCGGGCCTGTGGGCCTCAAGCAACATACACGGCCCACTACTGAAAGCTCAAGTTTGAACTTACATCAAGTTTAAACTACTTACATTAAACCTTTACCACTGTAGATACAAATGTAAATACAAGGCTGTTAAGTGTAACCATGTTACATCTAATACTGCCCCCACGTGGAGGCAGTTATGCAAACCTCAACTGCACCAGGCCATCTGAACAGAGCAAAGTGCTGATATGAAGTCTAGTGCAGTAAATAACTGACTTGATTTTTTACAAACACAAACAGCTGTGCTAATGCAAGATGAATAAACCACTGTTTATTCTGTGTGCACATACATTTCATGTATGAGTTGCTTGTTACCAAATGTACTAACATCTGCGCCTGTGAGTCTGTTAGCCCTCACTCACTAACAGAAAAAAAGAGATAACGTCTCTAAACAAATCATTTTATAAATCAATTTCATTCCTAAATCATTTAAGAGAAACAAAACATTGAAAACATACAGGCTCGTGTTTCCCCTGTGTCTGTAAAACTGCCCCACAATGAAAGATGCTGAAAACAGCTTGTCCACTGATGAATGTAACTGCTGACCCCTGGTGTGGTGTGATGTGTGTGTCAGAGAGAAAAACAGGTCGTACAGTCAGGACGGGATCGACTACATATCCAATGTTCAGGGGCTACAGACCCAGAGGAACCTCTAAAACCTTAAATTATTTCCCTGTGAGATTGTTTTTGGTATTTTGATTTATTGCCAATTAATAAACTTAGTTGTAGAGTGTAGTAATAGCACGCAACAAATAGAAAAACAACTACATTAATAAATTAATAATATTAAGACAAAGAAGAATTTGAAACCTGTGAATGAAGATTTTGACATAACATTTTTTTTTTGCCTGATATTTTTATCCAGAGCGACGCACAATAAGTGCATTCAGCCAATACAACCCAAAATTGCGAGAATCAAATGCAGAGAATTCACAATATATTCTGTACTGTGAGTGATTTGATTTGATTTGTTTTTGAGAGATAGTGAAAGTTTTAAACTCATGACTCAACTGAATCTCTTATCTTTCACTGTTCAGATGTAATGATTGACCTGCTGACTGTCACTCTCTGACTTTGCTCTGGCTGCCTCATCTCTCTGCTGTAACACTGATCTTTGAGTCTGGACCTTGTCTCTGAGCAGGGCGGTGTAGCGGTGATGCAGAGCATCTCGGAGACGGTGCAAAGTTCCTGTAGGCCTCTAGGTGGCGCTGGCAGATAAATAAAGGAAATGAGGGACACCAGCTTCAGCTGAAGGGAAGTGAGGTTGAAGGAGGCACTGCCTGAGTGTGGAGGCAGAAAGCATCAGTGGTGAAAGTATTGATCACTGATCAGAGAGCAGTGGGTTTTTCTTTCTACACTGTTCTCCCATTGTTGTGCCATCTCTGCAACTGACTGGGAGCAGAAATACATCTCTTGAAGGCTTTTATATCATTGGTAAAGTGTTTATCAACCTGCTCCAGGTGAGCCTGATGCCGGGCCCTGGCCTCTTGGTCCGGATCTGAACCATCATCTTGAATTGCCTTCCTCCTCCTCCTCCTCCTCCTCCTCCTCCTCTGGGGCTCAGCTTTGACTTCATCCCCTGCCTATCAACAGCAAAAACCCAATTTAGATGCTGTGGGAGTGAATCAGTCAGCTTGCCTGAAGATTAAAAAAAGAATGCGTTTTTTGGTAATCCCTCTCGTTTGCCAAGAGCAGCCTCCCACACAACAGCCTGACATTGTGTTCCTGCAATACGCAGGAGGAATATGCCCACCTCCTCTCCGACAAAACCCTCACCTTAATTCCTGATCTTCGGTGTGTCTCTAAAAAACAATTTTGTGAGAGTATGATCTGGCCTAAGCATATCATGTCCTTATTTAATCCTGAGGGGGAATGATATCCAACAGATGTCTCAGGAGGACGTTTTAGAGACATATTTCAGCCACTACATCATGAGGTGAATGCTTCTACACTTGCAGGACTTGTATTTTATCTTCCTTGACATTTTCCTACTTATTTTGTTTACTGTGCCATTCATTGTATGTGTGAGACCTACTTGGCAAATAAACCTGATTCTGATTCTAAGAGTATAAACATGAAAAGGAATGCAAAATATGGAGCATGCCACCAGAAAGTGACAGCACGCATGTCAAAGCAGATTAACCACCCATGATAAAAAACATGGAGCTAAGTGCTTCCTTTTATAACCCTTAAATGAGGAATAAAACATGCTCGAGCTTTAATGGGAGGACTGTACTGAGGACTGTTCCCTGTCCCTGGGAAATGCCTTGTTCTTAACAGGCCGCCACTGAATGACCACATTACTGAAGTTTATGGGCCGAGTCTGTCCTGGAAGTGTCTGCTTTGTCTTTTCTCACAAAAGCTGCTGGAAACGCAGGATTTATCAGTTCCGTTGCCACAGTAATATTGCCGTGGCAGAGCTCTCTCTGCTGTGTGCAAAGTGTCAGTGACGGGGCGAAAGGCAGCGTCCATCTGGACAGTCTGCCACTATAGATCAGTGGAGGATAATGCAGCTGTCCTGCTGTAACACGTCACTCTGCGAGACAGCGATCAGATCATGATGCTGCAGTGAGGTGGGCAGAAGCCTGCGGCCGATTCTTTTTTAATCCACAAAGAGAGGGGGCAGATGGGATTGGCCGATCTGAGACGTGGCAGACAGAAATAGCTAAATAAAGACATTAGATGCTTGTGAGCAGGAACAGTTGGTGGCAGAGGATGAAAAGAGAGACCTACAGCACGGAGTGGAAGCCGACCTTGACGGGCAGTTTGGAGAAAGTGTTTCCACTTGTAACCAAGCCGACCGCCTCAACTGTTGCCAGCTCCCACTTCTTTAAATTCCACTTTTTTTCCAATTGAAAGTATTTGAGCTGCTTCAGACATAATAACACTGTTCTCACCCCCAGGACTGTCATGAATAGCTCAGCCTCGGGCCTCAATCAGACACCAATGAATACCAGAGAGAGACACATAAACAAGGCCACAATTGACATGACACAATAGGGGAGGGTTACACAACTTTGGGTCACGGAGCCAGCAGATCATATCATCACAGGAGCCATGGAGAACCGGACGGGTCTTGGTACACACTGTACTGGCTCAGCCGTGATCTCAGTCTGCTGCGACATGTCACAATAAAAGCTCTCTGTGATGCTGAATGGGAACATTCAGGACAAGATGCTTCATGTTATCAGCTGGTTTGTTCAGAAATCTGTAATGTCATGTCCTGTAGCACAATACAAACTTGTACTAGGACATTTTGACTAAGTACTCTGTTTATCAATAAAATGTAATTTAAAGGTGCACTATGTATTTTTGGGGAAGACATTTTAATGAGAAGAGAAAGATCTTTTTTTAATGCCTAAACAAACTAAATAAACAAACTCTTTGTTTTCACAACTGAATAAACAAACTGAGCTTAAAGGACAACACAGCTTTGTTTTACTTTGTTTATTTTTGGCGGACCCTGCCACCTCTCTAGCTTCAAACAGCGTTCTGGGGGCCTTATTTTCCTCTGAGAACAGCTTGTTTATTCAGTTATGGAAAATAAATATTTCTGAGTTTGTATCATCACCTTATTAATATAGTAAATATAAAAATTTCTTCTCCAAAACTACATAGTGCCCCTTTAACAGAATAAAAGCGAAACTTAAAGACATGTAACTCCCAGTGCTGGTGACTGGGGTTCGGGGTTAAAATACCTTTCGGACAGCAACAGGTAATGAGTGTGCATCCGAAATCGAGGGCAGAGTGATGGATTGATGAAGGTCTTTGCACTCAGATCTCATGGCAAATGAGGAAACCTTTCGAGAAAACAGGCACAGATCACCGGAAAAAAGTAGTTATCTAGACTCTTGATGTGAACAAATAATATCAAACGTTACCTGAAGTAGTTCTCAGAAAATATCTTACCATTTGTTCGTGTGGGAGCTTTTTCAAACAGGCAGTGATGTCTTAAACGTTACCCTCCTCTCTGCGTCCACCACACTCTGAGTAAAACTTTGGTTACCAAGTTACAGAGAACAATGCAAAGAGTTAAACCTTTAGGAGGTCACACTGTACACACAAATACACACATTTTAAATGTGTTTGTGACCCTGCACGAAGATTTAATTTGCGTCTGAGGCTTGCATGTGTTTGCGGTTTCCTTCAAAGTTTCCCTTTGACTGGTTTAACGATTGATATAATAAAAAGGAAAGCAACTAAAGGGAACCAACAAAGAAGCCAAAAGTATCTTTATGGCTTAATTTCTCCTTTATTATAATGTTTGTTTTGTTAGTTTTTTGCAGAAAACAGTCATATATTGGTTTGTTTCTCAGCCCTTAATTGTTCCCTGGCCAGCTCTTTCTCCCAGTGGTTCATTCCCACTTATATAATAAAAAACATGCTTCTTTGTGGCTCAGTAGAGACCACATGAGTATGGGAATGTAAGGATTAAGCTCTCACTTCAGACTGGGAATGCTTTGGATGCAAATCACACAACTCTGGCACATTTGGTGAAAACATTTCCCAAATTTTGGCACTGAAACTATCTCTGGTAGCATGTATGTACTGTGTTGTTTGATAAAACCAAAGTGAAGCAGACTGGAGGTAATTTCCTGAGGGGGGGATCGAGCACCTGGGCCCTACGGCACACTGGTCAACCCTGCTTAACAGGAAATCTAAGAAGCTTAGATCACTAATGCCCAAATGGCTCAAGGTAGCTACAGTAGCAACAAAAGAGCCTTTAAAACAGCGTCTGGGAAGAAATTCTACATCAGCATCATGTAACAGAATTATTCAAGAGGCACAACACAAATCAGCTTGTGGAAGATTTAAAAGGCTCAGTGACACTTGCATAATTTAAAAAAACAAAAACATTTTTTTACTTCAAGTGGCATAAAATCATCAGCTGAGAAAAACATTTGACAGTACAAATATTTAGTAAATATTAAATACTGTACATCACTGATAGATCCCTACAAAGGATATAACCCTCTGATGAGAGGAAACATAAACAGTCCAGTTTGGTTTCAGCAGCAGGCGCACATGAAGCCCTGTTGTTGTATTGTTCTCCAGCACAAAGGAACCGTTTCGCGTCCCTTTACGCAAACCCCTCTGCCAGTCCACTGAAAACAAAACCATGTGCAAAGGACGAGGATATTAAGGTATTCAGTTCAAACAAAACACTCGTTAGGCATTTAACTCGCAAAGCATCGTCCCCGTGAGCCATCAGAGGGACTTTTGGATTAGCCACAGGCTGCATTTAAGCATTAAAATCAGATTCTTGTTGAAGGGGTGAATGTCAGATTTTCTATTATCCCAATTTACCACCAGTTTTCATTTCTCGTGTCTATTTTAGTCAATACTTCCATTCACATTCCTTTAGACAAGTGGATTTTTACTTCACAAGGTTCAAATTCAAAGATGCCATGGCAGCAGGCCTACACCGGTGCACACTTTTCATGAGTCCATCGCCTCTGTTCTCAGTCTGTGAATTAAGTGAAAGGTCAAGAGTCAGGTGTCAGCAGCCTTTAAGGTGCGGGAGTGCAGAAAGTTTGTCGACTTTTCCCAAAGCGGCCGCGTTCTCGACCCCTTTGAGCCACTCTTTACATTTCCTCACGACGGTCTCATCCACGTCCCCGTCCTCCTCTTCGTACTCCACATCGTCGTACTTGTACTGATCGTTCAAAAGCGATATTTTAACGATGGCGGTGATGTCCGGCTCGGCGCTCTCCACCTTGGCGACGGGCGCGCAGCCCTTGGAGCCTCCGTGCGCCTTCTTGGATGGAAAGACTCGCCTGTGCCGAAAGTCCGCGGAGGCGCAGCACTTCTGCTGCTTCGCCATCATCTGCTTCTCGAGATTTCGTTTTTGGATGACAAGAATGGCTTCAGGGGTGAGGCTGAGGGTAAACTGAATCTCCTTCTTCACGTCGTCTTTGCCTTGGAGGTGTCTGGCGGAGTCCATGGAGCTGGAGCGCCTGACTCCCTCCGATGAGTCCTGAGGTTTGGGCACCGACAGCCAGGAGCATTTTCCCTGGGTCTCCTGGTCGCCGCCCGCCTTCTGAGTTGGGCTTTTGCTCTTCTCCTGTTTTCGCCCCAGATTCCGTAAATTCGCGGATGCCCAAGAAATGGACTGCTTCTCCTTCTCGGACCCCCCTTTCTCTCTGCCGGATTTGCTGGTGAGCTCAGTGGTCTGAGGAGGCACTCCGTTGGCTTTCTTTTTCCCGAATAGATCCCTGCCGGGAGAGGAGATCCGCTGATGGAGGCTGATCGGCGGAAAAGGCATTTTGTTTTCTATGTGTGTGTGTGTGTGTGTGTCTGGAAGAGATCAGGATATAAAAACGCGCAAGTGTCCAAAGTGTAGACGAGGAAGCCCTGCGCAAAGCGACGAGCGGCGCTCTGAGGGCATTATCCAGCAGCGGGGTGGAGGGAGGCTGTGGTGCACCTGTTGTCCACACCGAGAGTTCAACTGGTGCACACACACACGGCCCGGCTGCTTTATGATGGAGCCGGCAGGAAGGCGTGGCCAGGAGGAGCACCAAACAAAGCCACGAAAACACTGTGGTGATGTCATTTCATCATTTCCAATAACTTCCTCAGGCGATGAGCCGCATCCACCTCATGTTCCCCCTCTCTTTCCTCACAGCGCCTCCCTCTCTGCTGTCTGCTGGTCACTGGAACACTTCACACGACACTTATCAAATTGTTTCATCGATAATTGCCTGAAGAATATTCAATTTTATTTAATTTTTATTTGTTTTAATGTGACTCTTTTTTGCCTGTTTTTAAGAAGCAAAATATAAATTTAAAGGCGCAATATGTAAATATTTTACTTCAAATCGTTCAAAAATTGACAAAAGTTATCAACAGAAAGTGAAGAAATAAGTCTTGAAGCGTCGAACACATCTCTGTAGGCCTAGTTCTGTTAGAGATGTACTGAAGTTAGCGTGCTAACCAACTCTATAGCCAGGATGAATGTTAGTTAAGTACGTTTCTGCCAAACTACAGATAAATTAAAATGTATGCTTCATTACGTTGCGATTTTACATGTGTTTAGGACCAATTTTCTATTTCTATCTCACGACAATGTTGTGCTTGGCTCGGGTTAGGTTTAGGCACAAAAAACACTTGGTTGTGGTTCGGAAAACATTGTGTTTTAGCTTAACATACCTGTTCTGTCGAAACGAACATGACTGGTGGAGAATGTCCCGAGTTGTCCTTAAAAATATCCAGTGGTGTCACACTTACAAATGTTAATATGTCATGGTCCCTTGTCAAAAATACCCTGTAGTTTCACATCTACAAATGCCAAAATTCAATATGGTAGATAGCCTATGACACGTACAAACTTAGACGTGTCAGTGGTACACAGAAACGTCAACTGCTAACATTTTATCTTGGCAGCTGGGCCGTGCTATCCAGCTAGCCGCTCCCAGCCAGCCTTCTCCGCTGGGTCCCCTCTGCCCAGGCCTAAAAACCTCCTGCTACAAGAGGTCCAAAGCTCCTGTGCTGGCGGTGTAAACACAAAATCACCCCTGCTCCGAGCTCCCAGTCCGGTCAGACTGACTCAAGTCAGCTAATCGGACTGCTAACTGCATGGCTAACTGAGATAACTAACCGCAACAATAGTTAGCAGCAGTTAACGGTTAGGCTACTCTGGCGATATTCTAAAATCTTCTTGAGACCATCTATAATTCTAGTTGATATACATTTTTACAAATTGAAACACGTGGTAAAGACGTCTTTTCACTCCCACTACAAAATGCACATTTTTCATCTGTAGGTCTGTAATGTAGAATAAACCTCTATGTACCTTACATGTAGAAATACTATTCGATGCCTAAAGATAACCCTGACTGTCCTTGAACTAACAAAACAAAACATGTCACTGTCACAATACAGTTTGATTTGATCCCTTTCAGTCAGTCAATAAAGTCTCGAATGTCAATTAACTGATGTGTGTACATGGTCCATTGTTGTTCTTTCAGCCATGTAAGCCCATGAAAGACATCTGGGGGAATATACAAATAGTCTCCAGTATTGATTTCTCTTCCTTTCTGCTGTTATCTGCACTTTCAGCCAGACAGTTCTACAATTGATTCAATGTGATTCTGTTTCCCTCAGTGTGGCGCGTAAGAGGAAATCAATACTTGCTTCCACATTTATAGTTTTTAGACTGTTTATTTGATATTGCCTGAGGAAACATTTTGCCACCGAGTCTTTAAACAACTATGTTATTCAGCAGCTCTGGTGATTAACGCGTCAATATGTGGAATTTGAGTGTAAGAACATTTTCAGAGCTGCAGCCTACAAATGAATCACTTTAAAACAGGAAATGTGTTACATTAAGTCGAGGACATGTTTTGTGTTTGAATTTCAGTACAATGAAACCAAAGTTGTGTTTCTGTAGCTGAATATTTTAATGGAGTCCTTCACCAAAACCAATAATAAATTCCAGCCAACAGTCTGAGTCATCCTTGGAATTAATATAAGAAGGCAATTATATTACCCGTGACAACACAAGCCAAGTTATTTATTCATTTTCACAAGATGAGCTGGATCATTAAGCTGCAGAGGACACCCAGGCTTGTTTCATTCCAGTGCTTGCCGTGGTATGGGATCCCTCTCCTCTGACATAACAATGGATTAGATGTAATGAAGAGGAAACAGTTGGGAGACTAACAGATTGCTGGGGTCAGCGCGCTTCCCCTTTCATCCTCAAACTTTGCCGTAATCCAAAAAAAATAACAGCGGGCAAAGAAAACCGATCACAAAAACAACCCCGCTCCGTTCACTCAACAGAATTATTTTTGCCCCCGAAGATTAATCGCTCAAGGATTTGCTGGGTCTCTGCCAAGTTAGTTGAACAAGTAGTACTGAGGGGAGATTTTGTCCATGCTAATCCACCACCACATTATACAAGCGCCTAATGAAAGTATGTGGGGGCTGCACAACAGGAAGTTCTGTTTTTTTAGTAGCGTCAGGCAGAAAGAAAACCTGAAGGCATGTTTGTTAAACGATGAGCGAATACACAGGGAAACAGAGCGTGCTGGGACTTCTATATGTGGCTCATAATATCACATTTAGATTTTTTAAAAAAAAACTGTTTTAAATCCATTATTTTCACTTTAAAACTAAATCTGGAGAGAGATCAATGACTGGTTGTCGTTTCAAAGTGTTTTGTAGTAGAAAAAATACACCTCCTAATCAGGATAATGTGAACATCTGCACCACACATGGGGGGATGGCTGAGGTTATGAATTCTTCCGGAGGAGGTTGTCATGACAACCGCATCCTCAAAGGCTATGCCATCATGCCGAAGCAATATAGGGAACCCTGTGCGAGCTATACTGGGTTATTAGGTCACGTCAAAAGCACAATGCTCAGAAAAGCGTAATTAACTGGGTCATTGCTACATCTGGCAGGAAATCAAATCTACAAAGGAGAGGCAATTTTAATGTAATTTGATGAGCCTAAAGGAGGGGGGGGGCAGGTGTGTTCAAATACATGTTGAAGTCTATCAGACTAGACAGAGGCTGCTTTTTTTCTTTTTTTTTTTTTAAATCTCTTTAGCTGGAAAATCCACAAAAGTGTGGTGGACATCATACATCCCAGTGCATCATGAGCGAAGCAATGACTCAATCACCCTGAGGGAAAATAATCATAAATAAACACTGAAGCGCATCTGAGAGCTTCTTTATACATCAGTGCCTCATACACAGATACAGAAAGACAGCGTGTTTTAATGAGAAGTCAAAACACAATTTAAACATCCAGAAGAAAAATGGAATCTCACACTGTTTAAGATGTAAATATGTTTGGTTGGTCACTATGTCAACAGATCTCTTCGTAGATATATATATATATATATATATATATATATATATATATATATATATATATATATATTTGAATTTGTTTATATATATATGTATAATGTTAAGGCACTTGTATTGCAAACAATATTGTATAGCAAAGTCAAAATAATTTCCCTGCACTTCAACGGTATAAAATCCTCTGAAAATATAGGAATATCTTTAAATATATTAAGCATTAAAGGCACTCATGTCAAACACATCAAAAGCAGAAGAAAAGTGTTATAATCTGATTATAGTCAGAGACTGGCAGCTAGACTTAAAAAGCAAGAATTCACAGTATGAAAAAGCCATAGTAAAAACCTGCAGGTATAGTGTATAAACAACACAGATGTATATTTTACAAAGCAACTGTTATTGCAGTTTGCATATTAGGACCAGTCTTCACGTGAAATCGTGGGGTGATGAGTCCTAACTCAGACAGGTAGTGAAGCATTTCATCACAGCGTCCCTGTAGAGAAAGAACAAGAAAGAAATGTGTGAAAAACGACTAATAAAGAAGAGGTCTTAAAAAGGGACCCAGGAAAACATAAATACAGCAGAGGCTAAAAATTCTGTCATGCGTACAGAATTAAAAGCGACAAAATAAAAGCACTTCCATCCTTTGTTACAACGATTTGGGTGTGGCTCGTCATGAATAAGTGAGCGTGTTTTGGCGGGGAAGCACCACATGCTCACAGAGATGGGGGCTCCCTTTTACTCCAGGTACTCTGTGTTGAGGGATGATGCAATACGAGCGATCGCCATGGTTACCACAGATCGGTCTTCGCCTGCTCCCCTCACACCGCTATTGCTCTTGCCATCGGTGTGTTGCTATGCAGACTTCGCCTGGGGCCCTCAGTCAAATTTCGGTGGAGGAGGTGTGAAAGGCGTCAAGGTTAAAAGGAGAAGGGGGGATCATAAGCAGTCTGGGAGGGAGGAGAGGAGGTCGGTGGACAGACGGGAGACTTGCTCCTTTAGATGCTCTTGTTCATCCCTCTGATGTATCAACAAAAAAACGCTCAACACCAGAATCCTCACACACTTGCCTGAGGTTTGTTTTTTTATATATATTCACTTGAGTCTTGATGCTATTTCTGCTTCCCCCAAAACCTTCATGAATAAGTGATGAGTCTCAGAGACTTTCCTCACATTTCTGATTAAATATCAGAGCAACAGTAGCTCAAAAGCACTGTGGGAAGTGCACAGGCAGCAGGTTTTAGCACCTTGCTCTGCAGGCGTGAGAGGTTATAAATAGGCAACTAGGTAAAATACATTAAAGGATCAAGTCCACTGGCCATGTGGTGTTGTGACTGGCCAGCTACCACAGTTTGTTTGACCACAGACAGGAATAGGAAGAGACCGCAGTCTAATGCTTTTTAATGTGTCACTCGGAGGGATAAACGTCTGTGATCAAAATATGCTGCTGCTTTGTGACAACAGGGCAAAAAACAGAGAGCTAAATGATCAAATCTAAATTAAATGAAAAATGGATTAAAGTAAGAAGCTTAAGGAGAAAGAACAATAATGTGTTGACAAAAATATATATAATAACAAAGGAGTAACAAGTAAATAAGTGATCAGGAGAATTTCAGTCAAGGAACGAGCAGTCAAATTAGCATTTCTCTGAAGGAATTTGGTTTTTGGAAGGGTGGCACGGGAAAAAGGTCTTTGTCTCAGCTTTGTATTGTTGTTAGCATTTGTGTTGGGGGAGGGGGAACTCGGGGTGGCTATAGGACGTCCCTCAGCTGTCAGGACGGATTATAGGGTCGCCCAAATACACAAGGCACTTAATGGGGGGGCTGCACGGGGGCTCTGGACCTCTCACCAAAAGAGACATAACCCTGCTTACAGCTGGACTGACAAAACATCACACCTCATGCTTAGCTTAGGGAAAGCACTGAGGTGGTACACCAACCATATGGGACAAATTGAGAAGTGAACATCTGAGTTTAAGGGAGAATTTTCTTTCATTTAATATTCTCTACTGTGCTTTCAAGGCTTCAAGGCTTAATCTACATTAAAGCAAGTAACCTGTGCGACAGACCATTATGTGACTATTAGATTTTTATCCTCATCTTACGTGTCTAGATCTAATCAAAATGTTTGCTTTAACCCTTCAGAGCTTAACATAAGCTCATCACAAGCTACATCAGGAGAGAATATTATGGTAAATCTGGCAGAGAGAGCATTATTCAAGAAATGATTTCATTTAGATATAATGGATAAAGCAAATAATGTCACAACAGGGCGAGAGCACAGAGCAGTGTGAGACAATAAGCTGCCATTTGTTGGCCACTAAAAGTGCCTGCACTAGTCGTAGGGGGGATTACAGCCATATGGTGGAGGCAAACAGAGTTTAGGGAAAATGAAAACATGTTTTCATTGAAGGGTCGCTCACAGTATTTGTTGTGTGTGGCAGTGCAGTAGACTTTTGTAGACAGGGTGTTATTGAGATATAAATGGTAGCTGAAAACGGCGTCAGATCCATGTAGATATCGAGATTTCATAACCAGATGTTTTTATGAATTATACATATTCAATAATATGATTTTAAGCCAAGAGCACAAATGTATTAATTATTAGTAATTCAACAGTTCTATAAAGACATTTAGTAGTGCCCATGTTGTTTTTGTAGGCAGAGTTTGAGCTAGATCATGAACCAGCCTTCATGCAAAATGACACAGCCTGCTATTGAGTGAGCTTGTAAAAGCCGGCCAACTCAACATCTCCTTGCTCACATTGGAATTTAATCAATTTTTGTATGTGTTTTGCTTTTTTTAATAAGAAGTGCTGTGTGGTTTACTACAGCCTCATGTAACCTTACACATAATACCAACACCAACAATGATACTAACACTAATACCAACAATATTCAAGAAAAAAGAGCTTTGGTATCAGTAAAATTCAGGTATTGAAATCAGATCGTAACTGACAAAAAAAAGGAACTTGAACTAGTAAGCATACAACTGAAAATACCATAATGGACGGACACACATCAATGTAAAAAGATAATTGTGCTGTCTTACCTGGCGAATGGAATGTAAGAGATGCTATACCTGAAACAGAAAAATACACAGAAATCAGGATGACGGAACAATGACCATTGTTTAAAAAGTTACTAATTAAATAGAAAAACATACAAGGCTGAGCATGTCAACCTAACACACCAGCTGAAGAAAACATGACCATTAGTATTTCATTCAAATAATGTAATGAATGTGATGTTTTCCCTCTGATGGATTTTGTTTTCCACGCTGTACGGCCACATCAGTGAAATATTAGAAGAAGAAAAAAATAATAATCATAAAAAAAAATGTTTCAGTTTCACCATTTTCCTGTAATTCAACCTCATGTATTTGGTATCAGTAAATAACTGAAGGTGTTTACTTCAACTTAAAATCCAGTGTGGTTTAATGATCCTGTCTGAACATCATGGGTTTGTAATGATGTGATGTCGAAGAGATTAAAAGCATAAACAAACACCAGAAGGAACACAGGAGAGGATGGCTTTAGGACTTTATAGTGGCGTAATAATGGCTTCCTGATGAGTAGCACGCCAAAATGTAAAGTAAGTGTTTAAATGCTCCAAGTTGTAATCACTGGACTGTAGGGTCTTTGATGTCGCTTAGCAAGGGGATTAACTAAATGTGATTGTGAATGAATTACACTGTAATCTTTACACTAATGACGCCAGACAGATTGGTAGCCAAACACCAAGTACAACAAAAACATGATACCCTGTGCTGGAAGTGATTACAGCAGAAGTCAGTGGAAAGTCCCTGATCAAACACTTCATATATTTCAAATATGTGAGGAATCTGGTACAGCAGTTGAATGATTAACTGCAGCCAAAGTTTGAGCATGACCACCATCTTATGTGGTCACCAGTTAGCATGACACTCTTGTACTGTACACAGTTAAAAGTGAATGTTCTGACTGTCTAATGTAAAAAAGTGAACTAAGCAAACAAGTTCAGTAAAAGTTATCTGTGCTGTTTTAATATTAAACCTCCCACTGCCTGCCATGATCTATAGTGACGCAGTGTCAGTCTGCAGTGCTACAGTGTCATATGGTCATTTCCCTGAAGTCAGCCTGAGGACTGGACTTTGCCCTCCTCTGTGTGTGTTTGTGTGTGTGTGTGTGTCTTATAACAGAACCACCTTCACACAGACGTCTGAGCTCCTGCGTGGGAGTGCACTATGCCCCCCAGTCTGTTAAGAATGAGCTCGGGATGTGTGACTTGTGGTCGTCATGGTGATGCCTCTGAGAACGCAGGCAGAGCGGAAGTGAATGTACTACATGTGGGTGCTAAAATGTAGTTAGGAGGCTGACACAGTCCTGCTCAGTGATGCACTGATATTGTCCGTTCCCTTCCTGCTGCCGGGGGGTTTGTGTTTCCATCCACATTCACACAAGTCTTTTGTTACTGCTGTGCAAATATGTTCAAATTAATGAACATACAAGTACTGACATGCCCACACACATCACTCACAGGTCTGATTATTCACTACTGTGAAGGAACTTAACCCTGCTGACCTCATTACAATATGTGCTCTTTTCTCTATCAGCTAGTCTGAGTTATCTGTAAGATTTAGAAAGCCACATTTAAGACATATTAAAGATAAATAGGGCTGTGACACAGAATAATTCACATTATCAATTCGGTCTAATACTTTTGTTTAATCAATTCATTTAGTCTAAAAAATAATATCAGTAAATAGCCAAAATTGTTAATCAAAATTTCCTGAAGCTGAAAAGTAAGGTTTTGTCTGACTATATTCTCAAATCCGAAGATACTATAATAAAGCAGCAAAGCTGCAATGTTTACAGGAAATGTTTCTTCATAAACAACATAAGCTATTAATCAATTACCAGAAATATCGATGATAAATTTCCTGTAGACTGACTACTCGATCAACAAACTAAACGGCCCCAGTAAACATAAATAATCTACAACGTTTTTATTTTTTCAGCTGAACACCGCAGATTAAAGCTTTCATACAGCTTTCTCTACGAAAGCCACGACTCAGTGGAACGCTCTGCCAGATGACATGAAGAACTGCAAATGTGCATTTTCTGTTTGTGGTGTACTGCTCTGTGTTATGTTAGTTGATAAGAAAATATGTTCAGTAAGATATATAAAATGAGTTGATAACATAAAATCGTGACAGACACATAAGTTTACAAAGCGGATGAAATGAAAACTTCATGACCCAGGAGCCCCCTTTATTCTAACTAGTCCATTCAACTGTGACTGTAGGAGTAGTTGTGACCCACGAGACAGCTGGCAGCGACTTTGTCTTGTTTATAAACAACACAGGCGGAAATACCTGTCTGTGCATAAGTAAGTCTGCACTGATCCAGGCACCACCGCCTGCTCTACCGGCCAAAAATATTCTGACCTATGATGACTGGCAACCTACCTACCACAACATGACCGACTGAACAAGCTGATGTCACCAACAGCTGAGGAAACTAGGGCAAATCAATCTGATCAAAGCTGATATTATATTTTATGTGCATCTTAACATCATTATATTACACTTATACAGCATGGATTTGACTCTTTATAGCCAAAGTTAACAAAACTTGAGCTATCCTGAAACGAAATGACGCGCTAAAACAATTGGAATCCAGGTATAGTGTATTTTAATGTGAAATGTGACATTAATAGTGCAAGTTTAACCATTTATAGATTGAACCACGCACGTGTCAACAGCAGAAGGTCAGCTTAAAGCACCAGCAGTGTGATTATCTACACTCACGGACATTTAACGCAAGCTAAAGCAGCTGGGGAAAAGTTCTCTATCACGGACAGATGGCCCCATCTGAGTGGGTGTGAGTGACTGATGAGTAAATTAATTACTAACCACACTACAGTAGAGAGATGGCTGAGACTGTCAGGTCACACTTACCATGTCATTGCCAAAAACTGCATAATACAGAAGATGATTGCCAGGCCTTTTTTATGCCACTGTAAAATAAAACAGAAAACGGTTAACCTGATTGTTGAAATGAAAAACAAAAAGGGATGCAAGTGGCTTTAAAATGATGCATTATCTACTTACCCAAAACACTGCACAGAGCGTTAAGACAAGGCAGAGCTGGTGGAAAAAGAAAGGAATGGTTATCTTGTTGGCAGAGTGACGTTTGCCATCTGACACTTAATTTCTTTCAGCGTTGCACGGGAAATGCTAAATTCTATACAAGAAAAGTTACTTAATCTGCCAACAGGAAACATCCGTAGTGTCAAGTTGAAATGAGTTTTCTACATAAGTTATTTAATCGACACAATGCTTTAAGATCCCAAAGTGAGGAGAACAACTGCAACTTTAACTGAACGTGAGACCTTTTAAACCCTCCAGAGTTGGTGAAAGCAGATTCTACAGTGTAAATGCAAAAATCCAAAATAACATCAAAACACAGTATTTACCAGCATAACAATGGTGGCTATCAGCCTTGTTGGTTCAAACATGCGCTTCAGCTGTTTTAGCGGTCCCATTAGGAAGCAGGTGCTTTAAAATGAACAAAAAAGAAACATGTTAATTACACGTTTACACATCAGTAAAAATGTACATTAACCTGTTGTTTAAAATCTTAAATCGATGAGATTATTGTGATTATGTTCATTTCCAGATTAGGTGTGAAGGACTCATCTGCAGGGTTTATGTTAACTGGTAATTATTGGATTTTACTGGGAAAATCTGTTGACATTGGACATATTAAATCTCTCTGGTCATGATGTCGGGTGAAAATAAATCCCTCTGAGCACAGTTTAATTGTATTAAAGGTGATGTTAGCGACTCTGGAGAAAGATGTTTTATTGTTAACCCTAACCCTAAGCTGAATTTGTCAGGACATTAAAATCTTCCAGGACACGTGGACCGGCATCATGTTTGTTTTCTACCTGAAACCCTGCATGACAGTGGTGTACTTTGACTACAAAATACTGGTATGAAAAAATGTATTGGTATGAATACTGGTCTGAGTAATGTATCATTCAAGTAACTTGTTTTCTTTACCTGTTTACCCTTATCTCCTGATGTCGCCTACTCTGATTTTGCATTGACCACAGATCGAGTCAGTGTTTATAACAGCTTACTGTTTTAAAAACGTCCAGCATATTTCATCTCCTATTAATGAATAACCAATAATCGATTGTGCAGCCAGCCGAAAACGAATACTTTATAAACTTTATGGTTAACGTGAATTTCACAATGGTCTTCATATGCATGCACGTATACACAAACAAATCTCTTCCGAGCGACATCAGCATTGTGTGGACACCATAGTCAAATTTACACTATATGTTGCAATTCTTAGCAGGTTAATATTTCATGCCCGACACTACGATGACACATTTAAAACCTCCTACATGATGCATGCGTGACGTCAGTGAATGTAACAAGACAAAGGCTTTCCCCGCTGACGAGGCACGCAGCTCTGGGCTCGGCAGTGCTGAGTGGGAAGAGTGAGTCCGTGGAGCGTCACATCTGTTAGATGAGACACCAGAGTAGTCTCTGTTGACGCAGGCTCTCTATACTGGTCTGCTCAGACGGATGGAGGCTTGTTTTTTTTTAACTGCTCAATATGACAGAGACACTAATGATGCCCATGCACACGCTGCTACTGCTGATTAGGGAGAAGGATGACAGCATCGTTAATCCCATTAATGATATGAAACTAATGCTGGATTGTCCAGAGAAACTGTAACTCTAATTCTAAAACAGTGAAAGTAATCAGCTAAAGTTTGATTTAAAGCTACATTTTTTTTCTGGCTACAGAACAAAAAGACATCCTTTACAAGCCTGCTGTGGCAAACAAAATGAATCAAATTGAGCACTTTTATTGCTTGAAGAAAACAGGTCATATTATTGACAGAACGAAACAATATATACTACAGATAATGTATGTTTATTGTGTTATTTTACCCTTGATTGTGGCTCATTATGACAGTAACTCCTATTTTTGAAATATTCTTCCACTACTGTGGGTTAGATAGAGGAACACATCTTCTCTGTGTAATCTTCTTGCACTCAAAGTGACATACAGATGAAAATTGATTTGTAACATCCTGAGAATAACAATACACCATCTTGGTTTGGATTAGTAACCTGGGCTATGAAAGCAGAAGATGACCCAGTTTCTTGACACATCTAAACCCTCTGGACACATGATACCTGAAATAGAGACTGCCTGTCTGCCCTGTCTGAAAAACACCCCTCATCAATGGTTCACTGTCTGTCAAAGAAGTCAAAGACATCAGTGTTAAGACCTTGGATTATCAACTATTTAATAATCCATAACGTTGTCAAATACAGTGTATATATGTCAGTGTAGAAGCGTTATTAGAGCACACAGCCACATCCTAAGAATACTGGCTTAATCTATCTTGACTGATTTTAAATGTAAAGCTTACTGTATTGAGCAACGTTACAAGTTCAGGTTTGCGTAACTTAGAACAATGCACAAAGAAGGCCTGTGTGACATAACCTGTAATAACAGATTTATTTTTTAAGTATGGCGCCCTGTCACAAGGAAGCAGACCTTGTTCATGAAAACTTGGAAAATAATAACATGAAAGCAAACACTAACAGTGACTCTACTCTTAGAGACAACCAGCACATCCAACAGTTAGGAGACAAAGACAGCTAATGTGTTCCTGCTGACCATCGTTTATCTATCACTTATCATTTCCTTCTGACTTTTCATGTGACATTCTGACACAGAATTAACAGCATAAAGATCTAGATCACAATTAAATACACTCTAATAGGAGCAATTTAACCCTTTGCTGCTCAGTGTACTTTCTCAGTCTTTTGTTGCCCCAGTTCCAACCTGAAACATGTTGCTGGCATCAAATTCAGAATAAGCATATATTTACAAGAGCAATGAAGTTGATGAGGTCAAACACTAAATATATTGTCTTTGTGCTGTTTTCAATTGAGTATATGCCAAAAAAGGATTAGCAAATTATCACATTGTTTTACTCTTGTTTTACACGTCACAACTTTTTTTTTTAACTGGAGCTGTAAGTACAGTGTGATAGTAAAGACAGATTTCTGTTCATTTAAATGGAAGTAGCATGAAGAAAATTGAATAATTATGCTAATCTGATTAAATAATGGAGATTATCATTTTCGCTATAATCCTGGTCTGGAGCAGAACCAGTAGTCACCACTGTTTATCATCAATAAGCTTTCTAGTAAAATGTGTTGCTGTGCCAATGATGACAGAATGGCAGACAGTCATCAAGGAAAGAATGATTTTTGAGCCCAATGCATTATCATTTGTTTTTTATATTGGGCAATGCGCCATACTAGACATTACAATTCTTGGACTGCTTAATTGATTGATGTAGACTCTTACCTGGCAAGAGCTGCGATATTCCCTAGTGTGTAGAAGACGGCAAAAAGCTTGACTCCATTTGGAAGAAACAGCAGTGCTGAACCCTGGTAAAACAGCAACATACTCTCCATCAGCGACACAGAATAATGTCACCACACCACACACACAAAATCAGAGATGCACGATATATATTGGATAAATTATTGTCCTAATGTTAGGAAATGTATATTATTAGCTATAAATCAGTATTGGTGGAATTATATCTGATAAATGGAGCAGATAATATGAAGCTGAAATTCTTTTCATTGACTTAACAAGTGCAACATGCACACACAATATAGGGAGTGGTAGTATCCACCTTTAGAGCTGGTTGGTGATCTGCCAATAAATACAGAGAAGAAGAAGAAGAAGAAGAAGAAGAAGAAGAAGAAGAAGAAAAGGAAGAAGCGCAGCACATGCACACTGTTGTTACATGACTTCAAACTGCTGAAGGGCCATGCAGTGTAGACTAGAGAGCATGTAATTGCTGGTTTGGGCATTTTTTTTTTACAGTTTCAGAGAAAGCCAATGTGATTGCAATTTGCAAAAACATGTTATGCAAGGTTTCCAAGAGGAGGGAGGGAAAATAGTCTTAACAAGTAGCTGAATGAATCCTGAACTTTAATTAGATTGAAGACTGAAATCTTAGGTTTCTTTCTTGGAAAAATAAAAACATACATAGAAAAACACAACAAGGAATTCTGTGGCTTATCCTTTATTTACTGAAACATAATGGGCTCCCCCTAGTGTCAAAATACAAAATATAAATGTTAAAAATCACTGGCTGGGTAGTATAATAATACACATTCACTATTTGGATCACATTCAACTACTAGCAACTAACAATTGACAGAAGTGTTATAATTTGGGGGGGTTGGAAATTCAAATAACATGCAGCTAATAACCCCAGCTCATAAAAGGAGCATATTTTCTTGAAAAAGGAATGTGGCTCTCCCGCTTTGAGCGTCTTTTAAATGTAAGAATGGAAGAGGCCTTATGTGTTGTCTGCTGACAAGTGCACAGAGATTCCCTGACCTCTGTGAATCTCACCACCCAGGCCTGCCTACATTTTGAGATTGTGTTTCGGACTTAGTCAGTGTGAAGTATGACTAAGCAGTGGCTTCAAAGTGTAATCAGCAAGTGCCTCCTGTTACAAGACTTCCTGTCATATTAACTGCCAACTACACTACAAACCAAAACCTTAAGCTCCTTCCTCAAATAAAGCAACCTTTACGTGTTAACTAAGCATAATCTGCAAGCGCACGAGGACGGGGATTTGTCCTGCCAAGCCATGTTAACAACTTGAGTGTTTTATTGTGACTACAAACATGGACCATTGCAAACTCTATTAACAGCATTATGTGCGCTCTGCATTTTCTGCATTCCTGATGTCTGTACAAAGTCATACAGAACATTAAAGCTGCCTTTTCAACATAAAAGGCAGAGAGACTCACGAGTATTGAGCACAGGATGCCTCCAGCAAAGCATATGACGAACCACTTCACCCTGGTGCTGTAGCTGAGAGAGGTGGCATCAAGGACCTGGTGGGAACAATGGGAGGATGTCACAAGACAAACCTAATGACCTGCAGAGAGAGCCACAGGCTTCCTACTGATGATTTAATAATGTTGGCTAGAGCCACGCAAATAACACCCAGCTGCAGTATTACATTACAATACAAACACTCACAGCACAGGCACAGGACATTACACAGTAAACTGACCTTATGCAAATAACCACTAAAACCACCTGTAAAGCAGATGTGCCATGAGTAACATTTTATAAAGTTCAAAAACAGTGTTCAAGTAGGCAACTTACCTCATTTCCTCCTCATCGTCAATGCGTGGGGAAAAGGTATAAATGAACAAACAATAAAATGTATTAAATGCTGACAGAAAACATGCTAGCTAGGCTAGCTTTAAAAGGGGCTAAAAACACACCGAGTAGCTGGACACATGACAGCGACACTGGTTAGCTACCGTCTTGGGATGCTACCAGAGCTAACGTCAACCTATCGTCTACTGACATTTTCACCGATAGCTGCTGCTATTAGCAAAACTGAAAGTTAACTCAAAGAAAATAAAAACACATTAATAGCAGGTGTCTGAGCGGTAACGCGGTCTCGGCCACACACAGGAAACAAAACTAACACAGGGCTATGTTTTTATCATTACATTTTAGCCGTTTACACAACGTTAGCATTAGCAGTGTATACTGTCATACAGTCGGTACCTGTGCTGTGAGACCCAACTCCTCGTTGTCCTCTTGGCCGCTTAACACACGACGAAGCTTGTCCATCGCTGGAAGCTAGCTTGCAACAAAATGACGCGAACAAAAGTAAAGTTTGTATTTCTATATTTCCAACTGTACGTCTCCTGTGCGTCTGTCCACCAGAAGTTCTTATCGCAGTAGTGGTAAGTTTCTGACTTCCTGGCTTCCTGTACGGCGCTCTCTGTGCCTGCTGCTGACCCAGAGTCGGTTTATTCGCAGCCAGTGTTGGGCCTATTGGCAGGGGGAGGTGTTTCAATAACCGACTGCGGATCAGCTCGTGAAGGCAACATCACCAAGCCCACTTCTCCTCGGAAATGTTGCTGCCTTCCAGTGCTGTCGGAAATTACACGATCAGTTGCGTACGTATCTGATGGTATTTGGGATATGATTGGCTGTTCGTCCATTACAATACATGTAATTCAAAGTAGGAGTATATGCAAAAAATAAATTCATAACAATTAAAGCAAAGTAACTGGAGACTTACTGATATTACAGCATATATTTCACACAAAAATGATCAACGCGTAAACAGGCAATTAAGTATAACATGTACTAGTGGCCTGAAAGTCACTCTGTTTAATGCTCCCCTTTGTTGCTTTTGTGTCGCTTTGTCGCCCTCCAGTGGAGATGCAACGACAAGGCAGGACACAGTTGGCACCGTCAGTGCAGTGTGTACTGACCATGCTTGGTAGTTTTACAAGCTTATCATGTGCTGAATGTTTCTGATTCCATGCATAGCTTCAGCATTAGAAGATCCACACAAAAGAAACTGGATGTCAAACACATTTATTTAATTACTTTTGTTTAAAAATGTACAAACCCTTCACCTTTCTATTTTCAAAATGTTTATATATGGATCAGACTATTTCTCAAAAGGTTATGTCCAAAGACTGAATTTTAACTGTCATACATGTGTTTTCTTTCCTGTTAGAAATGCATCAGTCTTTTGCATCAATCCTGTAGGCTCAAGCGCCATGATTTCAATCTCAGAATGGATTATAATCTGTCAGAATCATATATGTTAAAACGTTTGATGTGCCAATGCAAGTCTCCTTTCCTTTATCGAGAACATAACCGGCGCCAAACGAGATACAGTTATGGGAGGCTTTTGACTTTGGGTCACACTGGCCTCCTGAGGGACAGAGTCATTGACTTTTCTATTTATGTGTAAACCAGCAGAGATTTTAATTATCTGTAAATAGCCTGAAATTACAGACATGAGAATGAGAAAACATAATCAGAATGAAAGGGTGGCACTGAAAACACAACAAACTACTCTGACAATCAAGGATGCTGTGTATTTTGAGGCACAAAGCAGATGACCAAACTATAACGCATCTTCTGACATCTGGCACATTTACAGGAAATGTCAATGAGTTTCTGTATGTAGGCAAAATGGAAACATTCCACTCTCAGACACAGCAGAGAGATAATCCTGAATAATGAACATGCATAGTATACAGTACATAAACATCCTGGAGTCAGCTTATCTGTCACCTGTGGAGCCGTTCACTTTGTTAAGCTTTCTTGTAGACGTTGTTCTCAGGTTAGAATGACTTCATGATAACTCATGGTTATGAAAAGTGGGAGCTAAATCTAAATATTGAAATTGTTGAGGAACACATCAAGAACGTAGTGTTTCAAGAGACAATGCCAAAGTCAAAGTTAAATCCTAGCATGCATGGAACATGCAAACATTATGCCCTTGGATTTTGTATCTATTCAATATTTACGGGTAGCTCAGGAGTCCAGCTGAATTTTTTCTGAGTTCTGACTCTTCTCGTTCATACTGATTGGGCTGTTTTATGTCTTGGCCAGTAAGTGGGAAATGTCTCTTAAAGGATAAGTTCACCTAAAAAAAGAAAATTCATGCTCCCCCCATGCCGATGGAAAGTATGTGTTGTAGTCCACAAAACAAAACAGTGTTGCAGCCTCCTCCTAAACAACTGAAGTAGAAAGGGACAAAAAAACAAACATAAAATGGCTCCATACAGCTTGTCTGGTGTAATTCAAGTCTCCAGAAGCCCAGAGATCCCAAATGGATTTGAAAAAACGTTCTTTACACCATTTTGTAAGACAAAATCTTCACTGTAGCAGCTTCACTGGGGCTTCTGAGACTTGGATTACACCAGATGAGCTGCATGGAGCCATGTTGTGTTTATTTTTTAAAACAAGTCCCCATCTACATCATTTGTTTAGGAAAATACCGCAACGCTGTTTTGCTGTGAAGCTCCAGAAATGCTTTGAGGACTATGAAACTTCATCTGATATTCCATTGGCATGGGGCTGAGTGATGACTAAATTTAGATAAGATTTTTTGGTGAACTTCTCCTTTAAACCCCCTCCCCGTTATTTAAGGCTGACTTAACAGATCTTGTCGTGTTTAAGCAGTCCTTACTCTGAAGGGAAAACAGTAATACTCTACCTCCACATATCCAATGAACAGCTGTTCACAACGTCTGACTTCATCAGATGTACCTGACTGTTTTGAGTACAACATAAAACTCAGCTGACTCCTCGACGTGCGAGCCACTTGATAAGAAAGTGAGATCCCCTCTGCACCGATGAAGGAAGATGATCTGCCGCACTTGCAGGGAAAGGGACTTTGAGTGAGGGCCAAATATCTGGACGCGGAGTATTCAGCGGACATCCCTGCTCCTGTGTGCTCTCCAGACAACAGCGATGAGGACGACGCTGCCACTGCTCTTACTCCTGACTGTTTTAATCTTCTGTGAATGGAAGAGCACTTCGGGTTTCGTCTGCCCGAGGATCTGCCGCTGTTTCTCCAACACTATCAGATGCAACAATGTGACACAAGGATCAGCGCTGATGATGGAACACAGAGATAAAAGACTGTAAGTTCACACGACTGTGTATGAAAATATACTTTTAATGTGGCTGAAGCCGAGTGGTCAGTCCTGATGGATGACTGACCGGCCAGCCTGCGCATTTTAATACATTTGAGACCATATTTATAACAGATAGTATTCATTTCCATGTGTTTCTTTATGCAACCATATCCTTACCGAGGCTGTGCCGTGCGTATTTACGCACGGATCGAGGGTCCATCTGTAACGCACTCGCTCGGCTACACGTTCAGATGCGCTTAGAGTGCGCTTTGAGTTAATGCAGGGCTGCTACAGTGAATATTACTTATGTTATTCCAAGAATTTGTTGTGATGTAGTCCTGTTTCCCTCTCATCATACTGGCAGTTAAAGCACTCTGCTATACTTTAGCCTACTTTAACAAGCACTGACTGTTTAATATGTTGTAACATTTTCTTAGCACTTCCAAGTTTAAAAGAAAGGTAAGGCGTTGCCATTTTGGTTTATTAATGATGGTACAAAAGGTTTTCTATCTATAAAGCTAATCCTGGTATCAGTTTTAATCGTCTAATTGAGAAAAAAATGTAAGTAAGTAAGTTAGTACAGTTAATAGCAGGATAAATATGTTGTTGGAGGTGTCCTGATATCACCACACTGACAAGAGGTTTTGCAGTGATAGTAAACAGAAATCCTGTCAGATGAGGTCTGTGGCACATCTCTGTTTGGAGTTAAAACATTTGGGAATCACTCATTTATGCATAAATGTTGTCCAAAACATTTTTCAGTGTTGAGACATTATTTCTTATTCGTCGTCATGATTTAGTTTTTTTTTAAATCATTTTGATCATTTCAACATCAGTAGTGCTAAAGATATGCCGCTCTGTCAGTTTACATGTTTGCCTAAAGACAACTAGACTTAACTGTGTTGTATGTTTCTTATAATGAAATTGTGGTTAATTGAAAACCTCATAATAGTTGTAATAATATGAGAATACAAGTATATGGACAGACCTACAGACTGAAATACACCAGTTTCCGCTCAGTGTTGTTTATCGTTTACCTCATTTAGCCAAAGTACCTCACAGCTCATCACGGTCTATTGTCGGAAAACAGAGGGCCCTGCATGTGTGCAACTTAATTACCTGTGAAGAAAATGTCAAGTTGATCCCACACGGTCAAGTGCACTGTGCATCCTCGAGGTCTTCACAGTCTTTCTGGCCATTAGAGCTCCATTTAAGAGTTCGCTAAAGTCCCTCAAGGCCTTGAAGGTGAGGAATCTTGACCTCTCCTCCAGTTAATCACAGAGCCTTGAGTCTCTCCTGATAAGTGTCCATGAAGGCCAGCAGCATCTTGCATGTATCAAATAAGACTGACACACACACACACACACACACACACGCACGCACACACACACACACGCACGCACGCACGCACACACGCACACACGCACACAAGCACACAAGCACACAAGTTTAACTTAGGAGAGAAATGATATGATGGTTTCAGCATTAAAATGCCCTCCACTGCATACATATTTAAACCCATTGGTATAAGAAACGTGTCCGTTTTGTCATCTTTAAAATCACTTAAGATGTCTTTGACTATAAACAAATTAAATGTGTCTCTCTGTATTCTTTGTTTTCAGGTTTCTCTATCACTTGCCTCTGCACACTATTTCAAGCCATTCTTTTGAGGGGCTGAAAGGAGTCCAGAGGATGTAGGTATCATTATCTTCTACAAAAAAACTCTGAAGACTGAAAATAGTCTAAAATATAGGATATTACTAAATATATAGCTGCAATCAAAGTGTCCCTAATGTTTACACTAGGTAAGAATAGGATAGTTTTTATCCCTGACAGTGTTTCTGTGGCTACGCTACATTAATAAATCTCCTCGTGGATCAAGTTTCAGGACACGACCCATTCACAGAAACAGACTATTTATATCAAGGCACACAAATTAACCATCAACTACTGCAGTTGTCTTTAGTATGCATATTAGTAGCACACTGGCTCTCTTTGAGTCATTATTATTGCTTTATTCTGCATGGCCATATTCTTCACCTATAGGCTACTAAAAAATAACTTAGTAAGTACTTTTGTGTTTTGCTACATAAGAATAGACCATATTTATGAAGTGTTATTTAGGGAGAATGAGTGTTCTTGTGTCATACTACCACCTTATAGGGCCCATATTCAGGAAAACATACTCATGTACAGCAACCAATGGTGTAACTTTATGTTGAAAAGTGTTGGGGACATATAGGTTCAGATATAAAACGTTCTCTGAATGGTCTTTAACATGTGGTTTTAGGCAATGTATAGTATAGTAAACAGTATAATAACAAATTATCCACACAAAAAATGGTAATTTTAGAAACAAAAAGTGGTATGGACATGTCCCCAGTGTCGTCATTGTGAATGATACCCATCACAACAACTTCCTTACAATCAATAAGCAGTGATTAGGAGGTTAGTGAGGGAAAACCCTAAGTTAAAGCAACATTATGTAACTTTTTAACCTTAAAATAACAGCTTCAAAATCATTTTGATGGTACAGTGTCTTGTAATTGGTCGAATGGTGTCTCTGTCTTCAGAGGAGCCACTCCGCCCCCATCACCTGTTTCTGCACTATGTAACTTCAGTGAGAGGGTAGGATCACAGTGTCACATAAGATACAAGTGTTCAACACATCACATTGTTACAGATGTAATATTTACGACGGAGGTGTTGCACTCAGAAACTGTGGGAAACCTTTAATGCCCCAGTAGTTGTAGATTGTGTTCATCTTAATGGAATCTTCACATGTTAAGTCTCGTAGATTCCTGGTCATAAAATTGTCTATAATCTATAAATGTGTCCGGGTCACAGGCTTCTGTGTGTGCAGAGTGGATGATTGTTTGGAGCAGCTGTAGAGATAAAGTACTGCCTCCCAGACAACCAAGGTCACATTCTGTTCCTCCAACATCTAAACCTTCACTGTATCTCATACGAGAGCCGTACGGCCTCCATGATAGACCAAACTCCATATTCTCCCATCAAATGCACTGTGACTTGGGTACACTTGTTTCCACAGAGTATCCCGTAGAGGGTTAAATAGTCACAGGGCGGGAAGTGTCATTCAGAACGGGCATGTTGTCCTCGATCAAGCTTCATTAAATACTTCAACGTAAGGAATTTCGTCTCCTGAATCTCCTTTCTCACCTGGGTTAATCAGATGAACGAAAATGCGTCAACAGTTGCTAGCCTCCTCAGTGTGAATGACAGCTGTGACAACAACTTCCTTCAACCAAAAAGTTCTGTTTGTAGTTAGCAACTACATTACATCTGACAAACTGTTACACACCTGGGATTTCTATTTATGACAGTGGTATCCCACTCAGAAACTGTGGGAGGCGCCAAATCACACAAAACAGCATTTCCACATAATGTTGCTTTAATGGGCCCGCAGTTGTAGAATAAGGTCATGCAGAATATTTCATTTTAATGATTAAAAACAGCCAATATGTCACTAATATGCATGCTAATAAGCAGCTATATGGTAAATATGTGTGCCCTTATATAAAGTTACATGTACATCTTCCTTGGATGGACGTCATTGTTTTGTCTCTGCTCTGTACTCAGTGACATCGCTCAGAGCGTGACCCTGGAAACCATTGAGACGTTAGCGTTTAATAACCTTCTCAACCTCTCTGAAATGTAAGTATTTTCAGTGATTATTACGAATAATAACAGTAAGCTTAATAATAAATAGTTCACACTGATGTTTGATGTTGTTTGGCAGCTCGATCCAGAACACAAGGAGTCTGATGCGCATTGGCAGAGGGACATTTAACAACCTTCCCAAACTGCGTTACCTGTGAGAGACCTCAAAATACACAACTTGAATGTGTTTTTCTTTAGATTAAGAATTAAAGCTGGCTATTAAACAGAAGTCTGATTTCAAATCCCATATACTTGAGCAACAACCAGATCAAGCATTTATACTATGTCATGTTTGGTTATATTCACATATCACAAAATGACACGTGCTTTCCTTTGCATTGACAGGAGCATCTCGAACACTGGGATAACAGTCTTTCCTGATATTACGTCCATTAATTCTCTTGAATCGGAGTTTATATTGTGAGTACAGCTTTAGTAAAGTTTTAAAGATTCATGACAAATAAACGCACATCACCATAAACGCATGAACTGTAACGCTTTTACAGGGATATCTATGACAACCTGTATCTACTGGAAATACCTCCAAATGCTTTCATCGGACTGACAAAAGAATATGTCACAATGTAAGTGAAGCGAGATGTCCCTTTTAATGGCTTTACGCTGTCGCTTAATAAATAGTAATTCTTCAATCTTGTGACTGATTGCAGGAACCTGTACAACAACGGCATCAGAGAGATACACGACCACACCTTCAACGGGACAAAGATAGATAAGCTGTATTTTCCCACGTTTCCTATTTCTGACTGAGAGATGTAAGATGAGTTTCTTCCTCTCACAGCGTTTAGCTTTTGCTCCATCACTCTGCGTTTTTTAATTTCAGGGTTTTAAAGAATAATCGAAACCTCAGAGGGATCCACAGAGATGCGTTCAAAGGAGCCACAGGCCCAGGGGTCTTGTAAGTAGTGTTTTTAAACCGCCAGAAAGTCTCATGATGCAACCTTTATTTGCTTGGATTCATTAGGGAGAGGAAGGAGGAGGATGTTATAGACTTGTTATCATGTCTTGATAAATTTGTTGTGTGAATTCTGTGTGGAGACTTGAGAAATGATAAACAACAGAATGCTTATCATTATTACAAGCTTTTCTTTCCATCATTGAGAGAAATTACTTCTCATGTACATGTACTAAGTTGTATAATATACTAATACAATAGCAGTGGATTGCATTTTACTGCTGATATTTGCAAAAGTATGCAGCTCAGGGGACTGATTAAAGATTGATTGACTTTATGCTCTGAGGCAGAATAACAACCAGCACAATGGTCACAAAGAGGCCTTTACAACCCCACTCAGTCACACTGTTATCTGTGTCACTTCACAGGGACGTGTCTGCGACAGCTCTCAAGAAGTTACCAGCGCAGGGACTGGAGTCGGTCCTGGTGTTGTTCGCTCAGTCAGCGTACGCCTTGAAGAGCCTGCCTCCTCTGCAGGGACTGTGGAGCCTACGAGAGGCCCACCTCACCTACAACAGCCACTGCTGTGCACTGCTGAGCTGGAACACCCACAGGTGACTGACACGGCGCATTTTACAGGCTAACCGAGGATAGATTTGTTAATGAATCAGTAAGCTGTGACCCACTGCTCTTCCAGTTCTCAGTAACTACTCTAGTAGTTAAGCACACCGAAAGCAAAATCTTATTCAGAGAATTTACTAACTTATTTATTACAGTATACAAAACTGCCTTCAATTTAAGGCTGGTGACATACTTACATGATCTCCTTCCTTTAATACAGGGACTTCACCATTAATCCTGCATGGAATAATAGCTCTACATCTTGTGATGAGAGTGACCCAACAGCAAGGTAAAACATGTTTTCCTGCTTCTGTAATGGTTGAATTAATCTCTGTGCAGCCTTGGTTGTTAAAGGGTAACTCCACCAATTTTACTTATTCAGGTGTGTTTACAGGTCTTGGGGAGTATTAAAAGAAGTGTAAAGCCTTTAGTGGCTCCAGAGGAAGCTGCATGTAATCTGATCAATTGCCTCCAGTGATGTCACTCAGTGGCTAAAATGCATTGTGGGTAATGTAGGCGCCAGGTTTTGAGTTGGAAGAAGAATGTGTGGAATAAAAAAGGCTATCTCTGGTTTTGCTGTATAAATTTTGATCATTTGTTTTCAACTGTCTATAATGAGTAACAGTGTGGTGCCTACATTACCCACAATGCAACAGAGTAATTGCAACTGCAATATTTTAGCTAGAAAATAGTTTGACTTGACTTTATGATGGCCTGTGTAACTTGTCGTGTCAACTCTTTAAGCAGAACTCTTCTTCTTCTTTGTGAACAGGGTTCAGCGTGTGATTGGAGGCTCAGCAGAAGGGACGCTACCAAAGGATTTTTTTTCAGATGCTGACCTGTTTGTGGACGATGAAGGCTTTGGAGATGTGAATTTCCACTATCCAGAACTGGACTTCTGTCAGACACGACCAGCTTTGCTTTGCACGCCTGAAGCAGATGCCTTCAATCCCTGTGAGGACATCGCAGGTTTCAGTTTCCTCAGAGTGGCCATCTGGTTCATCAACATCCTGGCCATCTCGGGGAACCTGACAGTCCTCCTGGTCTCCTTCACCAGCTGCAACAAGCTGACGGTGCCTCGTTTCTTCATGTGCCACCTAGCTTTTGCAGACCTCTGCATTGGGATCTACCTCCTGATGATCGCCACAGTAGACTTGCGTACGCGCGGTCACTACAGTCAGCATGCTATTGAATGGCAGACAGGGCCCGGCTGCAGCGCTGCAGGCTTCCTGTCTGTTTTTGGTGGGGAGCTGTCAGTCTACACACTCTCCACCATCACTCTGGAGCGCTGGCACACCATCACCAATGCTCTGCAGGTAGAACGCCATCTGTTACTCACACAGGCAGCGAGCATAATGGCGGCTGGTTGGCTCATCTGTCTGGGGATGGGGATGCTGCCTCTGGTTGGTGTGAGCAGTTACTCCAAAGTCAGCATGTGCCTTCCCATGGACATAGAGACTCCTCTGGCTCAGACCTTCATCATCATTATCCTGCTCTTCAACGTGGGCGCATTCACTGTTGTGTGTGTTTGTTACGTGCTGATCTACCTGGCTGTAAAGAACCCAGAGGTCCCGAGAAGAAGTGCCGACACCAAGATGGCAAAGCGCATGGCTGTGCTCATCTTCACCGATTTCCTCTGCATGGCTCCCATCTCCTTCTTCGCCATCTCTGCTGCGTTCAAGGTCCCCCTAATCACAGTCACTAACTCCAAGATCCTGCTCGTCCTCTTCTTCCCCATCAACTCTTGTGCCAATCCCTTCCTTTACGCTATCTTCACCAAGGCTTTCAGAAAGGATGCATATCAGCTCATGAGTGCATTGGGCTGCTGTAAAAGCAAGGCCAGTGTTTATGGCATGAAGGCCTACTGCGGGGAAAATGCAATCAACTTTGGGTCCAGTTATAAAGGATCAAGGACAGGAGTGGGGCTGGCTGATGTGGAAGGGCAGAGCTGTCACCTGAAAGAAGAGGGGGAGCTCACCTGAGATAAAAAAAAAAAGGGGTGCAAAACTTGTTTATACTGTTTATAAGACAACTAGACAAAAGAAACTGAGGAAAAACAACTCACACTGGATTTGGAGGAAATTGATGACATACTATCAGTCCAACCCACTGAATATGCCTTTTGTTTCACAGGAGGTGGGAAGGAGGGGCATAAGTGATATATGACCCACTTTATAGGAGAGCCAAAACAAAACTGGCCAGACATTGTCCTGAGTGTCCTCAGAATTAGTTATTTTCTAAATGTATTATTAACTCTGGACTGGTTAAGCAATCCCGAAGCCACCAGGCAGTCCCCCATGCTGAAACAAAACTGTGATGTGTTAAGGCGGTGAAACTGACTGAACTGACAACAGGTGTTTCTACTAGAAGTAGGGAGCACCTTGTTGTTGTGGCTCACCACTAAGATCACCAGACATCCTGAAAAATTTGGGACAGTTGTGAATCATGACCAATTGTACCAAATCCAGAATCCTGTCCTGTTTGTCCCTTACATTGGTAGTAATAGGGGGCTGGTCAGAGGTGGCCCGGGGGTTGTAGTGGGGGACTCGGGACATCAGCCTGGCTCCCAGGTTCCCCCCGCCCCGGTTGAATCGGACGGTTGATTGGATTACAACAGTTTGCATAGGGCACCCAAACCACTCCGCTCATTTTCCTCCCAGATGTCACTTCCCACTGGATCTCACCCCTCAATGATGACTGGACATAAATGGAAAAGCAAGACGCGACCTCCCCCATAATATCAAAAATATCATATCTTAATTTCAAAGTTTGAAAGCTGACTCTGTAACTGGTGGCTGACCTACAGTACGTTGTTCAAACAAAGGAGATTTCTTTAACTATACCAATCATTGCAATTAAACACATTCATATTACAGGACACTCTTGTTGAGGTCACTCTCTATATTAGATGGCAGGTAGCTAACATTTGCTAGCTAGCCACAGCAACACCCAGGGTTAGAGAATGAGAGAAATGAGAATGTCATGTAATTGGCCCCTCCATATTTGACATCAGATTATGGCCCCCTGCATGGTATCACCTGTCAAAATGTCTCCTGTGTAAAAGGCCTATGGCAGAAATCTTCAGAAGAAAGCTCCAGAGCCGCTGCTCAATGGACCTTGATGGACCCTCAGCTATGAACTTTCAATCCCAGTTTAATATTTGAATGAACTAAAAGGACAAGAAGTCCCTAAAATGCTCCAAGAAAGGACCTTTGAACATGTAAGATTACATGATAACTGCTTACGGATCATTTCCTGATGAGGTGATCCAGTAAAAAGCACCCAAACAGCTACTGAATGGACCACGTGGTGAGCCTGAGTGATCACCTTCATCCTACCTTCATCTCCAAGCTGCTGTTTCAATGAAACCTCTGTCACTTAATCTCAGGCTTCTTAGTAGTTGATGTAAATACAATATTTGTTTTATTCTGAGGTTGGCTGTGAATGAGGTTGTCTGAATTTAGAAATCAGCCACAGTTTGTGTGGAGAGCTCAGCAGCTGACCACATGGTGGAGCAGTTGGGAACAGACCAGTTTCCCAAGTGGGAACTACACCACCAGGGATTTTGTTTTTCTTCTAAGGCTTTTTGAGATTGTGTAAACTGATTCAAAATAAAAGAGACCATCTACTAATGTGTGTGTTTATTCTATATGTACATAATTCTTAGGTTATTATAAGATAATAATAATAATCATAATAATAATCATGTTTGTAATGTAATATTTTATCTGTCTCAAATAAAAAGAAAACAGGAAGAATACTCATGTTGAATTCTTAGAGTTTGTTGTCTGTCTGTTGTGTTATTTCCAGTCAGTCAGTCAGTCAGTCAGTCAGTCCCGCCTTCATGGGATCCCTCCTCTGACGTCTCTCTGTCTCCATCTGAATCTGATCCCGGGTCAACAGCACTTCACACAGGCTGATCAGGAGCCACTCTAGCGGGGGATGTTGGTTACTGTCGGGAGTTAAAGCGCCTCGGGTCCCGCACGATCCACGCAGAGTAACAAAAGTTTTCGGACTGTTGTTGCGGGACAGAAAGCAGCAGCGAGCAGCTCAGACTTTTGGCCATGGCAAAGAAGTCAACTCTGGGCTGGTTTGGAGTTTTTCTCTCAGCAACGATCACAGTTGTTATCGTGTGGAGTCCGGCCGGTGGTGAGTTGTCTCTCTCTGTCTTTTACCACCTTCATGTCCCTCAAAGTGGAGACTCAGGCTTAACTCTGTGCTCTGGCTGCAGCTGGAGCACATTTAAATACCGATGGAAAGCTTTATTTATGTGTAGACTTGCAAAAAAGTTCTTAAAACAGCCTAAAAAATGTGTATCTGACTGCTGCTTCTTTAAATTATAGTCATAAATTGTGGTTTAGTCGGTTGTGGTCTGGAGTGGTGACAGAAAAACACCTCAAAATACCATCTGGTAAAGAGACGTGATGAAAACATTCAGAGAATAAACTTTGTTTTTCATTCTGTGGCCTGATCTCACTATCCCTGTCCTTTAAGAATAAATGTTTTGATTTATAAAGTTAAACTACATCCAAGCTGTTTGTTTGTTTTTCATCAAAACTGAGAGCTGAGAGATTAGCTGAAATCAAAATCAAAAACAGAAAATGAATTGTCAGCTGTTTTGATCATCAATTAAGCACAAAGAAAACATTAGTTCAAGTTTATTTCATTTTAATTAAGGATGCACAAGGTTAATCGATAATTCCCTGCTTCTCGTGGCAGATACCGATAACACAAGTGATAATTTCACGTTTGTGTATTAAAAATAAGTTTATAACCTGAGGCTATCAGATGATTTAATATTCAACAGCTCCACTGAGATTTGTTTTGTTAAAATTCGCAGACCTCTTCCCTCCTCTCTGAACCTTTGTGGAACATGTGGTGTGAACTGCTCTGACATTGTCTTCCTCTGAAACTAAATAACATCCTTGCTGGCGATGACATGTTTGGCTCACTAGACGGTTAACCAGTTGCATTAACTGTTAATTTACATGCGAAGGATGAATATTTAATAGTATTTTACAGTTATGAAGAAAAACAGTAAGCAGGCTGATCATTTATTGGGGTGATACATATTGTACATCCCTAATTTTAACCAGTCAATCAATATTATTGAGTTTTGGTTGAACAAATTATGGATCTGAAGACGTCACCTTTAGGCTCTGAGTTATTTTGACATTTTTCACTATTTTGACCATTTATAATGATTATTGAAGTTGTCACTGGATGACAGATCTGTGATGCTGATCGTCTCAGACCTCCCAGGTAGAACATTGTGGATCAAAGCTCAACATGATTAAAAAAAACAATATTTTGTGTAAAGGATAGTCTAACCAGCCAGCTACCTAATCAGTCCATCTGATGTATTGTATTCTGATTTGACAGTGTTCGCTGATCACATCTATTATCTAATGAGGATTAACACTTTTCCTGCTCATGCTGTATCTGTTGCTTAGCCTTATTTCATAGTGAATTGTACATTTTACGTCCTGAGTTGAAAAGTTTGTCCTAATTTCACAGCCAGTTTCAGCAGGTGTTGGTGGAAAGTGAAGCATTCTCATTTCTTGGAAATGCAAGCTACAGCAAAACATTTTTAACAAATAATGCTTTTCAAAAAGTGATGTGACGTGTCCCCAGCATCCCCGGTGTAAATGACACATATGCTGCTGATTATTTTCACAATCGTTGAATCATTTTGTCTATAAAATGTCCAAAAACTGTGAAAAATGCTCATCACAATTTTCGAGAGCCCAAAGTGACGTCTTCAAATTGCTTCTTTTGTCCAACCAACAGATCAAAACACCCAAAGACTCTTCATTTACTGTCATAAATGACAAAGAGAAGCAGCAAATACTTTAATTTAGAAGCTGGAACCAGCAAACTTTTGACATTTTTGATTGAAAAATGACTTAATTAATCAGTTTTCAAAATAGTTGGCAGCTAATTTACTTCTGATGGACTAATCATTGCAGCTCTAGTCAGTATAACATATGTCCGACATCTCCCTCTGTGAACAGCTCAGCATTATCCGAGTCGGATCCACCGTCCCACCAGGACCTCTGAGCCTATTGTGATACCGGTCCGCGTTCCAAGGTTTTATCTGACCCCGGATCAGCTCAGACGGCTGCACTTCAAGCCCACCGTAGGCATCATCCAGCTGTCGGAGGGCCATGAGGTGAAATTCAACTGCTCCATCGACATCCCTGACGCCAGGCTGGAGCCCACCATCGTGTGGATGAAGAACGGCAAGGACCTGGCAGGAAACATGCAGGTGGTGATCAACGATCTAGAGACTGCCACAGACGGGGTCACGACTCTCCTTTCTACTGTCAGGTATGTAACACTTGGAGGTGAAACGTTATGTGATAGGCTGATAGCAGAGACTGAAATGTCTTCCTGTACTGTTTTTCAGCATTAATCATGTGCAGCGAGAGGATGCTGGGGACTATCGCTGCAGACTGAGGATCAACGACAGAATGGTCGAGTCTCAGCCAATCACCCTCAAAGTGGAAGGTGAGTTTAAGCATGATGCAAGCATTCGACACTTCTCGGGGCATCTACATTTTTCCTGACACATCTTTTATCCGTCTGTAGGTCTGCCGACGTTTTTGCATCAACCGGAAGACAGGAACGTAACAAGAAACGCACCTTTCACGATGACATGTGTGGCGGTGGGACCTCCAGATCCTGTTCAGATCCGCTGGCTCCGTGACGGATTAGCTGATAGCGACTTTCACGACTCTCCCAGCAGCTACTCTGTGTCAGGTGAGACACCAACCACACACCTCTCTCTTTTTCACACATACAGTGAATATGAGTTTCACTGAGATCTGCTTAATCTCCTTCCTGCTTTCCGCCTGTTCCTCTCGAGGCGAAGTGTCATTTCTTGGCCAATGGGTGATCATAATACTGCCCAGCAAAAGTCTGAATGACGCTTCGAATCGGACAGAAAGACGCTGAAGATGTGTGATCACACTAAAATGAGATTCATGCTTTGTGCTTTAATCAGTCTGACGTGTGAGAGCAGAAGTAATTTCCAAAAGTATAAAGAGACTCTTTTTTTACTAGAAGAACTTCCGACTTGTAAAAAAAAAAAAAACAGTTGTAAAAGTCATTTACTGGATTAATTTGTTTAACTTCCTCTTCTGATTGAACGTGGAAACAGTCATCAACAAAGACAGACGCACATGTGGTTGTCTGATTATGGTGACAAAGCGTGGAGTGGGTCTCACTGAGCGAGCATCACTTTGTTGGTGGTTTCTATTCTGCCTCGTCTCTGCTGCCTCAGCATCTGTGCTCTGCTTACTGCATTGAGTTTTACCCCCACAGTCAGTGTCACTGGGGGCCTCCTGCTTCACTGCTGAATGGTTAACTGCGGTCATTCACGCATGGTCAGTGCTTTAGGTAACACCACTCTGCTAACTGTGTACTGACGACAATGAGACGTGGGGAATAGGTAAACAGTGGAAACGCACTTTCAAGAATTAGATGAGAAGATTGATACCACTCTCATGTATGTGAGGCAAATTATGTACCTGGAGCCTGCAGCTGGTTAGCTTAGCTTAGCATATAGACTAGAAACCAGGGTAAACAGCCACCCTGTATCACAAAAGGTAACAAAATTGAGACCCTTTGTCACATAACCAGGCCAGTGCCATCTTGTGTTCTCATTATCTTGTTATCATTGTGTTATAAACCCAAAGATATTGAGTTTATTAACACAGAAGAATATGAAAACTAACAAATATTCACATTTGATAAGCTGAAACCAAAAATAACTTTAATTTGTCAATTAATCAACTGAATGCTCAGTAAATGTGATGATATACTGAATGTAAAGTTCAAGACTAGTCATAAGAATATCAGTTCAGGTTTGAGTTTCATGTTCTATTCTAAGATAAACATGGACTATTATCAAAAGTAAAGCATTTAATAGAGAAAACTAGAATAATTGTTGACAAGGCTCTTTCTTTATGGCCTCAGCTTCCTTCTTCTTGAAAGCAAACATTAGTTATTAGAAGCATAACATTTCGACTGCGTGCGCTCTAACCCTTTCATTTTATGCTCGCCGCAGGCTGAGCCCTTCAGTGAGTGTTGATACCGCCTGAAGCTGAGGGGTTAAAGGTTCAGAGCTGTGCTTGCCTTTGGTCCGGCGTGTGCAAGGGCCTGGGCAGTTAGGAGATGGGGGGGCTGCACAGGGAGTCTGTTCGGGGGTTGGCTCCGGGGACAAAGACCTCATTCACTGGACGGCCCACTACCCAGCAGGGAGGGGCTGGACACTGAGGCTGGCAGGCTAGCAGAGCTCTGTGCAGGACCAAATATTGGCACAATAAAACAGTGTAAAACCACTCTTCAGCATACTGTGAGTCGAGGGGCTCTTTTCCCCACTGAAGCTTTAATCTCAGGATATTATTAGAGTGCCTTTGTTATGTGGAGTGGTAAACGATGGTTGGTTTTATTTTAGGAAAGTCATTAATATGCACTTTGCATTCATATTAGATGAAATACCTTGTTACAGAGGTAGAGAAGTTGATGAAGATTTAATGTGGGTTATGGAAAGCCTACTTGTCCACATCTGACTCAGGACAGCAGCATAAGATCCAGTTTATGGTGGGGAGGTGGACACTGAGAGTACAAATGTGGTACACAGTAATAAAGAGTGAGAAGGCTTAGTTGTAACCTGACAGAGAAGTCCAGCTATATTTTGCTGTCTGAATATAAAAAATGGAAAAACAACACAGAGATCTCAGGCGGCTCTGCAAGCTGGAACGCTTCCCTCTATAATTTCACATTTCCATTCGAGTGGCTCACTCGTCTATTTTTTCTCTACAGCACTGTTGCTTTTTGTTTTGATTTACTTGCCAAGTACAGTGAAAGCAGAAACTCAAGCGATTGAACTCTTCATTTCCTTTTTCCAGAAAGAATACAACATAAAAGTAATGTGTGTGTTTAAAGAGCCAAGAGCTTGAGTCTCTCTCTGATAAATCTCTGACTTTGACCTTAAGCTTTTTTTCCCTTTCCTTCAGAGTTTTATATATTTTGTGCTCATAAAAGATCTTGAAAAGGTCAAAGTCTGCACCAACAGAAGCTCCTCTCTCCCACAGAAAACACTGCATCTGAAACGTCTCGTCAGTAGTCCCGCTTTTGATTGTGTGACTTTGTGACATCACTCTACATCACCATGTCACACATTTGCATAATTAATGCAAGCATTTAACTACGACACTACATAATGTTGCTTTAATTTAATACTCTGCTGTAGTTTTTGGGGATGAAGGATCAAGTTATGAAACTACTTCTGCAGCATAATCCACCCCTCTGCAGTCATATACAGGTTTTAGCACAGTATTTTGGAAACGCTTCCATGTTGCTCTCTCACACTCCTCCAAGCTCTGTCAGCAGTAGCCTTTTTAGCTCTACTTCAACATGTGGTGAGTGCTTGGACCATATTTATCACATATATATGTGGTGAATTATGCTACAGGTGCAATTGGAGAAGTGGTTGTGGACATTGTGGTTCATTATAACATGACTATAGTCACAAGAAGCAAAAAACAATGCAGTAATGTTTCAGCACAATAGGAGCTGAATTCTTAAGACTATAACGATACATTTTGGGAATATCTACTTTAAGGTAAAGCCGCCAATGGTGTGACATTTACTAACTTGGCTACTTCCCAGTGTCCCTTTGCTCTTTAGTAATATTATATAAGAATGAGCAGATTCATTTGGGAGGAAAGTCAAACCTGCTCAGTTCCCGCTGCCTGTACCCACACCATCTGTTTGCCATGCAGTTTGAAATGAGGCATGTGGTAATTACATTTGCACAGCTTGGCTGGAAACGTGCTCGTGTCTTTGCACATTTCTCCAGAGTTTAAACTGGTTAG